>NW_024609880.1:65999054-66599054 GCF_016920785.2 Ixodes scapularis
GTGCATTCATTTTCTCTTGAGTGTATGTATGTGTGCATCCGTTATATCTTGTATAAGTGTTTTTTCTCTTGTCGAAGTTTAACCTTTAATGCAGTTGCTGCTGGACTTTGCCCCCCTCCCTCCCCCCTCCCCCTCCCCCCCTCCCTCCCCCCTCCCCCTCCCCCCCCCTTCCCCCCCCCCACACACCATTGGACCTTGGTGCCCAGTCAGGAGACACGATCACGTTTTGCGCCAAGGTACCATTTCGAGGAGTGTGTACCCCTTGAAAGAAAAAAATTAACTGATTGATTGATTGAACTGACATGCCGCGGGGCTACCGACAGATAAGGCCGGGCCGGTCTAAGAAAGGTTCACCGCAGGGAATGGATATGTTGACTTCGCATTTACAGCCGTAATTTGATTAAAAAGAAAATAGGGGCAAAGACTTTCTGATTTGCCCACGTATCAAGGTCTGGCCACACTGTCTACAAAGTCGAACCGGTCGCACCTGGTTAAAAGTTCGAAGGTTACTCGAACCGGTTCGAACCAGTCGAACCCAAAATGTTCGACCTAAAAATTCGGTTCGACAAAAGTTCGCGACACCCCTTCATAGCACTACGTCGCACACGCAGATAAATCTGGGCGGCGGGAAACGAACTTGTTCCGGACTCCAGGGGTGGACCATCTTGATCTATCATGCATTATAGAGGACAAGTGCTCAGATGGTGATAAGGTGAAACAAAGGGGAATATTTGGTTTGTTCTTGAAGGGACACTAATAGGGTATTTATGCTCGCCGAGGTTTTTATTTGGACGTGACCTATAAAAATCCAACTACCCACTGCAGCACACAATTTGCGGCTCGAAATTCGTTTTCTCTTTGCCCGAAAACAGCCCGTCGAGTATTGGCCGGTTTCAGTTACGCTCACTATTTTTTTCTGTGGTCGTGTGCTGCACCGGTGAAATCTTTAGCACAGTCCCCACGTTTCACGCGTGCTTTAAGTCTTTTTCTTAAAATTAACTGAATGAAGGATTTTCGATGACGCTCAGCAAGTTGTTAGTTTGAAGCAGGTTCTTTGGCACTGATTAAAAAGTGAATTTGTAAATCTTAGTTCATTAGTTAGGTCATTAGTGTGTGTGTGTTAGGACCCCTGACGTCCACCGCGGTTGGAACTTTGTTACCAAAAAAAGTTTATTTTCATCCTTTTTTTTCCCGTGACCACCGAGGACTTTTTGAAAGCCTTCTCTGAAACACCGGCCATGGGCGTACCAACCGGGGGGGGAAGGGGGGGGGGGGCAAGGGGGGCGGTTGCCCACTTAGTTCTCAGAGTGAGGGGGCAAGGCACGTGTCTCGCCCCCCCCCCCCCCCCCCCCCCCCCCCCCCCCCCCCCCCGAAACAGCCACCACTGGGCAGGGCAAACACTGGCCGGCGGCGCCCAAGGGATAGCAAGGGCACCGCCCCGCCCTGGGGGGGGGGGGGGGGGGGGGGGGTCTGGTTTGCCTTCCCACTCAAAAACAAGTTGGTACGCCACTGGCTGTGCTTGAAATGCATTTTGTTATTTTGTTCTGCCTCTGTCACAAGTTTCAGTGTGTCGACTACAGACCGGCTTGCCTGCCCTATACCGTTGTCTTCGATCAAGCAAAGCCGGAGTTATTCGTTGTTCGTGCTAACCTTGTCGTGCTCTGTACACGATGTGCAATGCGCCCGCCCCACCCACCCCCCCTTTTTTTTTTGTTGCTAAAAACAACAACAGAAAGCAACACTTTTTTTCATTTTTTTGCACAAGAAAATTGCGCGTTTCCCAAGGCTCATTTTTTGACGAAATGTAGCGCTCGTCATCCCAACTAGATTTCAATGTTTCAGTGCAGTCCGTTATCTAATTCAAAAGTTATAAGTGCTTTTTTGAAAATTCCAATGAAACAATGAGATAAGTTTTTAGTAACTGGCATTATTCAGTCCTGTGCATTCGAGAACTTCGTCAGTTGCCATTTTCACATTGAAAAATTAACAAAAATCACTTATGACTTTTGAATAAGGGAACAGTTATTTCTGAAACTTTGGCATCTAGTTCCGACTGCTAGAGGTACATTTGGGTGGAGATTGAGCGTTCGGCAATGCGTAGTGTTTTACGGTAAAGAAAAAGAAAACACAACTTCTGTAAATATTTTTGCAGACATCCTGTATATGGAACATGCTGCTTTTTTATGTTTCTGCAGAGAGGATCAGGTAAAAAAGTTATAATAAAAGGAGCAAGAGCAAGAGGCCATTCCAATGGGTGCAGTTGTTTGACACTAAAGTTTATCGTAGCCGTGCAGTGGTATTAAACCACTTTGATATCCACTTTGCAGCTGTTTTTGGCGCCTGTTTCTATTAAATAGATGCCATTCATAACAACGAATAAAATTAAATATGGCTTCATTAGAACATAAATCTTCTACATCGCTGAGGCTATATGAATCGCACCAATTAATTGAGCCACCCAAACATGTTATTTTAACAATGCTATCAACCTCCGCATTACACTAATGAACCGAATAACTAGGTCCCCGATCCCCGATCCCCGATCAAAGAAGGTCCCCGGTCAAAAAAGTTTTGTGTGGGGCACAGTCTTGAAAATATTTATGGTTCCGTAAGATAAAATAAAACCAGTTTTTTTTATTCAGATAAATAAACACCGCGTAGAAGAAAGCTGGTCCTTCGTGACAAATGTGACGCAGAATATGCTGTTAGAATATTAAAGCTTGGAAATGTTAAGTTAACTGGATCGAAAGACAGAATAAATAAAATGACTCTACGAGTCGACGTCCACCTTAGGACTAATGTTCGATAAATCTAGAAATTATATTGTGGATGCCCATAGCATTTATTTCAATTAAAAACGTACGTATCAGGAAGAAAGACAATTGTTATTCGCTCTCGTGTTTACTCATTTATATAAATGCTACATGCTCCTGTAACGTCTTTTCTTGGCTTACAGGGAGTTTGGGCTGACTGAAAAATGATCTGTGTCATATCTTGTTTCAAGTAACTTCATGTCATCAGACGTTTCCAATTTATCACCACCGCCGCATTCTCGCGCAGTACCAACTTTCCGCAATGCGTAATTGATTTATGCGGGTACAAACAAAATATCAGGTTTATTTTTATTCGCATTTGCCCGGTAGAACGAAAGTTCCTAACTTAAAATCAACTTAGATGCCCGATCAATACCCGCCAAAATATTCCAGGCGAAAGATATGTTGCATCATTACAGAAACAACTCCGAGTGCATGGGCAATTTTTACCTGTACTACCTAGGGATGTCGCGATCCACCCTAGGTTTGAATTCGAAAGGTTTCGATATTTTTGAACCGAAATGAGACTCGAATTCGAAAAATTTTAATATTATCAACCGAACCGAGGTTCAAACTCGAAAAGTTCGCAACTTTCGAACACCGTGGAGCTTGGAATTCAAAAAGTTTGAAACTTTCACGGTTTCTGGAAGTTTGGGGTCGATCATTTCGAATATTTATTTACTTGAGGTCTGAGAAATTCAAAGATTTCGAACTTTTCTAATGTGAAAACTGAGGGATTCAAAAATTTTGAATTTCTTGGGACCTCAAGTTAAAAAAATTCGAAGATTTCGAAGTTCTTTCAATCTGAAGTTAAAAAATTTGAAGATTTCAATTTTTTTTAGATTTGAAATTCGGAAAATTTGAATATTTTGAATTTTCGTAGACATAAAGGTCGAACAATTTCACGATTTCAAATTCCTTTCTACATAAAATTCGTAAAGTTCGAAGTTTTCAATTCCCTTCTAGGACTCATTTCGAAAAACAAACTTCGAAGATTTTTATTTTCTTTCAAGTCCAAGTGCGCAAAGATCGAAGTCCGTTTTTCATGTTTCTCCACAGTTTCAGTTTCAAATAATGTTTTCGCGCCTCACTGGTTTTCACGAAATCAGATTTAGAAAAGTTTGGGTGTGACATTTAGACTGCGCGGAGTTGGTCAGGCAATTAAATGAGACGACGAGTGTCCCGAATGTGCTGGAATAATTTCTAGTAAGAGTGATGTGTGACCTTAGGTCAGTTATTGCGACCGCTTTTTCGGGGGAGGGGGGGGGGGGGCTTCTTAACCTGCATCACGCAGTAGGTATCACACGAACGCACTGTTTTACGATATTCATTCAGTTCGAAACGGCCAGGGGCAGGCTGGTAGTTGAGGCTCATAAAAACCTTGAAGCGATCTGGCAAACTGCCTCCCTACCCCCTTGCACGCTGGTAGTAATCCGATCGAACGCCGCCCGAGTGACGCTGGAATATAGTAAGTTTAGTTTGTAATTGATCTGGAGGTTTATTTTCCGGGACGGAAGAAACGCCGAGCAAGAAGCACGGAAGCCGACACAACTCGAGGTCGAGGAGCGTTCTACCATATGAGTGGCGTCGGAAGAAAAAAAAACACAAAAAGGAGGGGGGGGGGGGCTTCAGCCCCCCCTCCTTTTTTAGATATATCGGGCTGTTAAAGAAAACAATACGGGGAAAGAGGGCGTGGTCGAGGTTATTTTAATTTCAAATTATGCATACGATAGCTCTTCACTCTTCAGTGCATAATAGATCGCGTAGATGGTCATTGTTGGAAACTCGGTGTCGGAAAGCGCTACTCGTCACATGCTTAGTGGTTCGGAAGTTCAAAGCTATGCCTTTTCGACCTAAATAACTGTGCCATTGGTACAAGGAAAAATAAACATAACAATATATCCGGAAATAAAAAGCTGAAAAAAAAAAAACTATGAAGAACCCATTGGAAATGTCATATTCTTGCATCATCAGAGGCTCAGAACTTCGAAACAAATTTCTCTTACCCAAAATGTCTACAGGCTAAAAGAAACACGTCCCAAAAGCGTGAAGCATAAAAAAAAAAAATTAAAAATGCTTAGAAAGTTTCGGCGCAAACAAGCTGGTGAAGGTTTAACATTTTAGACAAGACCCCGAGACTGGGGGGAAAAAGGACAACACAACACAAAGTCTCAAACACAGAGCTGTTTGAGACTTTGTGTTGTGTTGTCCTTTTTCTCTCCAGTCTCGGGTTTTTGTCTAAAATGTGAAAAATGCGTTTTGTTTAATGACATGCTGAGCTAGAACAATATACGAAATCTTCCCCGATGAGTTAGTTTATTCCTCAACTTGGAAAAAAAAATAAATACATTATTATTATGTATTCTGCAGATGGCAATAATGTGTACTGTCTAGGGTGTTAATTTAAAGGCCATACCTCAAACAATTTAGACGAAAAAAAAATTACCAAGTTTAGGGCATAATTACCTGTAGATCCAAGTTTGGGCATCTCTTCGAAACTCATCTTGAATAACAATAATCATATCTTAAGACGACACTTACCTACGCTATACATAAGTCATTCTTAAAGTGTTGAACATCTCTACCATAAATAGCTTCGGCTATAGTGCGCTTCAAATATGGCACGAACGACAATTGTCAAAAACCCGTCCTTCTTCCTCGCTCCTTCGGGAATTTATTTCTTTAAAAGTAAGCATGCCAGAACATTGAAATAAATGGCATTGTCTTTCGCAAGGAATGACGCACCGCATGTGAAAATTCCAAAAAAAACAACAACAAAATACGAATGTAATTTACTGCTTGAATCCAAAGGAAACCACCCGCCGATCTTTCGAAGTTCGTCGAACTTTTGACTTTCCAGAATTCGTAAGTTCGGAAAATTTTAAATTCTCTAGATAGATAAGTTCGAAAATGCGGAACATAATCGATTTTCTTAGCGTAGGAAGTGTGAAAGTTCGAAAAGCTTCGAACTTTTAGTGCAAAAAGGTCGAAAGTTCAAAAATTATCGATTTTTTAGCCTATCAAGTTCGAAAGTTCGACAAGCATCGATTTTGTAGCGTATTAAGTTCGAAAGTTCAACAATGATCGATTTTTCTAGCGTAATAAATACGAAGGTTCGAAAAATATTGCATTTCTGAACGTTCAAAGATCAAAACTTTCAAAAAGCGTCAAACTTCTTAGTTTAACAAATTCGAAAATTCGACTTCCGTCAAATTTCTCAAAATAAAAGTTCAGAAGTTCAAAATTTTTCGAACCTTTCGAACCGCTTGATTTGATCATCGAACCTTGGGTTCAAAAAAAGTTCGCATCATCCCTCGTACTACCTCCTCCATATTCGACTAAATGTTTTATCTAGCGAAATTGAATTTCTTTAATCTGACAGAATAGAGCGCTTCGGTGCCCCGTTGGATGACGCATTTTAATCACGTAGCCTTATGACCTTTAAAAAAAGTAAAAAATCCCAACGAAAACAAGGTTCATCGTTAAATATTTTACGATTGCGTAATTTGAAACCAAAATTTATTTATTTTTATATATTTACACAGTACCTACATGGCCACAGGGACATTATTGGTGTCTAACTTTGGGAGCCGTGGGGCGTGGGCGCAGAAAGTCAGTACGGAATCTTTGAGGAAAGGTCAGGATTCACGACAGAATTCAGAACAGAATCCAAGCCGAAGCTTTTTGTTCGGACATCGCCAAAAAGATTAGAAGTACTAGGAGGGGGCACGTTGCAATATTGGAGAAGCCTAGTCATAAAAAAGTTTAAACAATGTTGTGGCCAACGTGAACGTAGATCTCTCTGGCAATTGGTGCGCGTGACATGTCACGTGTGAGATGGATGGTTGTTTGTAGAAGGACTCCTTGCAGGCTTGCACGCGCTCCGTCCGATAGGTTTTATCAGATCGAAGGCTAGACTGTGGTGTATTTTAGTACCCCATAGCTAGACGAAGGCTAGCTACGGTCATGTGATGTGGTCACTTTGACCTGGTAAGTGTGGAGAGTAAGGAGGAAAATGAGAAAGAGGCGAGGCGTCAAGGGAGCATGCCTTGCGGAGGCTACGCCGCTGGCGTCATGCCCTCTCCTACCCTTCTATCCTCCTTGGACATCGCCAATATAATGGAATGCAGGCTAATGTCAAAATGGAAGGTAATGTTGCGCATGGAAGCGACAAGACCACTGCCAACGACGAAAAAGTAACTATAGTACTTGACAGGATAAGGACGGCAGGGAGGCGTTTCTGTTGGCCCGCCTCCACAGCGAGCTTCCCACCTTCGATAATGCTTCGGCGTTTCGTGAGCCTTCAACGTGCACGCCCCGTGAAAGCACGATGGAAGGCAACGAGTGCTTGCTGAGCGTCAGAAAGAGATGTCCTACCGTTTTCATCTTGCCAATGACTATTGGCAACGATTGATGGATTTGGCTGATGCCTTTGAATCGGGCGGCGATTTGAGCCACCTGGCGTGTGTTTTTGTACGGCGACTTCAGCGAAAGCGGCGGCACCTAGCGGGTATAACAGAAAGCTTTGGCGGCATGTTCGCTCGCCAGCCTTTTCGAACCAATCAGATGCCCACAACGCCTGGCTGTCTAAAGACGAAGCGGTGAAAGTAGGTTCGAAACCTCGTGATTAAATTTCTCTGTAGGAAAAGCAACGCACTCTTTTTTTTTTTTTTTTTTTGTCCTATTGTGTTTGAGGTTTTCGTGTTAGGGAGTAAAACGTTGCTTGCAATCAGATGAAGCCATATACGATACAATGCAATTCAATTTATTACGCCCGTTTGTTAGCATTCAGGTACTGTTTTTTGAGTGAGTTCGGTATCTAACTTTTATTTCAATATACTACAGTTTACGCATAGCCTAGACGTCACATTGTTTCGCATTAATACCATTCGAGCTCTATGAGGACCCGAGGATTTACATATTAATCTTGGTGAGCGTGTTTGTCATTTACGTCTTACCCTGCTGATAAATTATTCGATCGTACAAATATTATCAAATTTATTTTTACATAGCTTAGAGAACGTGCTTTTACTGTAAAGGTCAAAGCCGCTTTTTGAGGCAAACCTTTTTGACCTATTTGTTTCATATTTATTAGCTCAATGTATGCTATGTTACGACCTGGAATTTTTAAGCTGCATGTCTGAAATAAAATGAGCGCTAAAACGTGGTTGTCAAAATTGGAGTGGCATTTCAGCTTGCATATGTATGCAGTTTATTTGGTAGGCAATTATTATCTTTGTGTCCGGAGATCCCCAAGATCTAAGCCAAAATCAATATACCATTACCATGGATTGAAATGAATTTTGTGTTCTTTTGTTTTTTATTACGCACTAGTTGCCAGGTAAGCTGTGGCGTTCAGGTTTAACTTTAAGTAGGTTTCAGGTTTGACGTAGACGTAGCTGCTATGCTCCGTTTTTGTTGCGTTACACTTGCAGAGCGATTAAAACTAGATAAATTTCACAGTACTTCTTGCGTCTCCAAAGCACTCATTGGTTAGAGCACATTGGTGTCTCGAGACAGTTATTCTCGTGTTAGCCTCAATAAGCATAGTATATATAAAAAAAGGCTTCTTGCAAAACACTACTGATTTTTTTCATCTATTTGTTGAATTAAGATATATGTACTTGCATTTTCAATTAGATCTTTGTTATTTTATCAAAACGTACATGTTTTAAATGCCAAGGCATCGTTTCTTCCACGAAGAACACAATAACTGAGCGAACTTTCCTTTTTTCTTGATGTGACAACAAGTATAGTTTCTTGTGTGACCCTGTCGCATTGCCGCTCCCCTTACCGAAGATAAGTAACAAATCAGTGTCGCTCAACGAAGAAAAAAAAACGCATTAATGTGTTTTGGTATTTTTTGAAAAGATATAGCAAAACATTGTTATCCTTATTTTTTATGACTAACAAACTTTGTTTTTATCTCGTTAGTTGTAGTGTTACCTTGTATTTGAGCATGACTATTTGTTAGTGATCTATAACAAACCGGGACTAAATATTTTACAACATGCACTTTTAAAAGTGATTAGGCTTATTATCTTTTATTTAACAAATTTCTCAAATATTTTGAGGCCGTTTATTTCTTTCCGTTGTCGTTTATTCAATTCGAGGGATGCCAAAACAGAAAACAGCGCAAGTATGAATATCGACTGGTGCGCTTCAGCTGGGAACGAAGAATTGAGGCTGGTTCACATATTTGTGTTTGTCTGGGATCGACTGCGTTGACACTTAATGTGATTGCTTACAACGAGCAGAGAGCCTAGATAGAAGAGAGTGCCACCCTCAGACCATGCGGATCGTTTTTAATTTAATTGCGGACGTCTCCCGCGCCCATCGGTCGCAACTGCGCATGCGCCGCGTTGTCGCGTGGCGAGGAGGAAAACAGGCGGAAAGGCGGAAACACTCGCAGACGACCAACGCATTTGTCACCTCCGCGCAGATCGTATTGCAAACGCGGCCCATACACCATGTGACCCCGACAAAGCAGTTTGAAACTCTTTAATGCAGGCTCTGTAACAAAAAGATAACTCACTATTGTCCCATCTTCGGATAGTCCTGGTTCACTTTCGGTCCAGTTCAGTCTAGTTCAAATCATACATGCAGACCGAAAGTGCGCCAGGGCTTCCCGATAGATGGCGCAGGTGTTTTCCTTTGTTGTAAACAGTCACAAACGGTTGCGACGCGGTCGGTGACACTCAACGCAAACGTTTCAATCAGCCTTTAATCTTCGGGCAACAAGAGCCGTTCTATATGGACGTGTCTTTTTTCGGACGAGACAGCTGCGTGTTCATAGTACGGAGGCAGTTTCCGAGGTGGCTGAGGTCTTTACTTTCCGAAAGACGTCATTACAAATCGTACACAAAGATCCGTTGCGGGTGGAGTGCAGAAATAACGTTATAAATTGCCCTTGGTTGGACCCAGACCGGGAACCGTCAAATAGACATGAAACCGTCGAATACGTTTCTTTCGGCAAATGGGGAAATGCAGCTCTTTAGGCTTCAAATTTACTGCGATTCATTTCGGTGTAATAGCTGGTTCGCTATTTAAAAGGGACGAGCGGAGTTTCAGTTAGAGCGTCTTAAGCGTCGAGCAGGTGAACTCTTGGAAATGCCGTACATCGCCCGGGCTGTCCTTCGGCAGGTTATTAGAGCGATAGCTGTTATGGGCACTTTCAACCACTGAAAATGACGTCCATTAACAAGCCTCTTTATAGTTAGGGTTTTTGTAGTACCCGATGCCCTCTGCACGCGCTCTCTGGAAAGATACAAAGAAAGAGCCGATAACAAAATGCCGCCTTAGCACTGTCTGTGCCAAGAGATCGTGCTGGAAGACGCCCTTTCACGCGCTCCGGAACAAAAAAAAAAAAAAAAAAAGCGTTCGAAACAAAATTGTCACAAGTCTTTTTTTCTGTTCCGAACGGTATTCTTTTTCACGTACCCCACTGTTCGTGCACGCGACGCCGAAGCCCAGCGACTTTGCTGTGACATTTCACAGCTATCGTTTTGACTGTCTTGATCATTAACACAGCACTGCTAATTTTTTAGTTTCGTACGTCAAGAGTTGGAACTTCCAGATGTGAGAAAATGAAACTAAGAATAATACCTTCTCAAAGGTAAACACGACTACGTTGACGGGACGATAGTCTTCCGTTTTTTTGTTTTTTTTTTCATTTAATTAAAAATATTGTCAATTCCGTGAGGAGGTTCTGAAGCAGGCGGTACACAAAAACAAAAGTAGCGCAAATCCTGAAACAACTATGGCGAACGCAAAAACATCTTTTCAACTACATTTGAAAAAAAAAAAGAACAAAAAAAAAACACAGTACTTAAAGAGTTTTACGCATTATGTATTTATGAAACAAACGCAAAACAAACGTATCTATAGCGGCTCCTGTTCGGATGTATCACGAGAAAGGCATTTGTTGAAAAAATTATTTAAAATTATACACGTTTAATGTGTAATAGCCCTCAAAACAAGGTTATGTACCGTATTTTCCGGACTATAGTCCGCACCCGGTGTATAGTCCGCAGAGGCAAATTTGGGGTCAAAAATGAAAGTTTTTGCTTAGATAGTCCGCACCCGCTGCATAGTCTGCACCCAGTGCACAGTCCGCACCTGGTGCTTAGTCGACACGAAATTCTTCTCATACGCGGCACACCTTGACATATGTATGTTTTCTTAGCTCACAAAAAAAGCCTATAACATACATAAATTATCAATAACATACTCTTCTATTCACAAAATCCGTCTCGTCATAATCAACGATATTGAAAAACATAATTCCTGTATAGTCCGCACGCGTAGATAGTCCGCACAGCCAGAAATTTCAACTTTTAAACATGTATAGTCCGCGGACTATAGCCCGGAAAATACGGTATACAAAGAATTAGTTTTATAATAAACATAAATATATGTCACGTCGAAGTATACGCTGCACTAGAGCAGGAAAAAAGCTCGCCGTGATTGCTCGCAGCAATAAAAGCGGGTTTACACCGATGATTCACCACGTAATATCTTTCCAAGACAAGGTCAAGGTCACTGTTCGAACAAATAACGTAACATTCGTGACCTGTCCACCCACCCAACGAAATAATAGTTTTTTTTTGTTCAGTGCCCATTTAAGGTGTTGCAACCGTTCTATTCACTTTCAGAGCCACACGTATATTCAGGATATGCTCCTCGTGCTCGCTTGTATCCGCAAAAGAGGGTGAAATGTCGACACTTTTGAGATTTAAACAAAACCCATCCAGGCGTCCTGGCTGGTGCCCCCAAGAAGAATTAACATGTGCGTGAAGTTAAGTTTGGCAGGCTTTCAATAGCAAGTGCTTGTTCACATGAGCCGACATATGGCGGAGGCAACATGTCCCGTTTGCGGTCAGTTATGGGCGATTTTCATCGCGTATTTCTGAACCTGGTTTCACGGCTTCGTCTTTCGACCACCGGCCGCTGTGAATATCTGATTGGCTCCAGAAGGCTGGCCAGCGAACCTGCCGCCACAGCTTTGCTGTTCTGTCCGCGTCGATTTAGCTGGAGTCATCAATGCACCATTCTTATATTACAAACCCGCGGCCCAAAGTGAAATCTCAACGGAGCAGTACGCTTGTGCTCATCACTTTGGAAAACGAGCAAAGTAAGCGCCATACGCACGAAAGCTAAAAATGGCACTTTAATTTGAACGGCCATAAGTAATTACCACGACTGACGTGCGCCTGCTGCATCTAAGCACGTATAGTGTGCGCGACGCATGGAGACGACTGGGAGGATGGCGCAGATGACTTTGGTAAAATGGCAATTGCTGATTCTCACTAACTTGATTAAAAAAGAAAAGAAAAGTAAAACACAGAAGGAAGGTGTGTCCCTGCTTGCAGTGAAATTCGTAGATACACCAAAATATGTCCTTTGTGCAAAATTGAAGTCCTGAAATAGCAAGGCAATGGAGGAGGGACAGGCTTCGCTTGGGAGCATTGCTTTGTAGATCGCAGTTAAGCTCGTGCTGACAGCGAGCGTTCGAGAGTTTCAATTCACAACAAAAACAAACTGCTGCTCATGGCAGACGATAGGTTTCTTTATCCGATGCTCGTGCTGATGACATGTAAATACCAGCTATGCACCATTTAAATGTTTTGAGATGCACAGCCCAGCGTACGATCTCCACAGTCATAGCCTTCTCTATACTCACAAAGCCTGCCAGTTCGATAACGGTGCCATCGAGTGCCCGGTCGCAGATTCGGAGCGCGAGGATCTGGTAGCACAGAGCATCGAAGAGCCATTTTTTTGGAGAACCTGGACGTCAGCGCACAGCTTTGCAGCCTCAAAGACCCGAAACACACTTGTTTGCTCGGGAGAAGTTTCTTTTGGCGCTCGCCGCAGCGGGGCGCCAGTCACGTGGCTCCACATCTCATCCATTGCCTGCCGCTCCAGCTTTTCGATTTCGGCGGCCGCTTCTCGTGGCGATCTGCCAGGCTTTGTCAGTATACAGGAGGCTGTGCCACAGTTTATCACTGGCGTGTTGGTGGCTTCGGAAAGAGAGCAAATAATTCTCGCCATGCGCACAAACTCTGAAGATGGTACCTGGCAGACTGTTTATGCGGGCGGAAAGTGAGAGAGAATAGGAGACCAGAGCGTGCGGGGACATCAAAGTGCCGAGCCCTGGTTGGAATGCTTCGCTGGGAGGACTCAAAGCTATCTATCTGCCTTTGTAACCACTGAACTCATCGAAGGCGTTCGAACGCGAACGCGAAAACCCGGACGCCGGCGTTCCGCGTTCTAACGCATTCGCCGAGTGCAGTGGAGAAAAAGGCAGCATTTGTCTGCATTGTTCGAACACGTTAAAACGCGGAATGCCTGAGTACAGCGTTTGTCGTTCGCGTTCGACGAGCGCAATGGAGGCCAAGGAGATTTTATCTCCACTGCACTGTTCGTACATCCTAAAACGCGGGACGCCGAAGTCCGGCATTTGGCGATCACGTTCGAACGCGTTCGACGAGTGCAGTAAAGACAAAAGCAGCTAACTTTGCGTTTATCCACTAATCATTCCAACCAGAGCTCGACCTTTCGATGTCCCCGTGCGCACTCGTCTCCTCGTCTTCCCCAGTTTCTGCTCGAATTGAAATGAGGTATTTACATATTTTTCACAACTCAAACTGTGGGAGAAGCAACGTATCGTGTGCCACGAACAAAACGTGTGTCGGTCCCAAAAGAATCTGACGAACGCTTTCTGTCAGCAAACGCTTAACAAATAAAAGAACAACAAAAGAAAATGGTCATTAGTTGTTTAGATAGCAGGAGCTTAATCTGCCAAAGTATAGCTAAAGGGTTAGCTACTATAGATTAGAAATGTAGCCAGTGGAGTACAACTGCTAGCCTGGGAACTTTAACGTGCACCGCGTAGTAGTATGCGCGGCCCCACGCCATTACGGTGCTCATCCAGATCGCCACGGGCTGGGTTGGGGATCCCTGCATTTGCACGCGCTCAACCACGAGGCACACAAATATGGCCGCCAGGGAATGACATCCAAGTAAGCATCGCAACCACGCGAGGTTAAAAAATAAATGGGAGTAGTAGCTAAACTAAAGCATGAGGTGCACGAATAGCAAACGAAGTAACACGGACGACAAATCGGACGACCCATGGTCTGACGAGTCCGAATGGAATTACGTGGGATTCTGACATTCGAGTACCACGGTGCGCGGTTTACACAGCGGTGATTCGGGGCTCTTCGATGCGTCGTACTACATGTTAGGCGTTTTGTCGCGCGTGTGTCTGACCCATTTACTTGCAGTAGTATTTATACCTATTTCGCGGAACGAACATGCGACGTTACCTTTCAATGCTGGGGAATATTCGTAACGTCGGATTTTATATTCATTGATTGCCTCGAAATATCGCTTGTAGGTTACACAGCGGGTGCAGTTGACAGCACGAGAGCGCACAGTTTTTTTTTTTTTCTGCATCAGACTTCCGGTAGTGAATTGATTTGTTCGTCTGGAATGCACAGTGATCGAGAAAGACAATTTTTATTCGGGGAAATAGTTTTGTCAACCTTTCTTTTTAGGGTCACAGATACCAAACGAGTTCACGAAAACGACAGTACGACGTCACGTAATACCCCGTTTCGTAGGGGAGAGTCTATTTCTAGCTCCATTTACTTGGTACGAGTGCACCCCCCCCCCCCCCCAATAAGCCGAAATATAGAAAACCATGTGATATATGTAGAGAAATAATTACAAATGGCTGCATTTCCAGGACCAGAATGCTGCATCGGAGAATAGTAGCGGTATTGGCAAGGTGCGGCTCCGTGAAATAACGCTGTTTTTTTTTTTTTTTTTTTCGAATATTTTAAGACGTGCTTTCCGAAAGCGGATGGCAACACCTATTCCCTAGTGCCGTCGTTCCTTTGGCGGTCGAAAATTTAACGTTATTTTATGCTGCGGCCCCAAACCGCATGCCTGGAAATGGCTCATGAATGCCGGAGCAGCTCGCGTGCAGCGACCGGGAGTAGCTTCTTGCTCCGTTCGTTGTCGCGGTATTCCTTTGGCACTTACTCTAGAAAGTGTTTCCGGCGTTTGCTCGCCAAGATACCGCTCCCGAATACTGTTAGAAGGTTGAGAAACCGAGACTTAACGTCATCCGTCAAAACGCAGTGAGGTAACGAGACACAGCCTAATGCGGACGCAGCACTCATGTTTAATCTGCACCCCGCGTCGGCCTTCTTTTGGTGTCGCCGAACATTAAGCACTACGACGTTGCTATCTAGGAGATGGTGGCTCTACACGAGAACGGCAGGGATGTTCGATGACACGAGAGCATATATAGCATAACAAAACATAGTTGATTGGTTGATCGTGTCGAAATCGGTGAGTACTGTCAACGTACGCGACCAAAAGTGTTGAAAGTAATTTTGCCATCTCTGGGGCTTTCTATCGTTGCTCGCGGACGCTCAGCTGACAGAACTTCATTTGTGGATAAAGATTTGGGGAAAAGAGACAAGAACAAAAACTAAAAGGAAGGCACTCTTATCGTTTTGATCGAATGACGCGAGGTGCACTTTTGTATTGTTTATTTAAATATCTTTTTTTTTTTTTTTGTTCTTTCACACGCTCTCTTATAGCACGTGAACAGATGCTGTCACACGCTTGTAGACGACTTTTGCACATGCCAGAGCCGTGTAAAGAGAAAGTAGCTTGGGTAATTTAGAAATGTTTTGTGTGCTTGACTAAAAACGTCCCGTTCGCACCGCCCTCTCTTTGTCGTCGTTCCAAGCGCTTGCGTGCCACGCAAGCGCTTGGAACGACGCACGCAAGGAAGCGAAGCACGCAAGCGCTCGCAAGCGCTTGCGTGCCTCGTTTCCTTTAGTTTCCTTTCCTTCCGCTCTTCCCAGGTGGCGGTTGGCCCCGTCGCGCGTGTCTAGTTTCCTTTGGCTCCTCGGGGTGGCGATAGTCGTCCACGCCAATGTTTATATAAAAAACCAGAAAGATAAGTTTGCGTTCTCAATTTTCAATATCCCTTCTCTTCTCTCGTCGCACTGGGGAGGCCACGTATTGTCCGAACTCTCGAACAGAAACACGCTTACGAAGAGCAACGGCAGGAACGGCAACAAGAATGTTAGCGGCGGCGGCGGTGTGTGTGTGTACCTTGTTTGTTTGTTTGTTTGTATGAGTTTATTTGAGACAAACTTACAGGAAGTCTCAGGGGACATGGCTAAAGGCACTTAAAGTGCCTGATGAGGCCACGCCAACCTTCTTGGCAAAAGCGGTAGCAAAAACAAGACAACAGGAGTGATATGCTTTCACTGCTATACAATAAAAACCAATACAAAAGAAAACAAATAAGAAACAACCAGTGGTGTGCGAACAGAGGTAGGCTAGTTATCTATACTATTACATTTTGCTTCAACAGATCTTTAAAAAAAATACTTTTCTGTTTGGGGTACACATGCACTTATCATTTAAGGACATATTTTTCGTTGTTTTATTCATCCGTAAATAAAACTTTTTTCACACCTTTATTATAATTAAGGGGTGATTTGGCACTATTTAGATAGTCTAAAATAGTTGGGTGTTGGTTTAAAAGAATCTGGTATCTGAAAACTTAGCTTCTGATCTCCATAACTTGTCCGTGAACGGATTTCATTATTACATTTTGTCTTAAATTACACGGACCGATTTTCACAGGGTACTTTGCATAGAACAACAATTTGTTAGTATGAAATTGCCGCCAAATCTCGAGGGACAGTTTATATTTGTGTGGATCTCTAAAGCTTATAATTTTGTATGCTCTAAAATATACTGTGCCGTTCATAAAAAAAAAATGTTTTCAATTGCTGGTAATGCTCGCTTTTGTATAGATAAGAGACGATCTTAATTTGTTTGGGACGTAATTGACCACACCAAAAGACAATAACTTATGCGGGAGTGTATGAGGGAGAAATGAATTTGACGTTTAGCTTATCTATTCAAAAGACCAACAGCTCTACAAAGATTTCCTATGAGCGAATCAATATGCGGTGTCAATGATAAGTTATAGTGGAATAGAACTCCCAAGAATCGAATTGTTGAAGACTAATGTATGAAAGAGTCCTGGAATACTAATTTATAATTTGGTGTAGCGTCATTCCTTCCGGTTTAAATAGTAAGTACTTAGTTTACGTTTAAATAAAGTTTATTTGATTTAAGCCACATGTCTAGCCCCATCAACCATTTGTTTGCCCTTCCAAAGAGATTATGTATGTCTACACCGGAGAAGAAAATATTTGTAGCATCTGGATATAATACTATATTTGAACTACCATGTATGTTTACAATGTCGTTGATATTGTCACGAATAACAATTGATGAGGCGATAATAACTGAAGAAACTAAACGTTTAATGGGGTGAACTTGTGCCCAAAAATAAAAAGGGAACAGAAGAAAGCAGAGCGTAGCGGGCGTCGAAGTCGGCGTGACAGCAGAGTCGAACGCTGGGGCGAAAACTGACCCCGGCTTGACACGCGGAGCTGCTTTTGTACACGCGTGGGCTTCTGAACCATTCGGCGTAGAAGGTTCGGCGCGTAGAACATTCTAATCTCGAATCAGCCCAAGACGGTTCTCGAATTCACCAGAACACCACATTACAGTGTAAACAAAAATGTGTAGCCGCGGCCAGGAATAGAACCCTGGCCTTCTGCGGGGAAGGAAAGCGCGAGAAGCATTAGGCCAAGGGCGCGCTGCCTATTTGGTCAGCTGCGCTCGCGGAAATATATAACAAAAATAGTATTGGCCTCGAGATCGACCTAGAGGTGGCGCTACGGTCGCGCTATCATCATCATCAAAGCGGGGATAGGAGAACGGCCGCCCCGTAGGCTCTCCAAGTTCGCGCGCGAGACGGCGTAGATTCTTGCGTTTATTTTGTCGCATACTATCGGTGGGAAAACAGTTCTAGTGGAAAAGGATGCGGTACTGTTCTGTGCTTCAGTGAAGATCGAATCGTGTTGCCAGCATGCGGCCTAAATTTATATAATCGCTTCTGTGGGTGCGTCGTCTGCTCTAGGCAGACGTTGGAAAGCATGGATCACAACGACTGATGCCTGTCTCCGGCTGAACTGGAATATTTATGCTAAATATTTGTTTTTTTTAAAATGGATGTATCGGTTCATCAACATGGTAATTAAAAAAAAAACAATAAATTCCAACCCAGATAACATAATACTGGTACTGTGGACTGTGAAATCGCAGCTTCTATGCTTTTTATTTACTTCTAGCTTTTGCAGTAATATAAATATTTAGAATGAAGATAAGTTAGCGCTGTATTAGAAATTACCATGCTATTGAGTTCCTCTACCCTTTTACTGTGCCATAGTGTCGGTAACGTTTTTGGAGTCTGAACAAATCTACTGCGTTGCGATGAGGAGAGAGTGTCTCCCCTAGTTAAGATCTGCAAACTGCACGGTTGGCAGGACGACTGAAACAAGTGAAAAAAAAAAACTGTTCTAATATATCTGCCGTGACTGTAATAAACGGGTGTAACCGCGCAACGCAGCGATGTTCCTGTTATTAAATCCTTTTCTCGGTAGTGTGGGTTCACCCACTTCAATTTGCTTGGTGAGGGCCGCGGATTTTAAGAGGGTAATACTATGAAATTCTGGCTAAATATTCTTGTATTGAAACACAGTAGACTCTGCAACCCCAACAAACGACGCGCACCACGACACAGACAGCATCGGCCGCAGTGACACTCTTTTACTGATGAGGGCTAGCGACCTTCACGAGACTTCCCGATCACCCTCCGCCCTCACCTAACGTATATCGGGACTGGGCAGTTCATCCGATTAACTTTCAGATTATTCGAGTAATGCTTTAATTGCAATTTTGTTTGCCGGTTAATTGGAGCCTTGAGCTGGAGAAAGTCAACAAGGAATAAAAAATGCCTGCTTTAATATTTTTGACATCTTTATTTCTTTCGTTACAATGGCTTGCACGGTAAACCACTTCAGCGTGCTTGTCATTTCACCGAGGGTGATTATACTGTTTAAATAATAACTTAAAAAAGACTCCATTTTGAAAGGCTTCCTGTGTTCATATTTATGTAGGACTCACAACGTGAAGTTTAGAATGGGAATGCAATATGCCATTTATGACATAGTAAAACCAGTAAAAAAATGTGCAGTTTTAACGTCTTTCAGGCAATTTGACCGGCAAAAAATCAACAAACAGATTTATTGATTGATTAGTCCATTAAAGGACAGCGACCAGTCGAGTTAATTTTCTAATCAAACCACAAACGAACTCAACATTCAATGCTTTATGAAAGCACGGTTTGTGCGAGATAACAAAAATACGTGGGACCAGCGATTGTATACAAACCAACACACTAAGGTTATGGAAGCTTACGACTTAATAATAATCGCTTTGCTGAATTTCTACGCATGGGAAACGATACAACACAACATTTAGTAAGAAGAAACGGCAAGAAAAACATAAAACATTTAATAAAGAATGTCAAGCTCAGCCTGAAACGGGGCTTGCGTCGTCGAGATCCATGCTTCTGAGCGTGCGCCCGTAGCAGACGACGCACGGCGGTATCCCCGCTTTCGCGCGTTTCCAATTTCGGCCGCACGGTGGCGACACGGTTCGATCTCGAGGCGAATACGTCCAAGAATAAATCCCGGGGATACTCCATATCTGATGTGTTGAAGTTCTGACTTAACTCCGTTTATGGTTTTATACTGTGTTCTGGACGCGAGATAGTTTTTAAATAATAATAACGAAACACGGCGGACTTCGCAGAACTGAAGTTTCTTTATGAGTATGTCATGTTGAACGCAATCGAATGCCTTTTTAAGGTCAAGGAATATGCCTAGCGTCTATACTTTTTGTTATATATTCTCAAGGATTTTTTATTTTTTTATTCCAAGCAGTGCAATTTTTGGTGACATATTTTTCTGAAAACCGAATGGTTTTTAGAAAAATATGTCACCAAATGTGTCACATTTCGCGAGAATATTATTCGAAGTCAAAATTTTAACAAGTCATTCCTTTATAATATTTTCAGCTACCTTCGAAAAAACTGAAAGTACAAAAATAGGTCTATAGTGGTTTAGATTATTAACTGGTCCACGTTTGTATATAACAGCCACACGTGCATGTTTCAATTTGTCCGGGAAGACGCCTGTAGATAGAATGAGGTTACAAACGTGAGCCAGTGGAAAGCATGATTTCTTCACAAACAGCCTTTAAAGGTCTAGCCTTGATATCATCAGTAACGGAAGCGCAGTTATCTTTTAGTGCTTATAATTTTACTAAGTTATAATAAGTTTATAATTTCACACTGATCAGTTGGATATAAGAAGAGAGAATGTAGGCGATTTGTCCTTATGAACTGTTCACATGCAGTAACAAAGTGGTCGTTAAACCGGTTTGCTATCTGCTCTTCCGATAGCGCCTCATCGTATAATGTTAATTTTTTTTGAGAGGCGTTTTTAGAAGTTGACTTATTTAGAGTTGGCCACATGAAGCGGGCATTCCCCATAACTTCCGAAAACTTTTGCATGTAGTATTCACATTTTGATTTTTTAACATCAGTGTTTAGTTTATGTCGTACTTTTTGTTTAAATATGCAAAGGCCATTTTCACTCCTTGTTTTAAAAATATCTGATACAGCTCGTTCCGGTTTTTAATTCTTTGATATAATTCGTTAGATATCCATGATTTTTGAGTTTTCTTATGCTTTTTTTTCACCTTTAAGGAAAAAGATGTTATACATGGAAATAAAACGGGTAGAAAAATGTCATATGCCCTGTCTGCATCGTTTTCTTTCAAAGCAATACTCCAATCTTGACACGAGATAAAATCCTTAAACCGCTGAATATTTCGTTTAGAACAATCTCTAACTAACGCCTAGTGTTTATAGCCGCGTCGCTGCTTACAAGGCAGAAGACAGTATATTGGTAAGCGGTAACTTAGATTGCACAATAATGTGCCTAATCTGAAATCATCAGAAGGAAGATTTGTTATACAGAGGTCAAGAGTGGTTTCTGTTTTCGAAGTAATTCTAGTCGGCACATTTATTGTGTTTGTGCAGCCATAAGATTCAAACATTTCTTGAAAACGCGTGTAACATACATTGTCCTTGCAAGCATTAATGTTGAGATCTCAAACCAAGACAGCGTGTAACTTCAGCAATACGCTTATCAAGCATCGTTTCTGAGAAACCAAGGAAATCACTCACGGATCCTGATGCAGGGCGGTACAAAAGAGCAAGCAAGATATCACAGCACTGTACTGCAACACACTCAAAGTTGTCATCTACAATTATGCGTTCGGAAAGTACGTTATATGAGAGCTCTGGACGAATATAAAAGGCAACCCCACCACCACTCTTTTTTGAGCAACATGCAGACACACAATCGTAGCCATCTAGCGCAACACAATCCTCAGATGAGAACCACGTCTCACTAGAACAGATCGTGTCAAAACGATGGTTGAGTTCGGATAAGAACAAGTTCACCTCATGGATTTTATTTCGTCAGCTTCTGGCGTTTAAGTGAAAAAATGAGAAATATGGCCTTTTCAAAGATGCAATCTCACGAAAGAAGTTTGACATAGAAGATAGCAGTGTTCAGAGGATACGTCGTGTGATTTACTTTAGCATGGCAAGATCCTCTTCACCACGAACGACAACTGCTCGGTCACCGTTCTGTTTTTGAACTAACACTTTTCCATTCGCAGGCGAAACAAACCTTCGGCAGAATGACCACCGATCAAGACAGTCAATGTGTTCTCACCTTTGTTAAAAATTCTGTGTCACGTCTGTGTCGTGTGCTAAACTTCTTCGCTGGTCATCCACCTGCACAGAGTGGAATGGCTCCAAAGTCTTTGAGACGAATACTGTCTAAATACTTTTTTTTTTTTAATTTGACATATTAGGGAACATGTTTTTATTAAAGAAATGGAGTCAATCAATGCTGAAGGGCAGCACAGTTTTAAAAAGAAATCCTGGATTCAGCACGCAGTTGGAGTTATTTATTGTCAATTTTTGTTATGGAAATCTGTCGATACCGAAAACTAAAGACGCCATCTCCGCCGGAAGGACAAACCTCATTTGACATGCTCAACTGTTGCATGCTCAGCTGTCCTGTCTTCAGTGCACCACAGAACGGTTCTGCAATGGCTACCCCGGTGGGCTTCAGGTATTCAGTAACAGAAAAAAGTGGACATGGTTCAGGCATGCGCTGATATGAACCGCAATTCCCGACTGGCCACACGGCTGAACGCTGCCCATTTCCCAGATCGTCGGGTTGCCCGACATGCCCAGTTTGAGAGCGTCTTCAGAAAGTTTTGGGAGACAGGTTTTGTACATTACAGAAGACGCAGAAGGGCCGTTGTCGTACGTAAAAATTAGAAAATTAACATCCTTGCCTACGTGAAAGTCCACCCACACGCCAGCACCCGAAAGAAAGAGCGTAAATTCGAAAGCAGCGTCACTTCCTCCTGGAATGTGCTAAGGAAGAATAACCTGCATCTGTACAATATCTAACCACATCAAAACCTCACTAAAGCGGACTTAGAAACAAAAAAAAAAAACAGGTTTGAGTTTTGTATTTGGGTACTAATTAAGCAAACAAGGACAAGGACTTTTTCAACAATGTAATTTGGACGAAAAAAAGCACAATTTGCCGCGACGGATCTGTGAAGCTACACAATCCGCATTACTGGTCAGCCCAAAACCCTCATTGTTTAAGAAAACACAACCATCAGGTTCGCTGGTCCGTCAACGTCTAGTGCAGCATCCTCGGCAACAAGATGATTGGACCTTACTTTCTGAAAGGGAATTTCACTGGCAGAAAGTACACAGTGGATGTCCCTAATGGATTCGTTGATGACTTTTCCTGCGACCTTCCACTGCAACATCTGCGACAGATGTGGCTTCACTACGATGAAGCACCACTGCATTTTTCGTCTGGCGCTCGATGTTGGCTGGACAACAACGTTCCAGATCGGTGGATCGGACGAGCAGCACCAAAGCCTCTCAGATCATCGGATTTGACATGACTTGATTTTCCTTTCTTTGGTGTCACATAAAAACTTAAGTCTAGGTGACCTCTTCGGGACATTATGGACTTCAAGCAAAGAATCGTCAATGCTTGTTCTATCATCGCTAAACCAATCATAAGCAAAAAAGGCCCATTGTCTTGCCCTTTTGACGCTGTTTGATTGGTTCCTTTGGCTCGTAGCATCGGCTGCGTCTGGACTTAAGCGTAAACTAAGTTACGCCCCAATTCGTTAATTACTCCATTCATTCTACAGGCCTTCAAAGTTGTGCCTGTCTTTCCCCACCCCAGAAAGATCCACTTTAGAAAAACTCCAACGCCCGCATCCTTTCTCTCACTGTCGCGAAACGGTGTCGCCTACCATCAATTCATAAATAAAAATTAACGCTAAATTAACGTGAAATACATTTGATCAATAACGGTCTCCGTAACGCGTTTCTTTTTTTTCTGTTTTTTGTTTTTTTCGTTTTTAGGTACCGTAGGTCGGGAATTTGTTTCTTTATTTTGCAAGTGAAGAGTAACGTATTTCGATGCTTTTATGGTAACGCCTACATCACTGCTTGTACGTAGCCTTGTTGAAGTTCGGTCATCAACTTTCTCTTTGAAGATTCCTAGTCCGCCTAGCAGACTGGTGTCAGTCTCCCATCAAGGTGTTGTCGCGGGTTGGTGGTCAGAATAAATTTTGTGGTCTTCGGTGCTCCACGAAGCCCCAAAACATCGAGCGGGGCTTTTTTTTTTTTAAAAAAAAAAGGGGGGGGGGGGTACAGGTAATTCGTCGAATATTAGAAACTCCGTACTTTATCGGTTTTATTTTCCTTGAACCCTATAGCTTAACTTTTATTCTGCTATACCTTTTTTGTTATAGGTAATGTTTTTTGCAGTCTATGGCGTTGGAAGCCTTTGCGCTATTAAAATCAAAGCAATTGATTATTCAGTCAATCGCAGCTTTTGCTACCAGCGAATTACTGAAAGAGTATGTCTGCTCTTCAGAAAACTACTTCCTTCTCCAGCATCCTGCTGAGAACACCGACATCTGTAAGTGTGCTCGAGTCATTCTTATGAGAAACGGCATTCCGTTATTACATCTGAAATCAAGAGTCTAGCCTCTCTAGCAAGAAACGAGTAATTTTCTTTAATTGCTTTTTGTGATTACGTTGACGGCGACTGACTTTGAATAAATACTCGTGTGCGATCTTTGTGTGCCGAGCTTTCATTGGTCTTCTGTGCGACCCGAAGTGCCGCCGTGATGTTTCACGACAAGCCCAGAGCTAACTATACTTTGTTTCTTCTTAAGTCCTGACGCAAACGACGCTACGGGCTGATCGGGCCAATCAAACGGCATCAAATACGCAGGTCACTGCAGGGCTCTCCCTGCACACGGTTGGTTCGGCGATAGAAGACACCCACAGAAACATGACGCACTCCATGTTGGCGCGTTATTTACGCGGTTTGATTGGTTGCATCAGCTTTAAGCGTCGGTTACGTCCAGACTTAGAGTGAAGCGAACATTAACTTCCTGTATATGTGCCCTGCTTCCAGCGGTGGAAATAAATGGCAACTCAGAACGCCGTTCGCTTAATTTTGTTTAGGATCACGGGTCTCAATGTTTCTTTGTGCTATTTTGTAGAACTTCTTCGAATAAGTCTTCAAAATCAAATCAATCGTTGTCCTGACCTCACGGGTAAGCAACATAAGAGGACGTCAACTCGGCACGAAACCATTCCGCCGCTAAAGGTAGAGTAAATATTTTTTTTCTTTTTTTACCTTCAGGATTGGAAGTTAATGCGTCTGCATCATGACATCTTAAGAACTTAATTTATTTGCGTAAGTGCGAAACGCCTGTGCCCAAAAAGGCTAACTAATTTGTTGGACGGCGCGCAACCAAAAGCGCTAACTAGGACGCCATCCTTGTGTTGAAACGTCTTTCTAGCGTGAATGCTCGTTCAACGAAAGCGCGTTTCAAAGCAGCCACCTCGTGTTTGCAGCCTGTGCTGCTTTGTGATGTTCAGGGTGAACGGAGTATATTACAATAAACTTGACACGAATGGACTTGGAGCTGGTAAGAACTTCAAGAGGTACATAACGGTAGACTAAGAGGGGTGGCGGGAGAAAACATTACTTCCAATGTAAAATAAACTCACAACTTTTTATTGCTCTAATCCCCGCCATACCAGAAGAAAAATAGCTTGGTCCTTTTAGTTAGTTAAAATCTTGATTGTTTTTTTTTCTTTCGAGTTTTGACCTCATTACAACAAAATATTACTTTCCTCTTTCTTTTTTTTTTGCGTTTTCAATGAAACGTTGCGTAGCATGGCGATTGAAGTGGAATGTAAAAATCAAGCTCAACGCTCCGATTTGCTCAAAAGAGCACTTCTTTTTGCTCGTTTTCAGCCTTATATTAATATCTTGCTTGCTGACTTTGATCTAAATACAAATCAAACGCACCATACAAAGCATAAAATGATAAAGGAATGGGAAATAAAAATACGCTCGGGGTTATTCTTGTGAGAAAAATTTGATTTATATCATCATAGTAAAACTAGTCGGATTAAATCCCAATTTAAATCCTAATTTAAATCATAATCATTTGTATTCTCTATACTGCTTGGTTTTACAAAAGCTTGACCTCTTGGCTGTACGTAGTCTGGGATGTTTTCATAGGGCGTCGTTTAACTGCCTCGATGAGAGGAAATAAAAGGAATCGCTGGAGCAAAAACAAACTGCCTCTCCGATTTTTGTTTTTGTGCTGAAGTAATTACATTACTATGCTGTTGACTTGCCATAAAAGGCATGGAGTCAAACTTCTTGTATCGAGAGAGCTAATCAAACATGGATGGGAATGTGAAACCAAAGGTCGCACGGCGGCATACCTCGGCATTCTCACTCATGAGTGCGATCACCCACGATCACTCACGCTCACTGTCATATTTGAGGTGATCGTGAGTGAGGCCGCGAGTCTAAAAAAATTGTGAGTGTGAGTGTGACTGGGATTGTGAGTTAGGTGAATTCATGAGTGTGAGTGTGAGTGTGCGTCCTGAGAACTCATGAGCGTGAGTCTGATCGTGAGTGTGATCGTGAGGTCTGAAAACTCTTGAGTGTGAGTTTGAGTCCTGAGAACTCATGAGTTTAAGTGTGAGCTCTGAAAACTGATGAGCGTGAGTGTGAACGTGAGTTCTGAGGACTCATGAGTGTGTGAGATTGAGCTCTAAGGGAAGTACTCATGAGCGTGAGTTTAGAGATCTCTTGAGTGTGATTGTGAGTTTCAAGGATCATGAGCATGAGCCTGAATCAAGACGTGATTTTTAGGCTGGAATGGATACGAGTCCGGTGATTGCATTAGTCTGCCATGATGAGTCGCGGTGAGCGCTGGTATTATCTTAGCTGGGTTGGTCACATGAGCTCCAGGGCCATCTTAGTGGGCGAGGAGACTCTCGCTTCGCCACTACTGCGTAGAGTTCAGGGTTGGTTTGGGCCTGGCTCGCCTGCTCCTCCGCCATGTAAACGCGCTGGGTCCTGTGGAGGGTGGAAAAGGAGGGGGGGGGGGTGCTCGCTTTTGCAGGCTCCTCCTTGCCAGCGCCCTCCGCAACGTCTCAACCCACTGTGAAGGGCGAAGGGGGTATGGGGGAAGAGGGGGGGGGGGGGGTTCGCTTTCGTCTCTCCTCGGCGTTCGCTCTTCGCTTCACGGCAGACGGCGAGACGCCAACGGACTGATGGCGCCTCGAGGTGGCGCGGTAACATCCGAGTTAGGGAAGCGCGCCAAACGGTTAGCGCTCCTCTCTCTGTGGCATAGAAAGGCTCGTGTGGATTTCGACTCCTGTCGCCAAGTTCGTGCCGGTGGGCATAGCATTTTATGATCGCGTCAACTATAACGTTCGCACGGCTGCGATGAAATTAGGTGACTCGCTTGATCCTCATCAGCACCCAGTCGCACAAACAATTTTATCTTTCCGCGCACCTCGCCGTACCTTTCGCAACTGAGTCATCACTCAGGAAGTGCAACATAGGCCGTGTCATGATCGATCGAAGCTTTGAGTAAGATATTTCACATTGTGCGATATCATGCTTTTATGTCTCGTTCGGGGCAAGATGGCGCAAATGCATGATAGCCAGCCGGCAATGGCCAGGCGGCGTCACGAGAGTGCTGCATTCAGCGTCGCAAGCGGAAGTGTCTCTATTAATGGAGCGGCCAGTCCGCCCCATTTAAGACCATTCGAGCCTTGATAGGTTGAAGTGTTTAAAGCATATTCTAGAGTTGTCATTTGGACACCAGTTTGAGTTGCCTTCACCACTTGTGGGGTCACTCTATAATAATCGCCGCCCGATCGGTTTGTGCTTCGCTCGTCTCCCAGGAAGTGACACAGCACAACGAGAAGGCAGCAAATGGGTTTACTGTACTTCCCGGTTGCCCGTCTTCGAGAGCCGGCAGTCCAAACCCGCCGACCCTAGTTGTCGCCCGTCGTTAGCTCGCAGTCGGAGTCCGTGTCCACGCCTGCGTATCGTCCTTCCCACGCCAGCGCTGCGTAGGCTAGCTGTTCCGGGCTATCACGGCCAGAGTCTCGCTGCGGAACCACGCCTCGATCGTCATGGTCTAGGCCGGTATGGCCAGGGCTCGCCGTTTCCGCCGGCCCTGATCCGAACCTCACTGGTGGAATGCTCTGGGGATCGTCATGGGCCAGACCAGCCAGAACGGCTCTATCGTTCCTGCCCGGCCCCAGCCTTGTGCAGCACGCTCTTCCTCTTTCCTCGCCGGCTGGCCTGGCTCGACCGTCCTCTTTTTCTCCCGACGCCCCCAGAACACTAGAATAAAATGTATAGAGTTAGAACCAAAATCGGCATGCTGTACACAAGTCTGGTGTAAAAATGCGACAGGCCACAAGGTGTACGTGTGAGAAGGATATTTACGCTTCACATGGAGCTGTGTCTTAAGAAAAACTTTTGCATCCTATTCTCTGCACGCCGTCACATCTGTTACCAGACTCGGCATTTAATTTGGTAGCCGAAACAAACAAAAATTAGTTCTACGAAAATCCACTATTTGAAAACTCGCAGGTTTAAAAGCTTTTGGTTGCGACCGAGTTTCGGAACGGGCCGACGGGTATCTCGCTTGAAGACCTGATCGCCTGACTCTTGACGTCATAGCAAAGCAACAATCGGCCCGATTTTTCCTACCGTATTTCTCTATGTGGCTGATCAGAGACTCGTAAGACAACTTGTATAAATATGTTATTTTGCCGAGTAGTTTGCAAAACGAGTTTGTAAGACCACTTTCCAAACCTGCACATCTATTTTCATTCACTTCAACAATTAATGTAAAATTCACTTACTTGATGCGTCGCACTGCAGTAATCCACCTTGCCGCCGTGTCGCTTCCCAAGATCTTCAAGGGAAGCGGTAAAGTTTGACGCTTGAGCCATCTTCACGACTGTGGCAGTCTTTTACACAGCAGTACTGCTGCGTGAAAGACTGCCACAGGCGCCGTTCGAAAAGGGTGACCCAAATGGGCATGAGCTCTACGCGTAGTGCGTATAGCGGCATTTATTTTTGGGAGTAAAGCTATACGCACTACGTAGAGCACTTCGACAGGAAATGGCTATACGCACTACGCGGAGAGCTCATGCCATTTGAGTCACCCTTTTCGAACGGCGCGTGTATCACTCTTTAGCACCTGCATGCCTGCGTTCACTTCGATTCGAGGCGACAGTGTGCGGCTACTAATTACAAAACTTCACCCGTACGCGCCGCTTCGCGGCGTCCAGCCGGCAACCTAAGTCCCGCTGTTCCCGATTGCACCTCCGGAAAGAAAATCCCATACCATTTAGTTCTGCGAAGATTCGTGGACAACATCCTTTCTTTTTTATTTTTTTTTAGTGTTGATCGTAAAAAAGAAATGTCGTAAATATCGCCAAATGCGTCGACAAAACAATATGTTCGAAAAAATAAAAGAAAGAAAGTAGACCCACCGCGGATGGAGCCCGCGTCCACTCGCATATGAAGCAGACGCCTTACCACTATGCTATGCCACCGCTTAGCGAGCTCTTTGTAACCATTCGTTTTATACGAGTTTTGCGTAGTGCGTACTGTCATTTCCGGCCAAAGTGCACTACGGAGTGCGTATAGCTTTACTCTATTTTTGGGGGAAACCCCCGGAATAATCGAGATGTCACAGGAACCCGGTGAGGTCATAGAGACGCGAAGTTGAGACTTACTTTTACGAAAAACGGTTCCAAAAAGGCTCACGCCGATCCGAAATGCCACGTTCATGCGTGGTTTCCAAATGCGCCCGCCCACAGTCCCCGCGATCCGCGCCGCCCTGGCCTACCCAATTTGTTTAATTTTGCAGCCGCTAGACGGCGCAACGCGTACTGCCAAACTTCATTGCTGGTTGCATATGAGCACACCAATAAGCCCGTTTCAGCATGACTTAGCAAACAGTGGAAGCTACGACTCAGTGGGCCAATTAGAGCGTCGAATAAAGAATGGTGGCATCTAGAATGGACGCCTGTGAGATGCTGTCACGTGTCTCATTCCAATGAATTTACTGGCTCATCGGGATCCGTAGAATTCGCCGTGTGCCGTGTGCCTGCTTACACTGAGAAGTAGAGGACGGCGGCGCGCGGCGCTGCAACGTCGCGGCGCCTGCCCCACGGCCACGGCCGGGTTGCCGGCGCGCCGGCTGGACGCGACTCCGAGGCGCCAATTGCCCGGGGGCCGGTCTTCTCGGGCTTCGTGCATGACGCTGTGCTCCCCTTGCCCGTTGTTTACTCATGTTGCGTTTTGCAGCGTGAGCTACATTGGCCGAGGTTGAGCAGTTTCGCGTGGCTCCCAAAGAGCCGTGCTGCGCAAGCGCGAGGAGCAGTGACGTTACACGGCGCACCACTGGCGCGCCGGAGCCACCGCCGCGCCCGCCTCGCCGGTCTGCGCATTCCAGAGGAGTGACGTCATAGCCCCGGCAGACGCACTGGCGCCGCCGCGTGCCCAGCTGTGCGCCTCCATTGCGCAGTAGCCAAGTCTAACGCTGCACCGGAGCCGCTTGATAGCGCCTCTCATTTTGTGCGCATAAGCTCACGCTGCGTATATCCTGGCATAGCCGAGCTAAGGCACCGCAATTTTTTTACGTTATGATGGTTGAATACATAGGTACTCAGAGTGAGGTAAGTATTTCTTGTAAAACAAAAATATTACATTTGATAGCCAACTTTGTACAATTCAATTCTAAAACACTTCTTATCGCTTTCTTATCGCTTGAAGGCCTATGATACATATCGCGATGATTCAAGCCCGCAATAGAATTTTAAAATGGTGTAACAGAGGGCAAGATTGATCAACGGGTCGTTGAAGTGGGCTACTACGTTGAACGAATACTTGTTAACCGAGCGACAGAGAATATGTCTCGAACCGGTGGTTATAGAAACGCCGCGGGTTTGATAATTATATAACATAAATTATAACATTCTTGTGAATGTGCGACTAAATGACTACAGAATCCGTTTGTCATAATATCCGCGAGTTATGAAAAAAATAGCCCTTAACTTAAACTTCCCGAATGTGCTGCTAAATTTTGGTAACTAAATATGCGAAATAATGCTAAATATTGTATTTAAAAACACCGCCCAGTTCAAATTCGATATGGGCGGACATTGTTTCCGCGTGAGGTGTTGCGGTCGCAAAGCTGTGACGCTTCATGTCGTGCAAGCACGTGCGCACACTTAAGGCCGGTTCACACATACAGCGGAGCGCTCAGTTAGCGCTTCATGAGCGCTGGAAGCGGCGATCATGTGGCACCGACAATGCGCGTGACGTAGTGCTCGGTTAGCGCGCTCCAGTAGGGGCTCCGTTAGCGCTTCAGCCGCGCAGTGTAAGCGATCTCACGCTCCTTGTGCCGTGCTTGCTGCTGCGGAACAGCGCGTGCACAGCGATTCCGTTTTTTTTTTTCTTTGGCATTGAAAGAAGAGGTTGTAAGAGAGTCGCTATCCAAGCAAAGGGTCGGGCAGACGATCCAGATTCATGGACTCTGAGCGACTAATTGATTGGGTACGACCTCATTGCTTTCAATTCGATATAAAAAGAATAATCACCTTCGAAAGAACTCTGTGTCTCGGTCCCTCAGCCTGGGAACAAGGTTCGCCGGATACCCGTCGGTATCTCAGTGTAAAAAAGTTTCGCGCACCCAGAAGGCTCTTTTGGGTGTTAAGCCGTCCACACACATATTCAATGATTGCGTATGTAAGGACATTTGTCACCTTTCTATTTCAGCGTTCCACCTGTCCGCCATGGTACTGTTGATGCACACCCAACCACAGGAACCGGAACCGCAGTGCACGCGCTATTCCGCAGCAATGACCGCGGTACAAGAAGCGCTAACGGCAGTTTGATACTTTAGACCAATGTTACACAAAAAAAAAAAAAAAAAAAAAGCAACAGCAACAACAAAAAACAAAAACAGGTCGCGGGATGGCCAAAAAAAATGCGTTTTTCGTGCAATGCTCGTCAAATTATGAGGCGCTGGAGAAATGCAGCCTCCTGTGTTGTGTCTTTATTTCGAACTCTTTTTGTTCGCCTTCCGCCCATTGAAAAGCACGCGGGAAGGGCCTTAGAACGCACCTGCACTCTAAAAAAAGTCTGTGCGTCTACTTTAACGCACAGAGCCAATCAGCGCAACTTACGGAGGCAGCTCAGCGAATGACAATGCCGAAACATATGTTTAGACCAAAAAACACAGTCCGAGTTGTGACATTAAGCAATGCAAAACGTAACGCTCGCATTGCTTAATGTCACAACTCAGTCTGCGTTTTTTAGTCTAAACATATGTTTCGGCATCGTCATTCGCTAAGCTGCCCCCGTAAGTTGCGGTGATTGGCTCTCTGAGTGTTGTGCGGAAAAGCAACCTCACTGGCTTTTTTAGAGTGTGGTACCGCTGCGCCGCAGCGTTCTTCCGCAACAAACTTCGTCTGCTTTCCTCGCCGTCACCACGGCAACGAACGCCGACTGAATAGAAGCACGCACGGTACTACCGCGTGAAGCCAGCAACAGCTGACGCCATTTTACGAACGCCGTCTGCTATATAACTGACGGGGCAGAGCCGGATATTGAGAGAGTTTGGCCATTCATTGGGAAGTTTAGGAGGCAAATAAGGAGGCGCCATTGGCCGAGTGCGGGCTTTGTGTTCCATGGCGTCTTTACAGATTCAAATGTGGCGCGCCAGAAGCCGCGAATAATGCCTTGGCAGTGTTCGCGAGAAACAAAATTAGTAAGTGGGTCGGAGTAGCTCTCGGTAACTTAAAATATGGTGCACATGATTTCAGAGCGCAGCTCTTAGGCGACCATTACCGGGTTTCGCGGCGTCCTTGTCACCGTTAGCGTAACCGGCCCGCTAAATTTAGCGAAAAAATTGACGTCACGTGACCTTAACACCAATGCAGTTCCACGCTAAGTTTAGCGGGAAAACTCAGTTTCCGCGCTAGGTTTAAGCGGACAAATTCAGTTTTTCCGATTGATTTAGTGGACAAATTCAGTTTCTCCGCTAGAGTTAGCGGGAACATTAGGGAGTTTTCGTAGATCGTTTTCGTCGTCCCGCAACGCCCTCCGCAACCCGCTACGATAGCGGGAACTCCACAGTCAAGGCTATCGGCGCGCAGGCGCAGTAGCAACTTTTTCGTTGCGGAACGCCTAGCGGAGGGGGCAGCGCGGTCTACGAAAACTCCCTATTGATGCCACGTGACCTCAACACCAATTGAATTCCCCGCTAAATTTAGCGGGGAATGTTTTCGCTAGATGTCAATTTTCCCCCTAAATCTAGCGGAGAAACTGAATTTGTTCATAGGTTACGTAACACAAAGTCATATGACGTGATTTTTCCCGTTGAATTTAGCTGGGAAACAGAATGAAAGGAGGACGGAAAGAAGAAATGGAGGAGGAGAGGGTACGGAGGAGGAGGAGGAGGGGCATACCCTTCTTTCCATACCCTCCCCTCCTCCTCCTCCTCAAGAGCTGCGCTCTAATTTCGCGTTACAGGGATTTGTAAACGTCTTTAATTTATTAGATCACGGTAATGCAAAATCAAATCCTAGGAGAACGATCGACGTGCCATGGTTACGGCGAGGAAAGCAGACGAACTTTATGTTGCGGAAGAGCGCAGCTGCGCAGCGGTACCGGGTGCGTTCAAACGCCCTTCCCGCATGCTATTCAATGGACGGAAGGCGAACGAAAAGAGTTGGAAAAAGTGCTTAACGCAGAATGCTGCATTTCGCCAACGCCTCATAATTTGACGAGCCTTGCACGAAAAGCATGTTTTTAGACCGGAGTTTGGAGATAGTTTGTTTTCCAACAACATGGGTCTAAAGTATCAATGTGCTCAAGGGGCTACTAAAGCTCTAATAAGGCGCTACAAAAGCGCTAATCGCGCGCTATATTAGAACTAAGTCACATGCTAGGAAGCGCCATATCAGCGCTCTTTGGAGCGCTCACGTAGCGCTAATTTAGCGCCCCGCTGTATGTGTGAACAGACCTTTAAAGGGACCATGAAGACACCTTCGATATTTTATTTTACAATTGGAATAGGCTTCAGGCAATGTTGACAGAGTCATAGCCTGTACCGACGCTTGTGTGCCGAAACAATCGCTTAAAGGGACCCCGCTAGTATTCATACCCGTGGCGACACCTCGAAAAGGTGGGAAGACCGATTTTTCGTGACGTTGAAGAGTAACATCAGAGTAGGCTCGGAAAGGCCGGTTCACACACCTGCGTTCCGAGCTACAGGAACGACAGAAACGACACGAACGACATGACATTGGGACAATCGTGGCACATGATTGCTTGAAAAAGCTGCTCATCGCATTATCTGTCCCGCTCTATAATGCGAACAGAGCCGTCACGGTCCCATGTCGTTCGTGTTGTTTCTGTCGTTTCTGTCGCTCGGAACGCACATGTGTGAACCGGGCTTGAGGTAATAGACCGACCTCACCGCCAGTTTCGCTACGCCTCCTCTGGCGCATTGCATTGCGGGAACTCTTACCGCACGAGTGTCAACGGCGTTGTAGGCTTGTGCGTGTCGATCACGAGCCGTCTCGTGCACTACCGCTGCCTCCTGTGAAGTACAACTTTTTCTGCGTCACGCACGCTCCAGACGGTTGGTAAGATCGGTCGGTTGGTCAAAGCGAACGGCGAGCTCTCGTTTTCTTTCTTTGTCAAGGGGTGTTTACAGATATTGCGTTTTCCTGGCTGATAACAATAAACTATTCATATGTCGGGCCTAAAATGTTCACTACAGTACACACGGATAAGCACTGTTGAATACTATATAAATAGGATTGCGCTTCCAGCGAGAGCTAGAGCACGTAGACGATAGATCTTCGCCAGCTCCGACTCTACAAGCTACAACAATGTAAATACCTCGTTCATCGACTCTTAAAGACTACTGAAACCGTCAGGTTAACCTCTATGTTACTACCTTTTCGGAACACTTGCTAGACGAGAATGCAAAACGTCAGTTTTGGTATTTCGCGTGCGTTAGTGAGCACAAAATAAGCCTCACATCATTCTATATAAAAAAAGAGTGGTATACTAGACCACCACTGCGTCGAGAAACACCCCTTTTAGAAAACGTTTGGAACGATTCGGCATTTCGCGAGTTTCGAGTGTGCACGCAGCCAAAAGCATGACAGAAAGCAACAATTACGTCCGGCCGTCTGGCTGCCGAGCGCCGAGCCTCAGCTTCATAGGGCACGCACCTTACGTAAACAAATATCCACTACACAAGCGGAGCACGCGCCTAAACGGCCAAACGTATCCAAAAAGCCACCACGCCTCACGCACCACTCCAGCAACGTAAGCGCACAGCACACCGCGTACAAAGAGTGAGGAGCATTGACAAAATGTAGCAAGCTCTGTCGAGCATCGAGTGCCGAAGAAACGACACATCGATAAAACAAATGTCGAAAGAAACGATCTGCCGATGAAACATCGCAGTGTCGATGAAACAATCTGTCTATGAAATCTTGTTCGATGAACTGATGGTCCATTATAGAACTGTGCGCCAAGAATGATGCGGCTTGCCACGTGAAAAGTGGCGCGCCCTACACACGGGGACGACCCCAGACCCCAGACCCCCAAACCACTCTAAAGCAAACCAAGCAAAGCCATGCCAAATCAATCCAAACGAGACCAATTAAAGAACGGCTACATATATCAAGATAATAAATGCTGACAGCATTTTATAAAGGCCGAGAGGACTGAAAAGCAATACCGGCCGATGGTTCCTTAAATCGGAGTCTACTCCGGCAAGAACGCTCAATCAACAAAAGCAGAAACAACTCAAGTAAGAAAGAAAACTCGGCCTTCGCGACCTCTACTCTTAGAATAGCATACGACTGACGGACACCACTGTTACACTCTAAAAAGGCCCGTGCACCCGCTGTCCCACTCGAAGAGCCAATCACGGCAACTTACGAAGGCAGCTCGGCGAATGACAATGCCGAAACATCTGTTTAGACCAAAAAACGCAGTCTGAGTTGTGACATTATGCCAAACGTCACGCTTGCATTGCTTAATGTCACAACTCAGTCTGCGTTTTTTGGTCTAAACAGATGTTTCGGCATCGTCATTCGCTGAGCTGCCTCCGCAAGTTGCGCTGATTGGTTCTCCGAGTGTTGTGCGTGAAAATAGACGCACAGACTTTTTTAGAGTGCAACAGGGATTATGGTGAGATTTCAAACCAGAGGTACCTCACGTGAAACCACTTTACCTAAAATTAGCGCCCCCCCCCCCCCACCCCCCTCCAAAAAAAATGAAACAGAAATAATTTGGTCCATTCATATGCTTACTGTATACAAATGCTGCGTAAACGTCCGTAGAAGTACGTGTGGGTGGCACAAAAAAGGAACGGAGGTGATATATGGAGTAATCGTTCATTCAATGAGCGAGGTATGCACAGCGAGGTAATCTTCTAATCACTGCGACGTTGTCTGTGTAACCTGTCGGAAGGCGCGTGTGTGTTTTACGGTCCCCCTTATCAGCAGGCGAAGTTCATAACACCCACTTCAGTCAGCTTTCATTTAGATTCTTTCCTAATTATATTCAGGTTAACAAAAGTTTGTAGAAATATGCGGAGCATAAACATAAACGTATTACTACATTTCTTTCAAAGTGGATTAGTGGTTCAGAAATTCACTGTTTTGGGGTAGATTCCCCGACGCACGATTCACGCGAAGCCAAACCAACGACTTGCGAGAAACAAAAGAAAAACACAAAGAAAGCAACCTGTAAGCGTGATGACCTGTGATTGTGATGAGCGCTAGGACCTGTGTGAGTGTGAGGATCGTGAGGAGCTGTGAGTGTGAGGACCTGTGAGCGTGAGAACCGTGATGACCTGTGAGTCTGAGGACCGTGAAGACCTGTGAGTGTGATGAGCATGATGACCTGTGAGTGTGAGGACCGTGACGACCTGTGAATGTGAGGACCGTGAGGACCCGTGAGCGTGATGGTCTGTGAGTCTGATGATTCGTGATGGCTTGTGAGCGTGATGACCGTGATAAGCTGTGGGCGTGACGACCGTGTTGATGACGGCAAGTGAGTTTTGGTTTTGTGTTGAACCGTGAGGGTCAGTCCGGGTGATGACCCTATTTTGAATAAATCGTGATCATGAGTGGGCGTGAGTTCTGATTCCGGAAAAAATGGAAATCGTGAGTTTGAGCGAGGACAGCTTAAAATGCCGACCTATGCACGGCGGTCGTTTCAGAATATTCCAAACGGTTATATTCAGTAGGGGTACATATGCTACTTAGTAAAATATATCACCTAAAAATAAAATTCCCTGTTTAGAGAACACATGGGCGGAACCAGTCGCAGTTTCGGCGGAGTTATTTCGTGAAAGTGGATATGTGTGTACTTCATTCTTAAAGGGGCCCTGCAATCTTATTTAAGTTTCTACCTTTTTTGCGGTTTCCACGTCTCTTGAAGTTCGGGCAAATCAGCGGGCACGGAGAGAGTAACTAAATATCAGTGCGCCATATTTTAACCGGACGACGCGGGAACCTCCTCTACCGACGGGGGCGACCCGCGGTACGGAAACCGCGCAAAATGTGACGTCTTTGGTCCTTGGCTTACTACTGGTGAGAGCCGCTAAAAGCTTCTTTTTAGTTGAAATACAAAATATAAGTGGCGCGAACCGTTTCAATTACTTATAAAAGTAGTTTTTGTTCAGTATTTTGGATAAAAAAGAAACGAATGCCGCAACATAAAGTAGGGAAAGAAGAAATGACCCGTCGACATACCCGCCACCAAGCGGTGGAAAAGGCGGCGCATACTAGAAAGAAATAGTGGGATCAGGCGCCGACGCGGAAAAATCCCGGATGTGCGCGGCAGCGCTGCGGTCGTATGGGCAGGAGGATCCGACCGGCTCCGAGCCTTCCGAAGGCCTTCGGCGGGATGCTTATCTTGCGGTTTGGCCGTTTCGCGGTATGGCAGCGCGAAGTGGCTCCCACTCTGAACTGATCTTTACCCCGTGTTTGCTGTCGTTTGCGGCCAATAAAGTGTCATGCCGAATTAGTGTTTGATCACGCTGCAAATGCAATGAGAGCCGCTCTGGCTGCCCGCTGCATACAGCCTGTCCTGAACATGCTTTAGTGGCGCCCTCTCGCGCCGTCGACACGGAGTGCGGTAGCCGTGAGCGCTCGCGATGAGCTCACTACCCCTCCTCTAGTTCACGGCCGCTCAAGCAACCAAGGACGTCATGAGGGAGACTATTTTTTGCTTGTTTTTGTAATCTTGATTTGCCTATAACTTTTAAAATAAAGCGAATTTCAAGAAAATAAAAGTTACACTAAGTTACTACGTTCAGTGCGCTAAGGCTTGGTACAAATTAAAAATTAGTAAAAACGTGCTTGCAGGGCCCCTTAAAGTCCATCCGTGCTATTCCTACAGGCGTGCTTTTCCGCAGCCCGACCCTTAATGCGGTAGAGCATCCTTCGGGCAGGAATGTCATCGGAACTTCTGTGCTCGACGAACTGCGAGCGTTGTACAGCCCCGTTGCCTGTCACGTAATACATAAGGCCGCCAAGATTGACAAATCTCCATTTTAGTAACACTTGAGATAGTCGCTTTTTATTTGGTCATGAAAGATTCAACAGCAGCAGGACGAACTTTAAGCGAACTCCGAATGCCTCGGATAAAAAGGAAAGCGACTGATGACGTGACACACGATTTTTTTATGTCTTCGTCTTCGTCTTTTCTGTCAATTTCCTTTTATTGCTGTAACTCACCAGCACGCGTCAGTTTGTCGGCTCAGAACTTTATGGTGTTTTACCGTTCCGAGCAATCAAAAAGAAAAAAAGAATAAATTATTGCACAACCTTACCTTCGAAGCTCGTTGCAATAGTTCTATACGTTCATCCATAGCATATTGATTTTCCCGGTGCAATATAACATTCCCGGGATGTTTCCCTGAAGTTTTATAGTAACATGAAACATTGGTGCTACATTCGAAATAAACTGTAAATTTTTCTGGACACTTTTTATGTTTTTATTTTGTTGATTGGACGCCCAAATGTTAGTGCGAATCTCTAGTCGGAACAAGAGATTGCGTCCCGTTTTGTCGAAGCACTCCATCCAGACATAACAAATTCTATATTATTTCAACTACATTGCAAGACCGTGGCATCGCTGTGTATGATCAGTTCGAATGTCGTTGAATGAGTCCCTGCAGCGAGAGTCACTATACCTTGTTCAGGAAGGTCTCCCGAGTTATGCATTCGTGGGCTCCATAAAATATTGTCCGGAATATTGAGATTGACGCTGAATTTTTCTGAGTCATATGGCAATGGATTAATGACGAAATATGCCATAATAATACCGGCAAAAAATAAAATAATTAATTTTCTATTAAAAAAGGAAAAAAAGAAGAGGCTGTTGTTCGAACAGAAAGGTTAGGGCAATTTCAGCGGGAATCCGGCAGGCTGTGGATTATAGTGTGCCTTTTGTTAGGGGTTCAACAACTGCACAATAATGCCGCGACGTCGAGACCTTCAAGAAAACACTTTGCGACGGTCTTTCCATGGTGTGTATAACAGAAAGTAGTCGGTAGATGTTCTATATTACAATTATTTTCCTCCGGCAATGAGGCGTGTAGTCTCGGGCAGAAATCCCGTCGCTGCTGGAGGTACCGTCCAGGCCGCAGCGCATCCTGGGACAGGAGCGCGCCCATGCGAGAGAAGTGCGGGTACGAGACGATGCTGCTGGTGGTCTCTCCGCGCGCGTCGCGTGAACAAGCGTGCTTGCTCTTCAGGTGCGCCGGCAGCAGGGCCATCGTCGAGGAGAGATAGGAAGGTGAGCTTCGGCATGCCACTGAGGACAGCGGACCTTTTGCCACGACCCTGCGAGACGACGGTACGCTGAGGGAAAGCATTATCCGAATTCGCCTCGCGCGCGCGCACAGGGCCCACTATATTTCGTTTCAGCTTCGGTCCAGACGCAGCCAAAGCTACAAGCGCGAGCTCCGGGCTTTCTGCCTCCCTGTCAAGCACGCGCGCTCGTGCAGTGCAAGCACTGTTCTGGGCCACATGCTCACGCTCGTAGCATCGGCTGCGTCTGGACCGAAGCTGAAATGAAGTATAGAGTTTTTCATGGGGCGTGATCCCTGGAATTTGGCCTTTCTTTCTAGAGTCCCTCCCCAGTGGCGGTCGTAGTCACTGGGGTGGGACTGACGGATTTCGTAGACGCAACCGCATCGCGCACGCCCAACACTACAGTTTATCGTGACGTCAAGCTCTTTCACTTAATCACACCACTACAGGGTAAATTAGAAGCACCCTTTCGTCTTAATCGCGGCGGCATCAAATGCCTCTAAAAAGATTTCTCATATCTCAGCTTTAAAGAGAAAACCTATCCAATGCAGCAGTCATCGCCCACCAGTGATCACAACAACGCGCATCAGACCAACGCCTTTCTTTTTTTGGCATGGTGCCTGGATCGCGTTTTCAACACTCGTGTTTACCGCGTCCTTCTTTTTGGTTTCTTGATTTCCATTTGATGACGTCACAGTATAAGTGTCATGCTGTTTCCGGCCGTGATTCCTTTTGTGGCACAGCAGCTGAGGTGGATACGACAAATGTCTGTACGGCTGTGGATCGCTATTCAACTTTACAACCCAGGGAAACTACTGGGACAGCTTGACGACAGTTGGGACGCCTCGACGACAGCAACGCTAGCGTTCGCTCGGGCATTTTGCTGGAACTTCTGCAACCAACCTCCAGGATCGCGACATTCAACAGCATGGCATAGTGTGCCTCTATTCGAGAGTGGTTTCAACTGGTCAGTCGGGGTCACGTGGTTTATGTACCACGTCTGCAATACAAGTTGCGAAGAGGCGGCGTAAATGTCTGGCGTCTCCAAGCTTTGCTGCGCCTCTCCGCTCACAATCCTACATGCCACATAACAACGCTCGCATGCGCGCGTTCAACCAATATGCGCAGGTTATGTCCGTCAGTAGGGTGGAAATGGTTCCCATGGTTTGAGTTTCTCCCTCTCTTAAATCTAGGCTCTCTGGCATGACACTCCTGCACCAGAAACGTGCTGCCAATTCGGAATCACGTTCGATGTATGGGTGGTGTAAGGCGGTCTAAAAAAAACACCTCTTCACTTCCAATAAGCCGCGGTCCGCCATGTTGATTAACAGCGTCTTCCACTTTCCATATCAGCTTGTATGCAGACGCCCAAACAATGGCGTTATGTTGTGGTGTTGGTGAAAGGCACAAACAGGGCGGGTGACTCTGTGAGCAACAGAACTTGGTAAGAACAACCTGGGACGTATTTGGGATGCATAAACTCCTGCTTACTCGGCTTTTTTTTTTCAGTCTCGTTGATCTGGTATTTAACGGAACCGTTTCGTCCGCCAACCAACTTGTTCATCGCAGGCTCCTCTTAAGCCCAATTAAAAACCATAATGGATAGAATTTCAGTACTAACCAATGGTCTTTCATGCTCGCGACTACTCGAGCGATCTGAAAATCACCACCACCGCGCACAGTGAAACATAGGGTGAAAGTTCACCAACATGGCATCCGGCGAGATTCTGGGCCGGAAGTACGTCACGTGAAACCGCCAGTCAGAAACATCTTCCAGGCAACTTTCATATCGGGGCTGTCAGCAACGAAGATTGACCTCATAATTTACTGAGTCGGCAACGCGAGGTTAGGCTTACAGCGCAGAGCCGCCGTGCTCACGCAGACCAGTAAAAACAAAGAGACGCGGCAAGGTTTCTTGTTTCGTTTAAGCAGTGCGGAGGAGACGTCCCCAGCTGCTGCTGCTTTTTTACTGAGGCCAGCTTAAACGCGTTACAGAATCGTTGTCGTCTCAGGGGCGGCCGAGGTCAACAGCGACTGGAACCCGGCGGGTCAGCGCCTCCAGCCCTGGGTCTGGAACTTCCGGTTGGCGTTTCCCCCGGCCGTCTCGAGTGACCTGGCCGCCGGGTCCTTGTTCTTCTTGGCCAACGCCGATGGGGACTGCCGGAAGAAGGGGTAGAAGCTGCTGATGTCCGCCGCCGACGGGGGAAACCGAGACCGCCACTCGAGGGCCGCCTCCAGGGCTGCAAGGAGCCGCCGACGGCTGTCAAGAGGTACATCTGCGCGACACTGTTAAGCCGTAGTTACACTGTTCATATATCATACAAAGGAGACATGGTCTTCGCTGCAGATATGATGGCAGACTGGCCTGCATACACGTCTCCAGCCAGTTCGAATCACGTTTGCTTCATTTAAATATATGCTTAAAACATGTCTGCCGACAGTGTTTGTATGACCAGTGGGACCGTGATACAAAGACACGCTTGAGACACCGTCTGCAGGCAATCTTTCGTAGGATGTATTAGCAGTTTGACTGCGGCGACATCGGTGTTTTTTTCGTGTTTTATTTCGAAAAAGAGTTGGCGGGCACCAAGACTTATATCGGAGGTCCCCCAATGAGATCTTTCTATCACACCGAGCAGGTCGTTTAAAAACGTGTCTCTTCGTGCATGAGAGGGGTCGCTGGAATGGGAGAGTGATCAAGTGTGCGACTAAGCTCCACGCCCGCAGCAGTTTACTCCTCGATCAGGAGCAGACAACTCGGTTTCTCGGTCGCAGGTTCCTCGTTTGTATTTGTGCATCGGTCCGGTAGTTGTTAGTTGATAAAACAACGCATTCTTCAAGGTAATTTCTCTTCTATTTTCCAAAAGCTGAACCCTAGTTCGTAAAAAAATATTGTTGAATTTCTGAATGTTGTAGAAAAGGTAAGACACTCATTGCTAGGAGTACCAGAAGACGCCGGCGGGTCGTACGTCAAATGCTAACGATAATGGTCCCTCTGCGCGTGGCGTGAGCGAAGAGTTTGGTCGCTCTGATTGAATGGAGACTGTGGGCGAAAACGTAGACAGCTAGCCTTTAGCGTCTACCCACTATCCTTCCAATCCGAGCTCTGCAGTCAGACGACCGCTCACCTTATGCGAAAGAAGCCGACGAGCTTGCTCGCCGGATAGTCACGTAGAGAGCGAAAACTGCGGGGAGGTCTTTGAATTGCCTCACCTAAAGCGCGAGCTTCCTACCGTTGATAACACTTGGGCGTCTGATGAGTTTTAAACGCTCACGCGCAATTAAAGCACGACGGAAGGCAAAAAGTGTGTGCTGAAGGTAGTGATGCAAAACTATCAATAATTGACTATCGATACTATCGATAGTTTTTCCAAAACTATCGATAGTGTCCCAGAACTATCGATAGTCGACTATCGATAGTACTATCGATAGTTTTTCGATAGTTTTTCGATAGTTTTTCGATATTCGACTATCGATGTTTTTTTACTATACCGGTGACTAACGATACTATCGCCAGTGCTATCGATAGTCTTGCACCACTATAGACCGTTACAACTCAAGAAGGTAGGGCGAGGGTAAGATGGGCCGTGGAGGAGGAAGCAGACGGAACGCTAAAGAGAGAAGGAGGTTTTCCCCTCTCTTCTCCAGCGCTCCGTCTGCTTCCTCCTCCCCGGCCTGTCTTGCCCTCGCCCTACCGCTCGCCACCCCCTTCTTTTTTCGCCCAAACTTCCATCTTCGTCATCACTGAAAGCTGAAGCAAAGTTGGGATGGTAAGTATCTGGGCTAGTTGGTGCCCCGTTTGAAAAAAAAAAAAATGAAAGCGATGAATAGACAAGAGGGAGCGACGCAAACTACTAGTGTCGCAAAACTATTCATAGTAAACTGTCGACAGTACTATTGATAGGTTTACGATAGTCGACTATCGATAGTTTTCCGATAGTCGATTAACGTTAGTTTTCTGATAGTCGACTATCGATAGTTTTTCGATAGTTTTTCGTTAGTCGACTATCAGTACAATCGATAGTTTTCCGATAGTCGACTATCGATAGTACAATCGATAGTTTTTCGATAGTCGACTATCGATAGTACAATCGATAGTTTTTCGATAGTCGACTATCGATAGTACTATCGATAGTTTCTTTACTATCGATAGTCAGATTTCTGGCGACTATCGATACTATCGATAGTACTATCGATAGTTTTGCACCACTAGCTGAAGGTCGTGCATCCGAGAAAGACGTCCTTGCCGTTCTCATTCCATTAGTGACTATAATAGTTTTAATAAGAGATGACCGTGAGCATCATCAATTAAAACATCAAACATTTGACAATTTGATGCGAACGAGTTCTCGAAAAATTGTGTGCCCACAAAATAAGCGAAAGTTTTAGAAGACAAATAGGTAGACTGGGGTGTCGGAGTTCCCGTTGGCACTCTTGGCAAAATTAAACTGTACATTAAAAAAAAAAAAAAAATCTAACGGCGTAAAGAGGGTGAAGGCGCAAAGCGAAAAAAAGCGCATGGCAGTGGTGATCCTCTACCTCGGCAGTGTGACGCACAACATAAAACAAGTATAAGGTAGGTATGGAGTACTTGTAATGTTTTCTGCGCCCTACAAAATCAGGCAGTTATGCTCTAGGGTTGGTGCGCGTGCTGATGGGCGCTCGAAGGCGAAATACACTGAGGCGCACAAAAGCAATGTGTGGCTTGTGTATTCTCAGTACAGTGTAACATTCTCTTTTCGTGCAACAAATGCTATGCAGGCCAGACCGGCAGATGTCTAAATGACAGATTAAAAGAGCGTTCCTATTCGGTCGAAGCCACTGCTGGAGGGTATCTGCCGATGCATTGCAGATTATGTAAGTGTAGGCTTGATTTTAACAGGGTTACCATTCTGGGGGCACAAAAGGATAGGGTGGCAAGGGAGGTTATACAAATTTTTCACATTTCCTGTCATGGACAATCATGTGTCAGCAAACCCTCATTTTCTTGTCAGGAAAGGAGATGTCGTTCCTCCGGGAAAAATAAGTAATGCAGTACAAGGGTGAAATGTCTATATTATGACGTGTTGCAGGTTGGCGGGTATGGTCATATATGTCGTAATCTATCAGGTTATTGCGCATGATTTCTTTATGCAGTTTCTTCTTTTAAATTCTACACTTACGAGTACTGTTTTATCCTGCCTTGTGTGTTTCTTTATCGAAGTACTTTTTTATATGTTTACCAACATCATGCACGACTACCAGCTTACCCATTTCACCACTTTACTACAGGTCACTGAGACGTTTGATGAGAACAAAATTAACAAAAGCAAAGTTATAAGGATTTTCTTTCCTTCCTTTTTTTTTTTTTGATAAAGAGAACTGCAGGCCAGTTCTCTGCTTGGGCCAGAGACCTGGCCTGCCCAGTATTGTTAAATAAATAAATAAAAATCCCAATAGACCCCTTGCGAAATACTGCCCTCTGATGGCAGCTGTAGAATCCCCGCACAATGGCGGACTAAAACCGCAACGTCACGGCACAGTTTAAGCGTTTGCATGGAGTAGAAATAGCACACCAGCAGAAAAAGGTGATGATCGCAGTGACGTTGCACTTTCAACATTGTTTGATTGGCTCGTCGGCTGCTTGCGTTGTCCGCGCTCCGACGATCACCATCTTATGGAATGAATTGCACGTTCCACGATGTCGGTTGTTCCGCCATTGTGCAGTGGTTCCGACCTTCCAATAATCGGCACGCGAATTTCGAAAGGGGTTTATAGCATCCAAGAGATTATATATATATATATATATTGAAAAAAAAGGCTAAACTTCAGATTGAGCCCTAGAAACATTTTGTTTTGCATTCGTGACTTTTCATAGAGGCAAGTGTGTGTTCTTGTCATGATAGCAAAACAAAATGCTACGTAGAGGCTCACTTTCTAGGTAATTAAACTACGGTGTCCCTGCGCGCCAAGAGATTGTGCACATTATTTAAAGGGGATTAGTTCTATGGGGCCCACGCGGCACTACATAGACGTGACTGTGCGTGCAACCTTTTTTCGCATTAACCAGAAGACTCAAAATGAGGAATGTAAAAAAAATGATACGCCTTCCTGTCTTGATTTTAGGGGAAGCTGGAAGTTGGCTGCTTAAAAGTGGGCTTTCTGTAGCAGCATAAGAACTGCAGACAACGCGTCGCCAGAGAATTCCCAGAGTGGCGTCTCCACGCCATTCAGTACAAACGCATTTTTTTTGTTGCATCACCGTAAGAAAGGTACATTTGTGAGCGCCCTTTTGTTCAAGACTAGCGCCCAGCTTAAAAAAAGTCACTATGTTTTTAAGGCGGCGATGGAACAATTTTTGTAATTCCAGTAGACACCGCTTATAAGTTTCCTTGACATTTACATCATATGAAACACGCATAAGCGTTTTGTTTTTCTCCGCGCAATGTCAGTCGCAGAAAATATTAGAACAAAGTTTGAAGAACGACACTCAAGCACTTCTTATGAGTTGTGAATGCGAAAGCATTAATGTTCGCGCCCTTAGTTCGTCTGCGTGCCCATCTACGCAGACGAACTAAGCGACGTCAGCGTGGACATACTTTTGTTCGGAACTAAGGGACGTCCACACCAGCCGTGGACGTGCACGCGGCCGTCCCTTAGTTTTTTACTAGATGTCCACGTCTTGCACTCCAAATATTTCGGCTATTCTCGTTATTACAAAGATTAGACACGACCCGCAACCCGAATGCATTTCTTGTCAAGAGCACAAATCGAATGCTTACGCAGTGCTCGTGTTAACTGTATGAACCGCATTTAAATATTGTAACAGCGGGGATGATGACGAATTTCTAGTGATCGCGTTGCTGACAACGACCAAAAATGATATTTCCACAACTTCGTCGCAAAGTTTTGCGAAGGAGAGACTGAAAGAAAACATCCACTTTTTTCTTTAAAATTACGCGGCGGCAAAAAAGCTCCTTGGTAAGTGGCGTCGTGTGCGAGTAGAATAGACAATTTTCTATATTACCCAAGCATCAAGGAGAACGCAGGGATTGGTGTTCTACGCGCCACACGCGCACGCCATCCCCGTATAGAAGATTCGAAGTAAATAACCAAAATAAAGCGTTGACGAACGCTCCCGCAAGATGCCATTTGTTTTAGGTATTTGCTTTAAAAAGTTACTACTGCTGATACCAGCACGTGCGGCTCGTGGGACATGAATCCCCGCATTCTCCTTGATGCTTGGGTAATTTAGCAATATACCATTTCCTATATTACCCAAGCATCAAGGAGAATGCGGGGATTGGTGTTCCACGCGCCACACGCGCACGCCATCCCCGTATAGAAGAATCGAAGTAAATAACCAAAATAAAGCGTTGACGAACGCGCTTGCAAGATGCCATTTGTTTTAGGTATTTGCTTGAGAAAAGTTACTACTGCTGAGGCCAGCACGTGCGGCACGTGGAACACCAATCCCCGCATTCTCCTTGATGCTTGGGTAATTTAGCAAATGGTCTATAGGGAGTATTCACTAGACGACATATTTGTGGGTGCTGTTTAGAGCGCATGCTCAGAACGACCTCACATCAATAGGCTGCTAAGACCGGCACTTTTGATGGTGCGGAATGCACGTTGCAAAAGAACTGTGGAAGCTCGCCATCAGCACGCGCTCAGCATTTGCGCACACAACTATGGCCGCCAGTGAATACTCCCTATAGGTCTATTGGTTTTTACTAAAGGCTGAACTTCCATGGGACAAATATGGTGCGAAAAATCGACAAAATTTGCCCACAGGCTTTTTGCTCTGCGCGTGGAGTCAGCACAGTGGCTGCTACGTCGCGCGCAAAGCGAGCGTGCCGTCGGGCGACGTCCGTCAGTTATTAGTCGCATAATTCGCTCCATAGAGTTCAGCATTAATGTTCCTGGATCCCGGGAAAGTAGCGCCAAGCTCCCTGTCCATTCTTGCTGAGCCGATCTAAATTCGCTGGTGACGGGTAGCTTAAGGAGAGGTTTCTTGAATACCGGAATTTTGTTATCCACACACGGGTGAAACAAGCGCACATTTTCGCAGATGTGGCGCAAGTGCTGGGCGTCATTAAAAAATGATTTCCCTGTGTTTAAATACGCAAAAGCAATAATACAATTGTAAGATATCAGTGGATAAAAGCATGATTGATAACTGGATCGCACACACATTGCCAAAGACGCTTATATTCGTGGAGAACGCTTTCAGTACGGTGATGCTCTATAGCGATCTTGGCCGACTCGTTCAGAACGACCATTTGGAAGACTTCAATGGACCGAAATGGCAATTGCCATGGCGACCTAGAACTGGTCGTTTGTATGTTATACTTCGTTTCACCCTAAAGGCCGGTTCAGACACTTGCGTTTGAGTGCGTTTGACTGCGTTGCGTCGAGAACGGAAAGCGAGTCACCGGCACATCTGTGCTTCGTACTAAGCGTGGAGTTCAATTCAAGGAATCATCTTGGCACGCGATATAAGCAGCAGGGATGTCTTGGTTTGTCACCGCCGCAACGCAGTCAAACGCAGTCAAACGCAACTGTCTGAACCAGCCTTAACGCCCGCGCCACAAGCTGATGGGACTAATCAGACAGCATAAAAACGCACCACAACGGTGTTTTTTTTTTATGTTTCTTTACTTGTTCGGTTATCGCTGAACCAATCATCAACAATACAAGCCCCGTGACGTGCGCTGTTTGTTCCCATCCTTCCCCACAACCTCTTAAGTGTTCTATCCCTTCCCTTCTCGCCCAATGTACCAGCGTCCAAGCCAAGAGCTACTTGACGCACTCCCCTATTCCCTTTACCCTGTACTATGGTCAATAAAGCGCTTACAACACACATTAGCTCGTGGCGTCGGCGGCTTCTAGACTCAAGCTGAAGCGAAGCTATATTATCTCTTTGTGTCGGGCTAGCAGGCAGCGAAGGCAGCCGCGCTACGTTGCCAGGATCCACTGGCTTTAGGTCTCACTATACACACTTTCAATATTTAAAAGTCCTCAGCCCCGCGTGCGATCTCCTCAGCCCAGCACGTGCATGTTCGTCGCTGCGGCCATAGGCACGAACACTGAAAGTGTAACCGGCCAGGAGCCCTTTTTTGGAGAAGTCTATACTTCGTTTGAGATTAAGACCAGATGCAGCCGACGCTACGAGCTAAGGAACCAATCAAGGAGCGTGAAAAGCGCAAGTCACTGAGCCTTTTCTGTTTATGATTGGTTCAGCGATGACAGAACACGCACGGAAACATTACGAACGCCATGATGGCGTGCCTTTGACGCCCTCCGGGGGGGTTGCATCACATCATCGTCGGCTGTGTCTGGATTTACGGTGAAGCGAAGTACAGACCTTTGTAAAAATGGCCTCTCGCGCGCTGCCATCCTACTCTGCTATGCTGTGGAACAACTTCTAAACATGCGCTGTTGAAGTGCTGCGCGCTATATCGGACCCTGCGCATGCGTTCACAGCTCAGTGGTTCAGCATTTTTCACCGGGGTGATAAATGATGCAAAGGTCTATTAAGGCCAGTAAGCTTGTGTACCGTGAGAAATGTTCCTAATCAGTATTGTAGCAGGGCCCCTTTAAACAGTACACTTGCACTTGCAAAAGCTAATAAACCGATCTCACAGCTAATGTCATTACGCCACCACTGACGCCATGCATCGTAAGAATTGTAGTTTTTGTTGTTGTCTTTTCACGCGCGACAACCCCGCTAAGGTTTGCATGAGCGTGCACGAGTTGTCTCGCGAAAAGGCGCCTGCCTCCTATGAGCTGCAGTTATGGCGGCTTCACGCTTGCGTCGAATGCTTAGTGAGATCAGTCTATTCCACTGTGCTCTCTCTTTAAAAAAAAAAAAAAAACAACAACTTGGGTGCACTTTTTTTTTTTTTGATGTGGTAATTTTCATTCAAAAAAGCACGCTTATTTTGTCAAGAAATATAAGGTTGCCACTTTAGGTGGGTATTGTTGTCTATCCTAGTCGTATGAATTAATCTAAAGAATAAAATAAAAAGGTGTACCAGTGACCAAATATCCACTGACCGTCACCATTGTCCATCAAAAAAGACACGGCATATTGGCATCATAATCTTATGTTGTCCTTAATTTTAAACTTAATTGCCTAAAGAATTACAATATGATGTTTTCTAACCGACTCGCCTGTATACTGTCTTTTCTTGCAACACATTAGAAGATTAAATTTCGCCAGGAAACAAAAATGACAGAAGTGAAACATTTTAGGAAGACACAGGGGGTCGTCGAGGTTTATAATTGATAAAAGGAAAAAAAATACTGGAACTCATATCTGGAGATGTTTACAGCGACGGCCGTACAAACGGAGATCTCCTAACTAGAAATTGCTCCCGCGCGGAAAGAAGCTAAGGGCTCAGACTATGCGGATGAAACATGGTCATACTTAAAGCTCATAGAGAAGACAACAGGGCATTAAAATGAATCAACGTTGTTGTGTGCGCCCATAATATTTTTTTTTGTTTTGTGTTTTGATGCGTTTCCTCTCTCCAGTTCTCTCAAGCGGGATCAACTCGAAGCTGATCCAAGACGGTTCCACTTTGAAGCTCGGCCTTTTGGAAAGCCCCGACTGGCCTTCGTTATTTTTCCGACTCCCGTCTGATGGCTACAGTCTAGCGAGTAAAAGTAGGCTCGACAAACTCCAGTCTACATCTAAAACAACCCCTGTTCCCATCGAAAATTCTGAGTCCCTTTCGTCTCGAAAGATCCTCGAAGACGTCGTACGCCCGTCGACTCATATTTTACTTCCCCATTTACTTATCAAATGTTTCGAGTCGCGCGCTGTTACATCAGTGTTGGTCATGCCACGGCACGTAGTGGGTAGAGGGCTTACTAGAAATTAAGCCCTCGAGAAGACGAGGCTGACCGTAAAGAAAGGAACGTGAACTTTTTCCTCGCCTGTCAATAGATTTGAGAAGATCGCTCCTGCAAGCTTGTAACATGTGCGAAAACTGATGAAACTTCTATCGCAAAAACCTATAACTAATTTACTAACTAACAAGTATAGTGCGCATAGTGAATCTTACTATGTAAAATGAGCCGGATAAACCGGCCCCTGTACATAGAAACTCAAAGATTTCCCGAATGTTCATTAAGGTGGGCAGTTTTACCTCGTGAAATATTTTAAAGATGTAACGTCATTTACTTGATGTTTAATTTTCTTTTTAAGTATTACGACCCCTGGTTTTAACTTCCAAGTATAAACAAAATTCCGAGTCTTTTTGTTTGTTTTTTTGATAGGTCTGCGGATTTGATTAGAGAGTAGACGCTATCCAGCAACTTTTCTCCTCTATGGCTTCTCTGACCCAACGTCCAGCCGTTAGGTTCTGCATGCGATCTGATTGGTCAACTTGCACTGTCGACAGCGCACCTCTGGTGCTTTAATTTGTCCCTAGAACAAGCTTTCCCTTAGCGTGACGAGAAGAATCTGCACCAGGTAATCTAAAATCGTGGCGGTATTGCGTATGGTCGCTCGTTACACTCCAAGGCCCGACTACAGCCAGAGCTGCGTTCTGAGGGATCCAATAGAAGGGCGCAATATGTGCATTGTCATGCCGCTCGTCGTCTTTGTGCATCCTCGGCTAAACGAACCACGCACACTGACCGCAGCGTGGTCCCGGGCGAAGGTAAGAAAGCATACTTCTGGTTCTTAACTTCTAGGCTAGGTGGCGCAAGCTACCGCCCGATGCAGAGGGTGCGGCCGTTGTTATTCATCCATCCATCCTGGGATTTTTCTTTGCGCGTGATTGGCTTAGCCGGTAATAGCGGGCATACAGAAACGACAAGCTCTGTGACGATGCACTTTTGGTGCTGCATGGTCAACTCCATCGGATCGTAGCATCGGCCGTGGTCGGACCTGATGCAAAACGATGCATATATGGTGCTGATTGCGTCCTGTCCTGTGCGAGCCCGTCTGCTCTGGCCATGCCCGGACGTTCTGCCGTCATCGCTAGTCCGTAATCGTATAGGCGCGTACCGGGAATTGCGCCGTATTCGTCGTCTTCGGAGCCGGCCAGATCGGACTCGAGTCTCTTGGCGAGCGCCAGACTGGAGCCCGGCCGGCCCCGGTAGAAGGCCAGCGCTGTGGGAAGCCACTGGGCGGTCACCAGCACCAGCAGGGCCAGGGAGAGAAGAGTGCGCTGCGAGCCGGACATGACGTACAGGAAGGTGATGCTGCCGCTGCTGCCGCTGCTGCTGCTGCCGCTACTGCTACTGCGTGTGCCAAGATAATAGAGTTTTAGAATAAGGGTGGGGACACTCTTTGTCCCCCCCCCCCTTCCCCTCCTTCCCAAAGCAGCTTGGTGCGTCCGACCGCGCACGCGTAGAACTTCGGCGCATGCGCAGTTCGACGACCCAAGCTGTTTTTTTTTTAAATATTTATTATTTTTTTTCGGGGGGGGGGGGGGGAGGGGCGAAACTTTGAGGTGAGCTCTAGTTCTAAAGCTCTCTGTTGACAAGAAAACAACGATGCCATATTTTATTAGTTCATTAATCAAAATAAATCGTGTAGCATGAAAACAGTTCTGCACATCTGGAGGCCGCCGCAGGTTGCAGCTGGAACTACGTGGAACGTAACCCGGCCCTTTGCAGGTTCTAAGGGATCCTGGGTTTCATCCCCACCACTACCCGTTTTGATTTAAATGAACATCGTACTGGCGTGCCGTTCTGTATAACCACTGCGTGAGGAAGGCTAAATACCCCCCGGCTGGCAGTGGCCCTTGACCAGCTAAATTTCTCATCTACAGCGGAGACACCAGACGCTCGTTGGGGCTGACCAACTTCCCGCCGTATAAACATACACACAGCACAATTACTTAATGAGATAGTTTCAAGACATGGCTGTCTGCTCCTGGAAGTTCTATAATTATTTTAATGGACGAAGAGCGTGTTATTGGTGCGCTGTCACGATTGAAGAAAGGATAAACATGTAAGATGAGGACCGTTCAACCACATCGTTTAAATGTGTGGTTGGGTCGTCTTCTTCTTATATGTTTATTTTTTTTTCAATCTCGATGATTATTTTCTTCGATTTCTTTCTGACCATTGTACAAAAACGAGAAGGTATAAAACTGTTCGTAATGAAAGCGATGTGTGACACCACAGATGATGGCAACCTGTTAATAAAAAAAAAAAGAAACGCTAACGATTATAGCTTGTGGTTCTACTGATGTTCATGTGATAATTAACTTACGACATTACTAAGAGCAGTTCCGATACGCCGGAAAGTTGTCCTCATGTCAGTGTTTTTCTAAACCAATAGTCCCACTCCACAAACTAACACACAAGCACAAAGCTTTCTCAATTTTTGTTCGTGCCAAATGTTTACAACACTTCCGACTGAATGGTCAATTAAAAAATACCACCTTTTTCTTATTTTTTATGTTAGCAAGCAGCTTACCGAAAACTAAAGAGACAAACTTCAGTGTTCCTGGAACATTTTATGAATGCAGATAACTGGACAGTGAACCCTCTCAAATATGAAGGTTTCGATATCAACTTCCAACCTTCCAGCATTGACGAGCGCTGTACCGACGCTTGTCTCTGTTGTTTAAACTGAATAGTCCAAAGGAATTTCTAAAACGTCATGTTGTTTGTCGCACTATGCATCATAATCACTGACAACGTAAAAAGCGCTTGGCGTGGCGAGTCTGTTGTACTTTAGTTTCGCTTCATAGCCAATGAGGTGGCGGCGTGAACAAAGAAGAACGCCGAAGAAAGAACCACGAAGCAAGACACGCGAAGACAACATGCCACGCCTTGCGTGAAGCGACTAAGCTGGCGGAAACCGAGGAAGAGGAGGAGGCAAGAGCGTGCAAAGACGTCGAAATGCCAAGCTCTGGTTGGAGTGATTAATGGGTAGATGTAAGGCTAGTCGCCTTTGTTTTCATTACACTCGTCGAACGCGTTAGAACGCGGAACGCCGGCGTCCGGAGTTTATTGGCTGTCGCATTCAAACGCGTTCAACGAGTGCAGTGGAAGTAAAGGCAGCTGGATATAGGTAAATGAATCACAGAAAACAATATGTCGTCGTAGCAAAGCGAACGCCGAGAGCGTTTTAGGTTTGCCCATTATAATCATTGGAACCAGAGCTGAGTGTTCCGACGCCCCCGTGCGCTCGCGTCTCCTTCTCTCCCTGAGTGTCTCGGCGCAGATTTTACCACATAGACATCTGAAGAGAACAGTGGTTTCTCACACACGCCCTAGAAGAGGGGGGGGGGGGGGTGTGCACCCCCCTTGTTTTTCTGAAGGCACCCCCGTAATTCGCAACGACTCCTCTATTGTCAATGCCCCCCTTCTCCCCTGAAACTTTAGACCCCCCACCCTAATTTTAATTCCTGGGGAAACACCTGGCACAGAAGGCAAACGCATAAGTGACAGTGCGTGGCTTTAGAAAGTGCCTCTTGTGCAAGAATCCTCGTACAAACAAAAGCTTACTGCTGATCTAGGCTCACGTGTGTATGCCTTTGTCTTTACTGCTGACGTTTGTGAGATGAAGTATATAGACCAGGAGTGGCTATGCCGACCCGGCCTAAGAGCCGCAAACAAAACCACGAAAACTACCAAAAGCCGCGTGGGAGAGGAAAAGCAGAAAAAGGGGAAGGGGAACCTTTTACAGCAATAAACGAAATTTGAACTATTGTCAATCTATCCGACTCAAAAGCAGTCCTACTGTATGTAAGGTAGCAGTAGCACAAGACTACCAAAACCGCTACCTGTCTCGATTTAAAACGCGTTCCATTTCTCTTTTTGGGGAAGTGCTCGTGTGATCTTAAGGGGGGCGGGTGTGTGTGTGTGGGGGGGGGGGGGGGGGGTAGTGGAGGGAGCCGCGAGTCGCACTTTAACGCGCAAAGAGCCGCATGCGGCTCGCGAGCCGCAGCTTAACCACCCCTGATATAGACGATTGCAAGCAAGACCACTGGCCGCCGTCATGTCTCTGCTTGTGCGGACAAGCCAGTGCCATGTGAAGCTTGAAAAAGCTGTTATCACGCGCAAGCTGCACGTGCTTGCTCTCATGGGGCACCAGTTGGGGCGCCATGCTACAGTGTAGCCATGCTTGCAATTGTCTTAATACAGCTGGCAAGTGTTCGACGACGCTTATTTGGCGCATCAGCCCTAACTGCAGCAGCCCTAACTGGCTGCTGATTTTCACGCTTCTTGCCCCGTGATTGGTTTTTCAACGTTTGATCAGCTTATGCCACAATGTCATTGGTTGCCCAGCGATAAAATTCTGTGAACTTGCCACGCTTCACGTTTTGTTCTTGCCGAAACGTTTGTCATTCATATATTTTTCTAAATATTTGGGATCTTTTTTTTTTACCACCTATCTTTTCTCTCGGATATAAAATACTGAAATAGGTTTCAATATAGATATATACTGTTTCTGCGTGTAAATGTTGACGTATATGCACCATGGCAGCTATTTTCTATGCATATATTTGCGACTCACTATAGGGGGCGCGCTGGTCAGACAAAAGGGCGGACGAAAGGAGGTCGTTTTCGTCGTTCAGCCACACGGAACACTATGCGGAGGGCAAGTTCGTCTGCTTCTTGCGCAGGGGGTAGCGGTGACGTCAGAACGCCGAGCCCTGACTGGCTGATCGCGACCCCCTATCTGAGCGTCGTCTGCTCCTTTGCAACGTCGTCTGCTCGCAACGTCGCCTGCTCGCAACGTCGTCTGCGTCTGTCTTACCTTTCCTGCGACTTTCGGAAGCGCAGAGGCCAGATTCAAGAAACGATCTTAAGCCAAAAATGTGCGTAAGACAAAACTTAAGAACAAATTCGTATTCACGAAACGAAAGTTTCGTAAGTTTTGTGCAGGTTACGACGAAATCCTACGACAGCTCCGAAGCTGCCTTACGCACTTCTTACGATCGAATCAGCATGGCCGACAGCGTCGCGGTCGCGACAATCCACGAACGTTTATTTTTCTACGCGCGCTTCTCACGCGTCCCGACTTCAAGCAGCAAGAAAAAAGTGAAAAGCACTTGAAACAGATTACGACGAACAAGAACGCAGGATCCACAAACACCCGGGAAAAGCTCCAACGGCCACGATTACACCGAACACGACCAAGCGAGTACGGCAGTTAGGCCTAGCAGGCACTTCGCGACTCGGCGACCGTCTGCCCACAACCGGCTGGCGTGCTGAATGAAATATGCCCGCGCGACCTTTGTGAACCCTTCACGTATTATACTTTGATCGCTGACCACAATTTTAGATTAAGAGGTCACTTTCTTCCTCTTGTTATCTCCTTGTTTCCCGAGGCAACGGTGACTCTCGCCAGTGAAAAAGCAGTGAATCTCCGACAGACGCAGGAAAGGTAAAGCAGCCATCGCTTTGACTAGCAGACGTAAAGCAGACGATGTTAACTGCGCCAACCCGCCGACGCCGTTAAAGAATGAGGGGTCTCGCCGCACACGGAAGGAGGGAAAAAGTATTTGGGAGGGAACTTGCGGGGCACAAACACGCTCACTCTCGGTTCTTAGCGAACAAACCTCGGCGCCTCAGGATACCTCGCCAGTGAGTCCTTTGACTTCCCTCCATGATGCGCGTCTGCTAGTTGTTAGACAAAAACAACGTACCGCTCGAGTTATTTCGTCTGCCCTCTCTGAAAGGCGAAGTCAAGCTCGCACGTAAAGACCTGCACTTCCGAGAGTCGCAGGAAAGGTAAGCTAGACGCAGACGACGTTGCGAGCAGACGACGTTGCAAAGGAGCAGACGACGCTGAGATAGGGGGTCGCGATCAGCCAATCAGGGCTCGGCGTTCTGACGTCACCGCTACTTCCTTTCTCAAGCGCAGAAGACGAATATGAGCCCACTTGCGAGGCGTATAAATTTCTTTCACTGCAGCGTAAAATCGTTGTTACATATGAAAGCAAAGCGCTTTTTCGACGCTAGAAACCTTAGTCTTCTTAGTGCGTAGGAATGACGCGGCGGAAGCATAAACATACTTATTGGAAACGATATTTGAATCTATGCTGCCTACGGGAACCAAGCAGCGATTGCAGACGACAGGGTCGAAACGACCCCCTCTCCTGAGCTTCTCGTCGTTTCCACTACGCGGCGTCGGTTTCGCTGGAGTCGGCAATAGCCTACATACCCGCAAGAAACACGTAAGACTTCAAATGTTTCAATGAAGTATTCAATAAATAAAACCGCACTGTTTGCGCAGCCGCGCATAAGATGGCTTACTGGAATGAGAAGTTTTAGGGTAAAATGAACGCGGTTAAATTGCTCTGGCTTTCATCGCCCTACCGTAATCCAACTTATCCCTAGGTACTAAGCCGTATGGCAAAATCCACCTATCTGTTTTCATTTCTCTCCCTTTTCGAAAACAAATCCTTCCTCAACACGTTTTGAGTGGCCCATTTTACGACGCAGTGATCGAGAATCCCAGCTCAAGGAGATCAAAAACGAATACCTGCCCATCTTTGAAAAAAATTTTTTTTTCGTCGGGTGCGGCATTTGTGATAGACTAAGCGCTCATCCTTCATTCATAAGGTTTGCCATCGGGCCGCAAGAACGAAACTTGAAAAACTTAATTTTACCAATTCCTTTTTTTTTTTTTTTTTTCTGAACCCAAATTTTGTTTTGGGGCAGTTTTGTGCGGTTTAGCTTTAGACACTGTAATCGCTGTCAGACGAGATATTGTCAATCTCAGTTCGCGAATAAAAAATAATACAAAATCCAAATAAACCTATACGTAACTAATCTTAAAGGCTTTTTTTTTCTTCTCGGGTGCGGCATTTGATGTGGAGACTAGGCGCATATTCTTTATTCATAGGGCTTGTCATCGGGCTACACAAATGAAATTGGGAAAGCTCAAATCCACCAATCCGTCTTCTTTTCTGTTTTTAATTTCAAACACGAATTTTTATTCCACAGCTTCTGTGTGGCTGATTTAACGGCGCTGCAGACACTTTAAGACGGCATTCTGCAAATCCCTGCTCGCAGATAAAAAAACAAAACAAAAAAAAAAACCCACATATCTGAAAGAATTTGGAGCCCTTTTCTCTGTGGTGCAGCAGCTGAACATCCGCGATAAAGACCATACTCCGTTCAGCCCTAAGTTACCAATGCGGGGGTAGCTACGTACTCGTTGAACCAGTCATGTAAGTCGATCTTTCAACACGTCGTCGCGCTCTCGCCCATACCCACCTTCTTATGACATTGGTCATGCAAAAACAGCCTGCGGAAATGTTCGAAGCACGCACGTGTACGAAACAAACGTGCAAATGCGAACCTGCTCGAAGCGTGCACGAAAATAATTTCTGTCGCCATGTCTTCAGTGGATCGCGTGTGTCATTTGTAGGATGTAATCGCGTCGTGATTGCGGCTTAATTGGTTAACGGAGTATATTACACATTCTTTATTCATACACGGCTGTCATCCGAGCACAAGAGTTGAATCTTAAAGAAGCTTAAGTGTCGAACACGCGAGAAAGCAAATCCTTTTTTTTTTTTTTTTGTGTGTGTGTGTGTGGGGGGGGGGGGGGGGGGGGGGGGGGTCGTTCTTAACGCAACAGTTGTGCGGTTGCTCGTGCGCCTTTCATCGAACATTCGGGGAATCGGGCCATCCGTCACGGAAGCGAGACGCGACAAGATGCGACGTCCTAATCCACGTTCTTCCTCGACGAGATCCGGCTTACAAATCGCATTTCATAAGTAATGAGCGCGCACTTCGGGGAGCGCGAACGTACTCCGCGTTGCCTTAGGATAAAACCGCGGCGACCGTTACGAGTCATCCGAGCCAATCCAATACCGTGCGATTGTCACGTGACCCTCGGGAGGGGCGCAGAGACGCGCGGGGCTCGTAGCCACGTCATACTTTCACGGTGCTTGATTTGCTGGGATGGCTCGTCGCGACCGCAGCGCTTCGTCGTAAGATAAAAAAGAAAGCTTCATTCATATAAAAAAAAAAAAAAAACAGAAATAAAAAACACATCTTTTTTAAAGTGTACGCAAAAAAAAAAAAAAAAAAAAGTAACGACACTAACATGAAGCGAAATACTTGGCGTGGATAACGTGAGCGCTTCTTCTTGTTAAACAACGTTCTTTCTGCTTCACTCGCGACCGTGGTAGGCGCCTCTCCTGTTTTTCTTTACGTTTTATTTAAAACAGCCAGGCGAAAAAAAAAATTGTGTGAAATTTGGCGTGCATTTTGGTAAGCTCATCTGTCATCGAGAAAAAAAATAAGGTTGAATTAATGTAAAATTTGTTTTTGTGCTACGTTAAAAAAAGAAAAACAACCTCTAAAGTTCAAAGCAAGTCGTTTCGTGTTCACATTAAGGGCGACATTATTTTGTTTTTATTTTATCAACCTTCGAGATACACAAGTGTTATGCTTTGGATTCACTGCGCGAACGCGCGTTAACGCGAACACGAATGTCGGCGATCTTTTATATTCATTTAGCGCTTAAGATAGTATTTGTTTTCTTTTCCGGCAGCTTTTGTTATCTTAAAAAAAAATAGTTACAACTGCGGGTCGTTTGTTTGTGCTATTTACACATTTTTGCTTTTGCTGGGTTAAAGTTCAGTCAGTTGCTTGCATGTTTAAACGGCGAGAGGTTAATCTTTCTTAACATGTAGAAAATTGTCAATCCACTAATGGTTGACAATTTTTCTACTGCACAGTCACAGCCAGTATGAGAAGGGCAGTGAGGATCTCCAGTTGTCCCGCATCCAGCGCGAGTCTCCTATTCATCATTTCGGGAGCCCCTAGCGTGGACACGCAGTCAATTTAAGACAAGGTAACAAGCGCGTGCTAAAAGCGAGGCATGAAAAAAAAAAAAAAAAAGAAAGAAGACGCTTTGCCGTTTTTAAATTGTCAATAACTGCAAAAAGAGCTCCCTCCCCCCCCCCCCCCCCCCCCCCCCCACCCCCTTCTTCCTTCCCAAAGGTACCGAGATTATGATTTTTTTATATATATAACACAGCGGCAAAACAAGTTGTAAGAGAAAGACGTTTATCATTCAGAGTTCGTGCACGTCAAATAAATAATTAAAAAAATGTCGGGAATAATCAAAACAAATACATCAAGTTGTTTGACCATACGGCATCAAACCATCGAAACCGTTCAAACAGACCGGAACCCCGGAGTCAGAAAGACTATTTCATTCATTTACTGTTCGGGGAAAAAAAATTACCATGTGACGACAAAAGTTGTACAACTGTGAGTTGAGAATTAAACCTTGCATCCCTACACGAAGGGTTTAGTTACCATTTATTTATTTATTTATTCATAGCACCTTCAAGGTCCATTGCTGGACATTATTACACAAGGGGGGATTTTGTCGAATTACAGTATAGTCAACACTTAAAAGAAGAAAAAAAAAAATAACAGTACGAACAGGAGAGCAATATCACAACTGAAAAACCATTATAACAAAATTATGTATTATACAAATTGTAGGATTCGAGCACATATAACACTTAATTCATTATCTGGGCAAGAACATCACAGTAAACGAAAACTAATTAGTACTTAAGAAAATCTAAAACAGCTACTCGGAATGCTGTAGGGTCGGAAAGTGCGGTTATGTGATCAGGAAGAGAATTCCAATGCATGATTGCGCGTGGTAGTGAGGAGTTATTGAACGCAGATGCATGACCAAAAATGCGCTTATAACTTCGGCTGTTAGTCAAACGACAAGATGTTCGGTTAGGGGGCTCAAGCAGGGGGGCGATAACGTTAGGGTTAGAATAGCGTGCTTTATGAATGATGCATAAAAGGGCAGCGGTGCGACGTATTTGAAGTGGTTGTAAGAGGATAGAGTTTTTAAGAAAGGTGTTTAGTTACTAAACACCTATTCGTCGATTCATAAGCAGCAGTCAAACTGCTCGTAGATCATTAAAAAATAAGAACACGGTGTTCGTTGCACACAGGATGTCTGAACTGTCTTCGGACAGGTCTCACGCATATTCGAAACGTGTTTGCTTCATACGTATACGCTTCGAACTTGTCGGCAGGTTGTTTTTGTATGACCAACATGACAAGACCGTCGTACAAGGAAGAAACATGCCTCAGTCTGCAGTCAGTCTGTCTTTCGTACATGATGTATCGGCAGTATAACCGCCACTATTTAGTAACGCCGACCCGATGCTAGCACCGCCTCGAGAAGACAAGCGGAACCCTGGCAGTGGTCGGTCCTCTGCAGATATATTTAGCTGGTCGTCACGCCAGGTACGGAAGCAGCGTAGCGTGTTTCCCACCTGTTACGGCATCATTGCATTCACTAGGGTCTCTCGCCTTGGAACGAGCCTTTCGCGCTTTTTTTTTTTTTCTCCCTTCCTCTTTGTTATTGATAGTGCTCCGTAGCATTCAATCTGAAGCTTAGCTCGGCACGGACGTGGAAAGAACCCACGAACGTCGACAGTCTGCGCTCTAATCCAGCGTAAGGGGGGAGCCCTCGTCAATAGTTGATAGTGTCCCCTCCCGTCCCGTCCCTGGATCATTGATCGGCCCTTGACGACAGCGCCCCGTTGTCCACGTGACCCGGCCTCGTTACTCTTTCGAGCCTCGGCGATGCTGACCTCGGCGGATGTCAATGTGCGAGCGAAACCGAGTGTCGTATCAGCCACGCACGAAAATTGGTAGTCAGTCTTCCCCGTAAGAGGGCTGTCTATATACCATCGCAACGTACGTCTTCTGTATGCCGCCATCTTTGTCCTCCCCTGGGCTGTGGAACACGTTCTGAGCATGCGCGATAGGCTTCATCTGAGGAATATCAGACGCCGCTCGTGCGTTCACTGCCTAGTGACTCGGCATTTTACGCCAATGCGATCGGCGCTGAAAACATGCGTAGTCACATACAAGATTAAAAATGCTCTCGAACCTCCCTCCAGACCCTCATTATCGCCAGACACTGTTCTTCAGTGACGCGTAAATTGTCCGCCACCGAAGCGCAACTCGCGCTGACGCTAATAATTCGTCATGGCCATACTGCTTTTCCAAGTCGGTCCGCGGAGGGATTTGTTACCGTGGCTAGTACTTGGTGGTGTTTATTTGGCGCGTTCTTAAGTTGAATCCGACTATAGTGAAGTCGCCTTCACTGTGTAGTAAAAAAGCCTACCGTTCTTTTCTTCCTGCAGTGGCGGCTCTTGGGGAATCGAAATTATTCCGTCTCAGCTTTCCTAGTAGACCAAGCTATTCATATGTCCCCTGTCAAGATTGCAGCTATGGGGATAGTCGAGGCTTTTTTTTTTGTGACAAGAAAGGTGATATTGCCAGAAAGTATGGGTCCGATTTACTTCGCAAAATTCTGGCTGTGAATTTGCACCGTTCCTGAGATTCATTACCAAAAAACAACAATAACTTTTATTCTGCGTAAGCAACTACGATGGCATTTGCATAGTGGTGTCCGGCTAGAGGATCCCGGCAAAGGTGAACTAGATAATTAAAAAAAATCAAAACTGCAGATTACATTAGAAGAGCCTGTAAGCAACATAATAACTTTAAATATTGTAAAACAAGATTGTCAATGACCGTTCTTGGTAGAAAATGGAAAGGGCCACTCAGGCTCACAACCAGACAGTTAAAAAGTATAGTGTCGGAGTGTAAAGGATGAAACAATATTTCAGAAGTTTGGAACCTGTTTTTCCCGTAATGGGCCGTGCGCTTTGTGCTTGTTTATTTGGTCGCAAAACAAACAAACAACGTGATGTGTGCTTCTTCGAGTGTGATTTCGTTCACAGACAGCTTGGCCCCTGTGCCTGTCAAAAACAACAGCCTTTGCGTTCGGCCGGTGTTGATGCTGAGTTGGCTGAGGTTTTTGGTTTGTAATTTTTTTTTCTCTTATCAGCACACCTTGGACAGTCTTAAGAAGTATGCTCTCTATAGTTTCCGGTTCATTGCGTGAGTTTGAAATTGACGAGCTTGATCATCTAAGGAGGTGCCAACATATGTTAGCGTTTGAACATCCTGTTATTATAACCTGAGCAGCTGCGCTTGTTTCCTGCTGTTAAACCTTGTTGTTTTTTTTTGTTATATATCTAGAATGGTCGATAGCCAACTGCCATCAATACGCCAGACTGCGCTCTCCTAAACTCTTGGTGAAGGATGGGCTGTGCGGAGTTGCACTATTGTTGTGAAGAGAGTTTGGCGTGCGATGATATTCAGTGAATGTGGATATTGATCCCTGCCTTTGTTGCTTCCCGTGTTGGGCCGTAAATATGGCAAGAAAACTAGATATATCTTAAGGTTAGCCTGTTGAGTAAACACACCTTAGTCAGTGAAAGTTGCGAGCGATGGCTTGTTAAAGAATTATATCAGGCATATATCTGACACTCATGGCGGCAATGTTAAGCTTTACCCGACCCCTATTACGTATGGGTATGCTTAGAAAAGGCCGTTAGATGTGCGCTTTATTTGAAATACGCAGGTCTAAAGCAGAAAGTTCAAATATGAGGCGCCTTTATGGATTAAGCGCCAGGAAAGTAAAAATAATTATGAATTTTTTTAAAAATAGACTTGACCCTACGGAACTTTGAAATATGAGGTGTCACGAGAAAAAGCGAAAGAAAATAGAGAGAGAGAGAGAGAGAAAGACATAACGTAATGATTGAAAGCCGGAGAGGTGACACTGCCATACAGCCCTAGCCGGACTCTGTACTGGATAAATATTATGTATTATACTAAATGACTGGCAAGAGGTGAAATGAGGATTGACTAAATAAAACTTGTAGTTTTAAAAAAAAATTAGTACGCTGGCCAGTGGCTCACAGGCTTATAGTAAAAAAATGAGGTATGAGGGATATGAGAAGAGGTGTGCATTAAATGCTCTCCTGAAGGCCCGCTTCCCTCACGAATTCAAACGAAGCATCGGTTTCGGTTGGGGGTGGCCACCGTATAATCAACGACTGCTTTCCGGCAATCGCAGAAGCAGAAGATATATATTTCGGGTGTTTATTTCTGTCAAAACTGGGTACGTCCGCTTCAACCTCCGTCAGAATGTCGCGCAACTTCGCTACCTTAACGCCCATGGAATCGTTGAGATTAATGACTTTTGCTTGCCCTTTCATCGGCGCGGAACAATCCGATAGTTGTACGATCGCCGTCCTGTGCGGTCTCCGTGTGATTGTATGGTCGTCTTTTGCCGGAGCCATAAGCTCAACGATATAAGCCTTGGCCGCAAATACGGTGAGCGCTTGTCACCGTATTTGCGTGCCTGTCGAGCTTGCTTTGTCACCAGTGCTAGAAAGCGTAGAGGCTACACGGACAACAAAGTGGGAAACATAACGTGGGACTTCAGCTCTACAATATTATATTCTGGAGGAGTCAAGTTGGTTCTCAAGAATACAAGCGAGGCAAATACGGTCTCACCGTATTTGCGTGCCTGTCGAGCTTGCTTTGTCACCAGTGCTAGAAAGCATAGAGGCTACACGGACAACAAAGTGGGAAACATAACGTGGAACTTCAGCTCTACAATATTATATTCTGGAGGAGTCAAGTTGGTTCACAAGAATATAAGCATTGGCCGCCTGTTGACTACGGTGAGCGCTTGTTCGGTTCCGACGCTCTTGGTTGGGGCTTGTGGTCGGTAATATGCTGCGCTTCTTAAGGCGCAGGGAGCGGTGCAGGTAACGGTTGGTGGGGGATGTGGAAGCGAAGGATGCCGCGGCCATCCGTGGTGAAGCTGCAAGAACACTTTGGAAATCCCGGCTCGGCTTCTACGGTGTAATCTTTGGCGAGAGACAGGAGTCTGGCGATCGCAGCGAAGCAGCGCAGACCCGATGATGACTCGCATGGCCTAACTGTTTAGACGCTATACTTTCTGAAGAAGCAAATGTGTATGATGATGAGATGGTTTAACTGGTTAGCGTGCATTTATAGCGGTATAAAACGTCGATGCCAGGCCCGCGTTCCGCAGGAAACTAATCATGGCATTTCTTCAACGAAACATTGCGCTTTCTTTGTGTTAGCGAATATACTGCGAATACGGAAACCAGGATGGGCAGACATGACTAAAGAGCAGATGAATATATTAATATAACGTACTTGACGTTATATACAGATGTGAAATTAAAAAAAAAAATTATTATTTAGAAAAATTAATTAGGTGCGTACATACATCTAATGAAAGCACCACTTGCACCTTTGATAGGTTTGAACTGTATTTGTATGCTTGAATATTAATTAAGAGATATTGACCTTTTACAATCATATAGATCCACACAACGGGAGTATTTGTTACTAAATATTAAACCAGCGTTCAATATATTAAGGCAGTGTTTTATTATCATTATTATCTTCGTATTATTGTATGTTAACGTTTCAATGAAAATGCGTCTTATTATTATTGAAACCGGCCGCAGTTCTTCACAGCAGACAGCAAAATATCGGCAAGACAAGTCGTCTCATTTCATTTTAGTTTACTCACGCAGTCTAAATATTACTAATACTTTTTACTTATTTTTTAGATTCATTGTCAGTTTGAGAAAGGAATTATATTTTCGGTGTCGATTGGCAAAGATATACGACAAGACTTGCTGGTGATTTATTGTTCCTTACATTATTTGGAATTAGATGTTCGTATACATATCGCAGTCAGTCACCGATTGACTTAAGATGTCTGAAGAGACCATCGTTGGGAAGGTTGCAAATTGCAGTTCGTTTTGTTGTTTTCAGCAAGTGTGTCTATGTTCTGTTTACTCGTTCTCTTCAGGCAAGACGCCGCCACTCACTTTCTCTTAAACAATTCCCAGCATTTCCTGTCAAATTGGACACATCGTCAGCGGCGCTTGGGCACGCGCTTATCACGTCGAATGAGCAGAGTAATTTACTATCTGCGGAAGGCTCTCCTTTGCAGTTTTGCTTTTAATTTCCCGCATATAATAGCCGCGATCTTAACAGAAGCCTTTTTCACGGTTGGAGGGATGCCCGTATCAATGCATTTGAACAGATAAATCTTTCTTAGAACTTTAAGTTTCCAGGTAGAAGATTTATAACGTTTGGGACAGTTAAACATACCGGGTGATGCGCAGCTTTATTAATTCAATCGAAAGAATTAAGTTGCCTCGAACTGCATTTAAATACGAGTAATACGTTTAAACCTGTATTTTAAAACAAAAATACAACCATCGGTTGAATGCACGGTATCGCGATGCTGAAATGCCTATAAACCGACACACTGTTTACAAACAAGCCCGTGCTTGCCCACACCAGGTGTGGGCACTGCGTGAGCGCACAAACCAGATTCGCGTGAGGTGAAGCTTCTGCGCATGCGCCGTGGCGACAACAGCGCCACCGCAGAGGAGTGACGTCACAGCCGTGTGTTAGTCTATAAAAATGTATTTCGGGATTTCTGCCGCGAAACATGTGCATGGCAACACTATGTAGGCTTGTGGTGAAAGGCCAATAGAAATGTTGCCGTATTACACCCGAAGTTCCGTTCATTAGTTGGCGTGGAGAGCGCGGACGTGGAAAATGTGTTTCATAGTTTCGAGTGTGTTTCATGTTAAACAATTCGGGCTAATCGTTTTTTTTTTGTATGCGGTGCATGAATACGTGTAGGAACGTTACGCCGCGGCATAATTTTTAAATGAATGCCTCTATTCGACGAGGGAGTCCTGAGTGCAATGAAATCATTAGTTGAGTTTGGCCCGAAAGAAGACAGTGCTTCCTCATATGATGGTCGCTTGGCGAAATGTGGCAATTCTGTCCAATCAATACACATGAAAAACAACAACCAAATTTTGATGTTTATCTGCATTTTCGAGGACAGTATTTTCAGATCCATCGGCGGATTTTGGTTCCAATTGTACGAACACAACAATAAGTTTCAAGATTTGTTGAATAAAAAAACACAAAAACAGCATCTTTAACAGTTTCAGACGTAGCAACTGTTTACAACATCCAGGGAGCACTATAACAGATGCTCCGTGCACGTATGTCTTTTGAATTCCTGTCTACGCGGATTGAGAGGCAGCGTTACTCATAAAACAAAGGGTATACATTTCATCGCTAACTCCGTCACACCAATCGCAGACACCGTCGTACACGTACGCGGACCGTGCACGTTTTTTGTTTGTTATTTTTTTCTTTTTCAACAAGTTCTACTTTGACCATTCGTTCTTTGGAAGTGTTACATAGCGTAAGTTCGATCCAGTTTTTGGCGAGACCGGTTTCTACGCCGTGGAGGGGTAATTTGACCAGCAAACTAAGACTATCAATGTCACTGAGGGCTTAACAAACGCGGGGCGTCGTTGATTATGATGAATCTTCTTGTTGGTTATTTCCTTATTTTGGATTTGTATCCACTGACGCTGCGATCTCGCTGGTTGCGTGGCGGTCTACAGTTACGCCCTCGGGACTCGCCATGCACTGCGTTTCTTTTGGGTGTCACTGACAACGTTTGTACGGCACGCAGGAGCAATATTTCTTCGGTGCTCTCTGGCACGCCTGCACGCCGAATTAACCACACCATGTTTCACGCAGTAACGCGAGATTTCGCCGTTGGATGCGAAACTCAAAAGACGGGCGATTTGTTTGTGTCACAAAAAACAGGCCGGGCCTCCCTAAAACGTGCCGTTCAACAGATACTCTAACACGGCGCCTGCGACTCCGAAGACTGTCTTCTTAGAGGGAAACTCTGACAGCATTTCGCAAAGGTCTGTGTCTTGTCACCCGGAGGAGACGCTGCTTTGACATTTTCATGAACCCCTGGCTCTTGGGGCCCTCGGGCCTGGCTATCGGGCCGCCTGAAGCTTTCACCGCCCTGCAGCGGGTAACACGGAGGGCCAGGTTCTGGGAATTCGGGAATGTATTGCAGCGAGAGCTGTGATGGGCCCATTCTCACCACTGTAAATAACGCCCGTTCCTGATGTTGTAGCCGTCGTAGTTGTCGGAGTAGGGCGTAGGGTATCCATCGTCGAGGTTGCGAAATTTACGAAAAAGATCGCCTGCCGCCCCTCGGGAATCGAACCTGGATCCGCTGCGTGTAAATTGGGAGCTTAAGCAAAGCGCCAAAGCGTTAATAACCCACTTTATGTACCCTTTTCATGGCAAACGCCACCAGGTGGTGCTCCAGTCTTTGACGTCTCAGGGAATTTCCGGTTCATAAAAAGATTGAGCAAGGCCCACCTGAACTACAGTGTACCTGAACACTGCTGCTTGAAATGTCAATGACCACGAATTCTCCAGGTGATCGCCAAAAAAAACGAAGAGGCACGAGATCTGTTCAAATGTTTCGAATATTCGTTTTAACCAACTTCTCTCCTTCAAGACGTTTGTACACCCGAAGGGCCTCGTTAAACCTCCAACTTTGTTGTCCGTGTAGCATTTATGCTTTCTGGCACTGGTGACATAAGCAAGCTCGACAGGCTTGCAAAGACGGAGCGACCGGAAGTCGCTTGCGACGCAACAGGCAGTTCCTGTTTGTACAGATCAAAAGGGTCTATACTAAAGCCGGGGTCGCACCTACATCATACACAAGACAGTCATGCATACAGAGTCGAACGCGAATCACCGCGAGATCCGTACTTGGAATGTTGCATGGCAATGAGTTCAAGGATGTTGCGTTTGTATGATGTGTGAACAGTGCAACCCCGGCGTTAGGGTTTCTGTAGAGTTAAACTCCCATTCGACACGCTCCCTGGAAGAATAAAAAAAAACAATAGCCGATAAAAAAAAAAATTCCATCGTAACACTGTCAATGCCAAGACCTCAGACCGGAAGACGAGCTTTCACGGGCTCCGGAACGAAAAAGAAACAAAAGCGTTTGGATCAAAATTGTCAGATGTCTAGGCGGCATGCAAGTTCGTCTGCTTCTTTTGCAGGAGTTGTGGTGACGTTAGAACGCAGAGATTTGATTGACTCTGATTGAAGGATAGTGGGTAGACTTCCATGCAAGCTGCATTGACATCCACCCACTATCTTTCCATCAGAGCCAATCAGAGCTCGGCGTTCTGAAGTCCTTACAACCCCCGCAAAAGAAGCAGACGAAGTTGCTTGCCGGATTTTGTGCCGAAAGCTCTAATTCACTCGCCCTGCGGTGCGAGAACGTGACGCCGATGCCCAAACCTTTCTCCGTCAGGTGTCGCATCCATCGCTCTGACTGTACTGCGGATTAACGCAGGACTGCTCAATATACCTTATCTGTTCGGTGTGTCCCCTTTTTTGCGCTTTATATATTTACTTTTTCGTGGAATTGCCATAACTTGTCTTGGGATATTCGTAACTTTCAGCGATGGTGGTACCGCGGTGTGAGAATCGCGCTTCCTCTAGCTCCTGGAGGTTTGGTTGCCAATACCTTCCCGACGTGAAAAAATAAAGTAAGACTCTAATAGAGCTCGTACATAGCAAAATTAGAATTACTTACGCGTCGAAGACCCAGCCTCGTACTCCTGTTCAACGACGATCATCCAGATGACAGCCATTTTGATTGGCACCAGTGCGCCCCATATAGGTCGCGAAAGTTGAGAATTGTGGTTGTGTCGGTTAAAGTTGGTATCTGGTGTGCCTTGGCATGAGGTGCGTGCTGTATTGTAGTGTTGCTATAACCTCGAGCAATTTGGCTCTGAACAATGCTTTGCACAAGCGCGCGTGCTTGACAGGGATGCTGAAAGACCCGGGCTCGCTCTTGTAGCCTCTGCTACGCCGTCCCCGTCACTAGGCCCCAGTCGATTCGGAAGATTTTTTGACGTACACAAGCTGCCCCGGTAGGCTCCGGGCGTTTAACTGCAGGGCTCCACCACCGAGAGGAAGACTCAGTCTGGGCACCGAACGTCACCGACCTCCGTGCTCAAGCTCTGGGATACCCAGAGCGGCGTGTCCGCAACCCTTTCACATGACCTTGATCAGTGTATCGTCACGACGAGGCAAACCCGAGTCACCGGAGGGCCTCGACTTCGAGTGTTCTACTTACGCAAGCCTCGCCCCTTCATGCTGGACTGCCTTTGTGAGCAAACTTTCTCTTCTTGCACTTCCCTTTCCACTGTAACTCGTCTCGAAGATGTTTTTAGAGCGCAGCTCTTAGGCGCCCGTTTCCGTGTTGAGTGGCGTCGGCGTCGGCGTCGGCATCGGCGTAAACGCGCGTAGCATTATGGGACGTTTCCAGCGGGAAAATGTTTCCGCTAAATTTAGAGGGAAACTTTTCCCGGAAAATTTAGCGTAGAAATTGACGTGACGTGACCTCGGCACCAATTCAGTTTCCCTGCTAAATTTAGCGAGGAAAATGACGTCATGACCTCGTGTCAAGTCACCCATGAACATATCCAGCGGCAGGAGGAGGGTAGCAGGAAATGAGGAGGAGGGAGGAAGGAGGAGGAGAGGAGGAGGAGAGGAGGAGTAGGAGGAGGGGCATACCGTCCCCTTCGTACCTTCGCCTCCTGCTCCTCAAGAACTGCGCTCTAATTTCGCATTACAGAGATTTGTAAACTTCATTCATTTTTTTTTCTTTCTCTCTCTCAATTGTGCATTTTCTATCGCGTTTTATATTTATAGTTTTGTTATCAGAATGTATGTTTAGGCGTATAAGCGCGCAATTAATATTGTAGTATTGTACTGTTTTCGTTTGCGTTTGAGGAGTATAACGCCACATGCCCCTGTGAGCCTGGTTTTGCCTCCAGTGTTTGAGTTAGTAAATATATAACATGTCAGGGCGTTTCCCAGAATTACATCCCTCGTCTTTCCTCCCTGCCTCTCTTCGTATCCACCTAACTACAAGGCGGTGATCTGTCGCCGGTGAGCCGTATACGTCACGTGCTCCTCATACGTCATACAAAAGGCACGGTGATCGCTGGAAACATGGTGACAGAATCATCTGCGGGCACGCATTAAGCATTTTCGAAGCATGTTTACTTCATACACATGTGTGCTTCAAGCATTTCTGCAGACAGTTGTAGTGTAAACGATGTGAGAGGACCGACCTACGAGGAAGAAACACGCCTCGGACAGTGCCGTCCGCAGATTGCCTTTTGCGACTTCTGACTTCATCTATGACTACTAGTTTCAGTCGGGCTTCCTTGGCGTGTACCAGACTCGTCACGGTCGAGATAGACGATCAAATCGCACTTCACTTTTGTGCGTTTCTTTTTTTTTGCGTTTTTGGAGTTTGGTTTTCCGCCACTGGCCGATACGCTGAGTAACCAATTCTGACTGGCTCTAACATGGAGGTAGGAAGCTTGTGGAGGCGACATGACGCCACCAGAGGTAAAGCCAGAAGTGTGAAGGGACATGCCCCCCCCAACGATGACCAAAACCACAGCTGTGGTTTTAGTCGTCGTTGGGGGCGTGTCCCTCCACACTTCTGGATTCGCCTCTGGTGGCGTTATGTCGTCTCCAGGAGCTTCGTACCTCCATTGACTCTCAGTATGCGCTGCAAAGAAACCCGCCTTAGAAAAGCTTTTTTTTTTTTCTTTCACCAGCGCAGTTTTTAGCGCATCCTAATAGCTCTCAGGGACACGTCAAAAACGCCTCGAGCGTTCGTAGACAAAGGACAAATTTCCCCAAAAAATGGTTTCGTGCCTCTGCCTTTGGCGAGCTCGATCGACGAGCACGTGTTCTTTTCTGGAGTGAAGACGAATCGGCTGGTGAACGAGATTGAAAAAAAGATGTAGAAACGGCAACTCTATCTCGTCTGACAGTTCCGCCAATGGATCCGAAGGCTCTCAATCGCTTCTTCTACGACGCAGCTGCGCCCAAGAGAAACCCACAAATGAGCTCCCGGAGTGGAAACAGATCTGTGTAACACTTATAAACGAAAACACAAACAGATTGACAACCTTTGTTGTAATAAGATTAAAAAAAAAAAGAGTAGATGATTTTTTTTTGTGATATCACTAAGAACTATACCACCGAGCAGCGTTCATTCGAGTCTATGGCTTCCTGTTCAAAGTACCGTATAAGAAGGTTGTTGAGTACGACGCTTGTTTTCTTTTCTTTTTTTTTGTCTGTGTGTGTTTGTGAAGACTATGAACCTTGTTTTTATTTTCTGGAGAGGCTTTCAAGTAAACGAAGAGAGAATGACAATCAAAAACTCAGCGGGCGACGAGTGTGGTTGACAGTGGCGCCATGGACGAAAATGGGCGTGACATAAAATAGTTCTGAAGATAGAAAATGCGGCTTTAACAAAAGTAAAAAAAAAAAAGGAGACAACTGCGTAGTTTTAAAACACATTCTGGTCACATATGAGTGGAAATAACGCGGTGCAAGTGAACCGTTATCTGCAACGAGTTGCCCTCAACCCGACAGTATGTGTTAAACATTTTTCATGTTCAACATTCATTTTTCGTCGTCAGGCTTCCCATTAAATGCTTGTAACCCAGCACATATTCTAGACGTATTCACTCATGAGTGGCATGAGCAGGGGGCCTTGGTTACACGTAGCTTTTTACGGTAAACAAACCGAAGACCAACACTTATTGTTTTTTGTGCGTATTTTTTTAAAGCCCATTGCCATTATTTTGAAATATCGTGTTTCTTAATCTTAACCGTAACTTTGTGTCGCGGTGACGCACAGATGCATAGAGAACAAACCACACCGACGCTTGTGAATTACATTGACACCATCCTTGGCATATTTTGCTTTTAATGCTTCTATAACCTAACATCTAGTGCGCACTTTGGTGGGACAAACCATTAGACCTTATATTTATGCCCCTTCCCTACAGAGTGGCATTTGACTCCAAAGTTGCAGCCGTAATACAATATATATTCCCCACGTAGGGAGACTAAAGTAATTACGAAATCCCCCGAGTATCTTAATTACGTGAAACTGACTCCTATAGGTAAGCTCAATTTTCTCCTGGTAGCGGTAAAGTTGGTCCGGCAACATAGTTAGTGCTACGTTTCGGAGCAAACACCATTGTCCCCAGGGGAAGGGTCAAATGCATGTGCTGTTGCACCAAAAAAAAAGAAAAGAAAAGAACTCCCGCAAGAAAAGCCCTGTCTCCCAATGTACGACCTCGCTCCTATTCGTACAGCAACACCGCACAACTTTTGAGCAACCCTTTAGAACGTGCTCTATGAGCGTCCCTGGCAGATAACGTTCCTAGCGGGCACCGCCCTGCGGCTGCGAACTGACTTTTCCGAGACATTGAAAGTACACTTTAGTTAACGACATTATATTAACTTATATCCTGTCATTTTAGGACAAAAGCAGCTAAACGTTTTGAATTGCTTGCTTAATGGCATTACTTTTTTTTCTTCCACGTTATAATTTGATTTTATTAAACCAGCACGGACAACTGACCAGCAAAGTGGAGGGTATAAAATAAGCTAAACGTTCTGATTTGATACAAAGAGCACCGCTGTTGACTCGTATTCAGCCTGCTACAATCTTTCTTGCTTAATGATTACTCGATTTAAATACAAAAAAAGCGCATTGAAAGCATCAAACGAGAAACTGTAAGTAAAAAAAAAAAAAATTTGGGAATCGTATGTGAGGAGGTTCGACCGAAATCATCCCAGTAAAACTGGTGCGATTTAAATCATGAGTTCAATCATCGTGATTTTTATTCTTCACCCTTCACCCTCAACTACAATATTTTCTTTTCTCTCGCATTACCATCGTTGAAATCAAAGGTTATTACTGTTTGCGACTTAACAACAAGTAGCGCACATGATGTTTCGGTATCGACCGTATTCAATCTTGGAATAAGTGAAGAGAGTACTTGCTGGGCCGGCTTCACGTGGTGTTCAGTCATCTGACACCATATATGCATGGTTTTGGTCGCAGGAGCGAGTAATCGAAAGTTTGATTTAAATTTCATGTGACCTTTCCTTGCCCACGCCATTTATTCTACTATTGAGCGGACTCTCTGTACGTCGAGCTCTTCTCTTACGGGAGCCGTTATAAGTCTTGTCCCGTGTTTTTTTTTAGCACACCATTAAACCCCGAAATCGGTAAAGCCGGCGTCGGTAACGCACCGCGAAAATCCTGATTGGTCGATAGGGTCATGACGTCATAGCCACATGAACTCTCACGGAAATTTTAAACACATAAGGCTCACGTTAAAGGTGACGTAACACGTGGAATTAAAGTGGCTAAAAAAAGATGACATGTAATCCGAATTAAAGAATACCGGATGTCTCCAAATGATTTCACTTCATAAAGTAATTCACGTACCTTAAAGAAAAGTTTCAAAATTTTTAGGTGGGATTCGAACCCAGGACCCTTCGATTGCGAGCCAGACACACTACTAACTAGGTTTTATAAACTTCTTTTATTGCATAAGGTAAAAGTATGTACATGGCAAAAATCTGGTGAGTTGTGGTTTACGACTGCACCCTCACATGAATGACCGCTAGAACACCGAAAGCAATGGTAGCAGACTCATACAAGTCAGTACAGCCATGGGTAGAGAGACAATTTCAGACACAGGTGTTTCGGTTCAACCCAGGATAAAGGAGTCCAGGATAGCTAGGTTCGACATTGTACATGTACCTTTTTTTAGTACACGGAAGTGACGTCATCACGTCTGATTGGTTGGAAACAAAAGTGACGTAATTTCCCTAGAAAAATGTGGGCGGAGTCGGCAAAACTGGGCGGAGTCGGCTACCGGACGTGACAACAAAATGACGTTTCGTTTTGTACCGAGTACGTTTCAAAAGGTGCTTGCTCGGAGCTAGGTGTCATTGGCAGCATGTTTTCGGCGGCGAGGCGTCGCCGTCTCGTCAATTCGACTTTTTCTTTAATAGAGCTTTTTGTTTCGCCCGAAAGGCTGTATCGGGAACACCGCGATGCATTCGAGCTCCCGGAGGAGATCTTTCGGAAGCAATACCGCCTGCCCAAGATCGTGGTGCGGTGGTTGTGCGAGGAAACTTCGCGAGGAACCGGAGGTAAAGAGAGTGCGTACCTCGTGGACGGTCATGACTGTGGAGCTTCAAGTGTTGTGTGCACTGCGCTTCTACGGCACGGGGAGCTTCCAAGGCATGGTGGCGAGCGACGAACACGTAGCGCGGGACCAAAAGACAGTCAGCGTTGCGGTCCGCGCCGTGTCCGTCGCTATCGTGAGTCGTCTCGGGGTCCAGCGTGGCTGGATCCACTTCCCCGAAACGCCGAGCGAGAGGTTCGACGCGGAGAAGGGCTTCAGGCTGCTCGGCAGGATACCCGGCGTCATCGGTTGCGTGGACGGGACCATGGTCTCCATCGTCGGCCCGTCCAAGAACGACCCCACCGTCACGAAGGCGGCGTACAGGTGCCGCAAGTACTTCTACGCCCTCAGCGTGATGGTGGTAAGTACACTCATGTTACGTTGTCAAAACGCACCCCAAATCTGTAGGAAAAAAAAAACGTATTGCCGATACGGTTTAAGTATGCCGTTTTATGACTGCGGGCTGTGGGGTCTCACGACTGCGCGAGCGTGTGCTCTACGTAGCATGTGAGCCGTGAGACGCTTCTCCCAAAAATAATACTTGTCTGTTAAAGCTTCCGTAAAAAACAAAAACAAAACATTATTTTTGTTTCAACGTAGTTAGTTGTACCTTGCATCCAGGAAGGTGTGTTGACATGCATGTGTCAGACAAAATAACTTAAAAGGTTCTGAAATTGCGACTGCTTTGTGAACCACAAGTACAATCTACTACTTGTGGACTCAGGTAATTACATGTCAATATCCCTCTCACTTTCAGGTGTGTGACGCCGACTGCCGGATAATGTGCATCGACCCACGGTATCCCGGGTCGGTGCACGACTCCTTCGTGTGGCAATTTTCCTGGCTCCGAAACCAACTCGAGCAAGGGCAGCTGCCACGCGACGGCCGGTTTCTGCTTGGTGAGCATACTAAATTCATTCCTTACGCACACGGTGGCTCCCACTGCTTGAAAGCCACAGTACCACACATACTTTGCTTGTTGTGAGGCACACAGACACAGTTGCTGGAACTCCTTGAAGTGAGACAACACCCAAAGTTTGGCCATTAATCTCTGTTTATGTCCACATAACTCTCACACTCTGCCGGCTACGAAAGCCACAGTACACCAATCTCACGACAGTGATAGACTGCGCAAGGCATGCAACCGCAGTGCGAGTCGCTGTCCGGTTCGGCCCACTCACTGTTACTGTCTGCCTGTACCCGCTTGCTGGTTGGTTTTTGCATGAAGTTGGAGCTCTTTCGCTGATCCCTGGGGGCTCGCCTGGTCGCTTTGACGGTCGTCAGTTTGTACGGAATGGGATCACTTCCTCCTTGGCCACTTGGGGCTCGCCAAATCTGTCCTCGGGTCGTCTCTGTCCCACACACTGGATTCTTTTCCATGACCCTTCTTCTTCGGTCTGCCTCTATAGCTCCTCCTATTAGAGCCTCCGTGTCCCAAAAGGACCTGACTCCTTTCCAATCTAACCACCCCTGCTCTTTTCCCCATCTCCAACTCCACCGAGGATTAGGAAAGAGGTTCGTCGAACTGGCGCCTTATCCCCTTGCTTGCCAAAGACAAGGCCAGCGTGTTCTGCTCTGCCCGTGCCTAAGGTCACGGCCACACTCCCAAAAGCAACAGAGCTTTTATCTGTCGGATGCAAGGGCCTAATAATGCACTTGCATACAACACAGCACCCCTAAGGAATCGTGCACACATCCCATACCACCCACCAGGAAAACACATAGTTACATGAAATAACAGGGAGTTTGCAGGCAAGCTGGGGCTAATAATTATAATGTAAACTGATACTGTAGTGCAGAAATATTAACACACTTTTAAGTCACACTTAAGTTACATTATAATTGACATAGTTGCACACAGCTGTTTTCTTGCCTTTTATTTTAAAAAGTAAAGAATGTAATATGTTCCATCCTCTACATGTGCAGGTGACAGCGGCTACCCCTTGGAGCCTTGGCTCATCACCCCTGTCCCCGGGAACCACGCGACCTCCACCGCTTGCGGCCGGTTTAATAAGGCGCATTCCTCGATCAGGTCTGTTGTGGAGCGCTGCATCGGGCTGTTGAAAAACAGATTCCGGTGTCTGCAAAGGCACCGGGCTCTGTATTACCACCCTTCGACAGCCACCACCATTATTTCGGCATGTGCAGTGCTCCACAACATCTGCCTTGCATCGAGCGAGCCAGAACCGGAGTCAGACTCCGACCCTGAAGAGTCAGAGTTGGAGTCTGAGCCGAGCTCGGAGAGGTCAGCGTCGGCTCCCGAGAGGCTGGCTCCTGCCGGCCCTCCGGTCGGCCTTCCGGTCGGCCTCTCGGACAGGGGGAAGGCTCTGAGGCAGCGCCTTGTCGCCCGGTTCGGAACCCGCCGCAGACGTGCCCGTGCGAAGCGCCACACACAACGGGTCCGCCGCCACGACGGTAGTCCCGACCACCAGGGACACCGTCGGGAAGCCCCTCAGCGTCCTCGCTGGGGTGGTGCCCAGCACGGACGCCGCCAGCGACAGGGAACCTCTCGCCACCACGACTGAGGTCCTGACCACCAAGGACCCCGTCACATCCTTGCCCTCAGTGAAGCCCTCCCCGTGGAAGCCGTAAAGTGCACACTTCGCTTCCTGCTCCACAGTCATTGCCGTCCATAAGCTACATACTCTCTTCAGCTCCTACACCTTGTGAAGTTCGTTGCACAGCCAGCGTGCTGCCTCCGGATACGTGTCGAGTGCATCGCGGTGAAATCGATCCAGCCTTTTTTTATTTTTATGAGCAGAAGGCACGAGACGCAGTTGACAGTGACAGAAAAGGTTCGGAGGTTTAGTTGCCAGACCAACAGGTCATCTGGATTGCCCCTGCAAAGAACTCAGAAGTAATTTAGACTACCTCTAGAAAGAAATGCTTGCTTTTGCAGAGATTGCTTTCTTAGTTGCTGATTGAACCAGGGATATTGTTGTCATGGACATTGTTTCATTTTACAAATGCTTCAAAGCGTCTTGCCTTCTGCTCCATTTTATTATCTATTTTATGGTACTTCATCAAAGTTAGGTGATTGTGTTATCTCAAGACAGTGCACATGTAGTTTGTTTTGAAAATTGCTTTATTTCTTAAAGAAAAACCTGTGACTTCATGAATAAAAGTGTGATAACATGGAAAGTAATATTTCATTCTTGGAAGTAAAACTGAGCATCGACTGGAACCATGTAAGCAATTGGGCAATCTTAAGTATATATCACAGATATCTTGTTGAACACTCTGGTCTTATTTGAGCACAATAGTTAAATTTTGAAAGAAAAAAAAATATATATATTCTCTGACTAGCATACCACCATATAAACACTGGACCACTTTGAAAGAATTATCACAGATGTTGCGCCAAACATTCTTATTTGAGCACAGCAATAGCAAGTTCTCGAAAGATAAAAAAATTGTTTCTGACTAAAGCAGCCGTCACTCGCGCGCTCCCCGTTGGTTCCGCCGACCCCTCCGCTGCCCCCGGCACACCCGGCTCCTCGTCGTTCGACATTTCAGTTTGAAGAACGCGCGTAGCGCACATCCCGCATAATATTGGGACAACTTTCTCTCCAATTAATTCTTAAATGTATTGCAAAAGGGTACAAAAAAGCGGTTTGTTTTAACAACGCCCAAAAGGTTTTGATTGTCTTTCAATACTTTTACCTGTACTAGAACAGATGCGACGGCCAGCGACGCACAAGATTGGTTGCCGTTCCTTCGCTAAACGCAGGAACTGCTCCGCGCGTCGTAGTAAATCCTACCCCGTATCCCGCGCGTAGGGACGCCTCAGGGAATGCGTAGCTACTTCCGCTCGTCGGTGGTTGGCTCCGGACGTCGCTGAAACGGGTGACGGGTGTCAAGTTTGCGATTACGCAGCGGCGTCAAAGTGGGCAGAGCCGCCACGTGAGTGTTGCTAGGATACGCTCCTCCTTTGCATTACGTCACTTCCATGTACCTTTTCTCAAATGTCCAACCTAGCGATCCAGGGCGCATCCTATGTGTGGGTTTATACATCGCGTGTTAATTAATTGGCGCTCTTAAAACCTCCCAAAATTTCATTTCGGGGAAATCAATCTCGCTCATAATCGAGCACACGTAATTGACCCTTGTATTAGATAGCACCATGCAGATTTTCTTCCCTCTCTGACCAACGTATGGTCAGTTTGGGAGCACCAAATTGCGTGCAAGCCGATCAACGTAAGTATTTCACAATTGAGTGTGTGCTTCTGCTTCCCGATATCCAAAAACTTCATAGACTGCCACGTTCGATACAGCGCGATAGCGCTTTCTGCACGAAGCTGAGCTCAGAATAATTCGCCATTTGTGGAGTACAAAAAAGTGTGCTACAGTGTTTCTTCAAAAGCGCAAAGGGCACAGTTTTTGCCCCATGGGAGGAAGAAACCTTTCTTTTCCTAAAGTTGAGGCTTGGGAGAGTTGGTTTACACTTCGGAATTAAAAACAGCGCAGATGACGAGGACCAGAAGAACAAGTAACACGAATACAGCTTTTCCTCCCAAGATTTCACTGGCAATACCTCCATATGATACCTGACAAAAATATTTTGTCCCCTGCCGAACATCGTATATTCGCCAAAGCTGAAAAATGTCGGATCCGCCAGCTTTATCAAAGTCAGAGGGGTAGAGCGGTGGAGCTATCACCAAGTAGATTGTATCCCAATACAAGCGTTTTCTTTTAACCTTTTGTAAACGCTCATTGGAAAATCTGCATTTAAAGTACTTCACCGCATCTGCTATCTCTTTGTAATAGCGCAGCACCGGCGCCTTCTTGGCTGCTTCGTCATTGCCTCCATGTCAAACCAAGCGGAAAGATACCCCCCCCCCCCCCCCCAAGCGGCTGCAGAGCTGAGACGGACAGTAGCTTTTCTGTCTCCAAAGAGCGCAAACCGATGCACCTTTAACTTAATATCTACATTCACGAGTTCTAAGCTACCTTTATGTGGACTAATAAAAATATTAGTTCGACGTGTTCTTTCTAAACTAGAATTTTAAAAGAACGTCGTACAAACGCGTTGTATTTTTTGCACGTCTATGTTGCGGCGGGGCACAACTTCTGCTGAATACCACGCGTAAGAAAAATAGACTGAGTTGCATACATAACTTCGGTTTAAAAAAGAAATGTTTCTGTCGTGCAATTCTGCTGCTTTGGCTCTGACGGCATTTAGCCTAACGCCGCCTTCTCCGCTGCACAGCCTCGCTAGGTCCAGGCCGACCCTTAAGTTGTTAGATAACGAAGCAGTCCACTGAATGTCCACAAACGACTCTGGCTTGGACAGCCAGGGTCCCAGCCAAGACTCTAAAGATTTTCTGACGTTCATTTCAGCCCGCGACATATTGCAGAAGTTTTTTAGGATCTCGAGTTCGAATTGTAGCTCAGGTCTTGATGAGCACACTATGCTCACACCATCAGCGTAGGCTAAGACCTTGACAGGTGACGCAGGTGACGCTTCACCTCGTATATAGCCGTCATTCAAAAATGCTCCTGCATAGCGGCTCCAGATAAAGTGTGAATAAAATGGGTGACATTGGGCAGCCTCGTCTTACCGAAGCGCACACTGGAATGGGTGTGGATTTGCAGCCATTGATTAGAAGATGAGTCGTGATATCTGTGTAGCATAACTTCACAATGTCGCGTAGTGATGCCCCTATTCCTAATATTTTAGTAACTAAAATAAAACAAAAGAGTGCGTTACCTTGTCGAATGCTTTCTTCAAATCTACCTGCAATACGGCTACCTTTGTTTGCATAGCGCTCGGGGTCTCGGCAACCATCCGCGTAACACGGAGATTGGTGCTATTTTGCGTCCTTTAAATCCATAGGTTTGATGTTTTCCAACGACTGATGCCAATGCTTTCTCGAGACGTGTTTTCCACGTTTTGTCGAGAATTTTATAATCTGTCGTCAGTAAAGTGACTGGTCGATAATCGTCAGCCGATCGCGTTCTCTCATCAGCAGTCTTTTTGGTTATTAACACTGTCACCGCCTGACTCATGGAGAGAGAAAGAAGCTGTCTTTTACAAATATGTGCATAAATTTGACAAGGCACTGGTGCTAATTTTTCCGAGAAGTTTTTATAGAAAGCTGCTTCGGGTCCATCTACGCCCTACGACATCCGAGGGGCTAATTTTTTAATGGCTACGCGCACCTCTTCAACCTTTATTTCTTGGTCTACCGTTTTCGCTACTGCCTTTTTTACTTTCGGCATTTGCTTTATATACACTCGCAGCACATGTTAACTGCAAGTTTGCTTTTCCTTAAACGATTCCTAGTAAAATTCGACAAGTGTGCGCTCGATATCCTTTTGTTGAGTAACAACCGATTCTGCCACTTCGAGGGCCGTGAATTTATTATTGTTTGCTCGATCGCGCTTTTCCATTTAAAAACTTTTCGTCGGCTTTCTGCCTCGTTCCAGATTTGGCCCTCTGCAGCGAATCACTGCGCCTTTATATTCTTTTTCTAATTTGGCCAATAGCACCTAGGCTTTTGCATTCCTTTATGTTATCGCCAAACGAATCATGCGTCTGATTTTCAGCATGTGTTAGCGTCTTCAAGGTTCTCGTTAAAAGTTTATTTTCCGCCCACTTTCTAGAGGATCGCTGGCCGAGTGGTCTAGCGCACACCAGCTCGGAGCACGTGGAGCGAAAGCTCGCACTGCAGAACCCAGGGATCCTGGGCTCAATCCCCACCCCTGCCCGTTTCGATCTGGATGAGCATCGTACCGGCGTGCGGTTGTGTATCACTACTGAGTGGTGCACGTTAAAGACCCCAGGTTAGCGGTTTCTACCGCACTGGCTATATTGCTCATCTACAGCTGAGACACCAAGCGCCCACTGAGGCAGACTAACTTCCGGCTGTATAAACATACACACAACAATTTGATTGCTTTTGCTCACTTTCTAGTCGCCTTTTCATGTCCCACTGAAATAAGCTTCATTTATAATTTCTGCTTTCAACAGGCTTCCAGTTCGCCGCCTTCTTCGCCTGGTTTTCGGCTAGCTTTATGACGAACTCTTTCACGTCCTTAGCTATGTTGTCATCCTCAAGCAGAGATTCATTAAGTTTCCACAATTACCAATGTGAGCCATGTTTTGTCTGTTCCGTCCTTCCAAACCTCGCTTTGACTAGTGCGTAATTGGAGAAGGCGACAGGTTCGACACAATAAAAGGTGGCAGATCGCGCCAACTCACTTTACGCTTAGACGCGAGTGACATTCCCCTTGCCAGTGTGTGTAGCTGGGCTTCGGAGCATTCTCCACTTCAATTACATGTTCCGGATCATGCTCTTTGAGAAGGAAGGAAGAAAGGGCAGAAAGGAAGACAAGGAAGTTAACCTGGGGTATTTTGTCCCGGTTTGCTACTTTGTTTTGGGGGAGAGGGGTGAGAGGATTAAAAGAGAGAAGAAAGGACAGAAAGATAAAAAAAGAAAAAGTAAGAACTAGGAAGTTTGAACACTAACACTGCGCTATTCACTAACAATGAAGGCCATCTTCTATAAGCAGAAGTCCAGGCGTGTTGTTTTTGGGAATCTAACTCTGCCCTCGTCACCGTCGAGATCGGTTGCCTGTCTTCTCGTTCTCATCGGCAGGTTCTCGCCCGGAGCAGGCCGACACCTTCCATGTAAACGCGCATCTAGTGAGGTCCAAGGCGTGCCAGGCTTGTTTGACCCCACACTTATCTTTTGGAAAGATAGCACCGGGGAATTACAAAATGAGAATCTTTGAGAAGCTTTCTAACAGGCCCAAGGCTCGAATCTTGCTTAAGACCACGAGAGCGGTTTTCGGCGTTTAGAATAATATTAAAATCCCAGCTGACTATTACTTTCGCAGGAGTTTCCATGTAATGCTCTACGTTCTCAAAGTTTCCGCGGGTTCGTTGGGAGAGTGCACTGACACTACTCTCAATACTTCGCTATGGCCCAGCATGTCTGGCGCGCATACTCTGCCGGTGCGGTCTGTTCCCCCTTCTGGGAGGAGTGAAATGGCCGTATTTTTCCGGACGAGTATCGTCGTTCCAGCGCTGTGCGAGATCGCGCTAGAATAGCGAAACTCAAAAAAGACCCTCAAAGAACTTTGTCGCGTGCTCGACATGTACAAGTGTAAGCATTGTTTCCGGTAGTAACGCAACATCTGCTCGCTCTGTGAGGAGCGTGTTCAGAAGCCACTGCTTACGCCTCCGGAGAATTAAACGCAATTTGGCGTTCCAACTTTGTGTTTGAACACTGTTTGAAAAAAAAAAAAACTCTCAAACTCATCCTATAAATATGAAATCACCGTAGTCAAGGACGTGCAAACCTTTTTAGGGCTGGGTCGGCGCCGGCCGTCCGGTGGGACGCGCGGTTTCACAGCGATACAGCTTCTTCGGCTTTTCACAGTAGCATAGCTCGGACTTTTATCAGACAAGCCAGGCTCGTCCCCGTCTGCACTTTCACCTGCCTCTGCCAGCTCCAAAGGGCACTTGACCGTGGCGCCTGTTGAGGCATCTATGACAGTCTCGTCGTAATCCCCACTGTTACCACCGCGCTCGTTTGTCTACGTTGTGCTGTTCTGCAGCACCTTGCCTTGGCTCGAGTCCGCTATTTCGCCTTCCTTCGCACTGGTAGTCTAGGAGACTGCTTCTGGCGACTGCCCAGGCGAGCATGACGACGTAGCCGGTTGTCCCGCGCTCCTGGAGTCAGACCGTTGCCCAGGTACCGCCGTCGAAGGTTCTGCTTCGCCAACAGTTCCTTCGGCCTCTTCCTTGTCCATCGTGATATCCAAAGAGAGATCATCACGAATCTCTTCAGTGACTGAGGCGTACGCATGCACATAGTCCTCCGTGAAATGTCCGAACCTCGGACCCGAATTGCAGCGCGGCACCCAACAGTCTCGGAGAACGTACCCAGTTTTTGGGCACATCAAGCACATGGGAGCCCTAACGTGAAAGATGAACAGCGCGTTGGCTTTGAGTATCTGCAGCTGGTAAGGTTGCCGGTCCGTCGTTGCACCGTCCTTGAGCGTCAGGCGTACTAGGCGTGTGGTCGATTCGACGCGCTGAAACCGTCTTCGCGCCAAGACTCCCTTTCCACTCTGTCCATCCTGCTGAAGGGCTTCAAAGCCTTTAGCACAATGTCGTCCAGAACCTAACAGGGCAGTCACGGTTGCTTGAGCCGATCTTCGGCCTTGTTCGGGTCCAGTACCAAAAAGCGCCGGACCTTGACCTGGAGTTCTTTTCCTTCCAACAGCTTGTTCTTTGAAGCCTAGCTATGGTATGTGACCGCCCAGAAATTGTTCATCTGGTACGGCCAATGATGCTTTGAGGTCCTTCAACACGCCTGAAGTCTGCAGCCCTGTTTTGAAATCCGTAATCCTGTACGGCCTCCCGGTGACGTCGCAGTGCAGAAACAGGGTATTAAAAAAGGCAATGCCCCCGGTTAGGGCAGGCAGAACAATGTGATAATCCTGGGCCACGTTAGCAGCAGCAAGAAGCGCGGTTCGAAAGGGCCGTTTTCGCAGCTCCATGGGAGCCTGCCATCCTTGCGTCTGTGCTCTGAGAGCGCAGGAAACAAGATCCTACGCTACGCCACGCAAGGCACCTTTGCACGGCTTGGTTAATGAAAGGCAGTTTATGTGTTTATATGTTTCGCTATCGCGTTCCACTCTTAAAGGTGAAGTTTAAGCGTGCTCCAAGTTTTTGTGTTGATCTATAACACTGGGTGTCTCACCAAAATTGCACAATGCTTTTTTCACCGCAAAGAATAAACCATGCATCGCCGAACGCTCATTCTCCGCCCAAATGTAGCGCTAGAGGCCCGAACCAGCTGCCGAATTCTAACCGTTATCTTATTCCAAATTTATGAGTTGTTTTGTAAAAGATTTATTGGGAAAAACGGGGCCCATTTTTGGGCCCATTTTCGGTAACTGGCGCATGGAGCTCCATGTATTCCAGAACTCTCTCGGCCGCCATTTTCCCATTAAAAACTTCAGAAATTCGAGCTGTAACCTTTAAAACGATAACAGTTAGTGCTGAAACTTTACCATCTGGTTCGGACCATCAGCGCTTCATTTGGGCAGAGAATGAGCTTTTCGGTTTGCGTAGTTTATCAACGCGAGATCGTTTAGAAGCTCGTGTCGCACAAAATCCGGCGTCGGCGTCGGCGTCGGCATTGGTGTCCGCGTCGGTATCGGCATCGGTGTTGGCGTCAGTGTCGACGTCGGTGGGAACAAAGAATCCCATAACGCAACGCGCGCAGCCCCCTGTGACGTCACGCGTGACATCAAACATGACGCCACACGTGTCTGCGCGCGTTGCATTATGAGACTATGCACACACGCTTGCACGGCTTGGCAACAAGCACGCGTTTTAGTTGAGAAAGCTTTGCAAACGGAAAAGCCTTCCCGATTACGCTATCGCATTCCACTCTTAAAGGGGTACTCCGCCGATTTTTGAGCTACCTTAACTGACTATGTTTTCTGACTCCCCGGCCTTTGCCCTTTCTGGCATGCTATTTAGTATCGTGAAATTCATAATAGTTATTGCGAAATCGGCAAATGAAATTGATGCAAAAACAAACATTCAAATATACCCGCCCTTTTCAGGGCCGTGACGTCATTGGAAGGTAAGCTTGCCAGTCGGGTGAGCAGTCTAAAAAAAATAGAATATGCCAATCGTTTGTTCCGTGCTGGAGCACGGGGACTGGAGCGAGCTTCCAAAGCATTCATTTGACACCATGAAACTGCTTCGAATCAGTTGGGAACTAATTCTACAGTCTAAAGAGTGAACCCCTGCACTTCCAATGACGTTAGTTTTTCATTGTTGCCAGTAGAGACTTTCAGTTTGAAAAACACGGTGAGGACCAAAATTGTAAATTCAATAACTTCGTGAAAAAAAATTATTTTGACCTAACATTTGGGATACTATTTTGGTGATGTTGTTTGGCGAGTTTAGCAAAATTTTAACCAAATTGGGGACCATGAAGAAATCGGCGGAGTACCTCTTTAAAGGCAAAGCTTAAGCGTTCCCCATGTTTTCTTGCGGTTAAAACAAAAAATAAAAAAAAATAAAAAAAACGTAAATTGTTTTTGGGAAACTCTATACATAATTTGTGAGGCAAATCAAAATACCCACCTCGACACGCCCGTTCACTTTCAAATGAAACTACCCAGGTGTAAGTCTCATCAGGGGTCAGGTTTGTTCCTTAAAGGGGCACTGACACCCCAAAGGTCATATTTATTTTTATTGTATAAAACGATGCAAGTTGCAGTCATAGACACGCAAAAAAAACAGCATCGCGAAAAAAAATTTTCCCGCGCGCGCGCGCGCCTTTTTATTTTGGGCGTTTGATTTTCCCGCCTCTCGCCTCCTCGCTTCTTTTGATCGGTGACGTCAAAAATCAGGAAATTTAGAAGCTTTGTAGGCGACATCTCTAGAACATTTCATTACGGCAATCGTAAAACATGTTTTTTAACGCAATTGCGAACGCACTACGGCCCTTCTTTTTGAAATACCAAAAATCGGGAGTTCGTTGTGGTGTCGTCTCCTGGATTTGTATCCTCCAACGGAAAACAGTCGACACCGCTCAAAACCGGTCCGCGCCGCCGCTCACTCCTTTCCTCCTCGCTTTGGGTCGCCATGACAACAGCAGGGAGTGGTGAAAGAAAGTCGACTCTCAGGTCTCCGCGATTTTTGACGTCAAGGCACCGGCGCCGATCGCGCGGGAACTTCGAATTCGGCATTTGAAAATTGTTTTTTTACTTCACAAATACTGAACTCCCAAATTTCAAATTTTGAGGGTAATGTCCCAGCATCGTTTTCAATCGTTTCGGATAATAAAAAAAAATATGATTTTGATGTGTCAGTGCCCCTTTAAGCGTACCTCCCGATTGGGCAGAAAAGCGTTCCCTTATGACTTGTCCAATAAACATAAGAAAACTTACACAAATTATATTAGGTGTAGTATATGGGTTCCGGTATGCTCTTGCCCTAGTAAAACATTATATAAATCTGTCCAATAACCATATGAGAACATATAGGATCGTATAACAAACGGGGCTTAAGGTTGATAATTTATTCTGTGACAAAACGATCTTTCAGTACGACTGTGCGAAAGACCGTGTTGTTGAAGTGAAATCAAATAAAGAATCGCGCTATTGACTTCCATCAGACAGCAAGGAACGACCTGTGTGAGTTGCGTCCCCGTCTTTCTTTATTGGTTGCTAATTTTCGAAGTGTGCTAAGAAAACAAAATATTTTACTTGATGACGCCAACATGTTTGAAAGTCGGGTCATCATATTGCCGCGCGCGCAGCTGGCCAAGTAGGCAGCGCGCGCGTGGCCTAACGGTTATCGCGCTTGCTTTCCACGCTGAAAGCCAGGGTTCGATTCCTGGCCGCGGAGGCACATTTTTGTTGACTCCGGAAAGTAATGTTCTGGTAAATTCGAGAACCATGTTGCTTGTTCGAGGTCGGAATGTTCTATACGCCGATTATTCCAGAAGCCCACACGTGTACATAAGGGGCTCCGTGTGGCGATCTACATTCAGTTTCTCCCCAGCGTTCGACTCTGCTGCTACGCCGACTTCGAGGCCCGCGACGCTCTGTTATTACATTTTGTACCCTTTCATTTTTGGCACAAGTTCGCCACATTAAACGTTTCTTTCTTTCTGTTTATTTATTGTTTTTGGTCACCACCCGTGACAATATAGAAGTATGAAGACATGTTTATCACCAGATATTCCAAACGATGAACTCATGAATTACAGTTTTTCTATCTACCGTAAAAGAAGATTCGCACAAAAAGGCGAGGGTGTTCTGGTTGCTGTCAAAAGCTATCATTTCGGCACCTGCAGTTAATGGTAAGGCCGAAATTAAAATAGTTCGGGTCAAATTAAAAAACGTTGCATATGAATTTTGGTTTTAGGAGTGTTTTACCGTCCCCATACTTTTGACTGTTCCTTTTTATGAAAATTAAACGTGGCTCTTGACAAGGTGTTTTCGGATTACCTTAGTGAAATTTTGTTATCGCCCGGGATATTAGCTTTCCATACATTGAATAAGAATCTGAAATTCTGACCCCCTCATGTAGTAATAAAAAAGAGTGCCTTGAGTTTATGAATGCAATGAGCAGTTTCGGTCTCCATCGAATTGTCAAAGTACCTACGAGGAGTGACTCAACTCTAGATCTACTTCTTACTGCCCACCTTGATTGCGCAAGTGACTTGCACAATTTGTTTTTCTTTAGTGACCATGCTCTCTTACATATAAACCGTTCTGTTGGTGTCTCTGTTAATAAAACTTCAGGCAAAATTATTCGGAACTTTGCCAGCGCCGACGCCGTCAGTATCAACCCTAATATTTTAAAAGCATTTCCGTTCTTTAAGCATTCGTTTAATGCACGTTCAGTGCAACACAACTGGGGTATTCTTAAGAAAATTATCCATGACCTTATTGGGCAATACATTCCTAAACGTCAGACTATTTTTACTTCTTATCACATTGGCTTAATATCACCATAAAAATAATGACAAGAAAAAAATAAGAAAAAACTCTTCCAGTCCATTAAGAAGTACAATGGCGATGCTTTATGGTCTCGTTTTTGAGATTACGTTAAAATTTCTAAAAATAAAATTTAAAAATTGCGAAACAAAGTTTGGTTTTCGAAAACGATCTTTATATCTTTTTAATCTCTAATCCAAAAAAAATGTTTTGGAAAAATTATTATTTTTTTCTACAAAGAAAGCATACGCAGCTGTCTTAGACTTCAATACGAATACAACTTCGTGACACTGAAGTGTGTGATAACGTTATTGAATATTTCAGTAGTGTCTTACCTGAAAAAACTTTCCCACACCACTGCTACCTTCCCTGTATGCCTTTAGCGAAATGAAGGCTGTGATCCTTTCTCCAGAAGGATTTTTTTTCTATAATTTTATAATGAACCTTCTAATCAGCTAATCTCCTGGCTGGGACGACATTAACAACAAAGTCTTCAAGATGACGAAGCGCCTTCATCTTTGTACTTGTAAAATGTTTACCCATTCCTCTCCACGGGTAGCTTACCCAATGACTGGAAAAATGCTGATGTTATTTCTATTCTCAATTGCGAACCTTTTGACAAACTCGGCAACTATAGGCCTTTAACGAGTGCGTGTTGTAAACTCCTGGATAAGATTGTTTTTACAAATATTATTTTTAGATTTCAACGATGTTTTGTTTTGTAATCAGCATGGATTTCGTAAAAGAAACGATCTTGTACAGCGCAGCTTTTTAAGCTGGTCACTTATATATCATGATAACCTCAATACACTTACACAGACGGAAGCTCTGTTTGTGACTTTTCAAAATATTTTTATCGGATGGACAGACTGCAGAGTCAGCGCCAACCTATACCACTTAAAATAATTGAGTAGTAATTAATTAGATAAACAACTTTCTTACCACAAGTCCCCAATCTGTCAGACTTGATGAAGCAACTTCTTATACATTACAATTTATTTCAGGAATACTCCACGGTAACCTACTGGGTGCATTGCTTTTCCTTCTTTACATTAATGGTATTGGCTGCTAACTTAGAAGCAGTGTTCGTTTCTTTGGCGACGATGTTGTTATTTATCGTGGTATTACCACTGAAGCAGATGGTAGGGCATTGTAAGACGACCTATATTTGATGGAGTTGTGATGTGCTAAGTGGCTCATATCTATTAATCACCTCAAATCTAAATATGTATTGTTTCCTAAATCCCGTAACCCAATCACTTATTCCTATCAACTTGCTTTCCATTCACTAGAAAAAAGTTTCTTCTTTTAGATACATTGGCTTTTGTTTAAGTTCCGACCTTTCATGGAAAAGGCATCTTGAATATATAGCTTCAAGCGAAAATAAAATCTTAGAATTCCTAAGACCCGATCTTTATTAAACTTCACCAAAAGTCAAACAGCCATCATTCTGCACCCTCGTCAGATCCAAACTGAAATATGTCTCTACCATCTGGAACTCTCACCAGTCTTATCTTCCTGATAGTTTAGAATTCATTCAAAACCGCGCGACTCTCTTCATTCTGCACGACTGTTCAATCTCAAGCATTTTACTAGAAAACTCAATCTAATTACCTCTCTTAATGACAGATACTCTAAAGGCAAGCTATCTTCTTTCATAACATGTTTTAGAAACCATGGACGGACCACGAATTCTTCTCAGCAACTAATATCACATCTCCCTTCGTCGTGACCATTGCCATAAGCTCAAATTGCCTTTTGCCAGAACTAACCCTTTAAAAAATTCACCCCTTATTTTGTGTTAAGTGATTGGAATGCATTACCAGAATCTCTTGTAACAATAATTGATCATCCCTTGTTTTTAACAGAGCTAACTTGACATACGTTTTCTCAGAAAAAATGTTGCATATAATCATTGAAGGCGAACGGCATTTGACAAGTTGCTATCTACCTTTGTAATAACCTTATATGGGTCAAATGTGTTTATATCTTATCCAGCCCCCCCCCCCCCCTTTATGTAATGCCCCAGTGCGGCCCTTAATGTGCAAACATACTTCCACATCCGGCAAACATCATAATTCAAATAAGGGCACCGACTTGACATAAGAGAAAAAATAATTTCATTAGACGTTTCCCCTCCCATGCGGGAGGCACCTTCTGTAGTTACAAAGAATATGCAAGGTTCAACCTCAAGTGAACGCTATCTATTAGGTATAATCAATAAAATGAATAAAATGAAATATACGCCTAATATAATTTATAGAAGTTCTCATATGTTTATTGGACAAATCATATATGAAAAGTTTTCTTTTTCAATAGGGTATTTGTTTTAAGAGGTTTGTTTAGGACACATTGGTACAGTTTTGTTTTCGCGAAGACTGTAGCCTCCGATAAGGACGGTACCCTAATCTGCGATTCAAGCCTTGGACAACATCGTCCCATGGAAGCTCTGCGTTAAGACCCTCCAACATGTAACGCTCAGCGCACAAAAGCCGAGGTCGTCCGGCTAGTCAGTGCGCCATTACAACAAAGGGGACCTACCATAAAGTTCGCTAACTGCTTATCTTCCCAAGTGCTACAACGCGGCGTTGATTCTGCTCGTATTAAGTCGATCTCTGAGTTCAACGAAAAGGCACGTTCGAGTATTTGCCAGGCTCATGATAGTCTACGACATCCACTCCCGTGGTTAGGAGCCTTCTGGTACAAAGAACAACTTTTGGGAACACATTTCTTGACAAAAGTACACTCGTCTCAAAAATTTCAAAAGACTTTGTTTTCTATTCCTTTAGTCATTCGTAAAGCGCGTTAATTGCGAAAAGATTGACATTATCTTCAGTGCTTTTTTAAGGGCCCCACTGTAACAACCATAGTCCACTTATCAAAATACCACATATCCCGTTATTTTCCTTTTTGTGCATATAGGGACATTCAATATCAGTTCAATGCATGCATGACCTCCAACTTTAGATTATTTCCACAACAAACGTGGCATTAGCAAAGCGGAGATTGATAATAATCGGGTTGAAGGCGACGAGAAGGTACAACTATCTTTACTTGGAAGATTACTCGCATATTCTTCCGATGCCCAGATGAGGTGGGTTTCGATTGTATGGCAACGCATGGCAACGCCTTGTGCTTCTTTTGGAAAAATGACGAATATCAAGAAACGAAACTGTGCAGGCGAGCTGCATCATAAATCTAAACCCCGAGGCAAGGCGAAATAAAATAACGCCCAAGACGACACAGAATTGTGTCGTTTTGTTCATTATGTCATTTCTACTTGTCTCAGGGTACAGACGCTTTGCACACTCGCCAGACTACAGCCGTCATTGCTGACCTCCCCTTGTCTTCCCCAAATACCGAGCCTGCGAAGCGGGATTTAACGAGCTTACACAAAGTCCAATGCTGGGGTGAAGGACAAAGTAGAGTCTTAAATGGCAATAACCTACCCTGCTGTGGTCATGCTGAAGTGAAGTAAAGGTAATAAGGAGAAACAAGAATGGAAGGTCGGTTATGGCCGCTACCACGCTCAGTTTCTGCAAAGCCTCTAGCGATTATAATGCCGAATATGTTGTTTCTTTGCTGCATTAGAACCCTTAAGTTTATATGCAATATAAATAAATCGATTTCGTCACATTTCTGAAATGCAAGCCTCGCAAGTGAGTGTGGAATGAAAAAAAAAAAAAGAAAAGAAATAATGCTCGACGGGACAGAAGGAAAAAAAGGTTGTGCCTTAATGTGTCAGCTGGCACTCTGTGAAGAAAGGTAGAATTGAATACATTTTGTGGGGGCCCAAGTGAAGCAATGGCCGCTCGTTTATCATCCTTAAAATTCGCGGTCAGGAAGCCTGAAAACTAGCATTTGCATGCCGTAGACGGTAAATCCAATCAAGCTGTGTGGATTTAGCCTTTGTTTTTCAATCCCAATTTTCGCTACAGTACCGCAATGCGACTGTCAAATTTTTTTTTATTAAGCTGATTTATGAGCGGCCTACAATTTACTGACCCGTTCACTGCAGACCCTCGACGTGCCCCGCGATACAATGGCGGTGCGTGAAATTTTTCGAACGTAATCTAAATAACTAAACGGACGACGCAGCTCATTTTCACTTCAAGCTGCGCTTTTTTTCTTCTTCTTCTTTTTGACATTTGTGAACGTTTTTAGGCAATCTTATAAACCGTTTGTACAAAAGAAGAAAAAGAACGAAAAGCGTGGGTTGAAATATAAGTAATTTTAATTCAAGTACTACTATTATTACTTTAAACCGATGATATTTCAGCATTTGTCGATTAGAACACCGAAGAACGATTGACGAAGCCAAAATCGTGCATTTCTTTGGCTGTCAGTGACCTCACTGATAGCTTAGAGAGGCACTCACAGGTTATTCAGGCTTGCCAAAGTTTTCATTTGTACATGACATACGAGAGCTCGAGTATCCAGAACACAATTTGCGGCTCGAGATTCGTTTTCTTTTCCCCCGAAAGAACTGGCGGCTTCTAGTCGCACTCACTCTCTTCTCCGTGGTCACGTGCAGCTCACTATGATTTAGACGCACGTACCAAGTAGAATCAAAATCTTAAGTCATCAAAGGTACACACTCAAGAGTAATATATATATATATATATATATATATATATATATATATATATATATATATATATATATATATATATATATATATATATATATACACAGTAGTGAACAAAAAGATATATATATATATATACAGTAGTGAACAAAAAGATATGATATTTCGGTTTTACGTGAGTAACCTTTCTTAGAACTGCGATACAGATATAAAAATTGTATTGGAACACTACAATGACGTATTTATAGAGTAGAAACGGATGCTTACTTAAATATGAATAATTTTTTTGCAATCGATATTTATTGCAAACGTGGTAACAGCAGTACAAGCGGACGTCGTCAATAATCTGGCTGTTGTGACAAAGTAGGACGCCGCTTAAAACCCTATGTCTAGATATAAACTTAAGCTGATAAGATATAAACTAAAGCTGATAAGTGTACCATATAAAAATATATTAATGGCTATTCACTAGACGTCGAGCAATGCCTCCGTAAAATAAACGAAATATGATATCTTTTTGTTCACTACTGTATATATATATATATATATATATATATATATATTTGTTTTGTGGCTTTTAAGAAACTGCAAATACTTTGATTGAAAAAAAGCTTCACAGAGAACTGGAAGCCTTCTGCATTTTCTGCATGATTTTGAACAAGGCGTCGTATCGCGGAAGTCGTCGACTGGACGATTGAACGAAGCGGACTAAACGACGGCGGCCGACGACGGGAGTGGGACCTCAGCTTTAGAACCGTTGTTCTAAAGTAGAGCTACCGGCGAATCTGTCCAGCTTCGAAAGAGAAATCTTTTACCGGTCAAAACAATTTGGATTTATTCTGTACGTCACGCCCGATTATCAAGCTGATTCGGAAGAAGACGTCTCTGAGACGTCGCGTTTTCTCCTGGCTGAAGACATCGCCCTCCTTCTGAACACGAATTAGTAGAACTTAAACCGCGCAAATGTCAAGCACCAAGTGCTCGACGTTTCCACTTTTCGTGGAACGTGCGACATGCGCGTCCTGCGCCTGCTTCACACATCTAAGCAAAATGAAGGAGACAAAAAAAAAAGAAAAGGCGGTCGGTTGACGTCACGTCACTTCCTCAACTCTCTCCTTCGCTACATTTCTCTCTCCTCCCCAGTCCAGTCATAGAGTAATATAGTAAACGTAAAGAGAGGACACAGGAGCCGATTCGCGGCCCAGATAGTGCGTTTAATACCCTCCGCGACGTGGCGCTTTTCTACGATTTGGCTAAAATTAATTAAAACTCTTTCAGTGAAAAGTATTTATTTTTTAAATGGCAATGCTTTAAAATTGTTTAAGGTACTTAAAACGACTAAATAGATTAAATCAAATACGTCACAAAAACCACGCGATGAATGGCGCCTGCCATAAACTGCCTCTGCATCATTCTGCATGGCCTCTGCTCGTCCCTGCGTCGTTCGTCTGTGCCGTGCGTGCCGTCCATCTGTGCTTTCTGCTGCATCATGTTCGGTCGACTTTGCATCAATCAAGGTGACGCATGACCGCCCGCGTGCTCGCATGCTCGGCGTGAATTCGTGGAGCCGATCGTTTCGAGCTTCTCGCGCTGTTGTTTCTACCGGGCTGTCTGGCTGCACTAGAACGTGTGTGCATGTTGATTTTCGATGAGATTGTTTTAAAAAAAGAATTTAACTTACGACCCTGCACACGACATTGTCCATGGGTTTACAGATGACGGTGTTGAACGAACCTCTAACATTGCAGATAGAGCCTTGGTTGTTATGCTGTCTGAAATTTTCAGGAGGTGCGTTTGCACACACTGTTCTGCAAACTCCAACAACGTCTTCTGTTTAACGCTGTTTCCTTATTTCTCTCATTCGGGAGCTTAAAGGGGCGGTGCAATGATATTCAATTGGAATGTTTTTCACTTTACACGAGCTTACTGGCACTAGTGGGACTCAAGGATACTCGCACGCAACGCCACTGACCAAGAAACTCCTCTGTTGCGCTTTAATTTCGAGGACGAAACCCAGTGTTTTTATTCAATCTCTCCTTCGAAAAACCTGATGACATAGCTGGACGGTAGCAGTACCGCCCAGTGACGATATTTGAATACGGCTCATAGATTGGACCCTAGCATGGCGTGGACACTCGATTTGGGCTCGTGATAATCGATAGCTCGACAAACATTCGGGTAGTGTCCTGTGTCAAATCGCTGCAATGACAACAACAGCCGAACCATAACAATGTCTGGAACTCAGCACGTGTCCTGTGCCTTGCCAACCCCAGCGCATGACTATGATCAACATTGGCGGCATATAATCGGCTCCAGATCACGGGGCCGCTTGTTCTGGCTGCGAGTTGAGGGGGTGAACTCTGCTCGTTTTTTTTTAAAATTTTTTCTGCGACTTCGATTGCGTGTGGTGAAAACGAACGGGTATATTTTACGGATCATTAACGTCAGGGATTCGTTCTAAGCGGTATTTGTGCAAAATACAAATATCAGTGCATCGCCCCTTTAAGACTGTTGGCTTCACAGTAAAGGCTGTGGTCTGTGGTTAGGGGGCTCCAAACGTAAGCTTGGTGTGTGTGGTGATAAGCCATTTTTTTTTTAAGTTGACAACGAACACGTTTACTTTGTCTTTGATGTTCCGCACCTTCCCAAAACAACCAAGAGCAATCTCCAAGCCCACAAACTTTGCATTGGAAATGAGGTCATTGAGCGGTCTTCTATTGTTCAATTTCATTGTTCTATCCATGAGATTAGCTTGCAATTGACTCCGAAACTTACTGAGAGACACATTTATTCAAAAACATTTCTGTAACATGGAAGCAAATAGTGCCCCACAGGTACTGAGTGCCTCAATCTTTCTTGTAATCATATCTCTTGTTTACGCAAAGGAACTTCTGAGGCAGCCATGGCTACAGCCTATTTCTGTGATAGGATGTGCATACTTTTTGATTGTCTAAATAGCAAAAAATTCAAGAAGATAGGGCAGAAGTTGCGTCATGCCATTCTGAAGGGAGAATCTCAAATACTTGATTTTCTCCACCAGTAACTCGGATGGATTTCAGCATGGCAGTTCCAAAGTAGGAGGCAGCCATAAGCCATCATTGGGTGGCAAGTTACTATAAAAAGTGTCCTCATGCTCTGGGATGAGCTTTCAAGCAGCCATGACTTTAAGTTCTTACTTACACGACGCCTGCAGCAAGACACAATTGAGAGCGTTTTTGGAGCTATATACGACAAATGCTGGGCTGCAACACAAACCCAAATCTGCATCAGTTCACCTCAGGACTAAAACACCTCTGGATAAAGAAACTGTTCAAACTGTCGGACAATGAAAACGTAGAAGATGACAAGGCTGACCTCCTAAAGGAGCTGCAAATATCTTCGCACCATGAAAGTTTAATTACAGACATTGTGGAATGTCTTCCAATTGATAACTTCCCGCCACTAGAGGATATTTCTGAGCTGGTATCAGACATCAGGTCTAACATAATTGATGACTCGTCCACGTTTTTATTACGTTTGGGGCTATTTGATTAAGCTTTTGCATGAACAGACAACTTACAGCTGTGGCTGTTCTCAGCTGCTATCGGATGAGTCTAATAACTTGACCAGGCCTCACCAGTACTGTCTTGTTCCTAAAGCATACCACGTGCCTCGAAAATTCTTCAGGAACTTAGTAGTACCATCACAGACTGCCTTTCATTTTATTCAGCAACTAGAAAATCACTTTCTTCCCATAATAGAGAGTGTGACACATGTTCCAGGAGTGTGTGCCGCCTTGTATAGCACACTTTGAGGTCTGGGTGGTTTTCGCCTTTGCCCAGAGGAGTACCACAAAGGGTTTTTAAAATTGTTTTGCAGAATACGCTTGTGTTGACATGTTTGATTTCTTAACCGGAATTCGGACAAAGTTCGGTTGCACTCTTCAGTGGCTAGTAAGAACGAGACAGGTTTAACTGTTAATAGCGTAATAACAGAGGCGGTTGCCAAACCAAAAACAAAAAGTGATTAAGTGGGCGGTGCAGCTTGCTCTCCAAATATTTGTTTCCCCTTTTTTAAGCGAATGTGTATCACGTCTCCCTAACAAAAATATTTGTCCACTTTCTAAAAAAATTTGATAGAAGATAGTGTATAGAGGCTAACAATATCTGAAAGAAAATGTATCCACTTTTGTATCCACTGTCCATAGTTTTTTAGCCGCTTTTTTCTGAAGCCATATTTCTTTTCTGAGCAATTTCGGGGAATATTTAGGGACGTTCATTCTTGTCAGATTTCGAATAGAGTTCTCATTGTTTGGTAATGGCTCGCCCGCAGTGAGTTTGAGGCTATGCAAATTGGTGTTTTTTTAATATTTGCCGAAAATCGGGAATTTGTACTATCCTGCGTGTGCTTCGCACTGTTATTATACTCTTATGACTGGAAATGATAGCGATGGCTTATTTATTTTTGCACTTACTTCCCGTACCCGAGTCGGCGTGAAAGTGAATGTATCATACAGCAGGTTCTCCGTGGAAGGGTTTTGTTAACTTGGTTCCGCTAAGAATCTATTACGAAGTGTACGAATGCCGAAGTCTTTCATATTCATTTATTTTTGTGAGTATCGATCTCTTTCGTATAAAACATACAGAGCTTCTGAAGTAAATCATGTGTACGTGAATGCGGTCCAATAAAATGTGTTCAAACCACTTATTGTTGTTGACCCCAAAATGCTCCACTAGCCAGAAGTCAATGCGGTGATTGTGTAACTTCAATGCTTTACAATATAAAAAGAACAAGAAATATATATACTTCTGCTTTGTGAAGTAAGTTTAAATATTGTTTGACACATTCTGCACGGACTCTATCGTAAAAAATAAAGCAAAAATGTGTCAGTATTAAAAAAAAAAAAAAAATACAGCGGCTTTGGGAGTCAAGGTGCTCCCGAGAGATGAGCGAGGCGGGGAGGAAAGAGATAGAGAAGGGTATTGGAGAACCAAAGCAAAAACGCCCAAACCAAAACCGAAACTAACTTGGCCGGAAACGGAATCAGATTATACTTAATACCGCCCGCTAGGAGCGCTACCTGTCACTGGTCTATCTGGGCCGCTGGGGCCTATGGCAGTGTCCGCTCTTTACCTTGTGTATATTACTCTATGGTCCAGTTTTGGTTTCGGCTTCGAGCAGTTGCGTTTTTTTTTTTTTACTTTGTTAAAAATATACGTGACGCTATAGCAAAATATTGATTGGGTAATCTTATGACAACGTAATACATCCCCTGGCAAAAAAATAAAAAAAATAAAGAAGGAATAGAGGGGGAGAAGTGTCGGTGTCCCCTTAAGAAACAGGGTGACGCAGGTCGTGACCTATTGCCTTTTTGCTTCGTGGAGATAATTCTTCGGCTACCTTAACTGATATTGGCTCAATCTCGCTGGCGGACGAGCAATGATTGGATTATTGCTCGTCCGCCACTTGACTCGGTCGTCTGCGTCGCCGTCCACCGTTCGCCCTGGCAAGTTTTTTGGCCGTATTTTTTACAGAAAGGGGACTATACGCTTCGTAATTTCACAAGCTGGAACCCACCCGTGAAAAACACGTTTGACGAAAAGTTTAGATTACTGCGTGCAGGCGCCAATGTTTACGGTCCATTTTAGATCTAGCCTCGCTATTTAAAACACTCTACATAATGTTTTCTCCACCATAAAATGGCGGAGAGAACATGTTAGTAGGGTTGGCTAGAAAGGAAGGAGGACGATCGCACGGGTGAGAGCTGTCCCAAAACCCACGCCTATAAAGCGCAGCGTAATTGTTCTGCTGGAGAGGACGCCACCTTGCACTCCATGGGCTAGAGAGGGAGAAAGTGATAACAAGACTGGCCGGATTGGACGTTATATTACACTCTATAGTTCAGCCGTAAATGAGTATACGGCCCCTTATATATTTTTGTATATCATTTGGCCGCTCCTTTAAGCATCGGCCACATTGCGTATACGTCATACAAAAGATTCGTCGTTCGCTACTCATTTGCTGAAGCATACATGAAGCATGTTTGGTTCATGTATGCTTCAAACATGTGTGCAGACAGTTTTTTCTATGACCAATGTCGATGTGACGGGACCGCCAGAAATACCTTCAGACACTGTCTCTGGATTGTTTTTGGCATGATGAAAGTGCCGCCGTGGAGAAGAGCGGAGAATATTCCAAACCATGACGACCCTAGAAAATCGGAACCTAGGATCCGTGTGAAACTTCGCCAGTAATCGCGGCCGCCGTAAAAAAGCAGCGTTGGATAGATGGATGCTACTGGCTGTAACCTTTATAATGGGCGGTAGCTTGCGCCACCTAGCGAACTCTTATATTCTAAAGAATTAGCTGGTCATTGCCCCCGTGACGCTGCTGCCAGTCTATACAGACGGCACCATATATATAGTGATGGGAATATACGAGGGATGAAGCGTGGGTGACCGCTCTCGCGGCTTCTGGGAAAAGCAAGTGATCGCCACATCTTGTCTTGTGGCCCACCATTATACCATTTCCCGGTTGTTAGATGCAGTTCCCAGACTATCGGCATCTTCAAACGGCTGCCGAAGTCTCTCGGTATAAACTGTTTCGGTACAATACACTTTCTGGGCCTGTTTTATTGATTTTTAACGGCATGAAAGTCTTGGATGCAGGAACGCATCAGCGGTACTGTCCCATCTCCATAAAGCTACCTAAAAGAAGATATATATATATATATATATATATATATATCGTAAGAAGGAGGTAAATGCTTTAAAACGTATTTATTGGACGACGTTCCGAGCGGGGACCGCTCTTCATCAGGTCCTAATGTTGCAGTATATCTATATATAGTGTTGATTAATGCACTAAACCCGGGTGATGAAAAAAATAAAATTCAGTTTCCTAGACCACTAGCTAGATATTTTCTTTGAATATTAAACGCATCGTATAATTAGGTCAACCGTTCTTGTTTTGTTTTTATTTAGTTAGTTATACTTCGTAATGTCTTTATTTACTCTAGACCTGTGTATGGGACTCAGAAGTGGGAAAAACTGACGTATCTAAGGAAAGATTTAGGCTACAAAGATTTATTAAACGCTTTTTTTCTGAACTTAAAAAAAAAAAAAAAGCGCCTCTTTCTTTTTTGAACTAAAAAAAAATACTCCTTGATTTTTTTTCTTCTTTTCTCGTCAACTTCGTGCTTGTGACGATGCCATAAGGTCCGAGGCAAGACCTGCGGATCAATATCCCCCATTAGCCTTAAGAGGCTCGCCTCACTAGGCAAGCACTCTCTGCCCCTAGAGGAATGAAGTACACCTCATTAATAATTTTGTTACGCTTTTGCGTCCCGTCCCTAATATCGGTCTACAAAAAAAAATAGTTAAAAAAAGTTCCCGGTTTTTTACGTTCGCCGCAAATTAACTACAGTGAGAGCCGAGCCGTTGCACGCTCTGTTGCGCACGGACTACACACAATCATACTGCACACTAACCATGACGTCGTGTGACGTCACGACGTCATGCGACGTTAGAGAATCATGTGACGTAATGGTATCACGTGCTGCCACATCACGATGTCACGGCATGGTCAACGTTACTAGATTACCTTAGCTGTGGAACTCAAGCGGAAGGGGGTACCCCCCTCACTCACTTCAATCCGCCAAGTGTCGTTCGAAGCGCCATCTAGATTTTCGTTTCATAACTGTGCGTTCCAAGGAGCAGAGATAAAGCGCCATCTAGACGCCGTGCTTCGAAACGTACCGTAACGATACCGACCCGATTGCACCGTGCCCAATTGCCATAGAATACGCTGCAGTTACCAAAGCAGCCGTCCGGCGGCGCGTCGAGCGACGCTTGGCGAGTCGTGGTGAGTGAGGGGGGGTACTGTTCGTGCATGCAGCGTCTATGAGCAGTTTCGTAACTGAGCTAATCTAATAACGTTGGGCATGGTATAGAGTGACGTCACGGCGTCGCGTGACGCCATGGTTTAGTATGACATCGCGACGTACGGCGGGAAAAAATCTCCCGTTAAATTTTAGCGGAGAATATTCCAAACCACGACGACCCTACAGAATCGGAACCTACGATCCGTGTGAAACTTCGCCAATAACCGCAGCCGCCGTACAAAAAGCAGCGATGGATGGATGGATGATCCTGGCTGTAACCTTTATAACGGGCGGTAGCTTGCGCCACCTAGCCATCTAGTCGAGCGCACTCCCGAAGGCTGGTCGGGTTGCCCGATCTTGTTTTCTCGTCGGACAGAACTTGGCCGTTTTGTGTCTCCTGTGCGACGATAGTCTATGACAGTTTAAGAAACGCTGGGTAGTGACTCGTTACCTTCTTTTTCCTTGCATGGATCTTCGGCGTTCTTATCGGCTTAATGCCACAATCTCGTCAACTCCGAAGCGATAATAAGGTGCTCGAGACTCGTCACACCTCGTGTTTCTTAAGCTGTCAGTAGCTTCATAGATCTCTATTGTTGGCATAGCAAAACTATAGAGACGAAATTCTGAAAGGGGAACTCCGCCTGTTTTTCGAGCTACCTAATCCAAAAGCATCATCTGAATGCGGATGACTTCCTGATTTCGGAATGCAATCTCGTTTTCCCAGATTCGCTCTAGTTAATTAAAAAAGTGATATTTTGTTTGCTGCCGAAACCGAAACATCGTTCTTCCTAGTTTTTCTCCAGTTTTCCACGCCCCCCAAGTCTGACGTCACCTGTGGGCAGCGAGGAGCGCGGACGGCAATTGGGTACTCCCACGGCCACCTTTCTCGCGTCTAACACCGAGAAAACCTGGACGTTTGTGCTATTGGAAGTTGATAATAATCTCTATTTCCACAAAGTACGACCTTGTCCTACGTGCTGAACTATGAGAAACTAAAAAAAAACGGAAGCAATTGGAATTTTGATAAAACCGTTTTTGCAACTCGGTACACCCAAGCCGCGGCTCGCTAGTTTCGTGAAACCGCTAGTACATCCGTTTTTATTTTATTAGAAGATGGCTCGCGAAGGAACTTCAAAGAGTCACGCACTGCATTTTTTGACAAATTGCCAAAGCACCACGGAAAATGCTCAGAATGTGGGTAGAGGTGCCCCACAGGCTCGTATAATCTGAAGGAGTGTGCCATTTGTTTTAGATTTTCTTTAGAAAAGTTTGTGTTGCAGGCGCCAGCACGTGCAACTACTCTTTTAGCATGAATATGCTCCTGGGTGCCTAAGTAATTTAGCTAAAGTTCTATAGACCATTTCTGAAAAGCGATTCTGGTCGATGCCATTTTCAGCGTTCGTGCGTGTGGCGTGTACTTTGCTCGCCTTCCAAAGCGACGAACATGTGCGTGCTGGGCTGGCACCCAACACATGTAGACTGTGATTCTCGTAAAAAATGACATGTCTAGAATGAAATGAACTGCATTCGCGTAGATCAGACGGCAGATTACTGGTCATGAAGATCGTGTTAAAATGACAATTAAAAGAACTCGGCAACCACCAAGCCAAACATCAAGGTACAATGCTATGCGTATAAAATACACAAATACAGTATTCATCTTCCAATAAAGAATATTTGTTTGAAGATACAGTAATGCGTAAGGTACAGAAAGACATCGTAAAACTTTTAATTCAAAATAAGTTAACAAAAGTTACTAAAAACGATGTATACCCGTATTTTTTTTTTAGTAGAATGCAAGACCAGAATGAAGATGCAAGACGAGACCACATGGGAACGAGGTAACTTTATATAAGTCTCTTTTAAAATTAATTTTTGGTTCAGCACAATTTTCATCAGCTGTAAATTTGCATGCCCCTTCAACGAAATTATTATTTTCATGGTTAAAAAAAATGTCAGCCCTATATAAAATTTCTCCGCAATAGAATAAATAAAGGTAGCGATTTGGGCCAGTTGGTTCAAGCCGTTTTCATCACTTCTTCAGAGAATATTGCACGCCGACCATTTAACAAACCAGGCAAAAGCTCTATCGTATATTAATGGAGCTCAACACCTGCTCCGTGAACCCCTGTAATAGCAGACAGGAATAGCAATATGTCGAGAGTCATGTCCAAATTCAGATTTGAACTTTGTTTAGATGTTTGACTTCTCGTCTTCAACATATCGGCCGCGTGACTGGGACTCCGAGCTAGATTCAACGTTGGAAACAAATATAGTGTTTATAAAAAAAAATATAAAAAATAAAGAAATCACTGAACCAATTCTGAATAACAAATGTGACTGTGAAAAATGTTGGCTATAGTGCTAGATCGTAAACTATTTTTTTTTTCGATATTATTAGCGCTCTTTTTTGGACGGATGTCGTAGTGGTCACACCAGGCTTGAGGTGGCGCTTGCCACTCTTGAAGCTGTTCCAGCTGCTGAAGGCTACTCAGCTCGCTGCACGCGGCTATAAAGTATTCCGAGGAAAAGTGAAAATGTTTCACGTGATACTAGTCCTCTCGACAAGCAGCTCGCGCAAAAGCACCTTGACATAGCTGGCCTCCATTGCTACTGGGGAACGCTTTTTCTTTTTTCTCCCACGAAAACAAGGCTAAAAAAGTGGTATCACTCGGCATAGTCTATTTTTAGACTGTCCGCTCGATTAGCAAGCCTGCCTTCCACTGACGTCACGGCAGTGAAAAGCGCGGTTATATTTGAAGGTTAGTTCTGGCATCATTTTCACAATAACTTTTCTGAATTTCGCAAAACTATATAATATATCGGCAAAGACCGTCGATTCCAAATATATAGTTAGCTGGGGTGGCTCGCAAAATCACACTAAGTGAAATCAAGGGCTCGCCCTCACCGAAAAAAAAAAACGCTAAGCAAAAAAAATTGACGCGGTTTCGGTCGGAACGCGGGAAAGAAGAAAAGCGAACCGAGAGTCGACCGGATATTGGAGCATTAGAAAGCAGTTCCACAATATTTGCGACAAGCCAGCCACGGAGGAAACTTTGCGGCACGGAAATTGCGGGAAACTATACCTTCCTTCGGGATCAATTGCGATTTCCGCGCCGCCAGGTCAGGGCAAGGCTCATTATGTTCACGATTCTTTTTTCGTGATTCGCCCCTCGGCGTTCTAATCACCGAATAGGGTGACCGGATTGGCTAGGTTGTGAGAAACACTTTTCTCACATCCCGTTTCTTAATCTATGAGTGAAAGATTCTTAAGCTATCTTTCGGAAAATGGTGGAGGCGCCGGACACCACTCTCCGCTCTCCAGAACTCCAAAACGTAAATCTGATTCTTTCTTTAACCGAAAAGCTTGTTCCGAAGCAATTCGTGCACGCCATAGCCGCGTCTAAATCGCACCAAATCGGTCAACAAAGGGAAGGTTAGGTGCCGTGTCTTACACCTAACCATATCCGCTTAGGTGCCAGCAACGGAAGTCGCCCGGTCGACTTCCTGCCGAACGCAGACGCAGCGCTCGTGTCCTCACTGATCGAACGCCAGTGCCAGCCGAAGTTCTTCCTCGAGTGTCTCCTTGTTACTCCCGGCGATAATAAAATACCACGTGTTCAGACATGCAGCGGCGTTCTGCTCCGTGAAACGAGTGCGCTCAGGGCTTTCCCAGAGAAAGAGCGCAAGACAGAGAACGAGAAAAAAGCATACTCCTTTGCCGCAACGGCTCGAGGTATTTCCGAGTGTTCGGTTCCAATTGTTCCGTTTACCGCACACACCGTCTACAAAGTCTCACACTTCAACGGACTCTGAAAAATCGCATTTACACCAAAGCAGATGGTACGCACGACGAGGACATCCATGGAGCGCTCACGCGCTTACTTTGCGCGACACGGGCCGCTTCGCGCCATCCAGTCTCCATATGTGTAAACGGTTTCTCTCCACTAATACAGCACATTCTACGTTACCACTGCCTTTGACACGCTAATTCAATAAAAGACAACTCTTTTTTTTTTGGAGGGGGGGGGGGGGGGGGAGGGGGGGGCATTTATTGTTGGGTTTGGCTTGCGTAGGTCCGAAACTATCGAACTCTGCGTGGCAAATGCTTAATTCCGGATTTTAAAACCAATACGGCGATCCTGAAGGTCCGTTTAGCGCGCGAAGACTTCTCGTGAAGCGTTCATTAGGGAGTTTTAGTAGATCGTTTGGGCAACTCCAATAACGATAACCGATTACTCCGCCCACGCCTTTGCGCACGCATCGTATCGGCATCGCGTATCGCTATCGGAAGTACCGGAACGATATCTACTCAAACTGCCTTTTGCCTCGAAGCTATGGCGCCATTCGATGCACGCGGTACTTTTGATCTGTAATTCAGTTCGCTCTTGGAGAAATAAAATAAAATAACACTCCTGTAAAAAAAAAAAAAAGAAAAAGAGAATAATAACTTTTTGTAATCTTGATTATAGTCAGTGAGGGTTTAAGACATGCAAGGCGTGGCGGTTCCGAGGCAACTTATTATCAGAAAGCAATAAACGTGAGCACAATATGTCGGGCTCTGCATTTCTTAAATTGCCATTGACTATAGCTGCACACCACAGTAGGCGGAACGATCTGGTTTCAACGTTTTTCTAAGTCCAATAGACAGGCTTAACCGCTGGCTCTGAGAAGTCATTGTCTCACTTCGGGATTATTTTTAGATGCGAAAGTGCTGAGAGTAAATGGTTTAAAGCACCATTTTATGGCGATGCCATGCAAATAATATTCTGCAATTTATTTGAGAGAAAAAAAAGAACAAAAAAAAAATGTCACGTTGTGAGCACTTCACGCAATTGATAATCTTGAAGTTGAAGACTTTCTTCGAGCGTACTTTTTTTTTTTTTTTTTTTAGAATTTATTTCGCTTTAAATATTTTGGTTAATGTGGAGGAAATTCCGATCGCACCATCTGCTTTCCACGTTGTCGTGTGTAACTGAGCGGATATGCAGAATATATTACTTTTCACGCCTCTCGGCAGGAAAGGTTACTAAAAAAAACTAAAATGAAGAAATAAATATCGCCAGATATATTCAGTATGGTATAAATAATTGAAAGATAAAATAATTAAAAATATTAAAAGCAAACTCATCACACTTGGCTTATTCTTAGATCTGAGAAAAGCATTTGATACCGTACATGATATCTTACTTAAAAAGCTTGAAATAAACGGATTACGCGGTGTAGCCTTGCAATTAATTAAAACGTATCTTTCAGATCGGTACCAATACGTACGCATAAATGATCAGTCATCTAGCAGGATGAAAATTCACCATGGTGTTCCCCAAGGTTCTATTTTAGGACCCCTGTTATCCCTTGTATATATAAATGATTTAACGAAAATACCTGGTTGCCAGGAACTAAGAATGTATGCCGACGACACAAACGTTTTCTTTTCTGGCGTAACAAAAAAGGTATAGAGACACTAGCTAATGAATATTTGTTGAAGCTATCCAAGTGGTTAGAACGCAATCACTTATATTTAAATACAAATAAAACAAAGTATGTAATTTTTAAGCCGGTAAATAAACGGGATGATAGCACTGTCCACATTACATTTGAAGGCACGGTACTGGAGCAAGTGACAAATCAAAAGTTTTTGGGTGTATGGTTCAGTGAGGGCCTTTCATGGACAACACATATCAATACACTCAAAGCTGACTTATCTCGAGTGACTGGGTGTATTTTTAAATTGCAACATTTACTGCCTAGTAGGCTTAAACAGATCTTGTACTACTCATTTCTTTACTCCAAAATGAGCTATAGCATTATGGTCTGGAATACAACGACTGGTACAAATTACAATAAGTTAATCTTACTACAGAAAAAAAATGTTACGTATATGTGAAAATTATAAAGGGGATAGAAGGGATCTACCCACACAACCACTATTTATCAAATATAATATGCTGAAGGCAGACCAGATATATTATTTCAAACTCTTCCAATGGATACAGGTAAACAAACTTCACACCGCACCAACAAATAGTTTGAATCCATACGCATTACGAGATCCAAAGCGAAAGATGCCAGCCATAAGGACGAACTACGGTCGGCAAACCTTAGCTTATCAGATAACTAGAACTTTAAACAGAACAGATATAGACTTGGATTTTGATGAAGCGTTATATACTTGAAAAAAAAAAAACATTGCAGAAAGATGCTGGCGTTAAATGACATTATATATTCAATTGTATAATGTGCTCTCCAGTTTAGGATTTGCCCAACATGTAGTTTATTCGATCAAATGTCCTTTTTGTAAACTGTTAAATTTGTTCTTTTTGTTGTTGTGGTTGATAGAACAGGACTTCTTTTTTTCTTTTTTTTAAGTAATACCTAGAGAGTTTGATCGTAAAGATTTTGTGCATTTTGCTGTATCTCGTAACAGTGGCGTGACTGATGTTATGTACGTCTAGTGTTGCTTTTTATTTGTTCCATAGGTGTTCCAGAGCTATTTCACATTTGTTCCACAATTGCTTATATTTGTTCAATAGTTTCTTATTTTGTAAACTGTATAGGTTGTGTTGCTGAACTGTAAAGGGGGGCAGAGGCTCCGTCAGGCACCATGCCTTTATCTCTGCCCCCCTACGCAAAAAAGATCCGCAAAAAAAAAAAAAAAATAGAGAGCGTTGTTAAACTTCCCTTCTGGTTATACCCAGCCTTGTATCACCGAACTGCAGCCTAAACTTAAAAGTGAGGCAATGGTGTATACGGCGAGCAAGCGTTATAAAATGTGTCTTCGGCACATCGGAGCGTAAAGAGGAGCCCGCCAATCAAATGGGAACATAGAGAGCGCGTAGATAACGACCGATATAACAAGACAGCTAAGCTAAGCTAAGTGAGGTTGCGGTGAAACAAACGTACGAGGGTGCATATGAGGGGCTAAACAAACGCACCAGGTGCGCAAGGACCGGGCGATTTTGCACACTGTATAGCCACCAACAGCTTAATAAGAAACGTAGAGCACGACTTATGATGTGCCCGCTTCCCGCTTTATGATTGGTTCTCCCATCTTCTTATTGGCGAATACCGCAATCCGATTGGCTGCTGAGTAATTATAAGATGCGCTCCGGACTTCCCAAACTTTGAATGACTATATACGGGGCGCAAGTTAGCGTGTTTTTTATTTATTTTTGCCGGGGTTCGCAGTGATGTTAGAAGGCCGAGCAGTGATTGGCTTTGATTGAAGAATAGTGCGTAGACCCCAAGGCGTCTAGCATTGAGGTCTATCCACTGTATTCTTTCAATGAAAGCGAATCAGAGCTCAGCGTTGTTCTGATGTCACCGCAAATCCCTGTGCCTCTAGAAGCAGACGACATGCTCTCCGCATTGTCTGCCCAGACACCGAGGATCCAACGCCAATTCGTAATCCCCGAATGTCTAAAACACACGCGATAAAAGAAAAAGAAATATGGACTCCTAAAAAAAAATGGAATATTGGAATATAGCTGCATACGATCATTTCTCTTATCGAACTACGCGTGAATTTTGATTTTAGAGAGAATCTAAAATAAAATCTTAACGAAACCTGGTTTGTTTTATTTTATTTACGCAATATTACTACCCTACTTTTTTTTTTATTTTTTCGATATAAATAGCTGGGAATTCTTTTTTCTCGGATCAGATTTCGTAAAATTTTTTAATGTTTTTTTTTATACGTGTCTTAGGTTTTAAGGAGGTTGGCAATATATACACCTACGAGCAAAGAAGGTATGAAAAAAAAAATACCAATGCGAACAAAGCAATTTGCCCTCTACGGTAACTGACAGCCTCACGATCCCAGAACGTCGTGAGTGCCGATCATCTTATTTATTTCATTTACTGTATTGCTCGCACGTACTGCGATTTCATTTGAGATTATTTTTATCATTGTCATCAATTATCGCTCCTTAGTCAACGAGATTTCGGCAGCGGAGGATACGAATGTCCAAGACCTCATTACGAAGGGAAGAACAACGAAGAAAATAAGACACGCCCCGCGTTGTTTAAACTGACGGTTACAATATAGTCGATGAAATGCTCTTCGTCAGCTTCGAAGGGGTCTTTGCAACTCACCGACGATCTTGCGAGGGTGCACGTCAGAAATGTGCAAGACGGAGGCGATTGCTGCGGCTGCTGCTGCTGCTGCGGCTGTTGCGGCTGTGGCGGGAAAAGCGGACTCTCTGCTCCCGAGTCCCAAGCGGGGCTCCCTTTTGAGGAGCGCGGGGCGGACCCCGGGTCCCGCCCCGCGCCCGGCACGAGGTTCACCGTTGACGTCGACGCCTCGCGCCCATTGGTCCACTTCGCGGGCGGCATTGAAAGAGAGAGTGAGAGAGAGGCTGTGAAAAAAGAGAAAACGAAGGAGGTCTGAACACCACGTCCAGGCGAGGGAAGTTTAGAAACAGGAACACAACTACCAAACTGCGCTCGTGGTGACGTATATATATATATACGTATATACATACGCCTACAGTATTTGCCCCACTGCGTAGGCGATACTTTACTCCGTTCACCCGTAAGCTGACACTGTGGTGGGAGTTGCGCTCTCTCACCGGGCCAATCAATCACCTCCCTTTCGTCACCTGACCCGGGATCACTGGACGCTTGACTGGCCCCCCGAGCACGTGTAACTTCCACCGCACTGTCAGCTTAAGGGTGAATGAAGCATAAAGGTGGTATCACGTGGTGTACGTCTTTTGCTTTGGTCTTCAATAATTACATGAGCGGAGCCGCACAAACAAAAAGTGTTGATGTTCATCATCATCATCATCAACATCATCATCATACTTTTGGCAGAGTTTGGAAATTTTTCTATGTGTGACCTGTTTATTACGTTTTCGTGACCTTGATTTCACCGGAAAGCTGAAACTTAGCTCTTTGTATTGAATGCAGATTCAACAAGATGAGCATTAAATAAGATAAGTTACACACCTTTAAATGAACGAATGTTTCCAAAACTCATGAAGTTCAAAACCGCCAATTTTTTTTTAATTTGTTCGTGTTTTAATGGCAACAATTGTATGATTGCTATTTATCAGAAAATGCAAAAAAACGAAAATATAGTACTATGTTCGTGCGAGCGCTATTAAACTTTGAATCTTCTCAGTTCGTTGTGACTGCATCCTCGCATACGTGCTATTCTGGCCAACATTGTGGCTTGTAATAGTCAATTACCTAATATTAATAGTCTAATAAGCACATAACCTTAAAAATAGATGAAATAGTGGGTAATGCGGATAAAAAAGAATTTTACTTCGCAACAAAGCTTGCCGTTTTACAAAGCACATATGACAAGGTTCAAACTGTAATTCCGGCCACGTTTTTGTGTATTCATATTAATCGTATTTCTGAGGGCTGTTCTACCAATTTTTTTATGCTTAATCTAAACAAACAGAGCTACTGACAATGTCGCGAACTGGCGAAATTTTATTTTATTTTATATTCTTCAGTCCCCTACCAACACACGTATTACCATGATTCGTGACCTCGGGATGAATTTCGACACCAGATTTTCTTTTTTTGGTCGTGTTACTCAGATTGTTTCCTTTTTTGTACGAATGCTTGGTTTATTTTCTCGCCGGTATGTGACTTAAGGAATTATTTTCCATTGAACGTCTATTTCCCCACCTTCTACGAAGAAAACTTGAGTTCGGTAGTGTGGCATGGAACTCGATGACGGCTTTTGATGTGTCGCGAATTTAAACTGTACATAAAAAGTTTTATTCGCAGTATATATGATAGGTATTTCAACAGATGATGTTATCATAACTACAACCACCCACTCAAAAGTTTGTATTTACAAAATTTATGCACTCGCCGACTGACCCGTTATATTCTCTTCCAATACAAAGTAATTCATGGTCACTTCGATGCTGACCTGCTAAGCTTTGTACATTTTCATGCAGCTGCTCGCTTTTCTAGACACCACTCTCTATTTTATTCTTTCGTTAAAGAACAATTATTACCATTAATTCGCATGCAATTTTCATTTAACGATTTAGAGCCTCCAAGTTTGCAGATTTTTGATGCAATGAACTCTCTCAAGCGTAAACTAACTTGTACATCATTTTCTTTTCTTTCCTTTTTGTGAGATTTTACGTTCAAGAAATGTATTCCTATTTTTTTTCGTCTTAATTTTCTAAGAAGCATGAACTTTTTCTAGGGTGAATTAGCTTTGTGCGATTTATTTATGACTTTCCCGTGATGAGTTCGACCGTTTTTCCATCTTCTGTGAAATCATCGTCTGTGAAAATATATAAATTGTATCTCTTAACTTCTTTGTTTTTATCTTGTGATGCCATATCCAGACCGCGAAATTGTACTGGGGCACAAAAAAAAATGAAAAAAAAATTATTATTTTTATTATTATATGCACAAAGTATTATACAGGGTGGTTATATAATTTTAATTCGAACAGGTTTATTACGAAAATCAGTAAAAGGTACGCTAATGCGATTTGTGCAGGTGAGTTATACGACCAAGGAGAAATTATATAGTCGGATTATCTTGACTATAAGTCAAATAATAAACTAATATTTTTAATTAACTCTTGAATTTGTGAAAATGCATATATGATTTCGGTTGGAAACTTGCTGAGCGTCATAAAAAACACTAAATCAGACAATTTTAGAACTACCTAAAGCACGTGGGAAACGCGAGGGTGCGCCAGAGTTACCACTGGTGCAGCAGGCACAAAGCTAGTGGTGGGGAAACGCTAACTATTAGGTTATAATCCGCTAGCTTTGAGCCTGTTGCATGAGTGGTAACTTTCGTGCAGCTCCGGGCTTCCCACGTGCTTCAAGTTCTTCTAAAATTGTCCGATTTAGTGTTTTCCGATGACGCTCAGCAAGTTTCTTATTGAAACCATGTCCGCATTTTTCCCAATTCAAAAAATAATTAATAAAAATTAGTTAATTATCTGACTTATTGTGAAGATTAGCCGCCCATATAATCTGCGTCTGGCCGTATACCTCACCTGAACAGACTACATTGGTGTACATTTACGGAATTTTCGTAATAAATGTGCATATTAAAATTAAACACCCTGTATGTTAATTATTTTTTCATAAACCACTATTATACTTTGCTACAAATACAAAATAAAGCCAACACAGACACGTTTAAAATCAATTATTTTGAATTTGTTAGATTTTTTAAAAATGAGTGTGTTGAAATATATGTAAGATATTTAATTTTGTGCATAAAACATTGAAATTGTGATCATTTAAAATAGCTAGATTGGAGCCTTCTGGTGATGTCAAGGTTACTAATATATCTTATATGTCAGACGTACAAACCTGCAAAAGTTTGCCGAAAATCATCGAAGGAACACATTTCGACATTTCTTTTTTAATAGTATTCAGAAATATAATTTCTTTTCAATTTCTTACGTGTAAGGAAATTTATTTTGAGAGTGGCGCAAACATGTTGTAGTGCTTTGTTTTGAGAAATTAAAAAAAAAAATAGCGAGTGGTCAAACATGCAATCCCCGACCGGTGGGAGAAACGACGTTTTTCGTCTCGGCCATATCAATGGCCAATAATTCGAAAACAAAACAAAATCCACCATGCCTGCCGTTTGCGCTCTTTTTCATTTCAAGAACGCTCCCCCTTAAAATATATATTTTTGGTCAAAATTTAAAATTCGACCTCAAAACCGCGCATGAATTGGGATGAAAACGGCCATATATTTGTGTGGTGGAACGAGCGATATTTTACCCTCCTCAGCACAATTTTGGAATGCGGTGTGTGTGTAAACAGGCGCGCAGCTAGAGAAAACGTTGCGCGAATTTGCGTCCACCAAGCAATAAAAACCAGTCGATTCTACCATGTGTTTAGGAGAAAGGATGATCGCATTTTTCCAGTCTTTTTCGGTACACTCATTACACGTGCTTGAATTACTTGTAATTGATTAGATAATGAAGTAATTTTGTAATATTTTAAATACATTTATTAGGAAGTAATCGCAAGAGTAGTCCGATTACTTTTGGAATTACTAAAATTACGCGTAACTGTTCCTTAGTTTTCCCTCCACTTTTTATTGCGCTATCTTTTTCTACGTGTTTCTTACCATGGAATTCCCGAAGTAAGTTTTTGAGAAGAGGATGGTTTATCAAAATTTGTCAATTAAGAAAAATAAGTAGCATATAAATTGGTGATTTTCATCCAATAATGCACGGTACGAAAGTCTATCTTTTAAACCGGCAGAAAATCGATCGTTTCGAAAATTTCAAGGAATTCCAATAAGCGACGGTTACTTTTTCAAGTAACGTCCAATTACTTTTTATCTGGTAATCGAGTAATACTATAAAATAATTTTAACCGAGAATAATTGAAAGTGTAATCGATTACTCTTTTTTGTGTACCTTGTACAAGAGTGCCTTTTTCTCACCACAAAAGTAAAGTATACTCATTGCCGTAAGCTCAATCTGTGCCCAAAATGTAGCACAAGCAGTTAACAACAGATGTCAACATTTTAGAGCTAACCCTTATCTGAATCGAAAGTGATAAGCAATTTACGAACATTTTCAATGGGAAAATGGGGCGCGTTCCCGGTAGCGCTCGCCCCTTATCTTCATGCCTTCGCGGGCTCGGTTAATCGCCTTTACCTCGTTAAACATTGAAAAAAAAAGACATATGCTTTATTTTTAATTAGGTAACGGCAAGTTTTGAAACTTTGGTATCTGGTCCGGATCGCTGGCCACACACAGGGTATTTCTCTTGATTTCAGGCGGATAAATTTAAACAAAACGTTCCGTGATAGGCTCGCACCGGCACAAGCAGTTAACGCTCAACTGGTATAGGATTGCGGAAAACGATAGTGGGAATTAGAATCCAACAATCAATAAATAAAAATGAGAATAATCTCTGTAATTCATCAATATGTGTAATAAACAACGCTTACGGGCTCAGAGTATAAATAAACTAAATCAATAAATAAATTAACATAAAACGACCTCCCCTTCTCTTTTAGTATATTGGGCGGTGTCTTCCCTGTTTATGGGCAGTTGATTTATTAATTCAAAGAGAAATGTGTCACTAACAGCTTAAAAACGTTGGGCGTAAATTATTATGATCACGCTTAAGTGAATGCTGTCGTCCAGATTTCGTATGGGTTCCCTTACGTCGGCCCAAAAGAAATGTTGACGCTTAACTTTAGAGCATATGAGGACGGTCGAAAAGAACTTTCAAACTTTGAAATTGCGAAACAGAAGAAAAAGTACCTTATCCGGAGGAATTAGGGACAGCAGAGTTCACAATATAAAACAATTACCTTAATTAATAGCACACTCAATGAAAGCTATATACAATAATTCGCGATATTAAAAAAAATGCAGAGCACTGTTGATATATAGGCAGCGATATTAAATTTCCGTGAAATGTGAACCAAATGGCATTATAAAAGAAATAAGGTAGGAAGGTTGTGTCTTTTACGCTGTTACAGGATTTGCGTTATCTGCTTGCGTTCAGTAATTTTTGGGGATATTGCATTGTTTGTTTTGCGTGCTATTTATATTTGTCTATGGTATCGTGAAGATGCCGATCACTTTGAGTATGTAACTTTCGGCCGAATGCAATTTATGTTCATTTATTCAAGTACTCATGCAAAGTGTAAGGTGCCAGTGCCTGGTCATTGTTAGCCTTGTTCACTGGCCCCTCTTTCGAACCGTCTCCGAAATAAAACAAAAATTGTTTTGCCTACTTGGGGAGACACTATGGCGTTAAGTGAAAGTCACGACTACGCAAAAAGGTTTTGAAGAAGATAATCAGGATCGTGTCTTGTATCAATACTATTTGTATCAATTGCATATTGTATCAGATATTCTTGGATCACGTTAGACGCGGAGACCCGAAGGTTTTTCTTTTCAAAAGGAAAAGTAAGAAAGAGTGCTTAGCAGATATTAAGCAATTTCTTCTTTCTTATTACTTATTTCTTACCCTTTTTTATTACATATATTTTACTTCTATATTACAGTATACTTATATTGTATTACTTACCCTTCCTTATTGCTTACCTAACCAGGCGAAGTTCCTCCGAAATGTGTCGACTAAAGGAAGAGTAGGAAAGGAAGAGAGGAGAAAACATTTTCTGCGTGTTCTTTTTACAATGTATGAATGCTGTCTTGAGTTTGTTCGGTGTTTTAATACAAAGGGTGGAATGTCCTTGGCACTGCCATTGCGTGGAGTGGTCTGTGATGTGTCGTTGGAATATACCATTCAACCCTAAGCTGTCAGCTATGCGCTCGCCGGACCTATCAACCACCTCCCTTTCATCTCCTGACCCCGCACTGCACGTGGGTCTGGCCGACAGCGTGATCACGGGGCGAAATATTAATGTACGACTGGTGCAACGAGCGCCTATCTTCGACCGTACTGTCTGCTTAGGGGTGAACGGAGCAAAGAGCCGGGTCTGTTGATGGTACTGGTTGCGGCAGGCCTCAGGAAAGTGCAGGAAATCTGGAAAGGCTGAGTGTTACAGAGGAGCATAACATCGGTTGGGTATATGCAATTTAGTTATCTGTGTTTTAGACATTGCGTGTGTTGTCATGTTTTTTTTGTCCTTGTTTTATACAGGAACCAGGTCGCTTGCTTGCTTACTTTGTCTTCAAGGAGTGGCATACTCGTTATTGACACTTCTATAGCGTGCCGTTGGCTCATCTGCCAAGGATGCGTTGTTGAGATAGCGACAACGTGAGTGAAAGGAATAAGTCACTCCTTTATACGTCCTTGTGGGCATGACTTCCTCCGGTCTTTCGGGGTCCAGATTCGGAAGCGGACGACAAAAAGTTAAATATGATCGATGTAGATCTTAAAATATTGCGTCCTTTCGCAGATGTTTATAAATTGATCTGGCCTTCAATAATAAATACCTGTAAAACTAATATTTTCGCACGACCCTTCTAGCAAGTGGTGAGAAAGTCAAGTATCAAATGTTAGTTAGTTATTAAACTTATCCTGAAGAGAATCCGTCCCTTCGCACACGCAGTGAAGACGGCACCCATATAACTATTATCACTGCCCCCTCAAGTGTAAACATTCGTTTGAACTACAATTGATCGATCTGTAAATGAATTATACAACGTCAAATATAATTACCATGTTGTTTACGTTTTTATTAGTGGGTTTTTATCGACAAAAAAAGAAGGTTGGGTCTTTTATACTTTATTCACACCTCGAAAAAGTTGCATGTCGTGATTAATGGTAAATGTGTGTTAATATTAATTAAGCCCGCGGGGTCAGTCGGAGCTTGAGCACCGCGAGAGTCGGTATCCGTTTTCTGAGTCTCCACATTTGGCGTATTTAACGAGGGGCCTGACATCGCCGCAGCCACACGTCGACACGACCAAGGTAAATCTGTCGCCGCTTTGACAAACATCGACGCCCTTTTCACTCCGCCTTTAAATATCACGTAACACGCGACGGAAAACACGCGCTTCAAACCACGGCCGAAATCCTGCACAGGTAGGGGCGGGGGGCTCTAATCGAATAAGACCCCCCTGCAGTTGGAGATGGACCCAATATTATGCAGTTGGGGTCAGCTTCTCCGCCAGATATTTCGCAACCTTAGTCGCTAAAATTTCTGGCAGAAAGGCGGTACGCCCCGACACCGAAAGGTGCATCCCCTAACCCTAACGTTTTGCTGGTAGACACCCTTCAGGACCAACTTCCAGGGCTGGGCAGTATTGCGATACAAATGTACCGCGATAGTATCTTAGAGGTACTTTCAAGTATCTGTATCTCTGTATCGAGATACATTTGTAAAATGTATTTGTATCTCAGTAGTGAAATACATTTACAATGTATCGCTTGTATCGCGATACTTTGCCCGACTTAGGCATCTCGTTACTGCGGCTAGAAATACTAAAACACGCTGAATACGCCGACACAAAATCAGCCACCGACCTTCTTTTCGAGCTTCGGGACCATGAGGCAGCATCCGGTATATCCGAGATAGCGCTGCTGGGTTGTGTCCTCCCGGTCTCATTGACAGGCAGTGTAGCAGGCTGGCGAAGGAGACAACAGTCGTTCTTGAACGTCCACAACTTGGCAGAATGCTTCAGGGGCGAGTTGTTACCACCAGATTACGCTGCACGTACCCAGGACGAAGTTCGCGCACGGACCCAACACAGAGATGAATCTTTAGTTGAGTTTGAGCGCGCCTTAGAGACGTTCTCCAACAGAGCCGAACCGAGCGCTTCGCCGGCCGAAAGGGTGGCACGGGCCATCCGGCAAAGCCATCCGGAGTTTCACTCTTTGGAGGTCGCAGCTTTTCAAACTTAGACGTATGGCCCGGGCGGCCAGCCAGATTCAGGCTGAGCTGAATTATAAACCAACTTCCCAACCTAAGGAATCTTTGGAACCCTCATGCACCTGGTCCGTTAGGACACGCGACCGGGGTGCTCCAGATGACCGACCTCAACATCCCTGGCACCACGCTATGGTGCCGCGCGCGCTCCATCCGCACTCGTACGCTGTGACGCTAGACGCACTTTCTCTTCCCGGTGGTCAAGCCTTGGTACAGAGACTTGGTGCCCGGCAGCCAGAGACGCAGTACGATACACGGCCGACTGATCATGGGCCGGGACATAACTAAATGTGCGGCTGCCATGCCCCGGCGACTCAAGCCATCCCGAAAGTCGGAACAGATACCGTCCCTCGTTGTGTCCAATTCGGTGGCGTAGGCCCTTTCCGCAGAAACTGCCCGCCTTCTGCTGCAGCCTTCAAGTCAGGAATCGAGGTAAGCCGGCGATAATGATGGCTTACTTTTCACCGATTCACCGGCAAATTTGTCATCCAGGCCACAAGTCTCCCGCACCTTTTGGTCCTCACAGTTCCGTGAGGCATTCCTGATGACACGAACAGACCTAACCCTTGACCCGCCTTTCCACAATGGCATGGCCATCAGTGCACACCGGGTAAATCGAAACGTGCCCGAAAACCAGGCTTCGCAAAGCCATGGGTTTCTCAGAGACATAGAGGCGCCGAACGAGGTGCCTCCCGTTTGCGCCTGTAACATGTCCAAGGATCCCACTAAAGCTAGCGGTGGACTCTTCAGAAATATGGAGGTGCTGGACGAGACGACTCCCGTAGTACCTCCCGACATGTCGGAGGATCCCACTGCAGCTACCGGTGGATCCTTCGGAGATATGAAAATGCCGGACGAGCCGCCCCCCGTGGCGCCTTCCAACATGTCTGAGGATCCCACTGCGGCAAGCAATGGTTCTCCCCCAAACGTTCCCGGAGCCAACCAGCATGACATTGCAAAACTGAGGATCTGATCCGCATTGAATACCCGTTGCAGGACTACGACAGCTCGTACATCACGGGACGATGGCCCGCGACAGGTAAAACACAAACACCGTTCCAGGTGTGAGCAGATGGGACGGGCCGGTCGATGGGTTTTATTGCGATGACGACGTACTACAAACATGGTTTAGCGTCAGGCGGGTAAGTGCGCCATCACCGGCAGTGACGTGAAAGCAACTTCGTGCCAAACTGCTTCGAGCGTTTCGTTTTTGCACACAAATCGATTTGTTTTATCTCTTGATGCGACGCGACGGACCAAGAACGGAGTCAGAGAACCTTACATCATAGTTGACACTGCAGGGCACAAAATCGCAGCCCTTTTAGATACGGGTGCCACAATTTCTTTTTGAAGGTTTTGTAAGACAATTGTGTAAATACCGTAATATATCTATGCAATCCTCACACACAAAAAAAGTTGTGCATGGCATCAAACAAAGTAATATCCGATAGCGGGAGAACTCTCTCTCAACTATGATGGACGGGATTGTCGGCAATGCCTTACTTACTTGGCAGGTCTCGCTTATGGCGCCATTCTTGGGAGAGATTTTATGATCGTAGTTATCGCAGTTGGAGAATACCGGTATGGCTGGAACTCAACCCCTTTAAGTTTTCCGGTGAGACCTCAGACAATACCAGAGCGTCTCTCCCGGGGCAAAACACGCCGTTCTGCACAAAATGCAGACGTGTCGCTGATCGCCATCGTAAGACAAAATATGCGCTTGGCCATTAGTCATTCTATGGTACAGATGTTCATTGGGAACGTCTTTCGAATTGTTGGAACCGTTTTTCCGTATGCTGAGATTCTCGGGAAGACTAATACACTAGAACATCTAATCAATACCGGAGATGCCCGACCCATTTGATTCAACACGCGCTCTTTGAGTGTTCATAAAAGACAACACCTTGACCGCGGGTTAGAAGAAATGATTGAGACCAACACAGTGCGCCCCTCAAACAGTCCGTGAGCCTTCCCTATTGTCCTGGCACCCAAAAAGCATGCAACAACGCGTCTGTGCGTGGACTATCATTCTCTCGACACCATAACGAGAAGGGATGCATACCCTTTCCCATCGATCTCGTCCGTAATGTATGCACTGGGATCCCGCACGCTTTCACCACTCTTAACTGTAGCAGAGGGGTTTTCCAGATTGCTGCCGCCAAGGCTGGCACCCCTAACACGGCCTTCATTTTCCAGAGGGGCCTATTTGAATTCGATCGACTTCTTTTCGGCCTCTCTAATCCTCCCGCAAGCTTCCAGAGGCTCATGGACACCGTCTTATGGGATACTAAATTTAACTCTACAGCGGCTTACATCGACGACGTAGTAGTGCTTTCTAAGACCTTGGAGAACCGCATTAACCATTTGCAGGTTGTCCTGCAGTGCATGAGGGATGACGGACCGACATTTGACCCACGGATGGTACAGCTGACTTCAAGCAGGGTAGCGCTTCTTGGATTTGTGGTGCAGCATGGATTCCCCCACCCACAGGAGGAGAGGTTGAAAACAATGATGAGGTTTACCACCCCTCAGGACAAAAAGGGTCTAGAGCGATATCTTGGCATGGTAAGATTCTACCACCAATTCCTATCAAACTGAGCCGATTAGGCCCGACCTCTTCGCGAGCTGCCACGTCGGGATGTCTTATTGAATTGGACCGCAGTTTTTGACGAAGTATTTAGAACGCTTGCAGTCGATATTAACGATACAGAGTCTCTCAGACTTCCCGAACTCAATGCCACACTTGGGCTACAAACAGACGCCAGCGATCACGGGTTAGGGGTAGTGCTTCTGCAGGAACATAATAAGGCCTTACGACCCGTTGCATTTGCGAGCAACACACTGTCGGGAGCCGAGCGTAACTATACCGTCACGGAAAAGAAGTGCCTTGCAATAATATTTGCTTTAATAAAGAAGTTTTATAGGTACCTTGATGGCGCCACCTTTACTATTCAGACGGACTACCAAGTGTTGACCTGGCTGAAAAATCTTGAAGACCCAGCAGGACGTCTAACTCGATGGGCTCTCATCTTACAGGGATACAATTTCTCCATTAAGTACCGGCCTGGAAACTCGAACTTTGCGGGACACGCCTTGTCTCGGGCCCCACTTCCATCCCAGGAAAATGAAGTAATGACGGAGTTGGTCGCTGTTACTGACAAGCAGGGATGGGCAGTATTTCAACTACAAGTATTTGAAATACGTATTTCACATACTTTGTGTATTTTGCATTTGTATTTAATTACAAATTGGGGAATGTATTTGACGTGTGTATTTAAATACTAAAACGGGGTATTTCAAATATAATTGTAATTAAATATAATTTTGTGGGCGAAAATACATCCCTCAAATTAATTGTCACTGTCCAGAGCAGGAAGAAAACTACGTTCTGCACCGATTGCAGTGTCTCTCAATCAAGTGCAAGCGTTTAGTGACTTTGCGATTACGGTGCTAGTCTAGGGCAGGAATAGTGACAAAATCGACGTTCACAGGCAGACTGGCTAAATAAGTGCCTGTGACAACTTGTGATGCTTTCCAGCCTGATTTCCATCCATATTTTTGACTGGAACATTCTGAATGCGCGGGTCGTCCCGATTTTCGTAACTGGTGCGAGTTGCAACAATACAAAATGTTCTAGCTATAATGCTGCACGTCTTGGTCGTCTCGGTTCTTTGTTGGTCTATACCAAAAATTAATCGACTAAAAAAGCTGCTTGAACCTCTGTACTTTTTTTTCACCTATTACGTCCAAGCTGATTACATTCTTTTGTGATTATATTTCTATTACGTTACTAGAGCCTCGCACACAAACTCCCGAGTGTGAGATGCAAAATTAAAATGGGATACCCAGAAACCCGTTGCAGATGCCCTGATGTCGCTGACGCAAATTTTGAGGAATGTATTTGGAAAAGTATTTGGAGGAGGCCAAATACATTTGGTTGTATTTGTATCTTGTACTTAATTGCTTCTTTAGAAACGTAATTAGATTTGTAATTAAATACATTTTTGACGAAGTATTTTGTATTTGTATTTCGATACATATTTGCGTGTATTTTGCCCATCCCTGCTGACGAGGAACTTTCCTGGGGTGTAGTCGTGACCCGGAAACAGCTGCTCAGAGCCCAGCGAGCAGACGATCTATGCTAGCAAATATCTACGCGGTTTAATCAACCCAGACACAGGGAACAGGACATGACATTGGCAGCAACGACAACATTGGACAGCCATGACCAGACCAGTATCTTTCTAATAATAGGAGTGATGCCGTCACAACATTGCCGTGATTCGGACTTGAAATCGTCTGACTTTAGAGCAATGGGCCTGCCTACTCCGGACAAGGATCGGCCGACCGTGACGACGCCACTTCTAACATCAAGCACCTTCGTCGACCAAGCTCAAGCTATAAAAGGCACCCCAGCGGAAACTTCCCTTCACATTGGCATCAACGGCAGCAGTCAATAGCCACAACCAAATCAGTTCCCTGTACCTTTTTTTTTTGTGTTCTTTTATTCTAATTAACTTTTCTGACACCACGTTTCATTCTGCTGCTGCTGCCAAGGTGTAACCATGAGTCCCAATGGTCAGTTTAAAACTTGTGAAAAACAATTCGCATCGTCCAATGCGAAAATTGTGTGCAGCGACTATGCTGGTAGTCACCACACGAGAAAATATTCTGGAATTTCTGGAAAAACAATCGAAGCGAAGGGCGAAGCTCCCCGTTATTCTGAGATTCTGTCATTGTGACGTAGTTTGACTGTGTCCATTCTTACTTCTCTTTTTTGTCTTTATTTTTGTTTTGTTTCTCCGTTAAGGCTGTAAACTGTATGGTATGTTGTTTCTTGAGTGCTGCATAAATGCCAATGGGGGGGGGGGGGGGGGGAGGGGGCCTGTGACTTTGTCAAACTGGCCTTGTGACAGCTTTTTCCACAAGCCTCCAGTATCCGGTACGTTGTACTTGATGCAAATAAGACAACAACAACAACAACTGCTGGACCCACAGGCACATACGTTCAGAGTAATGATGACCTTTTACTTCGATACAAATACCTCACGCAAATGAGGGTCACCCTACCACGTCGCCATTCTGCGTAATCGTGCCGAAAATATTGCAACGTACTTTTATAAGTTACTTCCGTGACAGTGTCCTGGCAGGTCACAATGATGTAAAAAAAAAAACTACCAAAAGCTTTGCCGCAGTACAAGCTGGCTTCGAATGAACCGCGATGTCTTGCGTTATGCCCGCAAAACTCTGATTCGGCAAACCCCTTGGTTTCATAAAGACGGTTCAAAGTCATAATCCTTGGGAAATTGTTGCGTGCAATATCATGGGCCCACTTCCACGCAGCTTACAAGGCAAAATATAGCCCTTTGTGGCCACCAACTACTTCTCCAAGTTGGTCGACCTTTGTCCCCTGCGTCAACTTACGTCCAAGAAGATGAGGAAAAAACTTCGAGAAACGTTTTCCCGGTTTGGGTATCCTGTTGTACTTTTAACAGACCAGGCCGCCTACTACACCAGCACTGTATTCAACAATTGCTGTGAAACTCTCGGTATCCAACACAATTGTACTTCACCTTATCACCCTCGGCCAATATCACTGAAAAACTATATTGCAACCTTCGGCAATCCCGACCTTGTAGACTAACGAACACAGTGACTGGTACTCTTACATCCCAGAAATGGCCTTTGCTACTCAAACTCCAGAATACCGAACCAAGGGATTCACACGGGCACGATTGAATTTTGGTCGGGAAGTTAGAGTACTCATAGAAAACAATATAGAGCTTAACTTTGAATTTTCCGTCGGAGATTTGGTTCTCCGACGGATTCACCCACTCAGCAACGCCAGCCAAGGATTTTCATCTTCACTCGCTAAAAGATGGGACGGACCATCTATGGCCTCGCATATTGGTTACGGTGCCCCACAACCGGCGCATTCGTCGGACCTGTTAACATCAATAACCTGAAACCTTTTATTGAACGTGGCGAAGAGCGCCGAGAGTTAAGAACGCGTCAAAGAGTGTTGAGATTTAATCAACAACGTCTCCATCTTGTCTAATTGTGCCTCTTCTTGACCATGACTGCCTGCAGCCATGCAACCAGGCCAACCGTGGTCACGGCCACTCCACCTACCCCCGCGGCAGTCCCCCGCAGGGGGCACCTGTGAAAGCAGGTGTTTGGAGAGTGGCGCCTCCACGGACCCTGAGCCATGCGGGTTCGCCCGCCCACGTATGGCTGTGCGTGGCTTTCCCGTGTCCGGGGAATAGGGCATCCTGGTGGTTGAGCCGAGCCCGGGGTAGGTTTGGACCCTTCGGGGCCCCCCGGGTGAGGCAATACACCACTTCGGCCCCTGCTTCTCGTAGACGGGAGTCCTGGTAATGGTAAAGCCCGGCCAGGATGATTCAGTCTAGGCGCCACTTCTACTATCCCCTCTCTTCTTTCAACCTTGTCTTCTCCTCCTTTCATTCTTCTCATTTCTCTTCTTTCCTTTTCAACTCCTTTGGCGGCAAGGGCTAACCTTGGGTGGCGACAGACATTTTGTCCAGAACCACTCTTGGTTATAGAGACTGGGCAGCACTAATAGCGTAACGTCTTCAGCCAAGCCAATCTTGTTATGGAGCGTTACCTATTCCCTTGTTGGGCTCGGTGGTGGGCGGTGCACCACAGTTTCCGAAAACCCTTCCCTTTCATATGGGTTCCAAACTTAAACCTTTTGATCGGCCCCCCAAAAGGGGCCGCACCGAAGCACTGAACACGATGAAAGAATCTTTTGTACTGCAGAAATTCCCGAAGTTCCTTGTTATGCACTCGGAAGGTGAGAAGCCACTTGGCAAACTTTCTCCCTTTCTGGTCTCCAAAGTTCTTGAGGGTGTTATTGGCGCCAACTACAGTGCAAAGAAGATGGCTTCTGATGATCTCCTTGTCGAGGTCAACACAAAGCAGCAAAGTGATGCCTTTCTTAAACTCAACCTTGTCTCCGACTACAAAGTAAGCGTCAGTCCTCACCGCAAACTGAACAGTGTTCAAGGAGTCATTTCTGAGGATGACTTGCTTGACTCACCTGAGCCAGAGATAAATGAGGGCCTCTCTAGTCAAGGAGTTATAGATGCACGACGAATCACTATCCGCCGTGATGGTGTGGAACGGAAGACAAAACACATAATTTTGACCTTCGATTCAACCACTCCGCCACAGACTGTAAAAGCAGGTTACCTTCAGTGCCGTGTCCGACCTTATGTGCCAAACCCACAACGGTGCTTTAAGTGCCAGAGGTTCGGCCATGGGTCACGGAACTGTCAGGGAAGGGACACCTGTGCAAAGTGCTCCAGCAAGGAGCACGTCGCAGATGCGTGTGATAATGAACCTCATTGTGCGAACTGTGGTGGCAACCACCCGGCATACTCCCAATCTCGCCCTGTGTGGAAAGACGAGAAAGAAGTTATTACATTAAAAGTCAATGAAAACATCACCTACACTGAGACAAAGAAGCGTTTTGCCTCTGTAAAAAAAGGCTCTTATGCCGAGGCCGTGCGGAGGGGACCAGCGCGGCCAGTGGTTTCGATGGGAACGCAGACGTCTTCGGACGACCTGCATCTCCCGTCATGGTCCCCCTCGAAACCCCCGGGAGCGGCGCCAGTGGCACCGCCTCCGAACCGCAAGGTGAATGCTGCTTTGCCAGCATCCACCCCAGAACAGGAGATGGCGTCTCCTGCTCAACCAGCTGCTTCGACCTCTCGGGGTCGGGGCCTACCTCCCCGCACCTCTGCTCCCCAGAGGAAGCCTGGGGAAGTGCCAAGGCAGTCGACCTCCAGGGTCCAGCTGCCGGCAGCTGCAGACGAGCCCATGGACGAGGGTGAGTCGAGATCTGAGGAGGAGACCCTCCTTTCAAGATCAGAGTCCACCCCCTCTGCCTCCGGTGACTCTAATCGGAAGCAGAATATACCCCCTAAAAAACAAAGTGCGCCGCATGTGAAAATAGATTTTAAACCTTAAGGAATAAAGCTTTTTAGTAGAATTTTTATGTTATACCTCTTTTGTTTTAAATGGTTAAAAATATAGGTGTAATGCAGTGGAACTGCCGCGGTCTTTTTAGAGATATTGATGATGTCAACTTTTTTCTCGATGAGCTCCAGCCCGTTGCCATCTGTTTACAGGAGACTCATCTTAATGAAACACATACACAGGTACTACGGCGACATCAGGTTTTTAGAAAGGACCGTATTTCTTGCAACAGCTCTTCTGGTGGAGTAGCTGTGGTTGTGCAGAGTGGTATTGCCTGTGCTCCTGTCCCTCTCGCGACCCACTTAGAGGCAGTAGCAGTTAGTGTTCTGCTTGACCGCCTAATTACAATTGTCTCGCTTTACCTTCCACCAAACCTTCCAGTGCATTTACATGACCTGCAAGGGCTTGTGGGCCAACTCCCGCAACCTTTTTTAATCTTAGGAGATTTTAATGCACACCACCCCATGTGGGGCAGTACACGTCAAGACTCCCGTGGTGGTGTCATAGAACGTTTTTTACTGTCATCTGGCCTTTGCCTTTTAAACAAGAGACAACCAACTTTTTTTAGTGCACCTCATAATACGTTTACTTCCATTGATCTTTCCATATCATCACCTGCTTTACTTCCTTGTTTTTCTTGGAAGGTTTTAGAAAATCCTTTTGGTAGTGACCATTTTCCTGTAATTTTAGAAAGTTCAGTATCCCTTCCTTCTCTTCCAGCTTGTGCTCCCAAGTGGAAGTTAGATAAAGCCGACTGGGCTTTATTTTCTCTTGAGGCAGCCGTCGATCCCGCTGTTTTTTTAGCTATGTCTCCTGAGGAAGCGACTCTTTACCTTACTGAAAAAATTATAAATGCTGCTTCTCTGTCAGTTCCCCGAACTTCTGGAAATATTCCCAAGAAATGCAAGCCTTGGTGGAACAAGGACTGTATGACCACCATAAAAGCTCAGAATAAGGCTTGGGGAAGGTTTCGGCGGTACCCGACTGTTCAGAACAAGATTAAATTCAAACAGTGCAAAGCAAAAGCTCGTTGGACACAAAAACAAGCCAAGAGGACCTCATGGGTAAAATATGTATCCTCTCTGAACAGTTTTGTTCCCGCAAAAGAGGTATGGTATCGTGTTCGGAAAATTCGTGGTACTTACCACTCCTTCAGCATTCCCCTTTTTCCTTCATCATCCCCATCACTAAAAGATCAGGCTGACATTCTTGCTGATCATTTTCGAGAGGTCTCCAGTTCTTCAAATTACACTACTAAATTTAAAAAGTTCAGGTCTTTGGCAGAAAAACAGCCAATTGATTTCTCTGGAAGTGATACTGGTTACAACCGGCCGCTCACAATGTATGAACTTGAAATAGCCCTTGCAGTAAGGAAGCAGTCAGCACCTGGCCCTGATATGATTCATTATGAACTGCTGAGGCACTTGTCGGCTGAATCCTTGATGAATTTGTTGTCTTTCTTTAATCATTTATGGGCAGCTTCTTGTTTTCCACAGTGCTGGAAGCAAGCACACATCATTCCCATTTTGAAGCCTGGCAAAGACCCTTCCCTACCAGCAAGTTATCGGCCTATTGCTCTGACTAGTTGTCTAGGAAAAACTTATGAACGGCTTATAAACAGAAGGCTAGTATACATTCTAGAACAAAAGAAAATTTTCGATAAAAACCAGTGTGGTTTTAGAAGAGGTCGCTCAACCTTGGATCACCTTGTCCGGTTAGAGACTTTCTTTCGTGAGGCTTTTGTGAACCGGCAGCATTGCCTTTCTGTCTTTTTTGATTTACAGAAAGCTTATGATACGGCATGGCGGTACGGAATACTTCAGGACCTGTATAGGTGCGGTGTTCGTGGTCGCATGCTGCGTTGCATAAAGGACTCTTGACAGACCGTTGTTTTCAGGTCCGCCTGGGATCCACGCTCTCGGATGTTTTTTACACAGGAAAACGGCGTCCCACAGGGAGGTGTCTTGAGTGTTACCTTGTTTGCAATTAAGATCAACAGCCTCGCTGCAGTTATACCACCATCAGTTTTTTATTCATTGTACGTAGACGATGTCCAGATTGCTTTCTCCTCATGCAACTTGTCAATTTTTGAACGCCAATTGCAGATAGCAATAAATAGGATGAGTAAGTGGGCTGATGAAAATGGTTTTCGGTTTGCACCAGAAAAAACGGTGTGCGTGCCTTTTTCATTACGTCGGGGGTTGTCGCTAGATCCTAGCTTGCAGATGAATGGCACTGACATAACCGTTAGGCATGAACACAAGTTCTTCGGTGTTATTTTTGATAAGAAGCTCACTTTTCAGCCCCGTCTAAAGGAACTGAAGCGAAAGCGTCTTAAATCTGCCAATGTTCTCAAGGTACTTGCACACGTGTCCTGGGGTTCTGACAGGAGGTGCCTCCTGCGACTCTACAACTCGCTGGTTCGTTCCCGTCTTGATTATGGTGCGGTTGTATATGGCTCGGCACGACCGTCATCTTTAAAAATGCTGGATCCTGTGCATCACCTTGGATTTCGACTTGCCACGGGGGCCTTCCGAACCTCACCTGTCCCGAGTTTGTATGCAGACACGCACCAAATGCGACTAGAAAAGCGGAGACAGTTCCTCAGCCTATGCTATAGTTATAAAGTCAAATCTGACCCTGAACACCCATCCTATCGTTGCTTCCAGGTATCTCCTTTTTCACGTCTTTTTGAGAACAAGCCAAGTATAGTACGGCCTTTAAGCTTCCGCGTTCAATGCATGTCTACATCCCTGCAGCTTGCACTCCCTGAGCGTAGCCTGATGACGAGAGTTAGAAGCATTGCTCATTGGAAGGCGGTGCACTATACCTGTGACTGGTCGCTAGCGAAATACAATAAACGATCTGTTGCACCACTAGTTCTTCAGCAAGAGTTTATGTCCTTGCAAGCTAAGTATAAGGACTATGCATAATTCTTAACTGATGGTGCAAAAACTCCACACTTTGTCGGTTCGGCTGTATATTCAGAACACTTTGTAAAAGCTCGATGGCTTCACTCTGTTGCCAGCATTTTTACTGCAGAACTTTATGGTGTGCTCATGGGTATTGAATATATATTGGGCAACAGCATCAGGAAAGCTATTTTGTTTGTGGACTCCCAGAGTGCTATCCTCTCTCTTTGTTCCCTCCATGATGCTAAGAATTGGCTCGTGCAACAAGTACAGGTAGAGTTAAACCTCGCTTCCCAAATGGGATACAATATCAAGCTGTGCTGGGTACCAAGCCATGTGGGACTTTCAGGTAATGAAAAGGCGGATAGGCTAGCAGCCTCCGTTAAGGATGCTCTGGAAACACCTGTTCAGCTGCCTCAAGAAGATTTTAAACCGGTTCTCAAAAAAGCAATTTATTATGCCTGGCAGCAAGACTGGGACAAAGAAATAAATAATAAGCTACATGTTATCAAACCACGTTTGGAGTTATGGGAGAGTTCGCACCATAGAGACCGTCGCCATGAAGTCTTAATGTGTCGCTTGAGAATTGGACATTCACGTATCACCCATCGACATCTTCTTTGTGGTGAGGACACCCCAGTCTGTGAGCATTGCGGTGAATTGCTAACTATACTACATATTCTATGGCACTGCAAATTCTTTGATCAGGAACGTCGAACGAGTTTTCCTTCACTTTCTGGATATCTTCCATTTCATCCAGCCTTCTTACTGGGAGATGAACTTTTAGTTCCTTTTGGTCACATTTTAGATTTTCTTAAAAAAACTGGCTACCTGCACCAGGTATAGATCCTCTGCATAGTAATTCCTTCCTTCTACTATAGAGTCTTTTAATTATCTCTTTGGCGCAGCATGGCCAATGTTGCTTTTTGCGCCATTAAACACCTAATAATCAATCAATCAATCAACCCCGCGGCAGTCCTCTTACAGCCGGTCGCGCTCCCCCGCCAGTCGCAGTCGCAGCCATCGGCCGGCTCCTCAGCGCCCACGGCGATGTCCCCGAACCCATGAGGCTACAACGCGGTGCATCATGGCGCATCACACCCTCGTGGGGTTCGCCTCGCGCTTGCGCTGGGACCGACAGCCGCAAGTTCCGCAAGGACTGGCCCCGGCCGACATCCCAGCACCATTCCAGTGAAGCACCCTAAATGAGCGGTGCGCACAAGACATACGTCGATCTACACCGACGAAGAGCGCGCCAGATTATGAGCCCTGTGCCAAGTGCCCATGATAGGGGAGTTCATAGATGATAGGGGAATTCATAGATGTGACTTGCTCTGAAGTCGAGCTTCAACTTGCTCAAGTCCGTCTTGCGACGAGCAAGCGCGCTTCATAAACGCACCTTAACTTGAACCGGTCTTGAACGGAGCTTGAAGCGAACTTCAAGTGCCCAAATTTCAAGACTGGGTTGGACCTATCTTGAACGCGACTTCGTAGTCATTTCAACATGGCGGCTTGCTGATGTGATGTCGCATATGGGATCGCCGCGTTCAATATTTGTGTCCTGTAATTGCGGTGTTGCCCTCGGTGACGGGTATTTTTCGCCGAGAGAAGCGGCCATTCCTCCGTGGTTGAATGCATCCCACCGGGATATGCGACGACGAACGGCAACGGCGCGGGAGCTGCTCGGCCGCGACTTGACGGCCTGATCCGAACGGCGACAACATGCGGCTGCCGCTGATACCCAAGCTACAGTTGCTCGTCACGCTGCGACTTTTGCTGGCAAGATGTTTCTAGCAGTCAACATTTCACAACAGACGGCGTGCGGCGCAATCGGGAGAGTGACGCGTCTCACCGTAAGGCATCTGTTGTTCGGACTGCCCGGACTCGTCCACTTCCCCGGCGCTCCCGAAATCATTCGCCTCCTTCGAGTAACCGGGTTCACGCACGCGTGTATCAAGAGCCCGGGCCCCGGTGGCGATTATGCGGACATTTATGAGAACTTCAAAGCAGTTGCCTGCATAAACTATCAGGTGGGTTCCCCCGCTTACCGAAAATAAACAAGTCTCCAGAGCTTCTGGCGCGAAGGACCTGAGCAAGCATGTGTGGTGCGCACGCACGTTTGCTGATGCAAGCTCTTGACCCCTAATATGTAACGTTCCCTGTATGCATGCTAGCAGTTGTTAAAAACAAAAAGCGCCAAAAAAATACAAGGACAGAGAAAAAAAGAAACAGGACAAGGCGCCTTGTCCTGTTTCCCTTCGTCTGTGTCCCTGCATTTATTCGGCGCTTTTTGTTTGCAATGAACCAACTGCCCCAAATATCAGAGCTGGCAGTAATGCAATTACTGTAATGAAATTACAGTAATTTAATTACTTGTTCCAGTAATTAGTAATGTAATTCATTACTTTTTGTAGCAGGTAATTCAGTAATGTAATGAATTACTCCAGCGACGGTAATTGTAATTAAATTACCTAATTACTTTTTTGCACCAGGCATATTTTTTGTGTCCACAATACACAAGAGCGCTTTTCTTTTTATTTTACTTTTTCTTTTTCCTCTACACCTTTCCAGAAACGCTCTTTGGCCGCCGCTATGTTGCTGATGCTAATGCGGCTGGTGCGACTCTCGCGCCCGCTATCAGCTAGACATTCTCTGCCACTCTCTTGAACTGTGAAAACCCGCTCAGCGCGATTCTCTACCTATGTTTTGCGGTTTTGCATTCGACGTTTTCTGGCCCCTCTTGAAAGTTTCCGCTTACTTTTTCTGATGCATACTGCGTACCCTCTCTGTGTTATCTTCCACTGTGAGAAATGGGGCTGGTAAGTGCCTTCCATTCGAGCTTTTCTGCTCGACATTCTCGGGAAACGAAGGAGGGGAAGTAGGTCGAACTAAGGCTCCTGGTGGAACGGCCCTCGACGCGAGTTTGCGAACAATGACATTTGTTCTCCCCCCTCCCGAAGATAATCCGCGGAGGGTCCTCAGTCATCTCCAAAAATAGTTGTCCGGGTTGGGGTGGGAAACGGATCAGTCGCGTGCGTTCCTCTGTCCATCGGAAAACATGCAACAGAGAGTTCTAGCTGTGTGCCATGAACTGGTGTAAATAATGTAAATAAAGTTATCTGTAAAAGGAAGTTATCAATAGCTCCTTTATATTTAAAATTATACTAAAGTAATGCGAAAGTAATGTCATTACTTTTAAAAGTAATTTGTAATGGTAATTAATTACTTTCTGGCTGTGGTAATTTGTAATGTAATTTAATTACATTTCAGCAATTTTCAGAAAGGTAATTAGTAATGTAATTTAATTACAAAATATGAGTAATTTGGCCAGCTCTGCCAAATATCCCCTTTATTGCAGCAGTTATTCCCACTTCTTTGTTTGTGGTGGATTACTTGTTTTAAAAAAATGACGTGTAGTATGTACTTGCCCCCTGCGTCAGTAAAATAAATATGAAAAATCAGGAATGCTTTCTAGTTTGGTGTTGCCACGCATTTCAACTTCTCAAGTGATCTCTGAAGGGTCAAATGGCTGCTTAGAAGAAAATTGGTCATATAGCTGCTGAAAACTCACTCGAATCCATTTACAGATGCGACACATTTCAACAAATTCTTTTTAACAAGTTTTGATGTGTTGTTTCACTACTGTATTTGTTCAGTAGCTGTTCACGACAAAACATTATACTTCTCGAATTACATCTCGCTCAAAGTTAGTCGAAAGGCTTTGCTGAAAGAAGGCATATCTTCTTTTCTTAAGATTTCTGCAACATTTGACAAGTGGATGTGTCGAAAGCATTGTTTAGTACTATGCTGAGGAGTGTTTACCAACTTTCCCCGAAACAATATCTAATGAAACAATAGCCACCGGTTTAATTTTTTTTTTGCTCTAAAAGATTTATTATTATGCACAGGTTTGCACCAAGCTCGATTCGCGGGCACAACACTTTTGTGCCCACTCCACAATCAAAATATTATTGCCTCGTGAAGAAAAAAATACATCACAATTCTTCCACTGCAATAAAGGCGAGACAAAGTGAGTTGACCTTTTTATAATTGTTCACTCGCACTAAACTTCACACCCATGCACATATTATCTGCATGCAACCTCCATAATGAAGATGTTGGGATGATAATTTGTCAAATTCTTGAAAACATCATATATTGTCTCTCTGACTCGTAACATTTATTAACTCATTCAGGTACAACACCGCCCAAATAAAGACTCGCAACACTGCTGAAAGAAAAAGACAATCCCTATGCCTCGTTGGGTAGTTGAAATCATCACTATGTGCGCAGCATCACGTAACCTAGGGAAAACGAGCCATCCTTGCTGCTCTGCCAGTCATACCAGCCAGGGGACAATGTTGAGAAGATCAGTGCGACTGCCAGCTGAAAGGGGTAGAAAAACAAGTAGTCTGAAGCCAGAGTGGTACTGTATAGGTATGGTGCCTGGAATGCATCTCCGACTGGTGTGTCTAGAGTGTCCAAAAAAGTGGTCCCTCAATTTCTGCCCGGTGCGTCATACAAGTGTCATACTGTCGCCGGTCGCGATCCTCCCAGCGGCGGTGGTTGATGTGGCAGACGCCTGTTCTGCTGCAGGTCACTCTCCAGTTCGACAGTCCACTGAAGCTCCAGCAGCCGGTGGTTGGGACGCCGTGACAACAGCGACACTCGTGTTCGCCTCGTGGTACTTGCGGCTGCTCTTTAACTTTTCAATGGCCAACCGCCAGGATCGCAACATGCAATAACGTGACACTTCGACTTCTGTGACGTCATTCGTTGCCTCTTCGTGACCACTTTTGATGTATGGGCAGGTAAAGGAGGCTAAACACACCAGTCGAAGACTCGCTCCAGGCACCATACTCGTCGGGTAGTTGAAATGGTCACTCCGTGCACAGCATCACGTAACCTAGGGAGAATGAGCCATCCTTGCTGCTCTGCCAGTCATGCCAGCCAGGGGGCAATGTTGGGAAGATCAGTGCAACTGCCACCTGAAAGGGGTGGAAAAACAAGCAGGCTAAATTCAGAGTGGTACTGTATAAAACCCCCCTTCCTCGTGGCACCAATGAAATGGGGATAATACGTATGTTGCACGGTGTGCACATTTTCAAACTTTTGAGCACATAGTGAGCCACAGTTCATTAATCACAATCATTCATATAATCCCTAACTGAAATGCTTTGTTTAACTGATGTTTATGTATATGATGTTTATCACAAATATGATGTGATTTATGCTTTGCTTGGGCATAATGACCTAAACCTAGAACAGTCGAAATAAGATAAAGATGAAGGAAGGTATGCAAAGCGACCATCCATTTTATATGCGCACCTCCCTCCATCCTTGTCTTGTTTGCATTTTTGTGATCTTCTCATTTATTATGGGATCATGCTTTTTTCATTATTTTACAAGTTATTTTCTCTTTGATTCTTGCATTTCTAAGTGGCATGCCTTGTGAATGCTGTGTCCTGCATGTTTCTTTCCCCAGTGAAAATACCCATTTTCTTTTCTTGATTGTGTTTAGAACTAATGTGAACCCTGTGCTAAAAATATGGTGGAACGTATTGCTTCCTTTGTTTACGTTTCATTACTCGCTGCACACTTAGAAATGTATGAGCCTCAATATTGCTGTCCCACTTCCGAAATAAAAGAATTTTAATGGCTGCAACCTGTGCATTAGCCTCCTTGTTTGTCTTGTAATCATGAAACACTACTGACATAAAACCTGCAAAAAGGGAATGGCTCAAGCTGTTGACAAACAAACATACAGACCAGAGCTGCTTATTTAGATGCATATCCCAACATGCGGCTCTGACGGGCAAACACAAAATAATTTTCTGGAGGTGGCCCTGCACATCTAGAGGCCCTGAAAGACTCCAAGTTTTGTTTACAGATGCTGAGATGCTAAATTATAGAAAAAAAATCATTCTGACCAACCTCGTATAGCCTACACCAAATGCTGCACATACATTTGGCAGTTGAGGAAAATAGAAGGAGTGCAAGCTTGTGCTTATATCTAGGAAACAACTGTGCTGGTGAACAATTTATCTCCCAGTGGTCCACAATGAGTGCATTTCAGTCATCAGTTTAAAATTGTGCACAAATAGAAAGGAACAGAGGAGAGAGAAGAGACAAGCACAAACTCGCAATTCAATGTATTGAAGGAAGAAAAAAGAACAGCCTGTAGCAACAGCTCGAGCCGAGGCCGGTGTGGCCTCGGCTCGAGCTGTTGCTACAGGCTGTTCTTTTTTCTTCCTTCAATACATTGAATTGCGAGTTTGTGCTTGTCTCTTCTCTCTCCTCTGTTCCTTTCTATTTGTGCACAATTTTAACCATGTTCTATCATTACCAACTCGCCCAACTAACCACCTTAATTCAGTCATCAGGTTTTCTAGTTTATGCAAATTTTCATAGTCACTAAACAGCCTTCTCAGGTTGCTTATATATTTCCAAGCTTAGACGTTGTGCGAGTCGTAAGCTTGTGAATGCAAACTAGTGTGTCACAAGCTTCATGGTTGTGTGGCGCAGAAGAAAAACAATGTGACGAGGATACGAGAGGAGGGCCATGGTCGTAACAAAAACGGCTCGCGTCCTAAATGACTTCCTATTAAACAATTACAGTGGTGCGAGCATTTACTGCCGTAGCCAAAGATGTTCAAGCAGCCAAATAAACACGGCACTGAAGAGTACAGCGACGAACTGATGGTTGTCACTGAACTCGACAAACGATCAGGGTGTCACAGTTGTCTTGAAACCGTCCGGCATATGTTTTTATGAACAAGTAGAATGTCTGGCTGTACTGAAACATGTCATACCAATCTCTGGAACAGTGTGTCGCATGCAGAATTGGGCAGCCACAACTTTTCAATCAGTGAAGCAACTGCAGCTCTGAAACATGGTCGCACAGGCGGAAAAGCGATGAGCGGCCTTTCACATCCAGACGACGGTAGGCCATAAAAGCTAATTTCTGCAGTCACGTCAGCGGGAAGAGATGCTTTCTGCTGTTAGTCCACTCGTTTGCAGCATTGCTGACATTGATGTGGTGCTCCCAGGCATCATAGTCACTCATTTATGAGAAGACAATGGGTACCGACCTGTAATGCTTGATAGACATCTAACAGGAAGTCGCCTAAGCCCTAAAGTGCCCTTTTACGAAACCACAGCATGCAGCTGCATTCAACAGCTTGAGCGCTTTACTCATGTCCTCGTTACTTCATCTTTCTCCTGCTCAACAGACGGTTCCCCTTCCTACCAGTGCACCATTGGCTGCAGCAGCACACTGACTCGTTGTGGACAGGGGGCACTCACTGTGCACAGGGGGCACAACATGACCATGCTCATTTACTTGCCTGGAAATTAGGTCCAGCCCAGACCGCATTCACTGGCTGAAAAAGCAGTTCCCTTCCTAAAAAAAAAAGAAGAAAAGTTTATGTAAGGCACTTACATGAAATATACAAGATGTAACCACAAAGCTAATATTTCCTAAGGTGCTACTCCTGCTCCTGGACTTCATCTTTAGGGAAGAGACTTCTGCAAACCGTATAAAATGGTTTGACTTCAATCCACGGCTGCCACAAATGAGAGAGTGGCAGCGTCGAGACTATTAACAGTCGAAATAATCAAATAGAAATTAGGAAAAAACAAATTTTGAAGAGAGCTTTTTGATTACAGAAGGTTAACAACCCTGCCTCTGCGCACCAAACATCAGTGACAGTTCCACTGCCTCATGCACAACATGTTCTGGGCCAGAGTTTTTGCCCGCGAAAGCCCGGCGAGGTAAACATAGCTGCGAAAACTATGATGCCCGGTAGCTACTTCCTGGTTTCGATCACCGAAAGCACAGGCACCGCGCCCAACGCTTTATGTAGTGGCGCCCATTAACACAAGCCTTCGTAGAAACATATAAGCAACACAAAATAACGTTTAAAACAGCCGAAAGAGCGCTTAGGCCAGGCCGCGTTGTTTACAGTTTACATATCCGAGAGTACTACGCCGCATAGTTTGCAGTAAGGAAATGTTGTAGAACACTTACCTACTTTGAGCACCGCTTCAATTCACAGTCCTTTACCTTCCGCATCGGGAGTTCCAAGCGCTTTTTCGTTACTAGAGTCCCGTAGGAAGATCCTATGAGGATTTTAAACTTTCTCGTTGAGGCGTGTGGACGCGGCACCGGAGTCAGGCACTCACTCGAATACCTTTTCATGCTTGTTGAACCCAGATAAGCATTTGTTTCTCGTCTTCAGTGAATCCTAGTTCAAGCTTCTCCCGAGTTTTCATAATGAAGGAGACGTCGAAACTCACTTGACGCCAAATATGTCCACAAGCGAGGGACGCCAACGAGCAAAACGAAAAGAAACAGGCCAGGAGCCATCGCTCAAATGACCCAACGTTGCTAGACGGAAAAGCACATTTGTCTAGAAAACGCGTACAACGTTAGTTTCGAAACCTGCTAAACAGCATCTTTCACGATTTGCGTTTCGTAAAGACATGCTATGAAGAAACTTTTAAGAAGCAACTTCTTTTTGACGTTTGAAACCCTTTTTAAGAGAAAAATTGCAACCTAATCTCGCTCCCAGGCGGGAAGCAGCGCGAGCGCTCGCGACTTGAACGGGACTTGACGAAGGAAGTTCGCGGGAGCGTCTATGAAACGTAAAAGCCAGCTTGAGCGTTTTCAAGTCGAACTTGGTGTTGAGGCGGACTTGAGCAAGTCGAAGTTCGGCTTCAGTTGAAGTCACATCTATGAATTCGGGGTAAGCTACACGGGGCCTTCAACGCCGAACGTCGCCAACGAAAACGGATGAATGCATCGGCAGCAACTCGGCCACTATCATCCGCCAACGTCCAGGCGGCACTCATCGTCGTGTTGAGATCGTGCCCCGATAGGGGTGCCTAACCCGACAACACTCGCACTCAAAGATCTAATCCTCGACGAGGTCTAATCTACCCTCCATCAGCCCCTCCTCGCCCGACTCCGATAATCCGCTGTCCAAAAGCTGCAGGTATACCACCGGCCCTGATCACCCCACACGCACCACCCATCCCGTACTGGCAAGGAATAAGAGGGTATGCCAACCGTCTCCTGTCCAGCACCGGCACCCGGGAGAGTGCCAGTTGAACACGCCCAACTGAGCCGCAAACAGCTGGGGAACTCCTCCGGCAGACAAATCCTGTTAGTGTTGAAAGTTGGTACGAGCTGCTCCTACCCCGAATACTCCAGCACCGCACCGGTATCATCATCACTGCTTCCTCTCTTTGATGCTAAATCCGCTTCCACCGCTCAACACTTACGCCCCATGAAGACTTACATGGACTCTTCTTTTCAAAGCCTTCAGCCTCAGTTTCCGAAAGGTGAAGTTTACATTCCGTCCGTGATCCCCGCGTACGTGCCGTCAACAGATAAACAAGGGGTAACAAGCGCTCCCTTCAGCCGAAAAGGGAGGGAGGGGGGAGGGGGTTGTGTTGAGAACAAAAATAAGAAAATAAAGACGACTGACAACCCGATGACGGGCGGGCGCGCGGAGTCAGTCAGAGCTTGAGCACCCCGAAGGCCGGTATTCGTTTTCTGGGTCTCCGCAAGTTAGTCGACTGGTGCGCAACTGAAAAATCCTCCTGGTACTGGTATAGAACCAGGGATATCTCCATTTACAGTGGAGCGCAATACCATCTCAGTTAAACAGAAGTAAGACGTCGGTACAGCAAACAGGTTTTAATAGCTGCCACCAATCTAGCACCAGCAAGCGTGAACAGCATGCAAACTCTGATCAATTCCAAAAATGTCGGAATAATGAGTGATTTTATGTTAAAAAATACCAATAAAAGACATTGCGTCATTTGCTTGGCGAGAAATGGGATCTGTATTGTGAAATCTTACTTTAAATATGAGCAAAAATCGAAACCAAAACTTCGGCTCCGTCTGGCAACATTGGCCTCGGGCCACTAAAAACAAGGCTATCACATGGTACGAGATGTCACGTGATCCTCTACGCAACGACGGGCGGGAATGGGTCGGGCCGGTGGGCCATCTTGAGTTGGGCGGGCGTGTGCAAGGCACAAGTATCGTCTGCACCGCACTCTTCACCATGTTTCGGTGTCTATGACATTCGACGACGTCTGCATAACTGCGGCACTGCGGCGTGAGTCTGCTCACATAGTGTGAACGAAGCTCCGAGAGACTATAATAACAAATGGTGAGACGACGACAGCGGCTGTAACGCGGGATACGGCGGTAATGGGGGTAACGGAGGGACGGCGGGACGTCTCCCAAGAAGACCGTTGCTGACGCCACCCGTTACGCTTGCCCGGAGAAGTAGAAACAAACAAAAAGTGTTATTGGGGATGACGATTAGCTCAATGTTTGCTACGCCTACGCCGTAGCCTTTGCGCTCTTGGTTACGCCTGAATTTGGCCACTAGAGTCAGCTGGTTTGGCAACTTGCCACGTTGCAAAGTTTGTTTGAACGCTTAAGAAACATTAAGGTAGAACTAGGCCGTAATATTTGACGTGTGGTCTTCCTAGGTGATACTAAAAAGCACTGCATTAATTTCTCAAAAAAACAAAAAAAAAGACGAAGCGGAGTTGTTTTGTAAGGCTATGGCGTTAATGCAAGTAATAAAAGGTGCAGCGAGCTGGACAAGAATGACGATAATAATCCCTGGAGAAGGAGAACAAGTGGGACAAGTGACAAACATAAGCCTCCAACATGACATGTAAATAAATAAATAAATAACACATTGAAGACACTTATGACTGCTTACGTGTAGGAATTTGAAAGCATTCTAGTCCCGCGAGTGAAATGTTTTCGACTAATGTTTTAACACGTATTAACATTGCTTCGGCCGGTAATGTATTTTCCGTGTGTTTGCGCATTCGTTGGCCACCAGACTGCAAACATTCGGACCCTGATGCTGCACAGCGATGAGGTTGACCGAGGTTGCATGTGGTGAATAGCGTGACGTAGACGTAGCTTTTGTTCAAGGTGAGCTTATTTCAAGCTATGAGATACTCGTCATCTAGCGGTAGGTCGGTTGTAATGATGTCGTCTTCTGTGGCGACAAAGCCCCCGTTATCAGACGGGTATATGTCCGAAATGTAGTCCTCACACACGGCGCTCCGGCGGTGACATGACGCTCCCCCACTGGGCAGGCGCCCCCCCCCCCCCCCCCCTTCCTTCCTCCTCCCCCCCCCCCCCCCTCCCCCGGCTGGCTTCACGGCTCCAACGACGAAGCATCTGCGTTGCTGGGCCTTTGTTTCGGGTTTTATTTGTGAAGCGCATCCCCTTTGACCTTAAGTGGCGCGTGCTTGATAACGTATTTTCATGGCCATCTTACAACGCTGACGCCGCCTTTTCGCATAATGTGACATATAGGGCTTTCGTCTTAATAAATAAATAAATAGCCACTAATTAACCAAAAACCTACCGAACTAAAAAAACTAAATAAGTAACCAAAGGACTAACTAAATACTTAGCTAAATAAATATTTATACAAATATAGAAATAAATAAATAACTAACGTCACGTGATGTTTTTCACACATAACGGATGGTAAAAAAAATAAAGAGTGTCATTAGTAAAATAATTTCACAGAATGAGAGCGTAATTGTTGATTTGTCAGGCAGGACTGTTTTTTTTATTTATCTTTAAGAAAAAAAAATTGCGAATCTCATTGGTCAGTTTGTGGGGCCCACAAGAGTCTCGTTAAGGCGCCAGTAGTAATTTAGTCACGATTGAAGGAACAAAAATGTTCGCAAGCTTTTTGTTTTCGTTTTGTGCTCGATAAGATATATAAAGGAAAACGTCGCAAATGGCTGCCATTTTTTATCATTACGCGCTGTGCCCGCAAAGGAAATCTAATTTTCGCTCGCTCGTCAAAACAGGGCAAAATTGAGAAGCACCAGAGGAACGGAAAAAGCCAACGCAGAATGCGAAGAAAATAGGCCTCCTCAAGACGCCCGGAAGAGTTGATGGTTCCAAGAATTCAGTTGATTAGAAGCAGGCGTTCCTAAGTAGAAACTTTGCTCCATATGACCCGCGTTTTTATATGTATATTACTAAGATGCTGCATTCACGGGTAATATAACACTCCACGGATTCGATAAGACCAATCGGAAACACGCCTTTTCAACGCGCTCATCGCCTGAAGCAAATGAGCCCTTACATCATCGAACTTTACGAAGCACTTTAAAGCTGATGTAATTCAAATTGCGTAATGCATTACTAGATCGTATGCATGACAGTGGCACAGTAGCTAGCCACGCAACTTTATCTGCCTCCTTGTAGGCACTCTTGGACCGCCTTGTGCTACGCTTCTTTGGGTTTGGTATTAAGGGTAACTTAATTTGCTTATTTATTGGATGTGCTGTGGTTACACTCTTCTTGGTTAGCGTTGCAAGGGAAGTGCGATTGGGCCCTCCAGATGTGGTGCCCATTTTATACATTTTTTGTTATTATTAACTTTCAAACTTTTAAAAGGAAGGCGAGGGAAGTGTGGAAAACAAGTGTTTCGGGAAGTTTGTAGAATGTTAACACAGAAATATTTGCCTAACGATCCTAGTTTCTTTTTTTGTTTGTTAAAAATTGCGAAAAGATAATAGTTCTGCGCAAGTTTGGTGCTGGTTTGTGAAATAATGCACAGTCCAGTGTTCATATATGTGTCTTCCAAAAATAAATATAAAATATAATTTTTTTAAGAGTTATACCGGGAAGTTGGTTTGCTTTAGGATATGGCACTTTTTAAGAGTGTTGTTTAAGATAATGCGGTTGGTAACTTGGGTATTAGGCTTTGGTAGCGTAAAGCTGTTTATTATATTTTCATTGCAGTCGATGCACAGTGCACGTTGGCTGTTTCAATAGCCTTAAATAAACATTCGTTTTACAATACAGACTGCGCAGTGCGCACCCACTAATGGAGCTCGTTGATACCGGAGCCGGTACTCATGTGAAGCGAAACCAAAACATACTGACAATTGGAGAACACTGAGATCGGCCGGGACATGAAAGACATACTCCAAAACGCAATTCGGGTTAATTCATTGCAAATTTGTTGTAAGATGGTGGATGCAGTTGCTTAAATTGTTCATTAGGTGTTGTTTTTTCGTCAGTTCGAATGCATAGTTTGATTAGCTATTGCGTTTAATTCCCTCTATATACTTAATCGGCTAGCACAAACCTCCGGGTTAACGTCTCCAACTTTCTGTCACCAGCCCCAATCCATCAATAACGACGGTTTTGGTAGATGTAAGAAATAGGGGGGGGGGGGGGGGGGGGCTTTGCAAGACGGCGGGACGAAACTGAACCAAGTAACCGAGACATAAACACCTGCTGCGATTGGTCACCAGCGTGGTGCTGACCAATCGCAGCAGGCGGCGATGTCTCGGTCCATGTGTCCCGCCGCCTTGCATGCACCGCCCCTGAAGTCTGAAATGTTGAAAAAGACTGAAACGTTGCTTGCGTAAATTTTGAACTGGAGTAATTATCAGCTTCTTTGGTGAGAGTGATATTGAGAGTTATCAGCTTCTTTGGTAAGAGTGATATTGAGAGTGAGAGTGATACTCTTTGGTGAGAGTGGTATTGAAAGGCAAGTGAGAGGCACTTGTGGTTCAATATTGTCAAAATTAATTTATGTGACAGTTAAAGCAATAATGAAGTCATCTTAGAACGCAATTGTGACCTGGCAAAGGTTTGTCTTGGAACGGTAGTGGATTGTGCAAAGGACCGTCTGAATTTTAGTGACCAGAGTCTTTTTAATTTATCTACCTAATTTTATTCAGTGGCTCAGAATGTATCCCCTTATATCTAGCACCTGTTACATATAAGTAAAAAAAAAAAGCGAGTATACTTAGGAAATAAAAGTACAATATTTATTTCAACGTATCTTTCGTTGCACAACGTTCGTCGATATGCTGCAGACACGGAAAACAGCGAGAATCGTCATTGGACCGAAAAGGATGGTCCAGAAAAGAAGAAAGATGGCTGTCATAGCAAACTTCCTGACCCCCCCCCCCCCCCCCCCTGATATTATTCTGCGTTTACGCCACTTCTCCCAAGTACAATGTATTTAGGTGCGAGCGGGACTACAATTTTACTGGCCAAAGATATGGTGGTGGTGTCTTAAATGCAGTAGATAAAAGTTAAAAGGTTAGCAGGAGGAGTGATTTAGAAGAGAATTCAGAGTACGTTCAAGTTGAAATAATACCAAATGATGGTGTCAGTTCCCTGATCGGTAACTATTCCTTCCCCCCTCTCTAATCAACGTGTTTTTTTTTTGTGAACATATTAATTTTATTAGAAGTAAGTTAGATTTCTCAAGCTTCCAGGTACATATATGTGGTCCTCAGGACATGTACTGGGCTCAGCAGTAGTTACTTCACCAATTAAAATTTGTATCGCAAATGAACCTCACAGGCGCGTGGACGACCATGACAAGCCATTTGCAGTATCGTTTTATTTACCAGTACCAGTTAAAGGGGCAGATTTTTATAAGCAGTCGAGGCATCGTTACCAGCGCGGCGACTACTTCGGTTTTTGCCTATATCTTAGCGAGTTTGATTTGAGCACTGCACTAGGGGATATGTGTGTTGAGTCATGCACCAGAAAACGGAAACGTTAAAGCAGGCTTTAGACATATATATACTCAAGAAAATGTCTCATCTAATTAACCTCAGTGGCTCTTTCGAAGTCACAGAGGCAGTGCCCGAGTAGAACGCTGCATTACCATCGTCTTTCTAAGAAGATAATGGTAGAAATGTTGAGCCAATCTCGAGCACTGGCGAAACAGCTGTATGATTATGATAAGCAGAAACAGGAAAATGCTGATGAGCAGGCTCTGATGAAGCATCCAAACGACCTTTGGGGATTCCGGAAAAGAAATAAAAACAGCACTCCCTCCCAAATTGCTTTGCGAAATTACAATTGTTATTGCTTGGAAACAACTTTAGTAGCAAACGTCTTTGTAATGCATTTTAGTACTTACATGTTTTTCTGCCGTTGACTTATCTTTGAAAAACCCAGACATCGCAGGTGCCGACTTTTTGTCTCGCAGTTCGATAACTGAGTGCGAAGTCATAGAGACTATTCAAAAGCTAAAGCTCAAGTTGTCTCTAGGTATAGAAGGGATCCCGAGTTTTATAGTGCAAAATTGTGCGGAAGTGGTCTGTCCTGTTTTACATAACATTTCTGACCTATCTCTGAAATCGGGTGTATTCCCGACATGGTGGAAGAGCTCTGTTGTTATCCCAGTATTCAAGTCGGGCGACATAAGTAAAGTGAACAATTATCGACCTCTGTTACTGCACTGCCCATTGTCAAACGTTTTCGAAATTATACTTCATAACCGTCTATACACGTATTTTCGCGAAAACAAATTGTGCCCGTACAGCACGGATTTCTGACGGGTCGTTCGGTGGAGACGAATTTGTGTTATTTTCTGCATGATGATGTTTTTTTTAACCGAGAGCAGGCTGACGTGGTCCACTTTGACATGACGAAGGCTTTCGACAAGGTAGACCACCGGCTCCTGTTGGCTAAGTAGAATATGTACGGTTTATGTACTATGTCTTATAATCTTTCCTAGAGATACCTGCCTAACGCGGGAACTTGGTACGTGTGTCAAACTGCCTATCTAATACTTTCATGGCTACGTCTGGCGTTCCACAGGAAGCGATCTTGACCCTCTTCTATTTTTAATTTTTGGTGAATGACCTTACTCTATGTGTGAAATACTCAAACATTATGTTATTTGCGACCACATAAAACTCTATCGACTCACAAATACTGTAGAGGACTGTGGTCGTCTCCATCATGACGCATGCTCTATTTCTCTGTGGTGCTTGACTAATGGTCTCGTTTTGAACGAATCGAAGACAAAAGTTATTTTTCTCAACAGGAAACGTGACGTTTTATAGTTCTGTTATGCTTTAGACCCCACTGTTTTCAGCCGTGCGTCTCTGATTAGGGATTTGGGTGTATATTTATACACTGAACTTTCTTTTAATCAACATGTTACAAATGTTGTCATTTCGTCTCTAAGAGTTTTTGGTGTGATAGCGCGTATATCAAGTAATTTTAAAGATCCACTTTGTTTTTTAATGCTATTTTGCTCTATAGTGCGAAGCCGCCTCTAGTTTTTCTCAGCAGTGTGGAACAGCATTAATAAGACTAACTCATCTAGTATTGAGAAAGTCAAAAGAAACTTTACACGTCTGTTTTCTCATCGTTACTTGCAATCCACGGTATTTCATTAATACGAGAGAATATGTGGGCAGGTTGGCTTAAATTCTTCGCGTAATAGACGAATGATGCGTGATATCATGTTCATGCATAAGGTTGTTAATGGTGGAGTTGATTTCACATCTTTACGGAACTCCGTATCTTTACCTGTTCGTCAAAGGTCTAGTCGTGTATGCTCATTGTTTTATCCTTACAATCTACACAAGAATGACCCTACTACCCGTCTGCAACTACTCTTTAACCAATTGCAATCCAACTTCGATAGATTTGACATTGGTATTATTGGATCCGAACAAACATTTAGGAAGTGAATTGAAGTCTTCCTTTCAGTGGTGATGTGTCACCGCACGACCCCTAAAAAGGCACACAGCTGTTTGTGGGCACAGAAAATAAAGCAGAATTATTTTTATTATTTCACGAGTGTTAAAAAATACACCGTACCGTACACACACTAAAATAAATAAATAAAGCAACTTTAGGTCAAACGCTTAGGGAGAACAGTTTCGCAAACGCGCAAACAAATCATACAGGAAATTGCAAAGCAGTAGACAAATAGATTAAATACTAAAACTAGGTTTTGGTATTGAACTCACTAAACAGTTTTTTTAAGTCTTTTATTTTCATTATCAGGTGTACCCCGTGATAAATTCTGGGTCATCTTTCTTTTTAAATTTTTATAAATGATATAACTCATCGCTAAAAAACATTGAGCTGCTGTTATTTGCTGACGACATCAAGTTTTTAAGAGTGTTCATTGCTTTTAGACTGTGATTTGTTTCAACATGATGTGTCTAATATTGCACAGTGGTGTAAACAAAATAACTTGTTCCTTAATCCTCGAAAAACAAAATTGATATATTTGCGCAGACGCCGCGCGATCATTAGTAACTCTTATCATATCGATGAAATACAAATTGAACGCGTTTCACTGCTAAAGGATCTTGGTGTGTATACTGATTGCGGTTTAACTTTTAAAATCATGCCTCTACTGTTATCGGCGCTGCAGTGAAAGTTCTAGGAGTTACATCGCGTTTGACCATACATTTTAAAAGGCCCCACTGTTTTATACATCTATTTAATTCCTTGGTGGATTCCTTGGTAGATGGATTCAACGGCGCGTGGATTACGACTATAAATGCTTACTAACTAGATTTTCGTTGAAGCTTTTATCCCACAGGAAAACGGTCCGTGATTTGGTATTCCTGCATAAGATCATTAATGGTGCTATTTATTCTTTAAGGCTTATTGGCAAAATCGATCTACATGTTCCTTTCCTCGCTACGAGAAAATTTACCTGCTTTAATATTTGTTCACTATGCAGTGCGTCCCCTAGCAGTGCACTGCATCAAATTGACATCACTGCTCCAATTTCTACATATCGATCTCCGTTGGACGAACTTTTTGTCACCTCATAGCGCGTAAGTGCATACGCATATGCATTTTTGTATAATAATTTGTATTATGAGTAGTAGGATTGTGTTAAAGATTCCATTTGTACGAATTGATGCACTTAACAGGAGGCCGTCTGGCCGTTTTAGATCACACAAAAAATGAAGATTATTATTATTATTATTACTATTATTTTTACTACGAAATCTAATGCATATATTTATAAATATGTGCATAATATTTTGTATACGTATATACCTTTGAATGTGTTGCCAGGCGTTTTTCGAGAATCATTACACAGAGGGTTCAGATAACTAGAACTAAAGTACACGTGCAACAAGAAAAAATAAAAGAAATGAAAGACGTTTACAATCCCCTGTAACGCTGAATTAGAGTGCAGCTCTTGAGGAGGAGGAGGGGAGGGTACGGGGAGGAGGCTATGCCCCTCCTCCTCTCCTGCTCGCCTCCCACTTACGGGAAATATTTCCGCTAAATTTGGGGGGAACTTTTTTCAGCTAAATTTGGCGGGAAAGTTTTTCGTTAAATTTAACGGGTTAATTTTCCCGCTAAAGTTAGCGTGGAATTTTTTCCGCTAGACATAGTGGGGAAAATTTTCCGCCAACTTTCGCGGGGAATTCTTTCCGCTACATTTTCCCCTAAATTTAGCGAGAATTTTCTTTTTGCTAAATTTGGCGGGGAAAATTTTCCGCTAAGTTTGGCGGGGAAGTTTTTCCGCTAAATTTAGCGGGGAAATTTACCCATAATGCACCGCGCAATTCCGCCGACAACGACGGCGACGGTGACGCCGACGCCGCTCAAGCCGGAAACGGGTGCCTAAGAGCTGAGCTTTAAAAATAAACGGAGTCGTCTTCATGTTTTAAAGAAAACAAGAAAAATGCAAAGTCGTCACCCTCTAAGAACGAAAAAATAGCATAATCGATTATCATTATATATGTTCATTGCATAATGAACGAGAACATAAAATATCCAGGTCCCCAAATGCGCGTGCGTGACTGTGAGCGGGACACTGCTGCAATTAATGGATAGAAATAGTGTTGATACTCTTACACAGAACAACGTACGGTCTGCCTTCGGCCAAGAAAAAAACAAACTTGTTTTGAACTAAATAGTTAAACAAGAAATCCAAGTTACATGTTACAAAAGTTAACAAGTTAAGAACTCTGCGAATTTAAAACTTTGAAAACTACAAGACGCAAACAACTTACATCGAAGCTAAAACAAAAAAAAACAAAAAAAAAACAACAACAGAGGTGACAGTTTTGGGTTTGAATCAAGGCTATCGCACCATGCTCAGCTTTGTCTTAATAATCCTAAATTAATGCAAGTCTAAAAATCTATCTGGCGACATGTTAACACTGTATGAAGCATAAAAATCCGTATCCTTTTGCCGTAGTTCATGAAAACCCCTGGCAGAACAAAACGTTCTATTTTCCTCACTACCCTTTGCTTTTTTTTTCTTGTGGCTGCTCAAATGAGACTAATATGGCATAGATAAACAGTTCGTCAACTGTCAGGACCCGTAAAGACCGCATCTGTAGGTAAGATTTGATTTCAGCAAATTTAGTTCCATACGCAATGTTTCTTGCTATATTTCGCAGAATAATATCTATCTTTTTTTTATAATACGAACAGGAATTATAAACCGTTATACCGTATCGTACTATGTCTTATGCCTGATATGTCTTTTGTCTAGGACGTCCATCGGCCAGAAAACGAAGGTGTCACTCAGAGATGGCAGTAATGACATTACTGTAATGGAATTACAGTAATTAAATTACTTTTTACAGTAATGAGCAATGTAATGAATTACTTTGTTAGTCTAGTAATTTACTAATGTAATTAATTACTTTCACGTAGTAAATTCGACAAAATTACTCATTACTTTTTAAATTACTTCTGTTCAAAATTAGAAAATTCGTTTGCAAGCTTTAACAAAAAAAAAAAAGAATTGGTTTGTATGGTAAATTGTTGTGAATGAGCATCAGAGGAAATAATCGACGGTCACCTGAGCGCAAAGCCTTGTACGAAGAGCTGGACAGACACACAAAGGAGGGCTGGAAAGGCGAAAGAGAAAAGCTTGCATGTAGACATCGTTGAAATGAAACGACTTACGAACTCAACGCACGACAGATTCACGGCGTCGCGTCATCACAACGATATTATACTTCGTTCATCCCTAAGCTGACAGTGCTGTGGGAGCAGCAAGCTAACCAGAACCAATCAAAAACCTTCTTTTAGTCACGTGTCCCGTCCCCTTCTCTGTGCGTGGCTATGAACGAGAGCGTGGTGGTTACGTAACGAACGATAGACGTGCGACAGCTTGAACAAACACGCAGCTTCCACCGTTCATTCCTGAGCTGACAGTGCATCAGCTTAGGGATGAACGGCTCATAGGCTACAAGGCGACGGGCACATCACCAGTGAGTTAAACATAATTGAAAACCTGAAAGGACAGGAAAACAGATCCCCAGCCTTGCACTTTCGTCAAGCAAGGTCAAACCGTAAGCTTCGACCATTGCGAACAGGAAACGACCGGAATAAATTGTTAATTCCAAATGCCTTGTCAAAGCCCCAAAACGTTTCGTGCGTCCTCGAGTGAAGCAGGTGCCGCTCGCGGTATGCCTCGCTGCCTTCCCTTGGGAAGTTTATTCGGCAATAAACCTACGAGCAGATATCGCCCCCCGTTTGTTGGGAAAGTACACAACTGGCGATGCTTCTGCTTAGCAGTTACCCGGGTACTTTGTGTGACAATGCGCAAAAGCTTAGACTCTTCGGGTGTTTCCAAAAAATTTTCCTTGAGAGGAATGACCGAGAATGGATCAACTATACTCGGCGACAACTTCTCCTGGCAATGCAGTGGAGGGTGCAGACGCCATTTTGAGCGCTGCATAAAGCTGTGCGAAGGGGTCTCCTCCTCTCCACTGCACTGCCAAGAACAGTTATCGCTGAGTTTAGTGCTCTCGGGAGAATAGAATTAGATTGCGTCCGAGGCGGAAGGGATACGTTTCACGTGACGACTCCTCCTAAGAACGAGTTGCCATTGTCCGAATTAACAAACTGACACGGACTACAACTTCTAAATCAGCAAGACGGAAACATATCACTCTTTTAGTTAGAACATTCGCCGTTGAATAAACAGCGAAACCAGTCAGTCGACTGCCTTTCTGTGTCGCATGTAAAGAAGGTTCATCATGTTTAGCACTTATGTCGTGCGCGCCAGCAACAGAACTGTTCAGTATGATTCACTTTGAGGCACATAAGGTGGTTGCGGTGTAAACAGGAAGATCTGAGTTTTGGTACACATAGACCAACTCAGCTCTTTTACGTCACATCACTGCGGTAGCACTGCTGTCGGCACTGCGCATGCGCAGCGCCTCGCTTCTCCCGGATCTGGCTCTTGCACGCGCGCTGCGTGGGCAAACGAGGGCTTGTTTTGTAAACACTGAGTTAGTGTATAAGGTAAATAAAATTAACGCGAATTACTGCCTCACGGTATTCAAAAGTAATGTCAAAGTAATTTGAAAGTAATATAATGACTTTTGTAAAGTAATTGTAATGTAATGGCATAACCTGCGGTAATTTGTAGTGTAATTTCATTACATTTTGCAGTTTTCAAAAAGTAAATAGTACTGTAATTTAATTACTTTTTGAAAGTAATTTTTTCATATCTAATATATATAAGCAGATACCGTTCGTACGCGTCTCACCAAATAGTCCATATGCACTCCCCATGAAAGATGATCATCGAAAAGTACGCCCGGATACTTTGTAGATGGTGCGTATTCTAGTGGTGTGCACCTGCAGGTATTACAAGTGAATAATCGAAGGACTAAGGGAACGAAAATTGTATAATATTGTGTGAGTTTTGAAAGCACATTAGTTTTGTTTTATTGACGTTTACCAAAATTTGGTTGGTAGTGAACCACGCCGTCAGTGGAATATGTCAATTTGAAAATATGATGTAGCTTAAGTTATCAACTTTCACCGAATGTGCATTGAGGCGGTTGGTTTCACTTTGTAGATTGTCAGAGCTTACAGCTCTCTTTAAAAAATCAGACCAAAACACGTGATAAATATAAGGGTAGGCATGTTCCCAGACAACTGTGATGAGAGCATCCGGATCGCGAGATGCATTATCGACGATTCACGAGCCAGCCCGATGTTTAAGAGGTTTCACGTTCAACCATGTAACTGTTTCTTTACCTAATTAAACTGATCTGTACGACACCACCTTAGTCGTCACATGGTGTCAGAAATCGCCACAGACGTGACAGAAGGAGCGCCGGGACTCAAGTAGGGCCCATCGAGCGAACGTGAGGCAACCGGCCGAAGCCGACACCGACAATTCAAGATGGCAGACAACGGACTCCGACCACCGAAGCCTCTGGAGGTTTCATCACAGCCTCCGGATACGTGGGACGACTGGCTCCAAGCGCGCGACTCTTATGCAATGGCAGTTCAAATGCACAAGAAGACAGTGGAGGTCCAGGTTTGCAAACTTTATGACGGTAATCGGACCGGAAGCACAGAGCATCTACAGAACGTTCTCGCTCACCAAAGAATAAAAGAAAGACGTCGAAGCGGTTAAGCGGAATTTCAAAGAGCATTTCACACCGAAAATTAACCTGGTGTACGAGAGGTACAAACCCAACAAAATGAGGCAGGAAAAAGAGACCTTCACCGAGTTTTTGACAGCAAGCCAAGAAATGCCAATACGGTGATTTGAGAGACGAGCCCCTGCGAGACCACCTCATTGTGGATATAGCAAACGACGACGTCCGAGAAAAACTACTCGGAGATCCGGCAATCGATTGGAGAAGACTATCCACGTTTTGCATATGGACTATCCATATGCAAAACCAGCGAGCAAGCTACGCAACAGCTGAAAGAAATCACCGCGAAGGAAACAGAGACAAAGCTAGACACAATCGCGACCAACACAAAAAAATGGCAACAGAAAGCAGCTGTTTGGGCAGAACAACCGCAGCAGCGACAGTGCAACTACTGCGGTAGAACTCATCGCAAAAGAGAGTGTCCAGCGTATCGGAAGACATGCATATTGAGGTATTTAGCGCACAAGGTAGAAAGAAGAAGGACAAGACAGAAAAGAGCGCTACTCACAACTACGTTTACTGATAAAAAGGGAAGAGAAAGAAAACACCTAAATAATCCGCCGCGGACTCGTTCACCTGCCACAGCCCCGTGAATGATAGCGGCTAGTTCATCCAGGCTCGTGCGGGCCCTTCATTGTTCGTTCAAGGAATTTCCTTTCCTTGTTTGTTAGCGTAACGGATTCAACGCTAATACAGTTCCTGTCCTCACGAAGGATGTAGAAGGCCTCCAATACCTCGCGGGTCAATTTGTCTTTGTTCTTCCCCAAGATGTTGGTCTCACGGAATAATGGTCTGCATGTGCATTCCCTGCAATGGAGAGGAAGATTTCCGCCCACTGTAGCCTTCAAGGAGTAATCATGCTCCCGGAGGCGGTCATTGAGGCATCTGCTCGTTTGGCCTATGTAGCTCTTGCCACACGAAAGAGGTATCTTATACACGACGCCCGAAGCGCATGGTAGGAATTCGGTTGCATGCTTCTTGGTGCACGTGGGTTTTATGGTACGCTCAGCATGCGCATTCACTCTATTGCAAATTTGGCTCATTTTTTGTGGTGCTGAAAAAACTACTCTGACCCCATAGCGGCTTGCAACGTTCTTTAAATTATGGGACATCCTGTGCAGGTACGGTATTACAACTGGCCTTGTTTGCTTGCCACTGGTCTTGTTGGACTGGAAGCCTTTTGCCTTCTTCACCAGAGCGTTTGCCACATCCGCCAGTAGGGCTGACGAATAGCCGGCTTTTGTTAGCCTCTTTACTTGCATGGTGAAGCTGGCGGACATGGCATGAAGACAGGACTTCCTTAGTGCCGAGCCCAGACACGTTAGAGCTATGCCCCTCTTGATAATTTTTGAGTGCGCCGAGCCGTAGTCTAGAACGGCGTTCTTGGAACGTGGGCTGTACGACCAACAAACATGGGTGTCCCCCAGGTGGAGTGAAAGATCCAGGTACTGAAGTATGTTTTCTTTGGGCACCTCAAATGTAAACTTAAGGCCGCCTCCGTACTCAGCAAAGGTCTCCATAATGTCTGCTACTTGTATGTTCATACGTTCGTCATCTTGAAGAATTACCAGGAAGTCGTCAACATACCTGGCGACCTTGTTCACATTTTTGCCTTCAAGCGCACTTTCTATCACACAGTCCACCGCTCCCAAGTAGATGTCACTAAAGACTGGGGCAACGCAGGAACCGATACAGACTCCTGACTTCTGCAGATAGCACCCATCCCGCCACCCAACTATCATAGACTTCAGGTAGAAATGTAGCAGCTTCATAAAGCTCTCAATGGGTACTCCGCTGGAACTTCGGAAAGCGAGCTCTCCATTAGCTTCTATACAATCCTTCACCGAGGTCAGTAGCTGGTCGTGTGGCAAGGAGTAAAAAAGATTCTCCACGTCAATGCTGAAAGCGGTTCTCTTCTCAGGACCCCCTAATCGGAGATATTCCACTATCTCCTCAGAGTTGGCAACCCTGAAGGGGTCTCTAATGCTTAGGGCGGACAGCTGTTTTTGAAGATAGAAAGCAACTTGCTTTTGCCACGATCCCTTTTCTGTGACAATGGCTCTAAATGGACAGGCCCCTTTATGTGTTTTTACGCTGAAGAAGACCTCGAGATGTAAGCGCTCTGCTTTCCTAACTCTTGCGGCTAACTGGGTTAACGCTAGCCGCTCACACAGATTTTTTGCTTTATCTCTGGTTTTCTTCAAGGCGACTTGCACCGGTCTAAAATTTTTCTCAATAGCTGCCATGGCCTTTTCGTTGTACTGGCCATCTGGCAACACTACAAAATGTCCTTCCTTATCAGATAACAGGACGCGTAGTCCATAAGTGACCATGTATTCTACCAAGGGCCTAAACGGTCCCACTGGTCCTCTTTTTTGCGGAACCTGAAGGTTATCCACGCACTCAGAGAGGCACCTTGGTCGGTCCTCCTCTACTGTCCGGTGTGCTACTTTCTTGGCTAGTGTGACCAACTCCGGTGGGCTCAAGACTGGCTCGTAGCAAAACTTAGGGCCTACCTCCAACCGCTTGCCAACATCCGGTGGAATCGTTACATCACCTAGGATTGTGAACTTGCCCACCTGGGAGGGAACATTGTCTTTCTTGGTTGGTAGATGGGGTCTAATGCTTTGCCAGAGGAACTCCGTAGCATCTCCCGCTGACTTGCTCATCCTACGGAAGTATCTTCGTTTTTGTCCATCATTGCCAGTACTTGAAGCACAGGCTACTCGCAGGCAGTCTCTGAAATATCTTTCCTGGCGCCAGTATTCCGATCGCAGCACACGGCATACCCTTCTCGTATGCCCAGTCGATGGAGCAAGGAAGTCGCACACACCTCTGAGTTCCACTGGACAGGTACCTCTTCGAATGTGCCAAGAGGCCACCCGGGCACTACACACACAACGGGCGATTACGTTAACAAGGATACATGGATCCGAGAAAGGAAGGTTAAAGCTTACAGGAGAAGTGCCCGATGCAAAAGAAATAAACTGCAGTAAAGTTGACATTTGGGCTAGCTGGTAGTCTAACATATTGAGTTATTTAGCGCACAGGGTAGAAAGAAGAAGGACAAGACAGAAAAGAGCGCTACTCACAACTACGTTTACTGATAAAAAGGGAAGAGAAAGAAAACACCTAAATAATCCGCCGCGGACTCGTGCACCTGCCACAGCCCGTGAATGATAGCGGCTAGTTCGTCCAGGCTCGTGCGGGCCCTTCATTGTTCGTTCAAGGAATTTCCTTTCCTTGTTTGTTAGCGTAACGGATTCAACGCTAATACAGTTCCTGTCCTCACGAAAAATGTAGAAGGCCTCCAATACCTCGCCGGTCAATTTGTCTTTGTTCTTCCCCAAGATGTTGGTCTCACGGAATAATGTTCTGCATGTGCATTCCCTGCAATGTAGAGGAAGATTTCCGTCCACTGTAGCCTTCAAGGAGTAATCATATCCCGGAGGCGGTCATTGAGGCATCTGCCCGTTTGGCCTATGTAGCTCTTGCCACACGAAAGAGGTATCTTATACACGACTCCCGAAGCGCATGGTAGGAATTCGTTTGCATGCTTCTTGGTGCACGTGGGTTTTGTGGTACCCTCAGCATGCGCATTCACTCTATTGCAAATTTGGCTCATTTTTTCTGGTGCTGGAAAAACTACTCTGACCCCATAGCGGCTTCCGACGTTCTTTAAATTATGGGACATACTGTGCAGGTACGGTATTACAACTGGCCTTGTTTGCTTGACACTGGTCTTGTTGGACTGGAAGCCTTTTGCCTTCTTCACCAGAGCGTTTGCCACATCCGCCAGTAGGGCTGACGAATAGCCGGCTTTTGTTAGCCTCTTTACTTGCATAGTGAAGCTGGCTGACATAGTATGAAGACAGGACTTCCTTAGTGCCGAGCCCAGACAAGTTAGAGCTATGGCCCTCTTGATGATTTTTGAGTGCGCCGAGCCATAGTTCAGAGTGGCTTTCTTGGAACGTGGGCTGTACGACCAACAAACATGGGTGTCCCCCAGGTGGAGTGAAAGATCCAGGTACTGAAGTATGTTTTCTTTGGGCACCTCAAATGTAAACTTAAGGCCGCCTCCGTACTCAGCAAAGGTCTCCATAATGTCTGCTACTTGTACGTTCATACGTTCGTCATCTTGAAAAATTACCAGGAAGTCGTCAACATAGCTGGCGACCTTGTTCACATTTTTGCCTTCAAGCGCACTTTCTATCACACAGTCCACTGCTCCCAAGTAGATGTCACTAAGGACCGGGGCAACGAAGGAACCGATACAGACTCCTGACTTCTGCAGATAGCACCCATCCCGCCACCCAACTATCATAAACTTCAGGTAGAAATGTAGCAGCTTCATAAAGCTCTCAATGGGTACTCCGCTGGAACTTCGGTAAGCGAGCTCTCCATTAGCTTCTACACAATCCTTCACCGAGGTCAGTAGCTGGTCGTGTGGCAAGGAGTAAAAAAAAATTCTCCACGTCAATGCTGAAAGCGGTTCTCTTCTCAGGACCCCCTAATCGGAGATATTCCACTATCTTCTCAGAGTTGGCAACCCTGAAGGGGTCTCTAATGCTTAGTGCGGACAGTTGGTTTTGAAGATAGAAAGCAACTTGCTTTTGCCACGATTCCTTTTCTGTGACAATGGCTCTAAATGGACAGGCCTCTTTATGTATTTTTACGCTGAAGAAGACCTCGAGATGAAAGCGCTCTGTTTTCCCAACTCTTGCGTCTAACTGGGTTAACGCTAGCCGCTCACACAGATTTTTTGCTTTATCTCTGGTTTTCTTCAGGGCGACTTGCACCGGTCTAAAATTTGTCTCAATAGCTGTCATGGCCTTTTCGTTGTACTGGCCATCTGGCAACACTACAAAATGTCCTTCCTTATCAGATAAGAGGACGCGTAGTCCATTAGTGACCATGTATTCTACCAAGAGCCTAAACGGTCCCACTGGTCCTCTTTTTTTGCGGAACCTGAAGGTTATCCACGCATTCAGAGATGCACCTTGGTCGGTCCTCCTCTACAGTCCGGTATGCTACTTTCTTGGCTAGTGTGACCAACTCCGGTGGGCTCGAGACTGGGTCGTAGCAAAACTTAGGGCCTACCTCCAACCGCTTGCCAACATCCGGTGGAATCGTTACATCACCTAGGATTGTGAACTTGCCCACCTGTGAGGGAACATTGTCTTTCTTGGTTGGTAGATGGGGTCTAATGCTTTGCCAGAGGAGCTCCGTAGCATCTCCCGCTGACTTGCTCATCCTACGGAAGTATCTTCGTTTTTGACCATCATTGCCAGTACTCGAAGCACAGGCTACTCGCAGGCAGTCTCTGAAATATCTTTCCTGGCGCCAGTATTCCGATCGCAGCACACGGCATACCCTTCTCGTATGCCCAGTCGATGGAGCAAGGAAGCCGCACACACCTCTGAGTTCCACTGGACAGGTACCTCTTCGAATGTGCCAAGAGGCCACCCGGGCACTACACACACAACGGGCGATTAGGTTAACAAGGATACATGGATCCGAGAAAGGAAGGTTGAAGCTTACAGGAGAAGTGCCCGATGTAAAAGAAATAAACTGCAGTAAAGTTGACATTTGGGCTAGTTGGTAGTCTAACATATTGATGTATTTAGCGCACAGGGTAGAAAGAAGAAGGACAAGACAGAAAAGAGCGCTACTCACAACTACGTTCACTGATAAAAAGGGAAGAGAAAGAAAACACCTAAATAATCCGCCGCGGACTCGTGCACCTGCCACAGCCCCGTGAATGATAGCGGCTAGTTCATCCAGGCTTGTGCGGGCCCTTCATTGTTCGTTCAAGGAATTTCCTCTCCTTGTTTGTTAACGTAACGGATTCAACGCTAATACAGTTCCTGTCCTCACGAAGGATGTAGAATGCCTCCAATACCTCGCGGGTCAATTTGTCTTTGTTCTTCCCCAAGATGTTGGTCTCACGGAATAATGGTCTGCATGTGCATTCCCTGCAATGGAGAGGAAGATTTCCGCCCACTGTAGCCTTCAAGGAGTAATCATGCTCCCGGAGGCGGTCATTGAGGCATCTGCCCGTTTGGCCTATGTAGCTCTTGCCACACGAAAGAGGTATCTTATACACGACGCCCGAAGCGCATGGTAGGAATTCGTTTGCATGCTTCTTGGTGCACGTGGGTTTTATGGTACGCTCAGCATGCGCATTCACTCTATTGCAAATTTGGCTCATTTTTTCTGGTGCTGAAAAAACTACTCTGACCCCATAGCGGCTTGCGACGTTCTTTAAATTATGGGACATCCTGTGCAGGTACGGTATTACAACTGGCCTTGTTTGCTTGACACTGGTCTTGTTGGACTGGAAGCCTCCTTGCCACACGACGAGCTACTGTCCTCGGTGAAGGATTGTATAGAAGCTAATGGAGAGCTTGCTTTCCGAAGTTCCAGCGGAGTACCCATTGAGAGCTTTATGGAGCTGCTACATTTCTACCTGAAGTCTATGATAGTTGGGTGGCGGGATGGGTGCTATCTGCAGAAGTCAGGAGTCTGTATCGGTTCCTGCGTTGCCCCAGTCCTTAGTGACATCTGCTTGGGAGCAGTGGACTGTGTGATAGAAAGTGCGCTTGAAGGCAAAAATGTGAACAAGGTCGCCAGGTATGTTGACGACTTCCTGGTAATTCTTCAAGATGACGAACGTATGAACATACAAGTAGCAGACATTATGGAGACCTTTGCGGAGTACGGAGGCGGCCTTAAGTTTACATTTGAGGTGCCCAAAGAAAACATACTTCAGTACCTGGATCTTTCACTCCACCTGGGGGACACCCATGTTTGTTGGTCGTACAGCCCACGTTCCAAGAAAGCCATTCTAGACTACGGCTCGGCGCACTCAAAAATTATCAAGAGGGGCATAGCTCTAACGTGTCTGGGCTCGGCACTAAGGAAGTCCTGTCTTCATACCATGTCCGCCAGCTTCACCATGCAAGAAAAGAGGCTAACAAAAGCCGGCTATTCGTCAGCCCTATTGGCGGATATGGCAAACGCTCTGGTGAGGAAGGCAAAAGGCTTCCAGTCCAACAAGACCAGTGTCAAGCAAACAAGGCCAGTTGTAATACCGTACCTGCACAGGATGTCCCATAATTTAAAGAACGTCGCAAGCCGCTATGGGGTCAGAGTAGTTTTTTCAGCACCACAGAAAATGAGCCAAATTTGCAATAGAGCGAATGCGCATGCTGAGGGTAATACAAAACCCACGTGCACCAAGAAGCATGCAAACGAATTCCTACCACGCGCTTCGGGCGTCGTGTATAAGATACCTCTTTCGTGTGGCAAGAGCTACATAGGCGAAACGGGCAGATGCCTCAATGACCGCCTCCGGGAGCATGATTACTCCTTGAAGGCTACAGTGGGCGGAAATCTTCCTCTCCAATGCAGGGAATGCACATGCAGACCATTATTCCGTGAGACCAACATCTTGGGGAAGAACAAAGACAAATTGACCCGCAAGGTATTGGAGGCCTTCTACATCCTTCGTGAGGACAGGAACTGTATTAGCGTTGAATCCGTTACGCTAACAAACAAGGAAAGGAAATTCCTTGAACGAACAATGAAGGGCCCGCACGAGCCTGGATGAACTATACTTCGTTTCAGCTTCGGTCCAGACACAGCCAAAGCTACAAGCTCGAGCTCCGGGCTCTCAGCATCCCTGCCAAGCACGCGCGCTCGTGCAGTGCAATCACTGTTCTGGGCCATATACTCGCGCTTGTAGCATCACCTGCGTCTGGACCGAAGCTGAAACGAAGTATAGCCGCTATCATTCACGGGGCTGTGGCAGGTGCACGAGTCCGCGGCGGATTATTTAGGTGTTTTCTTTCTCTTCCCTTTTTATCAGTAAACGTAGTTGTGAGTAGCGCTCTTTTCTGTCTTGTCCTTCTTCTTTCTACCCTGTGCACTAAATACCTCAGTATGTTAGACTACCAACTAGCCCAAATGTCATCTTTACTGAAGACATGCAACTCTTGCAAAAAGGTGGGCCACAGAATCGTCATTCCAAAGACATGGCGCAAGAGAGTCGTGGAACGGGTTTATGATGGACACCTGGGAATTTCTAGCTGTCTGAAACGAGCAAGAGAATCAACCTACTGGCCGGGAATGTCGGATGATATCAAACGCCTGGTGCTTTCCTGTCCCATCTGTGAGTCCAAACAGAAGAAACCACCAAGCGAACCTCTGATGATGAAAGAAGTGTCCAAGCTCCCATGGGAAAGGGTTGCTATTGACCTGCTTGGGGAAGACAAACATAGCTATCATGGACAGCTACTCTGGCTTCATTGACTACAGTGAGTTACGAAATGCCTCTTCAAGTGAAGTTATCAAGGCTGTCATGTGATGGTTTTCAACTCACGGTATCCCAAGGGTTGTAGAATCTGACAATGGAACATGCTTCGTTGCACGCGAATTCCAAGACTTCAAGAGCAAGTGGGGATTTGACACCGTTACTTTCAGCCTGAGGTATCCGAAATCTAACGGCTTGGCTGAACGTGCCGTGCAAGTTGTCAAGAATATACTGAAGAAGTTTACCGAAGACGGAAGTGACGCACAACTGGCTCTTCTAAACTTACGGAATGTTCCACGCGATGGAGAATTAGAATCACCAACACAGCGACTGTTCAGTCGGCGTACAAGAACCACCATTCCACTCAGCGAGAGGTTATCAATCCCTAACATTGTGGAAAACGTACAACAGAAAATAATCACCCAGCGACAAAAACAAAAACACTACGCCGACCAGCATTCGAAAAGAGCACCTGAGGCTGGGATGAGAGCCGGTGACAAAGCTCGGATGTGGGACGACAATCGCCACTGAACTCCCGGAGTTATCGTAAAGAGTGCTTCCACGCCTAGGTCATACTGGGTTCGAACAAAAAGTGGACAATACCGACGCAACACTTCATTTATTCGTCCAACACAAGCACAATGGGAACCTCCACGAACATGTGTTTCGAACCCAACACAAGACCCAAAGGCCTCAAGTGGAACTACTCTACCAGTGCAGAACCAACCGGCGCACACCACCACAAGATCAGGTCGTACAGTCAAGCCAGTTGTACGAATGGACTTGTAAAAAAAAAAAGGGGGAGGTGATGAGAGCATCCGCATCGCAAGATGCATCATCGACGATTCACGTGCCAGATAGGGGTGTCGCGAACTTTTGTCGAACCGGATTTTTAAGTCGAACTTTCGGGGTTCGACTGGGTCGAACCGGTTCGACGAACCTTCCAACTTTAAACCGGATTCGACCGTTTCGACTTTGTGGACAGTGCAGCCAGACCTAAATGCAAGCATGTCTAGGGTTGGAGATTTTTTTTTATGCAAAGGGTTATTTTATTTTATGAACAGTCGCAATTAAAAGAAACCGATTCGAATCACTGAAAAAAAATTAATAACTTAATTTTTTGTAGTGTATTAGCTGAAATAACTAATCAGCGCTGCCCTTAATTCATCCCTTAGCCATCACCATCCAATCTGAAGCCAACTGGCCAGCCGGTCGCGCATGCGCACACGAGTCGAACCTCAATACAAGGTTCGTCGAAAGTTCCACTAAAAGTTCGAAAATGTCGAACCTGGTCGAACTCGAACCTCGGCCGGTTCGCGACAGCCCTAGTTCGAGAGGATTCACGTTCAACCGTGTAACCGTTTCTTTACTTAATGAAACTGATCTGTACGACACCACCTTAGTCGTCACAGAGTTAGCGAATAATTTGACTTGTGGAGCCATCTGCAGATACGCACAGCAAGCAGAGAATAAAGTGCGTCGTCTGCTCGCTACGCTTATCGGGAGATGTAGCCACAAGTTACATTCATCGCTAACTAGCCGGAGGTCTGTTGCGAACACGCCCACCATTGCCTCTAGCCAGTTTGTTGGCCTCATTCTTTTACAAAAAGAGGACAACGCCTTCAAAGTTGGCAGGGTAAAACGCACCACTTCAATTCACATTTGGTGACAGTTTTAACTTCCTATATGCAGGCGCCAATTTTCCCGGCTCCTTTTACAGCGTAAAATCCCCTGGGTGTATATACCCTATATAAAAAAAAGTCAAAATTGCTTCAGTGGTTTGAGGTGTCCTCGAGGCAAGCAGAGGTTGCGTGTTCCATAGAATTATTATAATAAACGCTAGAAGCTCATCTGGCGCAACTGTCAATGGGACTTCCGGTACAAGTTGAAGCAGACAGCAACGGATTTCCGGTACAAATTGAAGCAGACAGCAACCGGTCTACTTTTCCAGTCTTCCTGTGTATTCCTATCGGAAAATGTACGTAAAATTTTGTCTTCACCAGGGAATAATAGAAATCATCGTAGTCTCTTTACTCGTAACGGGTACTATGAAGCGTTATTCACGTTATAAAAGTGTAATTTATTTAATGAATGTTCTTTTTGTATCACTGAGCGATGTTTACCGAAAATTGAGGCCGAGGTCTATGTTGTACAGCATGATATGTCAATACAAACTATCAATTCAAGAAAAAAGAACAATTCAAAAGTGCATAGTATTTATTCAAGCTGTAATTGCATTTGAATGACGGAAACGAAACAAAACAATCCAGTACGTGTTATTCCTTTCTTAACTCCATCCTTGGTTCTTGTAGTCTGTTTTGATTGTTTGATTTGGCATATATTAGCATCATTTTGGTTTTCTGTCAAGCTAATTCACTCTGTGTGCTTCATAGCATTGACTATATGCGTAAATGCGTGTCCTATAATAGCAGTCTGCAACGTCAACACGAATTATACATGTGTATTGGGCTATTTTAGCGCAGTGTTCAACGCCATGAATTCTAAAAAAAAACCGCTCTGACATATTTTTGTACATCCGATTCTAAAACGTTCCCACCTTTTTATTCTGTCATAACCCTAAGCAATATTTGCCCTTATAATCAAGTGCGAAGAGAAAACGCATTTGCGTTTTTTCATAGGAATGCCTTACCGGAAGTTAATTTTAGGCTGGTTGCTCTCTGCTTCAAAATGCAACAGCACACTAGCACCACCTGAACCTCTAGCGTTTATTGCAATAACTTTATGGCGTGTTCAATGGACCTTTTTTCACATAAAGACGACACCAAGTGGCAAGAACCCCAACTACGGTTGTTGGACGGAATGGCAGCTGCGATACCTTTTCTGTCTTTTCTGCGGCTGATCCGAGTCGCGGAAGAGGCAAGAGAGCCATTGCAACCATTCTTCCGAGCGCTAACCGCAGTTAGAACTTTCGCCGTTGCGAGAGAAAACCCTGCGCATGTTCAGAACCCTTCTTAAAAAAAAGTCGATTCCGTCGCCAGGTTTAATTTTCTGCCAGGTTCCATTTCAATTTCTTTCTTTTAAAGATATTACACTTTTCACTGTTTGTTTTATTGAGTAATCGCAGTTGCACTGCTTTTCATAAGTGTGTGTGTTCTGCTCTTTATTTTACTCGGCCCCGTCGCCTCAGTAATTGAGTTTTATGGGTGCAAATTACGTTGAGTGGTCAATTGAGTTTTTTTTTATGATTTCTTAACGATCAGACTCCTTCAAACTGATATTAATAATGTCACTCATTGGTGTGTAGATTGGCTCATGGAAGTTAACATGTCTAAATACAGATCTATGGGGGTGTCCCGTCAATATAACACCCGTCTTTCCTACTGCTTCAATAATTCAATTCTACTTTCGGTTTCCTCCTATAAATATCTTGGTGTTCACCTAGCCAATAACCTCTCCTGGAATATCCATGTCAAATATGTCACTAAAACCGCTAATCAACTATACTAGGCAATATCAAATCCTTTTACTAACTCCTGTGTCTCTAATGCTTCTTTTATACAAAACTTTAGTTCGTTCTAAACTGGAATATGCAGGCAGCCTCAATCTGGGACCCCGGTATCACATCTGCATCTGCTGGTCAGTCCATTCAGAGTCGTTCTGCTCGTTTCATTTTTTCAAACTATCATTGCACAGCCAACGTCATATGTTTCAAGCACCTATTTTCTTACCTAACCTCTCTTTTCATAGAAAAGTATCGCGTTTGTGTCTTTTTCACTAGATTAATCACTTTAATGCCATAATTCGCGGAACATTACTCATAGAGCTATCTTACATATCATCACAAACAAAGAACCAGTTAAAGTAGGCATCCCCCATTGTGACACCTCCCTACTTAATGCCTCTTTTCTTCCCAAAACCTCAATAGATTGGAATCGCCTTCCCGTGCCGGTAGTCCCATAGAACTGATGCTGCTGATTTTATATCTGCGATTACTAATTTTCTTGTTGATTCTTAGTGATTGTTCATATTTTTGCCTTGTTTGTTGTTATACTCATATATTTTTTTCTTAAAACTTACTCCTCTTTATAATGCGTTCGAAACCAGAGGAAACATAAATGAGATAAAATGAATTGAAATTCTATCAATGTTTTTCACACAGTGCCTGAACCTTGAAAGTGTTTAGAAATACTGTGTGTAAGCTTTCCATTGTGTACATAAAACTGCTCATCCATCCATTACTTTCGAGAAAAAAAATTGGGTTGTGTGTGTGTTTATACAGCCTAGAACTTGGTCTGCCTCACAGGGGCGACGAGTCTCCCAGCTGTAGATGAGCAATTTAGCCAGTGCGGTACAGCCGCTAGCCTGGGGTCTTTAACGTGCATCACGCAGTAGTGATACACGACCGCACGCCGGTGCGATGCTCATCCAGATCAAAACGGGCAGGGGTGGGGCTCGAACGCAGGATCCCTGGGTTCTGCAGCGCGAGCTTTCGCTCCACGTGCTCCGAGCTGGTGTGCGCTAGACCACTCGGCCACCGATCTTTTTTTTTTTTTTTTTTTTTTTTTTATTGCCGAATTTTTTTACATTGTCAAATAAGCAGGCATATCGCTCAAACCATAGGAAGCAGGGCAAGGCTAAACTAAACCAGTCCGAAGTGACTGGCGTCGGAGGCTAAAATTGTTTCATGGACAAAAGTGCCTCAATGCGCGGAAGCCACTCAGGCTCTCACTTCTGTGCTCTGTTGACTTCAACTAACAGAGATACACTTTCACGAAAATATTCCCGCGCCTCCCGTACATTATTGTCAGCGTTGTGTACAGCCATTCGGGACTTCCAAATACTGTGCAGACCCAGCAGCATAACCAGGTCAAAGGGAAAACCTTCCTCGTTTTTAACCGATAGATAACGGATTCCATGCGCATCCAGGGGGAGGTCCTTTTTCAGGGTACGTTGAAGGACGTCCCAGAAGAAGACCCCATCCCAGCACTCAAGAAACACGTGTTCGACCGTCTCTGGCTGCTTGCATAAAAAGCAGTGATCCCCCCACGGTACAAAAAGTCCCCTCTCGTTTAGCCATGTCTTGACCGGCAGTGTACCTGAATGTAATGTAAAGAAGAAAGTCTTGGTGCCTGCGGACACCGCCATATGCTTAACGCGCTTCAAGACATCTTGCCATGGGCCTGCACAGTATAAGGCTCTGTATAGAGGTACAGGAAACACAGTATCGCACACAGCCTTATACAATCTTTTCCGAGTAACCTCACTCAAATACTCAACTGAAAAACGAGATAACAGAAATTTACATGAGGCTACGACTTCCTTTAAATATCCATGAATACCACCCGACATCGAAGACATGGAAACAATCAACTCAGGCAACCTGCTTGCAATTCTCACTTGACAAACGGTGCGCAAAAAGGGGTCACTTATGTCCCGAAAATACATGAACCGATTAACAACCTGACGTAAAAACAAATGCGTCAGACTAAGCCCCCCATTGCGCACGCGCCGGAAAAGATTCGTCCTACTCGATCGCTCCCACGTAGAACCCCAAATAAATACTGCAAATACCCGGTGCAATTTCTGCACATTTACACGCGAACAATGCAAAACTTGTAGAACGTACCACAGTTTGCTGACAAAAAACAAATTGCAAACTGTGGCCCGTGCAAAAATAGACAAATCATACCTCCGACTTTTTTCTACTCTTTCGCGAAGCTCCACCACCTGCCGTCGCCAATAGGGTTCGCTATCGCGATAATTTTCTAGAGGCACTCCCAAATATTTTACGGGGGTGGTCACACACTGCATGTTGGCAAACGAACAAGGAGTAGAGCTCCATTCTCCATGCCAAAATCCCAGGCACTTGGCCCAGTTAACAAAGCTGCCACTGACTTCGCAATAACGTTTAAGCGTGTGAACGACTTGAACAATACTCTCGCGGTTGGAACAAAACACTGCAATATCATCAGCATACGCTAACACTTTAACTTCTGTTGCATGAAGCTGAAAACCACTGATAGTACTGTTTTTAAAAATACTAATGCAAAGGGATTCTATGTAAATGCAAAAACGAAGTGGTGACAAAGGACACCCTTGGCGGACGGATCGATTCACTTCTATACGTTTTCCGACCGACTTGTTCACCATAAGTCTCGTCGAGCAACCGTTGTACGCCATGCTGACACCTTCCCGGATAACAGCGCCGACGTTTACATGATCGAGAATGGTTAAAAGCAGGTCGTGAGGCACGCGATCAAAAGCCTTTTCCAAATCTACCTGGAGCATTGCAACGCAAGTACGCATTGCGTCGCAACACTCCAGAACACTGCGTGCTTTATGGATGTTGGTGCAAATAGTCCTTCCTTTAATGCCGCAAGTTTGATGGGGCCCCACTATTTCTGATATTACAGATTGCAATCTCCTTGCTAAAATCTTCATTAAAATTTTGTAGTCGACATTAGTCAGACTGATCGGACGATACGCTGTGACGTGCTGCAACTTAACTGCGTCATCTGTTTTGGGAATTAACACTGTGTGCGACGACATAAAAGATGGAGGCAACATATTCAAATCATATGCTTCATTGAATACCTTGGCTAGGACTGCGGCAATTTCGTGCTTCTGAGTCTTATAAAAAACTGCACTTAGGCCGTCTGGGCCAGGGGACTTTCCCGGGTTTAGGGTTTCTATTGCAAAGACCACTTCCTCTACGCTGATGGTCGATTCTAGTAATTCTTTCGTTTCGTCATCTATGCGCGGCATAAAACCCAAAAATTCATCTTTAAAAAGCTGGACATCTACTGGACAGGACGCAAATAATCTACTGTAATATTAAAAAAATGCGAGTTCGATTTCTTCCTTATCGGTTGTAACTGATCCGTTCCTTTCTACTCCCGTTATCTCGTTACGCCGAGCATATCTTTTCTCAAGGCTCAGCGCACGCTCAGTTGGCGCCTCGCCTGTTGACCATCGTTCGGCTCTGGCTCTAACAATCGCCCCACAATATCATTCCCGATCTAGAATCTCGAGTTTATCTTTCACACAAGAAATGTCGTCTTTGTATGCCCCAGGCATTTTAGTCTCTTCCTTTAACAGTATCCGCAAATTAGTACGTAATAACATTTCGTTGCTTCTTTCAGTGTTTTTAAGTACGCCTGCCCGCTCTAACGCTTTCATTTTTATTTCCTGCTTAAAAAGCTCCCATCTCACACCATATCCTAATTTTTTCTGGCTCTCCAGTGTTTCAACCGCGGCCTGCACTTGGGCAGTGAAAACGTCATCCTCCAGCAGTTTTGCGTTCAATTTCCATAATTCCCAGCTGAAGACTTTCCTGGCTTGGGATTTACTACGCATACAAAAGGAAACTAGACAGTGGTCACTAAAGGAAACAGGGCGCACGCGATATTCAAAACATAATGGTATCAGATCTAAAGAAACGTACGCTCGATCTAGACGGGCGTGACTCGACCCTTGGAAATGGGTGTACTGGATTTCGCGGCCATTCCTCAAACATTCCCCGACGTCATCAAAGCCGGACTCGTTGATTAACCTCAGAAGGCTCTCGGTGCTTATATTGCGATAGGGCGTTGAGCTGGACTTGTCCCCAGCAGAGCAGACGCAATTGAAATCGCCAAGAAAAATAATAAGGAGATCACTTTTGCAATACTGATGCATGAAATCAAAAACCTCCCGCCGCTCATCAACCCTACTGGAGGGGTACACACAAATGACCCTCCAATCATACGATGAAAGAGAAAAATCACATACAACAAAGCGCCTTGAATCACACGTCGTCACCGCCTCGACTGTTGCACCCAAACTCTGGCGTACTAACAACAAACAGCCCGCCGACGACCCAACCGCGTGACTAGCGCACACTTCGTAACGCGCCGAAAAAGGTCTAACCATGAAGTCGGTCTGGTCCTCACTCTCGACCTTGGTCTCCTGCACAGCGATGATGTCGAGGTCCTGTTCGACTGCTAGACGGCAGAGTTGCCTTTGGCTCCTGTGATCTGAGAGGCCTCGGACATTAAGGGTCGCTATTCGGACAGGACTTTGTAAGGAGACCATGGGTTAGTGAGGGCCAACCCGCCTACACTGCCGTTCAATGCGACAGTTTGTCGCGTGGTCCTCCGCGGTCTGCGCCGGACCGCTGGTGGCCATCCACTCCGCTCCCGCCCGACACCATTCTCCACCTGCGCTCGAGCTGACGCAGCCGAAGTTCCTGACCAGTCGTGTCCGTGACGTCTTCGAACCTACGCTTCGCAGTGCCCAGCTCGACGTCCATCTCTGGTGTGATGGAGACCTCGTCTGGCAATGGCAAAGCACCAGCTGCGCCGCCGGCGCTCCCTGTTGGAGGTACCGTCGAGCGCTCGACTGCAGGTGGATCTGCAGGAGCCGTAGCCGACGGCTTGTCCGGCAGCACGGGGTTGCTCACTTCAGAGGAAGTGCCGGAAGCGTCGTCGCTCTTGGCTTGTTCGGTCTAGGTTTTCACGGGCGCGGCCGCTCTCTCCGCCTCTTCCTCGTCCATCATGTCGTCGACGTGGTCTTCGTTGACTCCTCGTCCCACGGCTCGGGCGTAGGAGCGGACACAGTCGTCACGCTCGTGGCCATAGGCGCGGCACTCGGAGCACCTGGGAGCCCGGCAGTCTCGACGGATATGCCCCGTCCTACGGCACCGGAGGCATACTGGGGCCCTCCCAGGCACGACGACCAATACCAATACGACCAAGGCGGTCAAGGTTGACACCCTCCCGGAGTACCAGCCGCACTATCTGGGTAGTAGACTCGGCTCCCTCGAAGCCCGGCACCTTCCAGCGATCGGACGCAACGTCCTTCACCTCGCCGTACTCCGAGAAAGCCTTGCGAATGGTGTCGTTCGACACGTCGAACGCCACCCAGTGAAACTTGATGCGCACCTCTTGCCTGGAGGGGTCCACGACGATGCAGGTGCGTCCTTTGACAGCGAGCCGCCCTGCGTTCACCAGCTTGAGCTTGGCCGCGTCGGTCCTCAGGTCAAGCAGCCAGACATGGGACATCTGGTGCGCCCCAATTCCGGCCACCTCCCTGAGGACCCCTAGTTCGTCGAGCGGTTGCCGGAAATCCTCAATCCTGTATGGCCTTCCGGCCATGTCACAGTGAAGGACGACCGCTTTCTTCATTGAATCACCTGATGGAAGCTGGGGCAGCAAAAACCTGTACTCACTTGAGCCGGGAAAAACAGTATCACCGCGGCCGGCGAGGGCCGTTATCGCCGCTCCTTCGGAGCTCGTGATTACACTTCCTTGCGCTCGTGCGTTCGAAAATGGAAATCTCGGCCACCGATCCCCCCCATTACTTTCAAAAAACACTACGATATTGTAGGTCTCCAAACACTACGATTTGGAGACCCATTCGTGGGATTTGTGAACATCTGTGCTTCACAGCCAATAGAATTAAAAAAAAAAAAACTTTGTTTTTCAATTTAATATATTTCTGTTTCTGGAGTCGCTTGAGTCTGAAAAACGGCGTTGTAAGAAAAAGTAGACTGTGGTTCAGATTAGCAGACACTACAAGAAGACAGGGCCAAATAAGTGGCACAAAAAACGCAAAATCAGACCTTTCGTTGTCTTTCTACTTGTGTGCTATCGATGGCGAGATTCATAAAGCGCGGTGAACGCGCTGTTCATCCCCTTATTCTTCTAGTACGTTTCTCAGCGTTTGTGCGGGTTGTGGCTTCAATCTTCATTTTGACGCTGTTAAACTTCTGTTTTTTTACAGAACGAAATAAAGACCAAGAACAAAGAAAAGAAAAAGAACTCCAGAAGAAGTACAAGGAAAAAGAAAAAATTACCCTATTTAACAAAATAGCAGAGAACGAACGTTATACACGCCGTTGATCAAGCCTGCTCTTTTAACAAGGATATCGCTTTAACGGTCTAGTTTCTTCTTCCCTTCCACTGGTTTTTAATTTTCAAAAATTACATTGGGTGGACTTGCAACCCTATTTTGTTTATTTGAAATCGGCTTTAAATCGGTTGTGCCTTTCCAAGCTGTACCGATAGAGGTATAATATTTATAATTTATTTTTCTTCCTAAGCGTAATTTATGTTTATGCTCTGACTTTTAATAGAACTAAGTATAGTTGGAAAATTTTCACCATACTCCTCTAACAAATCGAGGAGTACGCTTCCTACGCTTCCGTTTACACAAGGAGAAAACCTAGAATAAAAATTTTTTCTCGTGTTTAATATAGTAGATAAATATGAAACTGTGAATAAACGTCTAATGAGGCGAAGTTGTGCCTACTAACTTAAACACGAAGAAACTACATTGTGCGACTACGACGAAAGGACGGCTGTCCTGAAGCAGCTCATAACCGCTGCTTTTACACGCGTGGTGGATTCCGGAATGTTCCAAACCATAACACACGACGACAGCAGGCAATACGATCATATGACAACTTACAAAAGATTTGCACAAAAATTTATTTAAGCTTAAATATCTATGTAAGACACTTCATATATGAAGATTTTCTCCTCAGAATAGAAACTAGAAGGCGTTTGAAAACAAGTTGTTTATACTTGCACAAACTTCCTGAGCTCACGTACATGCCTCGCGTTGAGCGCACAAGTCGTGGTACGACAAGGCCTAGAGCGGATATCTTCAGCTTCCGGTTGAATCGGAGACGCCTGTTCTCGAAATGCCTTTGCTATAGTTCACCCAGCTCAAACAAGTCGAGCTAGTGGCACAAAAATCATCCTCAGTAAGCTCAGTTTTTCTCGTGTATGTCCGTGTTTTCGCTTCCACTCGCAGTTCAACGTCCATGACGCTGCACCGATTCCCTGTTCATTCCGCAGTATCCGGTATGTGGGCCCGCGTCCCGCTAACAAGCACGGCGGCGCACTTTGTTCTGGAGACGACGCCCGTCGACATCTTTTCGTGGACGTCGAACGACCCTCAGAGGACCCCGATGTTCCCGAGGACAAGCTCGTTAGCGGAGAAAGGCTCCGTCCTGCATACTCACACCGACCGGCGATGCCTCGCGTTTTTCTTTACGGTCAGAGTCCCACGCAGGCCCCGCGGCACTTTTGCGCGTTCTTTAGCTGCTCTCAAAGCGTTCTGTTTGTCTCGCAAGACGCGCTGCGCCCGCATTTTAAACTGTCTATTTTTTTTCTCCAGTTAGCTTATTTGGTACCGCTAATGAACAGTCAAGTTAACCATAGTCGTTGCTTTATATTTCTTGTTTTAATACAAAAAACAAAATCAAGCATTACAAAGTTGCGTTTGTGATAGTCAAACACGAGTTAAAAACTACCGCTACCTCATTACCGTGATCCACTGTTTGTCTGCGGCTCACAAATATTCTTTTCCCGGAGTGCAAGTCGCGCTGACGTCGCATAGCTTCTCGTGGTTGCAACAATTTCTGGTTAATCGGCGGAGCAGTTCGATGCCGTGGGTGGTACGCGGTGGTGTTTATTCAATGCATGCTTCACTTGTGTCCGACTATGACAGCTTCACGAGATTCTTCTTCCGTAAGAACTGCATATATACACGCACATAACAATACTTCGTTGCAATTCAGAGCAGAGCGCAGTCAAAAGAACAGGAGACACGCAGGCACTTTTACACATACACACAACCTACAGCGCAAGGTTGACAGATCAGTTTTAATGCATTAGCAATAGGACGCTCGTTTTGACGAAAACCCGGCGGTGTCTTTCATTTGTCAGCGCCGGGGAAGAGGGGAGATGGAGGGGGAGAGGGTGGCGCGGGGGACACTCATATTACCTCCCACTGCGCTGCGAGCATTTGTTTTTGTTGTGTCGCGTTTGTTTCGCCCGAGAAGGTGCTTGAGAACACTGGCAACCGCGCATTTTAAATTTCGCGCCAGTGTTTTGGTTGCGCGGGACGTGCGATGCTCCCCGCTTTACGAGCACATGTATCCCAAATGTGGCTGAAAGTGATGTCGCCAGAAGACGGAAAGGTATTTCTTCAACAATCGGATGTACTCTAACGGTGAAATGAGTGAGTAGATCCACCCAAAAGCGCAACCACAAGTCAAGATTGGTTCTTCGTTGACAGCACTGCATCTTTGGCAATCGGCGTAGTTGTGTTTCGCTGTTTTCTACAACTGCGATACGATCATACGATGACGAGTCGGGACGTTCACAGTGTCTGGCGTGGCACTGGGAGACAGAAACGCACACTGAAACGCATGTAGTACGCCTTGGTTCTAATAATAATAATATTATCTTTATTTCCATCAATCTTGATGGGGGAGCCCGAGAAAAAAAGCTGCGATATGCAGCTTGACTGGTTGCGTTTGACTGCGTTCCAGTGCGGTACGGCATGCTTGCGGTCGACTGCAGAAGCGGGTCGCCTAGCAACCGACGACGCTTGGCGTTCCGCAACGCACCGCAGCAGAGTTGGGCCAGGCTGAACTTTCCAGTGCGGAGGGGCGTGCGGTGGGTTGCGGTGGACCAATCACAATTGCCGAAAAAAAGAACACCGAAGCGCATGCGCGGCGCTGGCAACTACATCCGGTTCGTCCCGTTTTTCCGGTTGGGGACGTCTGCTTCTGAAGTTTCTTCTACGTACTCACCTCTGCCTCGTCATACGGAAGTATTGAAAGAAGTCCTGGCCGTTGTCCAGGCGCATGTCGCGCACCAGATGGTGGTACTCCCCGAAAGTTTCGCGGGAGCGCAGGAGTGAGCGCACCCACTCGCGGCCGGGGTGGCGTCGCCGGTGGAGCAAAATCATCGCGGTGGTAGCCCGCACAACCAGGGCCAGTTCGCCTCACTGCCCGCCTGGTTTTCTGTTTCTTCAGGTTTTCTGTTTCTTCTAGTCTCGACAACCCCGACGAACACGGAGAAGTCGCGGCCATACCGACGCTACCGTCGGACGCCGCCATGTTCGTTGTGATCATAGTTGCTTGACTTTATTCGCTGCAAGTCGTGGTTTTGATTGGTGCGCCGCTAGAGCCGATAGCAAGCTCCTATTGGTTCTTGACTGCGGCGGACCGCGCTTCGACGCAACTGTGTGTACAAGCCATCCGCAAGCGCACTCCGCATCGTGCCGCAGTCGCACTTCCGTAACCGAACGCACCGCAGTCGAACGCAAGTGTCTGAACTGGCCTTTACAGTGGTCAACGGCAAGCATCGAGAAACAAAGATGAAAATCACATTCAGTAGCAGCTGAAGGTATTGTTAACAGAAAAAGAAAAAACTTGAACAAACAACGTTTTATGAAGTAATGCATCATGTACAAAAATAAACACGCAAGTCTTTGAAAGTCAAGTTTTCAAGGGAAACATGACTACTGCACAAAGTATTTAACAAATTTGGAAGAGTAAATTGGAGCATCTGAGAGCCATAGTTGGTTCGCTGAGTAACCATCTTCCACTTCTCCGCGTGACGAGTAGAATACACTGGTGAATTTTCCTCCAACAATGCAAGATTTTGTAAGAAACATGTGCCCTTTATTATTTCACTCTTAAAACTGGTACAAAGTCGATATGAATACAATTTGTGAACATCAATTATCAAATAGGTATTAAATAATTCAGCAGTGTGAAAATCAAAAGGTACATTACCTACACCTCTGAGTATTTTCTTTTGTAGTATGAATAGTTTTTCAGTACTAGTTAACGTTGATGTACCCAAAACGAGGTAGCAGTAGGCTAAGTGGGAGTAAAACAAAGAGTTATAGATCAAGAGTTTCACATTTGTTGGCAATATGTAACGGTAGCGATTCACAATCCCTACCACGCGAGCCAGTTTTGGAATAATATAGTTGACATGGCTATCCCAGGACATATTTTCACTAAAAAATATTCCGAGAGTTTTAAAACTACTGACTATTTCAATTCGAGACGAATTAAAACTGAGAAGCTTAGACACCACCACAGGTTTATTTTTTGGACGAAAAATAATAGCTTTTGTTTTACTACTGTTTACTGTCAACGAGTTACTATCACCCCAAGATTTAATTCTAGACAAAGTTAAGTTACCCATATCGATTAGCTCATCAGCGGTTTCAGAGGAAAAAAATATGCTTGCATCATCAGCATGCATTAAAAATTTTGCCTCCTTATTGACGTTAATTATATCATTTATGTACATGTTGAAAAGGAATGGCCCTAGCACACTACCCTGTGGAACGCCTGACGTAATAGGCTTAATAGTGGAGGAATTGCCATTGATGGATACATATTGCTGTCGATGCTCCAGATAAGATTGCAGAAGTAATAGCGCCTGCCCACGGATACCGTAAACCTCAAGCTTTTTAAATAGGACCTTATGATTAATACGATCGAACGCCTTGGTCAAGTCTAAAAACACCCCGAGAACCAAGTTTTCTTTTAAAAGTTTTTAATATAAATTCTTTTTGACTAAATAAGGCTGTTTCAGTTGAGCGATTATTTCTAAAACCAAACTGCGAGGAAGTAACAAGGTCATGTTTATTTGAAAAGTCTTGAGGTTAAAACCGTTCATTTCCATCGTCTTCAGCTGACGGCTCCTCCACTGCTGTGACCTATTTAGAGTAAATCGCTCCCTTTTCATTTCATTCGAAGTATGGAAGATTGCCTAGGCCTAATGTGAGTAGGAAGCACGGTGTTAGCAGGTGGTAGAACACCTGCCCATTTTATGTTGCGGTGTTTTGTTAATTTTACCATGTAAGCGCTTGGGTATGTAGATTTTTCTGTGAAATACTGAGACACCGCATTTGGCGAGTATTTTTTCTTTTTTTTTTTTGTCGCAGAAACTGCTGTTTTGAATAAAAGGCCCTCGCTGGCATTTGACCTTCGTCTTTCTTTTTTTTTTTTTTTCGCCTTGCAGCTGGGTTATGACGAAATTCTTAGTGGAAGTGCTTTATGATTCTTTGATTTTAGCGGAAATAAGCTGCATTTATTTTGTTACCTCCAACCTTAGCATTCTTGATCCCTTACTGGCACTGCCCCTGGAATAAAATTGAATTTCTTGTGAATATAATACGACATATACAAACTTGTCTACAAAGCTTGCAAGTGTCGCCATTGATGGGTACTGACAGTTAAGTCTACTTGCAGTTTTCTTCCAAGTTCTGCGGTGTGCGACCAAAACGGCGAACCTAACGCTCGCAGTGCATAAATACTGGCATGGCTGCGAATGACGTCGCATGCAAGCTATATAGTATATATAAACACAAAGCTGAAGTCAAGCGTGATCTCCCTTTACTTATTATTTTTGTTCTGTCACCTTGGGCAGAATGATGAAAAGTTGGACTCATTGAAAGTAATGATGGCACCTGCTTTGTTTTGATACCTGTGGTATATCCGCAATGCAGTTTGGTTTTCTTTAATCTTGGGTTTTAGTGTGGACATAAAGCGTCGCCTTTGAGTGAAAGTATGTAGACATACTAGTGGTTAAATCATTATTTCTGTCTAACCAACCGCAGACATACAAAGTCAGAGCGAGTACGCAAGCAAGCTGGGTTAGAATTCAGTCAAAATAATTCGGTCATCAGTTCAGCTGGGATGTCTCCCCTGGACTGGGGGTAGCGATTATGGACATGAAATTGATTTGTAAACTCAGCTAAAAAAGAAACTTAAAATGGAAACCTAAAATGTAGAAAGAAAAACTACAAAAAGTTTCACTTCCGTAGTTATTGAACACAACAATAACCATATTGTATCATATATATGTGACTCTGAAAGGGTCGGCGCCAGCCGGCTTATCACTGTCGCCACCTTCTTCGAGTGGTGTGTTTACCATGTCCTGATTTTGGGTCCTACGTTTTCCTCCCAATAATGTGGCCACTCGCACATTTAGTCGCCGGTCGTGATCCTGTCGGTGGAACAACAGCGGAGGTGTGCACAGCAGATGCCTGTTCTGCTGTAGCCCACTCTAGAGCCAGACAGTTGACGCGCGCTACAACAGCCATAAGTTTGGACAGCGCGAAGACAACGCGCTTCTTCAGTGTGCGTCTCTTCTTGCCAGCGCTTTGGCAACCAGGCGCCAAGGTCACAACATCCGACTAATTGTGAAGCCGGCTTCTCTGACGTAATTCAGTGCCCCTTCAGGACCACTTGTTATACGTGGGTGGTATAGGGAAGTAAACACACCAATGAAACGCGCGTTCGAGCTACCGCAGTTTGGACAGCATCGGATAGAACTTGGGGCACCAGGGACTGCCGCTGCACTGAGCAGTATTCTCACCAGGGATGCAGCGGAGTTCCAGGTCCAGAGTTCGAATGGTTCTATAATTACTCAGCAGTTTTAGGGATACAGAATGGAATGGAAATGGAGCGGTGGAAATGGGGCAAGGAGTGAATTGGGAGCGCAAATGGACCATTTAAGTCCGGAACACTGTGGGAGTGGAACAGTCAGGTTACCCTACCTACAGGATAGCGGCGTCAGCTGGACTGGAACTTCATATGAGTGTTCAATTCGCCTTGGTTAAAACAGAGAATTATTGATCACAAACCTAGAAATATCTATGTCCTAATAGAGCGACTGCCTTTCCATCATATTTTATTTGGGAATAAAAGCCGAATGAAATCCGTGCCAGTTCCCTTGCATTGCCTGAATGTCATTGTGACAGCAGTTTGGGTATAACAGCAGATATTGGGCGCATATCAACTTCTGTTTCGTGCCTTTTATAAGCGGTAAAAAGAAATGCTTGAGAAAGGTTCAAACTTCGAAATAATAACAATTATCATTAAACCGTAACTTTTCTACAGGCCATTGGACATGTTAACACTAAGCTCAGTGTGGATTCGTTTATGCAGTGCTCCACCAGATGCTTTATACGCCTTGCGCGTGTAAAACCACCTCTCCACCTGCTTTATGGTCGGTAGAAGTGTAGGAATATACAGAATCACGTCTTCGCTAAACCTCATGCTTCGGCTCTGAGCAATTGTCGCTCACCAATTTCACAGCAGAAATGAGCACCAGACAATTCCCCAAACCTACCTACTCAAAATTATAATGGACCAAATACCAAACAGTGCAGACTTCATTGGAAGGATAAATATGTTCAAAACAGACCTAGCTGTGTATTCGCAATGCATACACTGCAAACGTGCGCCTATATTCAAACATTTTTATTGTAGCACTCCTCTTGGCTGTTTGTCATCCATCTTGCCTTGCAAGCTTTCGTCTTTTCTGGTGACATTGTGCCTTGCGTAGACCTTTAGAGAAACGGTTAATTTTGTATCGAGAACTTGTGTGCTTCTATAGGCTACAACGGGAAAAAGCTGGGCATCAAGGCACCATAGATATATGGGGCGAAATACGAGAACTCCTGTGTAATGAGACAGATTTGGGTGCAGGTTAAAGGATCCAGGGTAGCCTTGTACTAAGAAACAGATCAAAGCCTGGGTGAAGTCTCTGCATGCAAGATCCTGATTATTATTACATATTATTGGCACGAGAGCTGTATATACAGCCTGTTGTTTCTCATATGATCATGCTGTATTGCTATTATATTAGAAATTATTCAGCGTATATTTAACTTTTTTTTTTTGTTCACAAGTTAGCTCAGGGTATCTACCAGATTACGTTTTTTTTTTTGTTCAAATTCCCTGAGTTTTCCAGGTTTTCACTGACTATTTTGATCAAATTCTCTGACCATTACACAATCGTAGAAATGTGACTACTGCTAAAGAAATTAGATATGAAGACCGCTCAGAACCTAAAAGAAAATATATTGAAATTGTTTTTTCACGTTGCTCAAGGAGAAATGGTCAGGGTGGACACGGTGGCCAAAAACCCGAGGGTGACTGGAATGAGCAAAACGACTGCATGGTGGACAAGATTTGGTCTTTGGGCTCCGGTTTCCTTAAAACCAAATAGAGTGGCCGTTCTGGGCGTTTGCACAAGACAAGGAGACCTTCGGAACCTTTGGAATGGAAGCACAAACTCCCTATGAGGGTGCACAAAAATTATCACCACCTCCTAGACAATAGAAAGAGTCGACACTTCTGCAATGTCACGGGAGCGAGAGCATCCGGAGGGCAACTGATAAGAGAAGAATGCCGGAGGGCGACTGATATAAGAAGAATGCCGGCCTCTTGGCATGCTTTCTGCGTTACCGTGTTATTGTACAGCGTGCGATGGCTTAAATGTCGCCTAAATATTGCTCTGCAGCGCATAGGAATATGTGCCCGATAGTGTCTACCGTAACCGACCTGTCCCCGAGCACAATCAGCTCCATACTATCTCACCTCCTTCCTCCTCACCCCTTTCACATCCGTCAGTTGGGAGAGCTGGACCGCCCCACCCCGGGACGCACAACTGACGCTATGGCCCCAATTAGTGTCACATATTCTCAACGTCGCAGGGAACATGCTACCACCCTTACTACCGGCATTTCCTTGATCGCCGACGAGATACAGATGATGCGGAATAAACGTCATTTTACAGAGTTGCTTTCGGTTTCTACACCCGGGTCGCTTCACATGTCAGATCACGTGTAGAAATGCCCAAGTAAAAAAGCCCAAGTCAAAACGCTGCTGTACTCCCTCCCACTCCACGCCCGGTCGCAGCAGACGCCGCAAGCAATCGGAGCCAACCAAAGGCCGCGTCAGATTTCGTGACACCAGGAACGTCACGTACAGAAAGGCACAGTCACGTTCAAATAGTTGGATCGGTCCAGATGGCCAGCAATGCACGCCGCGGAAGGACGCAAAGCCAAACAAAGCACAGTAAAAAAAAAAAGAGGAATGAAATAAGTGCACACAGTAAATCAACGCCAACGCGAAGAGACAAACCCCCTGCATTCAAAAAAAAAAAAATGATTGAAAAAAGCGCACATAGCAAACGCTCGGCCAAAGCGCATGAACAAATCACCTGCAATAATAAAAAATATACGTAAATATAAGTGTTAACCACAGCGCTAGAACATTCAAAAAGGAGCGACAGGTGGAAGATGCTTGTTGACAGGTTATACAGAAAGGTACACGGAAAAATTAAAGGGTTAAACTAATGGGATTGAATTAGCTACAGTCACTCCGCTACAGGGCGATCAAGGTAGATTGCATGCATAGATGACATTATACCTGGATCTTCATTAATACCGGCCCTGATTGAATTAAATTTGTAAACAAGATATGATTCTCTCTGCTCGCGATCACGGTTGCTTTTGCACGTGGATTGTAAACATGTAACGACCAGTTTGTCAAACCTGTGTTTGGGTAAAGACAATGTTTTGAAAGGGGGAGTTTGGGAAATTAATTTACATGCTCCCTGTGATTGTTAAACGTCAATCGGAAAGGTGTGCTGGTTTGGCCCACGTACTGCTTACGGCAGGTGCCACATATCAGGAGGTATATCCCATTACTTGTGCCGCAGTTTAAGTTTGCGTGGGTTATGTGGGTGAAATTGGAATTCGAATTCTCTACCGTGGTTTTAGGTGTCACGTGTTGACACACCTCGCAATTTGTTCTTCCACGAGGGCGACTGCCAGTGCTTTCAGTGTAAGTTATGTTAGGCCTAACAATGGCGTCCCTAAGGTTACCTGAGCGTATGTAGACTACTCGGGGAACGGAAGGGATAATACTTGCGAGGCGTTCACTTTGCTGTAAAATGCTAAAATGTTTTCTTAATTTGGGTGCAACGCTCGGAGACTTATTCTTGAAAGTTAGTACGAGGTTCGCCCGACGCTCCTCTGTCCGAGGGCTCCGCTCGCTCAACAAGAGGCCACGATGAAGGGCCTGTGCCTTACTCATCGCATCGTCTATGATCTTTTCCGGGTACTTCTGTTCCTTCAGTACTTGCCGTAATTGATCGGTGTTAGTTTTAAAATCGTTGTTGTTTGAACATATACGTTTAAACCTACGAGCCTGACTATAAGGTATGTTATTTTTGCAGTACCGTGGGTGGCAGCTGTCGTAGTGCAAGTATTTCTGTCGATCCGTCGGTTTTCGGTACAGTTAAGTGGCCAATTTAGAGTCATTAATTAGCACACTTGTGTCTAGAAAGGTAATTTCAAATTTTGAGTAACTATGTGTAAAACAAATGGAATGGTGCGCAAAATTAAAAGCTCTAATGAACTCGAGGGGCTCTTCTTCCGAGTGCGACCAGATAAGAAATATATCGTCAATTTACCTTTTACAGAGAAGTGGTTTGAGTGAACGCGATGCCAAAAATTTGGATTCTAAATTTCCCATAAATATATTAGCGTAGTTAGGTGTCATCTTCGTTCCCACTGCAGTGCCGCTGGTTTGAAGGAAGAAACTTCCATTGAATTCAAAGCTATTTAACTCAATCACCGGACGCGAGAGAGTATCAGCGACATGCTTATCTGGTAAATCGTCACTCCTGTGGGTGTCGTGCGCATTCACAAGGGCCTCTATGCCATCATTGTGGGGGATGTTTGTCTATAAAGACGACACGTCCATCGTAACAAGAAAAGCATCTCTAGGTATATTAATTTCAGAAATTTTTCTAAGGAAGTGGTTTGTGTTCTGAATGTACGATGGGAAGCTGGGTGGGATGTTCCTAATCAAGTTATCAATATAGCTAGATATTGGTTCGGTGAGCGTTCCTGATAAAGATATAATAGGACGGCCTGGGTTCCCTTCGTTATGAATTTTTCGTAGTATCTAAAATCTACCTGGCACGGCGTTTTTAGCAGTTAATGCGTTTGCCGTATTTTTGGTAATTGCCCCCTGTTCTACAACCTGGCCCAGCTGCCCCCGTACGGTGTGGGCATGTGCCTGGTTGGATCGTTTTTGGGATGACAATAGAATTTTGCATCGTTAAGTTGTTTATTGCCTTTCTGTAAGTGCGACTTCATGACTTTATATATATATATATATATATATATATATATATATATATATATATATATATATATATATATATATATATCCTGTTAGCCAAACATTTCCAATTTTATATTTCGTACCACCTCAGCATGGACTAATCGCAAACACTGCGGAAGCGCGAGAGGGTAGCCTCGATTGCCTTCACAGCGCTCGCACTGAATGAGCACTCGTGCAAGCGCCGTGGTGTGATCCGAAGCAATTTTCTCAGATTTGTACAATCTGTGGCTAACAACAGTTCATGCTAAGGGGAGTCAAACTATAGAAAACTGCAGCTCCTGGCAAACATCCCTGCTAGTAACATTAGAAGAATCTAGGAGCGGAGGTTGGGCAACAAGTTTAAATTATGTGGGGGATGGAGAATATAGCACCACTGCCCACCTGTTCCGACGCAACTTCGTACATAACTGGAGCATATTTAAGTATCTATGTCAAATTCCCACCCCGATCTGATTAGCATTCCTAATCATAGTTTTATTTTTATATGTTCAGTGACAATACAAGCCAGTTTTAAATACTCTACTTTTATAACATAAATTTTCCGTATTTCTTTTACTGCAACATTTTCATGGCGTGCATACTGTTCCCCAGATCACGAGAGCCGCACACAACTAACGAGCCTCAGTTTGGGCATCTAGGACGTAGCTGTTGTGCGTCTCGAACGCACTGCAAAATTCGCGTTAAACGATCCAAACTTCTTTCAGCAAGCGCTGTGACCCAAGAGGGGATTGGTGGTCGAGTGTGTTAGCGCACCACAGCTCGTACAGCGAAAGGTCTCGCTGCCAGGGATCCCCACCCCTACCCGTTCCGATCTGTTGTGAGGCACAGACCACAGGCTAGCAGTCGTACTGCAGTGGCTAGTGGCTAAATTTTCTCATCTAGAGCGTGAAACGGTGTCGCCAGAACCTAGACGAGCATATCGCACGCTATTATAAAATACGAGCTTATTTTGCCGGCAGCCGGCACAATACCCCGGAAAAAAAAATTCCGGCAGTTTCGGGCGGCGCGTGTATCACTGAGGAGCGAGTTAGGCACCTCCTTCCCCCTCCCACTCATCCCCCCCCCCCCCCCCCCCCCGTTCCCGCCTGCGTTCCCGCCGCTTTGCGGCGACAGTCTGAAGCTGCTCGTTAAAAAAATATTAACCCACTTTGCCCACCCGTACACGCCGCTTCGAGGCGACCCGCTGGCGGCCAAAGCACCGCTGTCCCCCATTGCACTCCCGTACTATAGCGACGTTTCGTCCGCAACACTTGTTTTTTCCAGCAAATTGTAAAAAAAGAAATGTGTAAATATCGCCAATTGTCTAACAAAAAAACAAAACAAAACAAAAAAAAAAACAGTTTGCCCACTCTTTGGATTGAACCCGGGTCCGCTGCGTGTGACGCGAACACCTTTCCAATGAACTACTCTACAGCTTCAGAATATTGCTTTCAGAATTCGCTTTATGCGAGACCCAACAGGGGACAATTGCCAGCATTTTTCCCCCGGGTTATTGTGCCTGCTGCCGGCAGAATATCCACGTGCTATTTAAAATTGTAAACGTCCTATTTTCTTCCACCGCGTCCAAAATGACGACAGTGCATGTGACTGAAAAACCAGAGGACAGCCTACTACTCTTGACCTCAAATCACTCGGGCACCGGCATTTGCACCATGATCGAAGAAATAGAGAGAAGCGAATAGAAGCTAAGGCCACCGCGGAATTGTCCATACCTCATGCCAAATCACACAAGGAAGCTTGGAGTGATTCGGTGTCAACACTGAATCATTCCAAGCTTCCTTGCTTGTTCCCTTCGGCTTTGTGCGCCGTCAGGAGTATCAACGCGCGTTCCGCCGCTGATACAAGGATGGATGGTTGGATGATTGTGGCTATGCCCTTTGTAACGGGCGGTATCTTGCGCCACCTAGTCTGAGAAAATGCTTTCCTCCTCCACTTAAATACCCGATATCTTTCCCTCTGCATCCGTTCGGCTATTTTCACCGAGGTGAGGGAATGAACTACCAGGTTAGCCTTTGGGGAATCGGGGAAATAGAAAATATAAAGAAAAAAGGAAAACGCGCCCCCGCCTTCTCCCCTCGGCAAAGGAATCGCCGAATTTTATCTGGTCAGCCTTGTTAAGGTTCTTTCCAAAACCCACACCCCACTGAGAGGCGGGGTTGAGACTTTGGGCCGGAGCCACGCGGGAGGGAGTCCCAATTTTCCTCTGTCCTTGCAGTCTCCAGTTGTGCCAGTTGCTTTTACCAATTTCAGTTTTCCCTAGCCTCCTTACACCAATGCTCTAACCCCCTCTTTGTTACCTCATACCCCTTCTATAATCCACCCTTCCATCTCCTCCACCGAAACCCAGGGACCCTTCTACGTCTGTTCTTCCCTTAGGAAGGGCAGGTTTAGGCCTTTTGCACCTCAAAACCGGGTGTTCCATTTTTTTTTTTTTTTTTGCTCTCAATTTTATTTATGCAACAAACTATATCCATATTTACAATTTTCGAACCAAAGTGAAAGGGACAGGAATAGAAAGGCAGAAAGTGTCGTCTTAAAGTCAGCTCCGAGTATGAGACGACGCCTTTTGTCTTTCTGTTCAGCTGAGTATGAGACGACGCCTTCTGTTCTTTGGCTCTTCTAGTTCTTTACCCAGCCTCAGGTGGTTCAAGAAAATGGTAAATCTATACTAGCTCGCCTGTGCCATCACCGTCTTATCGTGTATCCATATGTTCGAATTTTTCCCTTTAAGTCTTCGTTTACAGTACCCAAGTTCTGGCCTCAACCAGTAAAGAACTCCCTAGAAAATTATCGAGCAAGGTTTCTTTCCCTATTTCCAGTTTTTGTAACCTATACATAGTTAAAGCTGACTTCTCCTGCGTACTTGCTTTCCATATCTCTCTTTGCGCAGCTGTCCACCTCATCTGCTCTATATCAGTTAGGCTTTGGTGAAACTTTACCTCTGCCTCTCTGCTCTCAAAGAATGTCCAACTCATATCTTCCTGTACCCCTTCATTGCGTATGTGTTACTATGTGCCCCTAAAGCTAACCTGCCCACACTCCTTTGCCTTACCTCTATGCTTGGCTTTACTTCAGCTTTTATACACAAGACTGCATTACGGGAAACAGCCCGGTACCATTACTCCTTTCCATATTCCCTCACAGCTTTGTATTTATTAAAGTTCCAGAATGATTTGTGTTTTATAATAGCCGAATTTCTTTTCCCCTTCTTTGTTACAACATATTCATGTTTATTCTCATGTTCATAGGGATATTTTCTTCCCTCATTTAACTATACACCCCGATATTTATACTATTCTATATGAGTGTCTTGCATCTCCAGAGGTTCCCCCTTCGCGTCGTTATGAACTAGTATCCCAGATTTTTCCCTACTGACGTTTAGGCCTAAGGTGTCCCCTTCCCCGTCATAAATTCTAATTATTCCCTGTGTTGTCTCTTGACTCTCTGCTACAAGTACAATGTCATCTGCATACAACAACCCTGGTGAAACTTGATTTACTTTTTTCCCTCCCTCCGTGTAATTTAGAACAAGTCCTAACTTGCATTGCTCTAATCTTTTTTTTTTTTCATTTCTCTAAGGTATATCATTAAGACCAGGGGAGACAATAGGCAGCCCTGCCTAGACCCCCTTTTAATTGTTGCTGGTTTTATAGTTTTGGCTTCTTAAGTTATAACTACCCTGTTATCTGCATATATCTATTCTAGAAGCTTAGTACAATTTTTATTTAGTTAACACATTTTGAGTTGATCCCAGAGCTTTGCCTGATTCACATTGTCGTATGCTCCTTTGATGTCCAAAAATGCCAGCCATAACAGCCTTTGCGTTGTGGTTGCTTTATCTGCACTGCGTGATTACGAATAAGTAATAACTTCCAGCCTTCTATTCGTTCTGGAACCATTTTGGAGCTCTCCCAGTATCGGCTTTTCCTCTGCTCATTCGCCTATTCTTCTTTTACAATCTGCATAGCTATTCGGGAGATTACTGATATTACTGCGATTGGTCGATACGATGTGATACTGTTTTTGTCTATCTTTCTCTTATATAAGTCTCATCCGGCTTAGTTTCCAATCATTGAGTACATCCCCTCACATATAGTTATTTAGTCAATCACCTATCTTAGGTTCAGTTTGCTAATTTTGAGTAACATTTTCACCAGTCTCGTTGGTATGCCATCTTGACCTGTTGTAGTTCTAGTCGGGGACCTTACCTTCTTCTTTATCCCATTCTCCTGTGGTCATCTCAGCTGTTTCACTATACGGCTCCCCTTGTGCAAAGTTGTTGTCACTGTTCCCTAAAGCCTGATTTGGTTCCATTTCCAAAAAAAAGCTTTTTCTATTGTACGTCTAATGTATTCTCGTGCCTCTTACCCCACTACCCTTGTCCCATCCTCTGGCGTCAGTATCTGATATTCCTCCGTTATTTTTTCCTGTGCTTTTTAATATGTTCCCAAAACCCTTCTGTAGCATTCCTATCATTCGGATTTATCTTTATCATTCACTGCACTCTTGCCTTCCCAATTTTGATCTGGATTCATGCTCATTCCTCCCTCTTTCTTTCCTGAAAGTTCCCTCATCTGGATGCTACTTTTGCTGGTGCGCCCCCTCCCCACTTTTCTTTGTCCATCTATGTTCTCTAGATGCCTCCTGGCGTCACGCTATGGCTGCCTTAACTTCTTTATCCCACCAACTTTTCGGATTGCATTTCAGCCGTCTTCCTCCTTGCTTAATTCGGTATTTATCTAATTCCCTTTTGAAAATACTAAGTAAATCCTCGTACATCCATTCTTTTTTTAGTTGCTTGGATTCCATATTCTCAATTCGCTTAGATGCTTCTTGCTATTGCGCATCACTCAAGTTAGTGATGTCCTTTTAAATTTAAGTGAATATTTCTGCTTTTAATGTGTCAAATGTGATTTTGATTCTCTCATAGTCATTATATAAGCTCTTTATGCCCTCCTCATCTATTTCCACATGTCCTAATTTGTTGTATAGCTTCCGAGACATTAAACAGTAGTTGATTGTTGAGTGCGAGTTGTTTCTTTTTTACGTTATTTTTCCGTCACAGTTCGCCTCAGCGCTGACCAATGCCAGATCAAGGGTATCGAGGGCTCCACAAACAACAACGCACAATCAAGGTTTTTTGCGCAGAAAGTTACTTCTGACAATTTTCGCGAAATACGGAGTTCAACGAAGAGCTCAACCACTGCTCAACCGACGTTATTCAAGATATTGAATTTGGCATGAGGGTAGTGTGTTTGGGGTATGCGAAAAAGACTACGGTATTGGCTATGGCGTACGCGGAAATTATACGAAGGTATTGATTTTGGCGTACGCCCTATCCCCTACCGTAGTCGAAGCGGAGGGGTAGTGAGATCGGCGTCCTACACCGGCTCTGCGTGAAAGGCTGCCTCGGCCGAGTCGCAACCGAAACTACGGTACACAGACACCAAACCCAGTTGTTTTTGACCGTTTGACGATTTCCCTTTCAAAGTCTGAGTTGTTGTCGGGCACCTCAAAAAGGGAATGTCGTCCGATTCCTCGACTCACCGATCATCCTTATTGCTACATCTGCCGAGCGCCGCCATGTTTTCGAGGAAGGATAAAAAGCCTACAGACGACTTAACTCCCAACTCTGATTTTCGGTATTTAAAAAAGAAAAGCCGTAGTGCGTTCGCGATTTCGTTAAAAAAACATGTTTTACGAATGCCGTAATAAATATTATAGAAATGTCGTTTACAAAGCTTCTAAACCTTATAATGGTTACGTCACAAATAAAAAGAAGCGTGGAGGTAAGAGGAAGAGAAAAACGTAAAATATAAAAAAGCACACGCGCGCGCGGAGAATTTTTTTTTTTTTTTCGCGTTGTGGTGCTGTGGTGTGTTTATGACACTCAAAAAGGACATCGCTTTATACTAAAAGAAACGACCTTTGCTCTGTCCGTGCCCGTTTAAGCCTTTCGTCCAACGCTTCTGCCGCTGCTCTTGTGTCTGACTTCCATCGTAAACCGGAGACACGGAAAAATAAAAAAACGGACAAAACAACAACAAGTCTCAATTGTTGTTGTTTTGTCCGTTTTTTTTATTTTTCTGTGTCTCCGGTTTACGATGGAAGTTCTTCACCAGCTCGCCTGTGCTTTTACTGTTTCTTGTGTCTGGTTCTTTTGTGTTCTCTTGATACTATGGCATTTACGTGGATTCGCGGAACAAGTCCTGCTACGGTGTGGGTGAGATGGGTGGAAACTACCGTATATACTCGAGTGATAGCCGCACTGTTTATGAAGAAAACCCGAGGGTTCGCTTTTTCGCGGAATACGCAGATTGCCAATCACATAACCGCGATCGACAGCATGATTCCAGCTGTTTATAGTACAGAGATAACGTCTTCGTGCGAAGATACCGCCTGTGAAGATTGCATTTGTATGGAGAATCGAGTTCTCGATTTGGTTATTCGCTATGTTATTTATGCGCAACACAATGATTGGCTGTATATGTGTTCTGTGGGAAAGTAGACGCAACGGCCTTGTTCATAAATAGTGCCGCTATTATTCGATTATATACGGTAGTTTCCCCACATCTCACCCACACCGTAGCAGGACAACAAGTTATGAGTGAAGTTGAAGCTCCTCCCGCCTTTTTCCATTTTAGCAGAGCGAACGCTGGAGAGCAGAAGACCTCCTCTCCAGCGTTCGCTCTGTTAAAGCGGAAAGGGGTGGGAGGAACTTTTACTTTACTCTTAACCTGTCACTGACTACAGTCAATGAAGACACTGGTTGATTATCGATAGATCCCTTTCCCTTGAGAGAGAGAAAGTGTTCTTGGAGTTCCTGTTAAAAAATTTTCGTGACGGATATTGCGGGACGAACGGATACGATCGACAGGTAAGAAATAACTTATTTCCGGGCTTTGTTCGTCATGGTAGGACGCGAGAAGGGTGTTGAAGTCGGTTGCTTTAATTTCGTGATATAATGCAATCTCGTTCTTTGACGTTATCCGCGTGATATTCCGTCGACATTACTCTTTGGAAATATGCGTGGTAACATTCAAGTTTTCGCTGGAAGGTGAATAAAAAGCTTATGTGCAAATATTGAAAGTGCCTTGTTTGTGCTCATGTGTTTGTTTATACTAATGTTACTTTATTGCCCTTAGCACGTTCACACCACAATCCTAGCTCTATAAAGTTAATAGAAATATTGGATAAAAAATTAATTATATTTTGTTCTAAAGCACCTCGGGCCCATAGGGAGAAGTGGATTAGTTGATTGTAAATAGTACGTAAGTTTAGTACCTCTACCACATGGAAAGTTAATATATTTTCATTAAATGACATTATGGAATTGAATCAGCTCGCGATCCTGAATTGGATAACTTACGAGCTTCGCGAGCTGATTTGCAGACCCCATATTGACATTTGATGAAACTTGAATTAATTTTGCCATGTGCCGTGGTATATTGCAAGAATTCAGTGATTGCATGCGTTAACATCGCTTACGTGATATTAAATGGCATTTGTTCGCATTGACTACGTCTACCTGATCTTTACTGTGATGCGTTTCGCCGTCGATAATCACTGAGTGTCTCACCATTTTGTGAAATTAATTATGTATAAAATATGCATTTCTACAGCAATAATGCGTGGCTGAATATTTTTTTACTTAAAACAATCACATTTTTATTTGTAGACGACTTACTCGCATACCTCGTGCCATTTTGTACCGATTGCTTCGTACTGTAATATTTTGCGCGAGTAATAAAATGCTTTCTAACCCAGTGGCTATGTGCAGTTCTCATTTTAGCTAATTAGACCGGCTTATGTGACTAAAAGCAAGTTGTTACGACGGTCGATCCACGCGCGTTGCATTCGCTTCGGCGTTCGATGCGCGCCTCCGGTGGCCTTCCTTTGCAATGTCACAAGAACGCTACGGCTTCAGCTTCTAGGAGGTCTTGGTCATCTCTCTTTCCCCGTCGCTGACAAACTAAAAGCACGTTGACACACTTGCAACCGACTACGACCGAGAGAGACGAGACCTGCTGAAACTTCTTAAAATTTCTTAGGACCAGAGAACACACTTGCACGCTGGCGCCATCTTTGCGATTACCCTGAAACTGCATTTCACAAGAGCGAAAGTTTTGCGGGATTTCCGAGGTCAAAATTGCGTAATACCTATGAGAAAGACTCGTTTATAACGTTGAAAAAAGTTTTTCGAGCCAAGAAAGAAAGAAAAATGCGCGAGTAAAATAGGAATAATGCCGGACCGCCAAGTTTACACTGCTACCCAATAGATGGCGCCAGTGTGTGCTCTCGTCGTAAGAGATATTAAGAGGTTCCGAGGCACAAGGTTTAAGAAGTCGCAAGTGTGTGAACGGGCCTTTACAGACACGGCCGCGTTTTCGTCAAAATGAGCCCTTTCGTTTTCCTTAAAGGAGCGTCGCACGGCTGGCCCGGAGCCAGAGAGGAGGAGGCACCGCGGCGCGGCGTGGTGGAATGCGAGCGTGCTCAGTTGCCACTGCCGTCGCCGGTTGTTCTTCGCTCTGGATTTTCGTAGTAGCTGTGCGCGGGCTGTGATAAGTGTGCAGTTAAAACGATGGACGCGTTTTCCTCCACGAGTGATATTGATGTTGTTCCGTCCAGGAGTGGTATGTATGTGGTTCTTTTCCCGAGTGATATGGATTACCGTATCTAGGGGGGTCGACGTACTCCGACCGGCTGTGTACAGGAAAGGGGTTAAACAAATGACAGAAACGTTCATTGGTGGATTCTTAGGAAATGCGTTAGCATGGCCCTTGGGAAACGCCACGCACGTCCCCTTTGAGAAACTCTAACACTGACCCCGGAATGAAGCCAGGAACAGGCAGCAAAAATGAGAGGAAGCAAAAAAGAGAGACAAAACAGAAAAGTGAAGGGTCTGCTTTAGCGATTCCCAGAGGGGTACGTGTGTGGCATTTCCCAATGGTCCTGCTAACACATTCCCTAAGAATTTATGAATGTCTCTTTCTGTAATTTTTTGCCTCTAGTTAGATTAGCTAACCGTAACCCCCCCCCCCCCCCCCGCCCTTTCCCCCCCTAAAAAAACGAAAAAAAAAACGACGAATGGTGTGTTGATGGTCTTCCTACTCAACTTAATTGGCGCCCTCCGCTCATGCAGTGTCAGCTTATGAGGAACGAAGAACAAAAAAGTGGGTTTCATTAGAAAAAAAAAAGCGAAACAGATATAGAACTTAGCTTGGTCATTCTAATCAACCCAGGAAGCACGGAATGAGTCGTGTGTGCATTATACGCGCGTTATGGTTTGCTCTTAATGGTTACGGAGAGCATTGGGTGGTTTCTAATGCGTTGTACACAAAACTGGCTCTTCTGTTTTCCAAGTTCATCAAAGCGATCAAGACGATTTTAGATTGATTCATCTCCCTTAAAAAAAAGACCGTGCGTCAACTTTCCCGCACAACACTCGGAGAGCCAACGGCCGCAACTTACGAAGGCAGCTCAACGAATGACGATGCCTAAACATATGCTTAGACCAAAACAGAGAGTCTGAGTTGTGACATTCAGCAATGCAAAACGTCACGCTTTGCATTGCTTAATATCACAACTCGGACTGTGTTTTTTGGTCGAAATATATGTCTCGGCATTGTAATTCGCTGAGCTGCCTCCGTAAGTTTATGTTATTGGCTCTCCGGGTGTTGTGCAAAAAAATAGACGCACGTTTTTTTTTTGTTTTTTTTTTTTTAGAATGATCAGTAGACTGTGTCACAAGCCTTCATTAATGAGAAGTTTTCCAGGGGTTCTGATTTTTTCGTAGATGTGCGTGTAGGGACTTGAATTCTTAGTGCGCTTGAATTGCTAAGAAACCCCTGTGGTGACTGAAGTAAACTTGAAGGAATGTAAAGTACTGGATATCCTAACGTATCCAAGTGCCGCAATCGTTTGATCGTGCCGCGGGCGCTCCTATTGGATGCCGGCGACGCGTCGCCATTTTTGGCTTAAGTGCGTCGCAGCATGCACCAGCTTGGCGGTACTTGTTTATAAAACTCAAATTCATCCAGCGTTTTAAAAGAATGGGGCTTATCGCGCCCTCTGCGCTATCATTTGACTTTCGTTTTAAGTTGTGACGCTATCCGCCTGCTGCGCTATTCCTTTATGCGTTACGATCAACTTTACTAGATTAGCCATAAAGTAATATAGTGCAACGTAAAGAGTGGCCACTTCCATACGCCCCAGCGGCTCAGCCGACTGTCAGTGCACACACGTGGCTTGCACATGACGTCATCCAAACCGGGCTAATCGCCACATGAGAACAGGGAAGAAAGATCTCCCCTCTTAGCAGGACCCTCGTTTGTGTCTTCCAGATTTGTCCAGTCGTCGTTATTCTCCTCCCAAACGATTATAGAAGATTAACCCGTCACTCGAAACTCGCACAAAAGCAGCTTCCCTCTGTACGCGATCTGACGTCACGCAGCTGTGGTGGCGCTGTCGACTGCACTGCGCATGCGCACACGCTTCTCGCGAATAAGGTTTCTGCGCACGCGCAGTGGCCACACCTGGTGTGGGCAAACGCGGGCTTGTTTGGAAACACCGTGTCGGTCGATTGGCGGCGAGATGTTTTGGTGGCGCCCTCCCATGGTTCCTCTCGTGACGTCATTACCTTGAGAACGAAAAGTTCCATGGTGTTCATAATGAGCACGGTGGAAGCTTGAAATCATTGCGCTCTGAAACCAACGCTGCCAACACCGCCAAAATTGAAGTTCTTCCATTCCTCTTATTTCCGTCGAAGAAAAATCCTTTCTTGATTTCATAGTCAGTACTGGTCCAATCGTGAAAGACCGATCAGAGCGACGCTTTCGATCGCGCACGTCGCCGATAGCGGCGGTTATAAAGTTAGTATGGGCTTCCTGTTTAGGCGCTTCCGTTCATTAGATAGATACATAAATGGCTGCTATATGAATGGGTGGATAACTAATATCTGTGACTCCGTTTGTATTAGGCGGTATTTTAAGCCACCTAGTCCGCCATGACTAACTAGAATTTAAAATTTATGGAGGAATCAAGTGCTCAAATGCATGCGTACGTTCGAAATTAAGGGCACAAAGCTTGTACAAGATGTTATATACAATTAAGACCGCTTCACTAAACAAACAAGAAAGGAGACAACCGAACAAGAGTTTTGAGTAATAAATACATCAGTAATGAAACAGCGATATTATGAATCGGTTGCGCAAAACTAAACCTGAATAAATTCTGCACGTAAGAAGGGCACCGCCTAACTTACAGAGTCGTTCTTCCTTGCATCGAAAATCCACTCGACCGATGCGATGAAGTCATACTTCTCACCATTTCAAGTTCAGCCTGAACGTGGAACTGCGAAAAGCATTTTTTCAGCCCCTAACACTGCTGGCAGAGTCCACTGCACAGCATTTCAACATGACTACGCTGCGGCAGCGATGTTGAACTCAGAGAACCAATATATCCCCTCTTCCAAAGTGCTGGCTGCACGGGAAACGAAACTAACAACGCGCTCAATTACTCTAAAAAACGTTTGTGCGTCTACTTTCCCGCGCAAAACTCGGAGAGCCAATCACCGCAACTTACGGACGCAGCTCAGCGAATGACAATGCCGAAACATATGCTTAGACCAAAAAACGCAGTCTGAGTTGTGACATTGAGCAATGCAAAACGTCACGCTCGCATTGCTTAATGTCACAACTCAGACTGCGTTTTTTGGTCTAAACATATGTTTCGGCATTGTCATTAGCTGAGCTGCCTCTGTAAGTTGAGGTGATTGGCTCTCCGAGTATTGTGCGGGAAAGCAGATTCACCGGTTTTTTTTTTTTAGAGTGTATGGTGCCTGACGCCGGCCGCGTCGGACAAATTTCAGCACCGCGTGGCATGGCGGGAATGAACTCGGTCACGTGGTGTGCACCGATAAGCCGTTAAGCAGAGGGAGAGAGATATATTTAAGGGTAAGGGCGGTTGGCAAGCGGAGAGTTGAATGCAATGGTTCGCTCTACTTTCCCAGTGTGCTTTCCGTATACACCTAGCTACTCAACTCTGTTACCTGGCATGGTGGTGGCGCGGTGGGGGCGTTTTAGGCGCATTTCCTGTCTGGGGGTGTGGGTGGAAGCCGCCATGCAAGACGGGCATCCCTGTGTTGTTTCGGAAGAAACCAGACTAAAACTTGGCTTCTCGTCAAAACGCCGTGACATGGAGCTGCACCAAACAGCCGGGAAAGGTGTGAAGATCAGTTTGTGATCTGCCCGCTCGATTCGTCCGAGAACGGGAATATATGCCGTGAAACTTCGGGTCCAGACTCCGTCGGACCCCGAGTGCTTGTGCGGGAATAATTTTTGTTCCGCCTAAAGGCATTTGAGTGTTTATCTTTTTCTGTTTGTTTGCTTTATATAACAATATTGACCAGTTTGTACCCCATCCTCGTAAGGGATGCTCGTAAGGAACTTTAAGGTTCAATAAATAATAATAATGAGTCTGATGAAATCATGGTTACTGTGACCGTCGGATGATTTTGTTTTGTTCCAACATGAACGCGGGAGAACTTTCAAGTTGTCTGGTCACCCCAGCGTATCACGTTTAGTATGGCTTCCAGTTCAAAAAGCCAAAGACATGTCCCGGACTTTGTCTTGTGGCTGGTATTTGTAGAGCACTGATATACGCACGTTGTAGTTGACCCTTAAAGAAAAGAAAAAAAAAATCTGAGTTTACTTTCCTGCAAAATACGGACATGGCCAATGAAGGCGAACAACAAAAAGATCCCAGCCAATAATACTCAGAATACGATTAGACAAAAAAAGTGAGATGCGCGCCGGGACAATAAGCATAACGCTTCACTCGCTCTCTTTGTTTGTTTGTTTTTGTTTTTTTTTTCATTACGAATTGTATTTTGAGCTTTCTCTAAAACATTGAGGTGGGCTAGTTGGATATGCATGATATGAAAATTAAATAGCGCAAAGGTTAAATATTGAGCTTTCTCATTCGCTGGGACGCTCCTATTTTTCCTCGTGATTTGCTGTCTCCGTATTGGGCAGGAACGTAAACTCACGCACCTTTCTGAGGGTTCAAGAATAGGCTATATATAAACAGCAGAAAATATAAATTTGTTTCTTTGCCGTTGTTTTTCAGAATACGGGATCTGATTTGATAGAGTTAGTCCAAGCAACGTGTGCTTCGGGCTTTTAATAAACAAGCTGGCAAAGTATTGCATTATTGGCCATGGACGATCTTATCGAGCCGGTGCGCGCCCGAACTGTGTCGTCCACGTTTAAGGTATCTTAGTGGACGCAAGGGGCAACCAACTGCAAGGACTTCTGGCCAATGGTTACAGGATTTGAAAATTAAGACGAAGTCAAAATAGTTTGTGTAGCCGAGACATTGAAGTGCGTTCCACAGGAAGCAAAATTGCGCGGTAAGCAGTACTTTGATAGTCGACGGACCGTAAATTCCTCACTTGTAGTATTTCATAAGTAATATTTAAACATTAAAAATTCATTCGTGATTTTTTTTTTTTTTTTGTAAAAGACGTTATTTTTATTTTTTCTTCTGCGTGCAGCATCGAATGTTCCATGAGTGAGGAAATCTCTGCTTCGCGTTATTGACTCACGGGTCGCGCAAGAACGCTTTTCATCGTAGCATCAAAAATTCAAAGCGTGAAGAGCCCAATCTGAACAATGAGAGGTTCGGCTTGCAGCGTGTAAGACATTGTAATGCCATGTAATATTTAACGGAAACCCCCTGAGCAGTCTGGGAAATACTTGGCATTACTTTACAAAAGCTAGTTTACACATATGCGTTTGACTGAGACGTACAATATTACGACTACTTCTGACTCCTGACGACGAGATGGCACACTGTTGCCATCTGTCGGGCAACCCTGGAACACCTCCTATCTGCGTATATTTCCTATTTTTTACGTATCATTTTCTCACCGTGTGCTTCAAGTGTATATGACAATTTTGTGAGCGACACACCACTGCTCGTAGTTGTGCGTAATCTTCATCTCGTAAAGAATGAAAAACCTGCAGTCGTTTGAAAATGTTTCAGGGCGCCCTGATTGATAAGGCCAGTGTTTGCCAGTGCGTTTGCACATAGCCTCCTATATACTGACAAAGCCAGGCAGATCGCCACGAGAAGCGACCGCCGAAATGGAAAAGGTGGAGCGGCAGAGAACGGATGAGAGGAGAGCCACGTGACTGGCTCATAGCCTCCTATATACTGACAAAGCCAGGCAGATCGCCACGAGAAGCGACCGCCGAAATGGAAAAGGTGGAGCGGCAGAGAACGGATGAGAGGAGAGCCACGTGACTGGCTCATAGCCTCCTATATACTGACAAAGCCAGGCAAATCGCCACGAGAAGCGACCGCCGAAATGGAAAAGGTGGAGCGGCAGAGAACGGATGAGAGGAGAGCCACGTGACTGGCGAACGCTGCGGCGAGACGCCGAAACACACTTCTCCCGAGCGAACAGACGTGTTTTGGATCCTCGCCGCTTCAAAAACGGTGCGCAGACGTTCAGGTTGTCCGAGAAACTTCTCTTTGATGCTCTGTGCTAACAGATCCTCGCGCTGCAAATTTGCGACCGCGAACTCTATGGCTCCGTTGTCGAACTGCCAGACTTTGTGAGTATAGATGAGGCTATGATTCGCATGTCGTTAGCATTCAAAAATCGTCGTAACGCATGCAGTTGGTCAGAGTTAAAAATAAAAAATTTGAAACAGCTCGACATGTTAGCAAAAATACTTAACTCAGAGACGTTAGTTCAGAGATTTAGTTGGCCCTAGTAAACTGACGAGTGCCATTCTAAGGCACCCCGGATGGTTTACTTCATCGCACCTTGAAACGAGGTGTAAGACACACAGATGTGGAAACAGCAGTAGGGACTTACCGAATATGTGAACAGGTTGTGTCCCTCTTTATCGTGCGGCTACTCTTTGTATGCGATACGTTTGCGTGAAACTACGCCTTCTTTGCTGGGGGTCATGAAAAATAATCGTACCGTCGACGGTCTTAGAATTTAAATGCGATGTTCGTGCAAATCAGACAAAATAAACTGACCACGTTTCAGTACTTTTGCAAATCATCATTTTTCTTCAGTTGTATGGAGATCGCAAATAAAAATAAAATTAAATAAAATAGTGCGCGTCAATCACACACGATGCGTGGACCTTACCACTTTAAACTACAAACCATCTTTTCAGGGAGAAATTGGTGGGAACTCCAAGTGTTCATTCGCCAAAAGCAAAACAGTCAGCAGGACACATGTTCAACATTGAGCATATCCCTGCAGAAATAACAAAAACACACTCGGTAGTGACAAAATGAAATATCTAACGGTCACGGTTTAAAAAAGATGTTTCTTGATCAATTCCACTATATATTTTTTTTTGTTAAATCGGTGGGTGGTTAGATTTCGGTTAAAGGTGGCCCGGCGCCGCATTTGTCGCCCCTAGGTTACATTCTAGAAAATTCTACGCAATTTGAAAGCCAAAAGAGGCCTGCCTGGCAGCTGCAACCAGTGAGTCCAATATTGTCCAGAATAAAAATAGGAGATGAATCTGAAACTTAAACTAAACGTTTAAAGAGAAGATAATTGTGTCCAAAAACTTAAAGAAAAACAAACCAGCATCTTGTGTCGGCGACGGAAGGATGACTGTTCTGATACAGCGCAACATTGCTGCTGCTATACACGCGGTGGTTTGTTCAGAAATGCTCCGAACTAGAACGTATGATTACAGACGAAAATGGGCTGGAAATTTTCAAAAGGGGAAACATTGATAAAAGAAAGAAACGGGTCAAGCGGGGTTCGAGCCCTATTGCACTAAGTGAAAACCGCATGCATTTCCAACTCCACCGCGTGTGACGTTTTTCTTTTTTTCCCATTACGCACGTTGCAATATTACATCGTGCGATTTGCTTTTTGTGCAACACTATCATTTCTCACTTTTAGTCATATCAGTGCCCATCTCTATATCTTGTGACACGGAGACAGCTCGTTGAAACAAGGTCATCAGTCAAACCAACCCTTGCATTGAGTGCGACCGTCAGTGGAAAATGGCCTATTGTGATACCTTTATCTCTTCTAATTGCCGCTTCCATGATATTCCTTTTGTTCTTGCGTACTGATGCTCCTCATAAAAACCTGAATGTAAAGGTAACGTTCCCTCTTGATCGTGCTGTCCTTATCAACATGAAAAAAATATATATTGATAAGATACAAACTATGCCGTGCTTGTGCGCCCGCAAAGATTAATATTAGATATTGCAAAGATAGAGCTACTGTTCATATGTTCATTGCCAACGAGCTTGGAAGAATAGACCTTTCTGGAAAATTCCAGGGGACCTTGCAACGAGTGGATTGTGGGGCTGTTTGGATGTACGCCCATGCCGGCTCGAACGCTTCGTATCTCCTGGTAGCAGCACGAGTCATTCTTTCTCGTCGTTAAAAGCTCAAAACACACACAAAAAAAAATTAAGTGCCCGGAAAAGAAGGTTATTACATACTCTGCGTTGCCTTATTCCTTCCACCTTCTCTGCGTTCTGAAATCACGAACTGTTAAATCAACGTCAACTTCATCTTCGCCTCTTGGATAATTTCACCTGCCGCACACCTGAACGTCACAATCCGTAAAGCAGACGCTGGGGTCACCAAACATTTCCGGAGAGGTCGAATAATATCCTGGCACACGCTGGGCAAGCGACCGAAGGACTCTCGAAAGCCGGAGCTCACACTGCCCATACACCATACAACAGACAGTCTGCCAACACAAGTCGCCGCAATATTCGTGGTTCGAACGCCGCGTGCCAAGTATTCTCCTTGAGCTCATTGCCACGCGGCATTCGAAGCACGAAATCTCACGGTGACTCGCGTTCGAATATGTTTGCAGACTGTCTTTTGTGAAATGTGTGATCAGTATGACCCCGGCTTAAGGGCACCAAGAACGCAGGCGGCAGCGTAGGGGCCAATAATAAAAGAACAAACCTGCGTGTCTCAAATCGCGTAAGTGTGCGCTAGAACGCTAGAAAGTTCAGAGCTATAAGGATGTCTCTGCTGCCGCTAACTCCTAGCATATTTTTTTTTTTATATTGTTGCATAAAACCTTAAACACACAACTTACGTTCGTAGACCACGACAAAACATACATTCGGCGCGACCAAAAATATATTAAAATTAGACCACAAACTGTGGGCAAACGACCTGCGCCAACGCGTTTGTTGAAGTATTCTGTTTAATCATAACAAATGTTTCATTTCGTGCAAGAAAGAACAAAAACAAGAAATATTGACCTTTCGCGTTGACTTTCTTTATGCTTATTGATACGTAGTAAAATCTGAAAATTATTCATACGCGTGTTCTAAAGAGGTCAACAAACCTTTTACCAAACGACATAAATGTGAACACGCACTTTTGTTCAAGGACACTGTCGCCATCACGCGGGTACAAGTTGAAAGGGTCATACCATAGCCTCCTATGGGCAGAGTTTTTGCACGCGTTGTTCAAACCGAGCGGGCACATGTGACGTTTCTTCATTCACTATGGCGCCACTAGGTGCCACTACGAGCTGCAACCGGCTGGATGTGAATATCCGGCACTTTTCGATCGATGGCACGACAGTCGTCAGCTTAAAACGTTTCTATAAAGTTATCCACCCACTACGAAGTTTAGCAACCGTATTCTCCATCGAAGTTGGGATCGGTGTTGACTCCTGAAATGATGTCGAAAGGTATTCATACACGAGGCAAAAAAGTAATCAAAATAAATGTGAGTTATCAGCTTGCGATGGGGGCCATCATAAGAAGAGGTATACTGATTAAGCCAAGAGTTGGGTGGGAGAGAAAAAAAGTATACTTTATATCCTGATCTAAATTATGATATACACATAGTGAACTTTCCTGTTATATGTTAAAAGAAACTGCTTGTCAGAGGCAAATATTCTAACCTTGTAAATGGTTTCTAATAATATTTGCAGTCTACATCACGTGGTAGTTCTCATTAGAACGCTTCAATTTGACATGAAAACTATCATATCGCGTTTTTCGGTCTATCGTTTGTGGACTACACACCTTTAAATGTAAATATTTTACGCAGGACGGACTCTCCACATGTGGGAACTTTACAACAGTGTTGTTGTTTTTTTCCTAGATTGTTTACTAGGGCTAGACGACTCGGGTTTTGTGAATGACAGAGTTTATTAATGTTGATTTATGCATGATACAAGTTGTTTTGTGAGCTAACACAGCAGGCATTTGTCTAGGTTAGCATTATATGCTTTTTTTTTGCATGCGGATTAGGCATTAAATGCAAACTAACTAAAGAAAACTCTTTTCTTTTTTTAGTCCAATTTTGTCTGCGGGCCATACTCCAGGTGCGGACACTAGTCTGGAAAAGCGTAGGAAATAGTTTTGTCAGAATGAATAAACGTCGCGATTGGTTTTCATCCCAACTTTTACTTTGTGGTAAATATCAAATCGAAGCGTTGACTTGCCGCTTTCATTTCAATCTACGTAGCTCCACAATGTTGAGAGATAGGCATTATAAATACTGCGGGTCCTTTCGTCTTTCAAACCCTCATTTTCAGTGCCGTCCACAGGTATAGGACACGTCGGCAAGCTTACTCAGTGGAGTCAGTAGATCACTGTACTCCGTTCACCCCGTTGTGATTACTTCACAGAAAACGAGGCTGATTGGTTTGTGCCGCTTATCGATTTTAATGGACATTCCCAACATAATGATCTCGCGAGAATGCTTCGAACAATACAGTTGTTGTTCTTTTATTATCTTCGCGCTAACGTCATTGTCACACTCCTCAGTGAAGGCTGGCGCTCAATGTCCACCTTTCGAAGCTGAATATTAGTTGCTATGTTTATCACGAGAACTTACGAAAACCATTTATTACTACAAAAGGGATATTACTTTTACCTATCTAAGTGTGCCGATTCGTACGGGTGATCTAAGCTCCAAAGAAGCTCTTTAAAAGGAATGCGTTTTCGATGTGCAGGGGTTTCGAGAGAACTAAAGACAAACAATAAAGAGTGTGTATGCCGTAGCGGATAAGGGCCAAATAATGTTACTTACTAACACAATGGCGGCCGTAAACATTCTGACGGATGGAAAGTGGACAGGCAATGCTCGTTGACCACTTGCTCTTACTAGAAATAATGACAAACGCTTCTAATGATCTTGTCAACACATATGTGCGCAAGGACTAAATGTAGGCGTTCCAGAATTGGTTACTGCTGCAAAACGTAATTGTGTTGTGTGTATGTTTACAAAGCAGGAAGTTAGATCAGCCCCATGAGCGTCTAGTGTATCACCTGTATATATATTGAGCAATTTAGCCAGTGCGGTACAACCGCCAGTCTGGGACCTCTAACTTGCACCAAGCAGTAGTGATACACGACCGCACGCCAGTACGCGTAAGATTCTCATCCGAATCGACGTAAACGGACAGGGGTGTGGATTGAGTCCAGGATCCCTGGGTTCCGCAGCGCGAGCTTTCGCTCCACGTGTTCCAAGCTGGAGCACGCTAGACCGCCCAAACACCGATCCCCCATGTTTACTACTGTTTGAAAAAGCAGAAATAACAAAAAAGTTAGTTTCTCGTTCGCACAACGACGCTTTCCTGCGCTGCTCATCGGGTCAAAACATTACAAAACATTAATTTACCGGAGAAAAGCTTACCTATTATTTTCTCCCCTGGACAGAAGTTCACTTAGGGGAAAGTTGTTGATTTTCATTGATCTTAACATCAGCTTAGGTTTTATGTTTTCAGGAGCCTAATTCCTGACTATGAAAATCCGCAAGATTTTGCCTTCGTGGCACATCCCCACAGTCTTTGGAGGGGATGTGCTAGATAAGCGAAGTTCATTACGTTCACGCTGCTATGTTGCAGATGTGTTTAAAAGCAAAAAAAAAAAAAAAAAAAAAAAACACCTGCGACAATTTTGCTGTAAAACCTCACTGCGTGTTGTCTAATGACTTGCGCACATTGCGGTTTCGAGGGAACCCGTAAATTAAACTTGTCCGTACATCGCGAAACAGTGAGGTCTAATTCGACTCGTAAAAACTGGTGCAGGATCACGCGTTTCGCAACCCAGACGATCTACTATTCAGCTCAGCGGGGTGTACAGGACAGCACAACAAGTTGCTATCAATATGTGAGTAATATCATGAAGCTTTCAGCACGGTTTTATGGGGTACTGTTTTATTTGCTCGTTTGCTTACATTCCGGACCTGTACACTTCATAGTTAACTGCTTGATGTAGCTTTCACTTCGTAATAATGATAAAAATAAAAATAAAGCAGCAATCATTGTTTCTGGAGGCCCGAATCAACGGAGAAGATTATTTTACATGAAGCTTAGATTTAATTCGAACAGATTAAAAAAAATTATTGAACGAGTTCTGTCTTCGCCATCCATTTATCAGGCTCGGTGGACATTAGATGATGGGATAATCGTAACGGTAGGTTGCCTGAAACTTACATCTCTTAATTTACTTTTTCAATTATTGGGTTTAGGGGTCTGACATGTTTTGGAAAAATCACGTTACCCACTTACGACCAAGAAAAGCTCCCAAGTACTGGCGTAGTTCGTCTTATTAGACACCTTCCTTCCACGCGAAATAATTTGTTTCGTTATAATTCACTTTTTACTCACATTTAAACTATTCACAACTTGTGTGGGCTGAAAACTACATTTTCAAACTTTGAGAGCGTTCACTTAATATATATATATATAGATATATATATATATATATATATAGAGAGAGAGAGAGAGAGAGAAATAGAGAGAGAGAGAGAGAAAACGTAGCGCAGGATGACGAAAAGTATATACGGAAGAAAAACGCACTTGATACGATTGTTGGAGTTTTTAAAACATATTATTCGTAAAGTTCTTGTCGACGTTTCGGCCTGAGACAAATTGCTTTCGAGACTCGAGTCTCGAAAAAGGTCTGTCTCAGGCTGAAACGTCGACGAACCTTATGAATAATAGGTTTTAAAAACTCCAACAACCATCTCAAGTGCGTTTTTCTGTTGTATATATATATATATATATATATATATATATATATATATATATATATATATATATGTGTGTGTGGGTGTGTGTGTGTGTGTGTCACATCTATGACGCGCCCTATGGATCACCAAATGCCATTTTCTCATCGTTCTCGCGTGATCAGAGCCCTCAACCTTTATAAATATCGTTCGAGCGTCTGCTGTAAATTAGAAACTCAAAAGAATATAAATAGTATACGTAATCTGGGCCAATCGCAAATATAGAGTTTTAGTTATTCTACGAGATACAAAGGAAACTGGATAGTGCCTACAACTCGGCTAAACTCCGGAAAAGAAAGAGTGCCGCGATCTCTAATAAATAGCTGTCACCTTGTTAATTTTTATATATGCACTTTGCGGGCATCTTCTAGCTCCGATTCCCACAAACCCTGTCTCCGGATGAATATAACACTGCAATACTTCGCTTTCGGCAAAAGGGTTTATTGACTCACTCATTGCCTTGGGGGGGCTTCGGGATCGGGGGACGGTCATCAGCGAGGCCGGTGGAGAGTTCGCTGCCACAGCAGCTTCTCCGAGTCCCAGCGGTGGTCGTCCACACCGCGTCATGGGGACGTCGTCGTCCAGGGTCGCTGTCCGGTCCGTTTGTCGAGTCCGCCACTCGACGTAGTGCCCGCAACTTGGAGCTACACTTAACTTCGAGCAAAGTATGAAAGCATGAAAAATTATTTTAGAGCGAAGCTCTTAGGGGCCCGTTTCCGGCTTGAGCGGCGTCGGCGTCGCCGTCGGCGTAACCGCGAGGTCACGTGAGCCCCCCGAGGTCACGTGAACCATTCAGGTCACGTGACACCCCTAGGTCACGTGACCCCCAGAAGTCACGTGACCCCTGAGGTCACGTGACCCCCTGAAGTCACGTGACCCCTCTAAGGTCATGTGACCCCTTCAGGTCACGTGACCCCCGTGGTCACGTGACCCCCAAAGGTCACGTGAGCCCCTGAGGTGACGTGACTCCTGAGGTCACATGACCCCATCAGGTCACGTGACCCCATGAGGTCACGTGACCCCCTGAAGTCACGTGACCTCAAGGAGTCACCAATCCCTCAGTACGCTTCCATCTTCCTCCTCAAGAGCTGCGCTCTAACCGGCGTTACAGGGAATTGTAAACGGCTTTCATTTTAGAGCGCAGCTCTTAGGGGCCCGTTCCCGGCTTGAGCGGCGTCGCCGTCGCCGTCGCCGTCGCCGTCGCCGTCGGCGTAACCAAGGTCATCCCAAGGTCACGTGACCCCCAAGGTCACGTGACCCCTCCAGGTCACATGACCCCTCTCAAGGTCATCTCAAGGTCACGTGACCCCACGTGACTCCCAAGGTCACGTGACCCCACGTGACTCCCAAGGTCACGTGACCCCTCGAGGTCACGTGACCCCTCCCTTGGTCATCTCAAGGTCACGTGACCCCAAGACCCCACGTGACCCTTTGAAGGTGACGTGACCCCCAAGTCACGTGACCCCTCTGAGGTCACGTGACCCCCGAGGTCACGTGGTCTCCTCCCCAAGGTCACGTGACCCCCAATGTCACGTGACCCCTCCCAAGGTCATCTCAAGGTCACGTGACCCCAAGGTGACCCCCACGTGACCCCCAGGTCACGTGACCCCTCTGAGGTCACGTGACCCCTCTGAGGTCACGTGACCCCCCGAGGTCACGTGACCCCCCTCCCCGAAGTCACGTGACATCCCCCCACCCCCGAGGTCACGTGACCGCCCCCCCGGAGCATATTAAAGAATGAGGGGAGGAGGAGGGGTCTACCCTCCCCTCAGTACCCTTCACTCCTCCTCCTCAAGAGCTGCGCTCCAATTCGGCGTTACAGGGATTTGTAAACGGCTTTCACTTTTTTATGTGTGTGCTACCAAGATATGTTAAAAATAATGTTGCAGTTTCTGGGGTTTTTATTGTGGTCAGCTTTCCAATCACTTTCTCTTAGAATAGTCAAAAGCCACAGTAGTCAATTCCTTTTTTGGGGGTTGTTTTTGCTTTTGTGATAAAGGTAATGTGTATTATTGTAAAATTTATTTGTGTTTTTTTTTTCTTACACTTGCTTTCTGCTAGGAGGGGCTGAGGACCAGCCAAGCTGCTCGGACAGCTTTTTATCCTCAGCCCCCACCATCCTTACGTGGTAATAAACTATTATTAATATGTTGAAATCGCAGTATTGACCGCAATTACTATTAGAGGTCAGACCGCATTAATAGAAGTTCTGCAGCGTATTCCTATTCTCGAGGGAATTATCTTGGCTTGTACAAATTTATGGAGCAGTATGACTGGTCGGATGTCTTAAGTAACCATATAGCTGATTCAGCTACAGAAACCTTGGCATCTATTGTCATGAATGCAATGAATATCTTTATACCGAAACGATTGACGCGCTCTTCCATTACCCTTGCTGGTTATCAAGAGAGTTAAAAATCGCCTCACGAAAGAAGCTGCACTGTCATCGTTTGTATAAAAAAACATGATTGGACGTGTGGTATCAGAAGTTCAGCATTTATCGTGGTTTGGTCAAAACACTATACGAACAAGATAACCAACTGTACCTAAAGAACTGTATCCAGTATAACCTAAAGAAAAATCCCAAAAACTTTTGGCGCTTTACGAAGCAACATTTTCGTGAAAATAAGTCAAATATTTGCCTCCCAGACGATAATGGTAATCTGTGTCCTCAGGTCGATATTGCAACTTGTTTTGCTGAGTATTTCAGTTCCTACTATTCTTCTTTTCCCACGTGCAGCTCTTTTAGTTCCGTTGACTCTGAGTGTTCCGATTATTTGTCTACATTTACTGTTTGCATTGAATACATTTTAGAAGCTATAAAATAACTGAAACCCAAACTATCAACCGGCATTGATGGCATACCTAGTTTTATTATAAAAAGTTCTATTTTGCTACAGTTTTAATGCATATTTTCAACTTGTCTCTTGCACAGGATTATTTCCCCGAACTTTAGAAATTCTCCGCAGTTGTGCCTATTTTTAAATCCGGTGATTCTACATTGGTTAACAATTACCGGCCGGTGTCACTGTTATGTGGATTTGCAAAGCTAGTTGAAAAAGTAGTCCATAAGCGTCTTTACTTTTATATGAGCCCGATGATAACTAAAGCTCAGCGCGGATTTTTAAAGCGGAGATCGGTATAATCAAACTTATGCTCATTTTTAAATTTCTCAGCGCCAATTGTTTCCAGTAGGCGACAGGTGGATGCGATTTATTTTCACATCTCGAAAGCGTTCGACCGTGTTAGTCATGATTTACTTCTACAAAAACTCGCTCTGCATGATTTCAGCCCACATCTGTGCGCATGGTTTTCCAGTTATAAAAAAGGTAGTCGAAACTCTGTTCGTGTTGAAGAATGCTACCCCGACGAGTTTGTTTCTAACTCCAGGGTGCCCCAGGGGTCCATCCTGGGATAGCTTTTCTTTATTTTGTTTATAAATGATGTTGTTTCTTGTGTTGGTGACGCAAAAATTCTTCCTTTTGCCGATGATGTTAAACTATTTTAAGTGTGAGGTCAGCATTGGATTGCACTCGTCTTCAGGCTGACATAGAACATGTTTCAAATTGATGCTTCAAAAACCACTTGTCGTTTAATCCCGAGAAAACTAAACATATTATACTATCTGGAAAGCTTGAATTCATTTCTTTTTCTTACAACCTTGAAGGCTCCTTGATACCCCGGGTATCTTTTGTAAGGGATCGTGGTGTCCGTATTGACAGTTAACTTTTTTTCAAAGAACATGTGTCTATAACTGTTAATACTGCGTTAAGAGTGTTAGGCAATATTTCTCGGTTATGTCGGCGATTCTCATCACCCTCTTGTCTGTTGCATTTGTTTAAGTCACTAGTTAGATCACGGTTAGAATTTGGCTCGGTAATCTGGAATTCATTATCTCTTGGTCAACCAACAGAAATCGAAAATGTACAAAAGCGGGTGATAAGAATTGTGTATGACCGCTATGTTGGAAGGAGGTATTTTTATCATTATGAAATGCTACTTCACCGGTTTGCATTATATAAACTTGCCATGAGGAGGCAGTCCAGAGATTTTGTTTTTCTTCATAAAGTTCTTCGTGGTCACGTCAGGTCAGTGGATTTACTACGATTCATTGACTTTCATGTTCCATCAAGAGCCAGCCGGAATGTATTAATCTTTTATCCGTGTTGCTTGTCTCCCGTATCCCCTTTGTCACTGATTCAATTGGCCTTCAATGAGGAACATAACCTGGATATTTTCATGTGTCTTCGGGAATTTACCTTGCTTGTTCGTTAATGGATGTCTTTCGCCTAGAATGAGATTTTGTTTTTGTGGTATTTGTATTGAGTATTTTAGCTTTTGCGGTATTTGTATTTTAGTATTTTCTGCACCGTAGTGAAGACTGAGAAGTTAGACATACCTAAACCAAATTTCGAGTTTTTTTCCGCCCTATTAAAAAAACCGCGTTCAAAAAGATCTATGTAAGCCCTGCCCACAATGACTATTGGAAGAGTGACGTCGTTACTTGTTTATTTGGGAAGGTTTCTTCTCTAGTCGGCGCATTAATCTGACTTTCTATACCATAACTGGCGAGAATATTTAAATAATTGCACAGTTGAGACTTGGATCGCTTTAGTAAATCATTATTAAAATCACCCACCAGGCAAACATTATCGGTGATTGCAAACTTTTCTAAATTTGAATCCAACTCCCCTAAGAAGTTAAACACATTATCAGACGGCGGTTTGTAAATAGCCAAAAGTGATACAACTGAAGTATGGTTAAAACATTTTGGAGCAAGGCATTCGGCATGATTAAAACTAAGGTTCAAGTCAACAGTTGACCAGTTGTCTTTTACAAAAATGGCTATACCTCCTCCCCTGAATTTAATATGAGAAGATAATAATAATAATTTTGTGTGCCCAAAAACAACCCGATGGTCTTCACTTTGCTACGCAAAGACCGAGTACACGCCAAACAGACACAAAACAAATAAAACACACATCAGAGATAGGTAGCGATCGCTCGCCATTGCTTGCGGTAAAGAGAAAAATCACTGAATATTTCGATACCTGCATTGTCAAAGTGATTGAACAGTGATTGATGCGTGACAAGGGTGAAGATCTGCATATGGCATTGACACAAAAAGTAGACTGATTTCTTGTCAAACGGGAGGGGACATGGATATCAACATTGAATAAACGCGAATCGTTATATATAATTCTATTTACTATCTTGTGCAAAATAATCAAGTGACGTTCTGTTGTTCTGTCAGACAGTGACCTCAGCAAGAACTAATCTAGAAGAAAGTTGTAAAAAAATAAAAACGGCACTGAAGATAGCGATGTAAACGATGCTTATTAAAGCGTTTTTGCACACTTTCAATATTTGTTGACTGCGTTTCTGACAAACAGTTCCAAGCTGTAGAACCGAATTCAAGCCTTGACCTAACATGAGAGCAAAATAGACGAATAATGCAGTCAGAGTGTTTAAATTGCTTTGCGATGCGAGATATCAGTGCCAACATCTTTGTCGCGCTGCCAACTAAAGAAGACACATACGAAATAAACGTCAGTCCATTATCTATGCTCACGTCAAGGCCTCTTACAACAGAGATGCGTTTTATTGAAGTTCATTTTTATACATAATTGTTATATAATACATTACGACGTCTACACAGGGACAAGACATTTGATTTGAGCGGGTTCAGTGCCGAGCTGCTCACTTTACACGACTGAGCTATTCGCGGCACGTCATTCAGTAAAGTTTCGCGGTCTACAGGAGTATGAATATTAATAAAAATCTTAATGTCATCAGCAAGCAACAACAACCTAGCATTTTGAACATATGACGTTAGATCATTTACGAAGATAAGGAACAAAAGCGGGCCAATAACCAACCGCTGGGGAACACCAGAATTAGAAAAAGAAGTTCTTGAGCGACTATTATCTATTCGAACACGGTTGGAATGATGTAACAGGTAACTTTAAAGCCATTTGCACAACTCTTCACAACAACCGTATGAACACAATTTAGGGAATACCAACTCATGGTTTACTTTATCAAACGCTTCTGAAATATCAAAATGTATACAATTAATTTCACCTTTGTTCATAACAACAGGGGCACGGAAGTTCAACAAAGCTCACAAATTAGTTTCAACAGACCGTCCAATCAGGAAAACGTGCTGGCAAGATAGAAACATTTGCAGGAAGTAAAAATGAATTCGGTTATGCAGAACCCGTTCAAACATCTTAGAAAATCCAGGCAATAAAGATATGGGGCGATAGTTATTAGTAGCCGAAGCGTCACCACCTTTGAAATTAGGTACATTCATCGCGTTCTTCCAAAGCGATGGAAAAACACCGAAGCTAAGAGATAGGTTGAAGACGTGCTTCAAAACAGGTAAAAACCCAAACCACAACCATTTATAATAAAAGAAAAAATGGAGTCAGCTTGAGTAGGTAATTTTGGTTTTAGTTTATAGCTTCAGCGATTTCTTCGACATCTATATCGGACTGGAACAGCCTCCCTAGAGACATTGCCTCTGTCAGTGACCATCAGTCATTTGTCTCCGCTCTTAGCATGTTAAACCTTGAATGGTCTTGTATCCCTGCAATATTTGTTGGTGTCAGTGTGTTTGTTTTTTTGATGTACATGTTTTTATTGTGCGCGAACTTTTTATATCTTATGTTTGAAGGCCAAAAATGCGCGAAATGCTTTGTACCTTTATTTTTTTATATTTGTCTCTTTCTCTTGCCACTTGGTTCAGTTCTACCATTCTTTGTATCACGTTCCCCTTATGTAACGCCCGAGAGGGCCTTTGGATTAAAATAGATAAATAAATAAATACATAGAAGCATATACAAAATGTGACTGGCTGTGCGCCAGACATTGAACAAGTTTGTGGGCTCAAGTCTATTCGGCACAGTTACGAGAAAAAAAAAACTGAATAGAGGATGCAATTGGGATTATTTTGTAACCTATCGTAACGAGAAAAGAAACGCGTTACGACTGAGATAAATTATTGAGTCGGTGAAACTACAGCGTTCACTGTACTTAACCGTCGTTCGATCAGGCCAAACAAGTCAGTTACTTTCCTGAGCGAATTGAGGGTTTCCACAAAATTGTAGTTAGATGGTATCGGATCATTCTCAAATGGCGCCAGTACCAATATTGCTCAGGAGCTAAAATTGGATTCTATGTGTCTACAAAAAGGGGACGTTTTCGAAAAAATTAAGGATATCCAGCCAGAACCACATGCTATGACTTTGGTGACTAAATAAAAAAGGCAAATATATTATTGAATGAAGTAAAATAAAGATACTTAAAAGAACATAAGAATTAGGTTAGGTCTGCAAGCAGGTGAGAGGACCACACCTGATGCAATAAAAAATGTGAAAGCTGATACAGATTAAATAAAACAGATATAGTTCAATAATAACATGGTGATCCATACAATCAAGAAATCCACATCATTATACCCTGAATCTGAACCTTCCTCTGTCAACAAGCGCTCGTGAACAGACGACTGTTAACACAATTGGTAAAACAGAACTCTCAACATATACGCAAATAATATAACGAGTATAGAGTTAAGATCCGAACAACATGTTGTCAGAGTTCCAAAAGATTATGAGTTCCAAAAAGATTATGTATATAAACAAGCAATTATGCCGGTCAACCCAATGTTCGCTAAGATCTGTCTCTCATACAGCATTAGAAATAAATTAAAATAGAAAATAGGACAAGTTGGGAGCCAGGTCGCTGCGGTCAGCACTGCAGGAAAAATTAAGCTAAACTGTAAACCCGGAGAGCTGAGATGCATTTTATGGGCATGTTAAGAAACCTTAACCAGTTAAGATTACTTGATTATGTTCTCATCTGCAGCAATATATTGATTAGACAAGCTTGTTTTAAGACACTCAAGTTTTTTTCAATTAGGCGGCTTGGCTAAGCTATAAACTTCTCGGACATCTGGTTGTTCTGAATACTACAAGGAACTTCCAGACGCGTTGAAGTGCTTGAGCTGAATCGATACTTTCAGCAAAATTGAGTCTTCAAGCCAAATTGAAACATCCAGCCGAGCGAAGGAGCCTAGTGCTTCTATTAACTCGTACAGGTGCTTATGCAAACCGAGTCCTTCCAGTTTGGCAGTTGGAGTGCTAGGCGGTAGGCGTAGTGCTATCTTGTAGGCCTTGCGGATCAAGGTATTAACCTTATTGGTGAAGGTAAACCTGAGGCGTAGGTTTGGGGCCTAGTATACTAGCCGGCTTAGGACAAATATTTGTAGGCGGTAACTCCAGAGGGGCACTTTTTCCAACCCAGCCACCCTCACCTTCCCCTCAATGTACTTCACCTCGGAATGCACCCTATGTGGCGACAAAGCCACTCTGACCCACATAATCTGGGCTTGCCCACAAGACCCTTTCTCCCCAACCAGTGGCGTAACGAGGATCAGCGGTACCCGGAGCAGTAGCCCGCCGCAACACCCCCCCCTCCCCCCCCCCTCCCCCCCTCCCCGCTCTCGCGTGGCCCGCCGCGACTCCCCACCCCCCCCCCCCTTCCCCCCGCTCTCGTGGCCCACCGCAACACCCCCCTGAGCGCTGCACCCGGTGTGGTCCGCCCACCTCCTTGTGTCGCCACTACTCCCAATCCCATCCCATGATGAGTGGGAGACCTCGCTCCGACCATGAGGTGCAACGCGCCTTGCTGGAAAGGGCTAAGGAGGTCGCTACCACCAAGGCCACAACGAGGGCGGCACTCTAAGGAGTTCTTCATATTCCGTCAATAAATGTTTAGGGGCGAAGCTCCTTAGAGTCTAGCTTTCTCCGTCCGGCGTCCGTGCTCACATCGATCTTGCTCGTGCTCGTGAGCTCACGTGCTCACGTGCTCGTGTAGGGCAGGAAAAAAAAAAGAAGATAAAAAAGAAATGTTTGCGCAGTCGACAGGATTCGAACCTGTGCGGGAAGACATCAAGGGATTTCTAGTCCATCGCCTTATCCCCTCGGCCACGACTGCGGGACGAGTGGTGGTAACTCAAAATGTGGTAGTAATTCAAGAGCTGGGGATGTCATGGATGAAACGTGCATGTAGCCGCTCAACATCTATACAGGAGAGGGCGCTGCGGTCAGATGCGTATATAATCGCGTTAAACTTTGCATGCATTGGCTCAACGTTTATAGACAGAGGGCGCTGCGGTCAAATGCGTATATAACCACGTTCCATATTACACATCCTCTTTCTGACATGGATGAAAACGAAAGAAAGGCTCGGCATGCTGCGGCTCTGCGTCTACGCAGACGAGCACCACCAGAGCTTCGCCCCAATCAACATAATTCACCACATGGAGATGCGGTCATTGTTTTCCTTCTCCTCCTCCAGCTGAGCGAAAATTCTGAGCCGAACTGAGCATTCCAGCCGAACATGAACTGAGGCTGAAATGTAACTTGCAGACGAAAAAAAACTGCCAGCAGAATCGAGATCGGATAAAAGGGCTTAAACCAAATTGAGAAGACAATGATCACCCAGTCGTAATTTACTATTTTAGAGTTGATTTCGAGATCGCACCTTAACTTTCTCAGCTACGGGACAATAAAAGAAGAAGGATACTCAAATTAAGTAATCGAATTGCTGAAATGTGTGGAAGGGGTACTTTGATAAAACAAGCAGGACTGGCATTCCCAACGCGAAACATGATTTAATTGACTCAAAAGAGAACTATGACGAAATGCCTTAGCAGTCTAAAAAGAATATTTGGAACGTGGCGAGGTAAACGTTTTGAAGTGTATCCGAACATAACAAGGTAACGCATGGACTGTCACTTTTATTTTATAAAAGAAAAAACACACACACACACACACACACCTGCCTATATGTCACTACGTTATTGCTTTTTCCATGAATTAATTTATTATAGTCATATAATATAGTGAAACGTCATGTTGAAATGAACTTTAGCCCATCGCATTTTTGTTTGCTGTGTTGCCAGCTTCAGCGTTGACTGTGATCTTTTATTGTTCGTCGTTATTGGCTGTTGCTGTGCTCTGCAGCAACGGGAGGCTCACCCTTAAGCTGAGACTGCAGCCAATCGGTGGCTGAGTGGGCTAGTGCACACCGGCTCGGAGCACGTGGAGACCCCAGGCTAGCGGTTGTACTGCACTGACTAAATTTTTTTATCTACAGCTGGGAGACAAGTCGCCCGTTGGGGCAGGCCAAGTTCTAGGCTGTATAAACATACACACAACCCAATTTTTTTTTTATTTGCAACAAACACGAGAGCATGAGGTGACGGCTTTAAAACATTCTTTCGCAGAAGGAGCGCTCGCGCTAGAAAGGCACGTTTGAAAGCCAGGAGTGCTGGCTAACTCGCGCTTGTAGCTTTGGCTGCGGCCTCAGCTTAAAAGCTGACGCACACTTCACTCGTTCCACTCTTTCCCGCCTCCTCCTTTCCTATATCCTCTCCAATTTTACCTTTCCCCAACTTGACTCTCCTCGCAGCTTTGGAGAGGTGAGCCCTAAGGGAATTATCTTCCCCGCAAAAAAACGAGTTTGTACGTAGGCCCTTAAAGGTGAATGAAGTGTTGCTGTCAACCATCATACCCTTACCCATATGATTGCGTATAGGAAACACGCAGGCGCCTGCCTATATGAGCTTTTTTCTTAAAGCGGTAGCCTTTATAGGCCCTACCACACTCAAGGTCTCGGAACGCCCTTGGCTGAAGTGCTCGGGGCTGAAGCGGGGTGGCTGAAGCGCTCGTGGCTGCAAGGGCTCTTGTGCCCATGGCACAAGAGCCCTTGGTTGAAGCTCCGGTCGCGGAAGGTGTTAAGCTTCGGTCGCCTAAGCCCCGGTCGCGTAAACACCGGTCATGAAAGCGCTGGTCGCGTAAGCTAATAAGCGCCGGTAGCTGAAGCTGAAGTGACCTAACGTCCTTGGCGTTGTCCTCGACGTCGTCCCAGAGGTCGTTCTTGAGACTGCCCTAGAGGTCGTCCTCGAGGTCGTTCTACACGTCGTCTTTAATGTCTTCCTAGAGGTCGTCCTAGACGGCGCGCTTGAAGTCGTCCTCTAGGACGTCGTCCTTGACGTCCTCCTAGACGCCGTTCTAGAGGTCGTTCTAGAGGTCGCTCTAGACGACGTTCTCGACGTCGTCCTAAACGTCGTACCATTTCCTTTCCAAACTATTTTCACTCTTCGATGCTTCTTAAAGCTAGCGCATTTCATCGCGTGTTATCAAATGAACAAAGATGAAACTTTTTTTTCAAATACATTCCCATTAACTAATTGACTAGCGAATTCGATCGCAGCACGAAGAACTTTCTTCAACCCCAAGTTCCGACCGCCTCAAAAACGGTCGACGACGCTGCAAGCGCCACCGCCAGCGCTCGGCGGCCGCCGGCAACGCCAACCTGCACGGGCGCGGGACATTCGGAGTCCCACGCTAATCGGCGCCGCTAATCGTCGCAAGGAGGATGTAACGCGCGACGTTGCGAGGCCACTTCACAGAAGCCGCCGCTGGCGCGAACGCTTATCTTGGTCGCATGAACAAAGGATCTGGTGACCAGCTCGGCCAAGTCGACACTCGACTGCGGGCACCGACGGTAGCAAGTACGTCGGCGACTTCGTTGTGGTCCGGCGCCGTCAAACAAGCATGACTCGACGCGACGAGCTTCTGGGCTTCTTCCTCGTCACGCTATTCGTGGCTGTCTACGGACAGCGTCCCGGTAAGCGAACTTACTCCGTTTCAAAAAATTATGACATAAAAAAACAAAACAAAAATACAAGACCCGTACTAAGTCATCCTTTGATTTTAACATTCAACCTCTTTCATTTGTTTTCTACTCGGTTTCCTAAAGAACTACTCATTCATAATTTTAAATTACGCCGTCCTATTTATACAGGTATGATAGTCTCCGTAAACTTGGAAATCGCAAGGCGCGGAGTCTTACCTCCTTGCTTATTGATTGCGTAACTTCTTATTGGTTGCTGGCGATAATGAGATGCTCGAAATTCGCCAAGCCTTGTATTTCTTAAAGTGCCAATGACTATAGCTAACTAAAAAGTTATTATTGTACTTTGGGCAGTCAACATCGTAACCCTCAGATAAGTATTCGTACTTTTGAAAAAAAAGGTTAGAGATGCTAAAAAAAAAAAAAAAAAAAAACTAGATTAAAGCATGAGCACTAAAATGGTTTTACAATTATACCTCCTACCATTTCAAATTTACCCCCGACTTCAAAATAGACAAGATGCAATGGTCGCGAAAACGCCTGTCTCCGCACCAATACGTATTTTAACACACGAATAATCGGCACGAAACAAATATATGTCTTTCGTACGCCGCCATTAGAGACTTTTTTTTAAACAACGCCGGCGCTTGTTGTTGTCTTTATTTTTTTATTTTTTAAAGGAGGGGGTGGGATGGGGGGGGGGGGGGGAACTAGAGAGTTTTGGGTGACTGGCCAACGCTATCAGTTCTGTCTGTGATGACTGTGGTCTAGGGGGCGTTTTGACTCGTTTCATGTCAGCGATTATGCAACGACCGGAAAGCTTTAATACAAACAATGCTCATACACGAAGAGCGGGGCCAATTACCTAACTGCGTTACGTCGTTTTTTTGTTGATTTTTTTAATTTACTTCGTCTAAAAACCGAGAGATGTGCAAACAATGTGACGGGCATGTTTCCAGCCATCTTCCTGTGACCTCGATGCTAACTTTGTCTTGAGGACGCGAAAGGCGTCCGGACAGACCTCAAACACATCGCAACTTTCCTGCTCTCTGCGATAGGAATCAAAGAAAGAAAAAAAAAAAACATTTAGAGCAGCATAGTTTTAAAATGGACCAATTTGCGCTCGCATTAGATTTCTTTTAGTTTCTCGCCGATATTACACCCCTGCTTAAAAATAGCTTCTATACTTCGTCTCACCCTACGATGGACCAAAAGCAAAAGCTAAGCACCGACCGATCCAATCACGAGCCACTTAGAACTTTTGCTGTATTTCGCTTTGATGCGCGTATCGTTGACCACGTCTCGGATCACTGATGAGGGGACGGGTGAACAGTGGTTCGAATCGAAGATGACTGAGTGAATCAACAATTTTACGTTGCAAATAAAGCCAAGGCATATAGGCTTTTTGCAGCGTCGAAGCTATAGAAATGATGCAGCGCTTCTGGATTGGAGCATCATTCCTCCATTCCTAATCAATGTTAAGCGTGTCGTAGTATAGCGTGGGACGTGATTGGACCTGGCGGCCTGTGGCTTTGGCCTTTAGTCCATCGTAGGATGAGACGAAATATAGTGAGCAAAAATGTATATTATTGTATAAAATAACTATGTGGGGCTTAATTTTTTTAGAGGTGTTAATTTTTAGAATTAATACGGCTTGTTCTTCTCACCTTTGCCTGGTTTTGACTGCGCCGAGACGCAGCAGAAATGTTCATTCTCTTCATGCAGTTTTCATGCGGAGGAATTTACTTCCTCTCGTGCGTTTTGGCAGTTTACAAGGAAATCAATAAGTTTTCATGCCCACGCACTTAACTGACACGCCCCTTTATGTTTGAAAACGGGGCTGGAAATTCTGGTTTCCTCTCTTGCTTGATACAATAAACCTTTCTCATTTCTTAAGCGCGCATTCTACGACATCCGTAAATGAACTATTTATGACTTATTGTCATTTGACAAGGTGACACACCAATTAAAGATTTAGGTCGGGCAGCTATAGGACTTTTGTTTTCGAGGGAATAACCGGAAGAGCTATATTCCGCTCTCGCTGGAGCAGGACACTTTATTACATTGCAGCCGCCACTAAAAACTCTTAAAACTTACAAAGCACACACTTTTCCGCAAACCCCCTAGGAGACTCAATCACTGCGATTTGAGGTGAGATATCAGCGAATGAGAAAAGGTTGATAATATGTTTAGACAGTAAAGACAGTCTGCGCTGTGCCAATTAGATGGCGCCTCGCCATGCCACAGTGAAAACAGTTTATTGTTTTAGTTCTTTTTTTAGAGCTAGACATATTTTTAGTTTCGTCATTCGCCAATAGTTCACCGTAGATTTCAGCGATCGGCTCTTTCAAGCACTTCGCGGGAAAAATGGATGCTCCAGATTTTTTTTTTTTTAATGCAGTTACATGGTTTTGTAGCCAATGACGTGCGGCGTTCACCGATCAGAGAACCAATCACGAAGACAGAAGCAACAACGTAAAATAAGCGACGCCCTGCGTTTCTCAAGCGGTCGCGGACTTTACTATCAAATTTTAATAGGTTGCAGTAAGAACGAGCGTATACACTGCAGGAGTTCCAAAGATCAATTAAAGGAGAATGTTAAGTTGCGATTACACTCTTTACTTGAAAATGCTTTTTTATCCTTTCTTTCGCATCGAGAAACAAAATGGAACTGCGATGCACCATCGAGTAAAATCATATGTATTACAGGTATCACAGAAGGGGCCGTACACCCTGCGTAGTTATTTTAAATAATTTGCGAGTTATCGACTCGCTCTAAGAACCTATAACTCAGGTATATCAATTCAAGTAACGACTTTCGATACGTACTACTGCTCCTAATGCTTAACTGCCTCAATGTATTGGTTGATTCGCGGTCTTTTAATCTTACACTCTAAAAACAAAACCGTCCATCAACACTTTTGCTGGGCCCCTTGGAGAGCTAGACAATTGCTGAAATCAGAGAGGAGACTGAAAATATGTTTAGACCTAAAACTATATTCGGCGCTGGGTCACCAAGCGCGGCGCTTCACCCGCTTCCGTCGTGCTCAGTGTCACAGCAAAGAGTGCTTTGTGGGTCGAAAAACATTTTTAATGTCGCCATTTGCCGAGCTCTCTCTGCGAACTGTAGCGACTGTCCCTACCAAGTGCTTTGCAGTGCTTTGCGTACTATACTTCATAGAGCGTCGCTTCTTACGACAGAGTGTCTTCTGGAATAAGGTCTACCACAGCTTCGCCATCACGCTCTTCGCGTAGGAAATTACCTTCTTCCCTAAGGCGTAGTGATCGTCTACAAAGGGGCTGCAACACGCAAAAGGTAAACTGGGTCCGGGAGCGTTCAAGCGTGATGGGGATGGTACAGGTAACGTCGGTGCTCCACGGGCGACAGCCGTCATTGCGTGTTCCGCCTTCTTGTTTTTGTTTTTGTTTTTTCGTATCTCCGGAAGTAAGTCGCTTTTAAACATGTTGTTGAGCATTTTGGTCGCTATTCTTAGATGCCCGGAGTGGCGTAGGGCTGACAATCGCGTGTCTGAACACGTGACATGTCTACACAATTGGTAATTTGAATACCCGCGAAGAGACCTTTATCATTTCCGTTTGGCCTATTCACGAGTGAATCTGTTATGCAAAAGAAAACGTGACCGTTTAAAGAAGGCGTTGGAAAACAATACCGCGACGAAACGTCTCGGGAAAATGAAGCCAAAAGGAAGAGTGGGACATTCTTTTATTTTTTTTTTTTTACGGCCGCGAAGGCGGAGCTCTAACCCAAGAAAACAATAACATAAAACAAGCACAAATGGAAAGAGAAAGGTGACGTCATTTACGGTGGGAGCAAAAAAGTAGGACCGAACATTAAGTGGTTAAATGCTTTGAAGTATTAGTAAGTAGCTACAAGAATACATCAGTAGCTAAATGGGTGTCAAGTCACAATTATAACTTAAGAAAAAAACAACAAATTTGTGAGTTTTACGTGCCAAACCAGCGATGGGCATCTGACACGCTCCAGCGGAGGATTGGGGATTAGTTTCGATCGTCTGGGGACCTTTTGACGTGCAAACAAAAGCTTGGTTACACGGCGCCTAGTCCGCAATGAGTCTCCGTCAGATAGCGTGCGCCTCGGCCGGGATTCGAACCCGCCACATGGGGATCCGTTGGCCACCGCTCACGCCTCGGAGCCACCGAGGCGGCTATTAGAGTTTAAGAAGTTTCAGTGTGGCTTACATATTTTGAATAGAGTATAACCAATTGGTTCAGTTACCGTTACTTCTAGAAATTATGTCAAAAGAACGCAGATATAGACCCTTTCAGGCAACATTTCATGGGCGCCGCCATCTTGACGTCACGTGACCCCGCCGCCATAGCCGCCCTTCAGTTTCTCGCCGTTCCTCCGCGTTGTGTGCTGCACCGGCCACTACCGGAGCTTTGTTTTCGCGTTTTTTTACGTTCCGCTTTGAAATCGTGTGGTTTCTTTAGGTCTTTTTGATATTTCGGGCTTTCATTTAATCATTTGATATCTATATTTTAACAAAGCTCTTGTATTTTCTTATTTATGAAATGGAATCGGACAGCGAATGGATCGACGATTCAGGATTATGGTTTCAGAGACCATGTAAGTTCATCCCATTCTAACGTTTTTCTCGCTAATAAAGGGCAGTCAACGACATTGCGACATATGCAAATTTCAACTGACGCAGTAAGGCTATCCAGTAGTGCTTCTCGCTGCGTGTGCGCGCTCGTTTCCGTAAAGCCGACCCCATGTAAGCGACTTAGCGTGCGACGAGACGAGCGACGGCGACAATGACGAGAGCCAGCGACGAAGATTTCTCAGTGTCGCCTGTTGCATCGCTCGGTTTTTTGGATTTCTAGAAAACGTCGCTCACCGTCTTGGTCGCTTGCTCCCGTCGCTTCCATGCGGTTTGCCTCGTCGCGCGACTGCCCGCGAGCGACAGCGAAGCTGGTCACCGTCGCTTGTCTCGTTGCTGGCCGAATCGCTTGCATGCGGTTTATACTTAATATCGAGGCGCCAATGGTTCAATTCTGTGTGCATGGAAATTAATTGAGTATAAACCGCATGTAAGCGATTTGGCGAGCGACCAGATAAGCGACGGCGACCCGCTTTTCTGTCGCTCAGTCAGTCGAGGCAAACCGCATGGAAGCGACGTAGCAAGCGACCAAGACGGTGAGCGACGTTTTCCAGAAATCCCAAAACCGAGCGATGCGACGGGTGACAGTGAGAAATCTCCGTCGCTCGTCTCGTCGCATGCTAAATCGCTTACATGCGGGTCGGCTTTACGGAAACGAGCGCGCACATGCAGCGAGAAGCACGACTGTGATAGCCTTACTGCGTCAGTCGCAATTTACATATGCCGCAATAGTGTTGACAAAAACATATGCCGCAATAGTGTTGACAAAAAAATTAGCGACAAAAACGTAAGAATGGGATGAACTTACATGGTCATTGAAGCCTCATAATGTTGTATCGTCGACCCATTCGCTGTCCGATTCCATAAATAAGAAAATACAAGAGCTATATCGAAATATAAATTTCAAATGATTAAATGAAAATCCTAAATATCGAAAAGACCTAATGAAAATACAAGATTTCAACGCGGAACGTAAAAGAACACGAAAACGAAGCTCCGATAGTGGCCTGCGCAGCACACAACGCGTAGCGACGGCGGGAAACTGAAGGTCGGCTATGGCGGCCCGGAAAGCGCGCGAAGGGCGCGCCGACTGGTGGCAGCTTGAGTAACTGACTCGCTGAAAGCGTCTATACATTGATTTATCGCAACATCATTTCCCCGCCTCAAGAATGGCCGCCAGCAGAATGTTGATTCAAAAAGAAAAGGATACAATACCATTCTCGTTTTGGAGACCTGAGCAATTGAAACACACCTTAACGCCATGGGGTATTTTAAAACCAAATTGAAAACAATTTAGTCACTGTTTTAATCATTTTGGCTCTAAGAATAAATCTGCGTTCGTAACCCGATCGGGTTCTAGTTCAATTAGCTGTAACCAGCTCAATACCGCTTTAAGTATAACTCCTAAATGTCCACCAAATAGAGGCCCCCTAAAACACTGAGTTTTCTTCCAGTTCTTAGTTATTTAACTAAAACCACTTTCATGACACCTCTGATATCTTGAAACACATAGTAGAATATCTCTTGGAACAAATAGTAAATATCTGGTAAAAGAAAAAATTAAAACTCTTTCGCTTTTACTATCAGGCGCGTTAAATGTAGCGTCTTTTTCAAAATTTTCATCGGAAAATTATGTAGCACGCTTTATAGGTACAATTGCTAGATACTTTGCCAGTAATATACACTTGAACGCAAGGTTAGTATTCTAGGCACCAAGAAAGCTATAGCTGGAACAGATGAGCTCACTTTGCCGCTAATGTTAAGGGAACCGGACTGCCAAATGTAAAACGTGAGTACGCGAGCATTGAACCTAAGGCTAAGAGATAGTTTCGACAGGCGGAGGTTCCACCCGTTGCCGTAACAAAGTGGCACCTACAAGTCAAATTACGGCTTTTGCCAGTTACTTATGCTGCTATTTTGTTTGTAAAACCCGCAGCGCAACTTCAGTCGGCGTTGCAAAGAATGTCGCTAGTTGTACGACGTTCAAGTGTGCCTTTCGTATAGGGACATTTAAGCCAATCCATTGGCGCCATCCGATCTGTACTGAACTTTTTTATTTCATTAATAAACTATTTTCTTACTTTTATTTTTCATATTACTGGGAGCTTTTGTCAGTGACCATAATAGTGTAAAATGAGATTGCAGCAGTTGCCGATAAGCATACCAAAGAACGAATCACAAAGCAAAGAGAGTGAACATAATGTGCGTAAAAAACGGGCAGCATACAGCAGTACTTGCTTCGTCTAAATTTTGAAGTGAGAAAAGTTCCTTGTACGGTGAGTTATAGGTAATTAACGAAGGAGTTTATTGCCTGATACAATTTCAAAAGAGAAAGATATATAGCTCAGAAAGATATATGAATGGTGTGTTGCACGGTTTTAATTTGTAACAAAACAAAACAAGCTCTTCAAAGTTTATAACCGATATGCAGGTAAACTATTTTATTACACAAGCGTGCCAATGCCGTAGCGAGCCATTCGGCAATCTGATGTAGCAAAATACTGGGAAGGCAGAAATCGCGTTCTTGTTAAATATAGAGTTTCTTTACTTCATTGTATTGCTAAATTAAATTCACGTATTTCAATCGGCAAGTTTTCTTTTTTACACGTTGTTATAAAACTTGGAATTAAAGTCATTATAATGAAAGTCAAATAAGTTAGATTATTCTTGTTGAGGAATGTTCATAGGATTACAAATTTTCGCGATGGCTTTAAATCAAGTACCGTATACTCCGGCCTACAAGTCGCACCTCCCTAAAAACAGCTGTTTTCTGAAAAAAAAATTCGGTAATTAAGTCCAACCTTTGTGTAAATCGCACCTTTGTGTAAGTTGTACGGTCGGCGCGGCGAATTGAATTTTGAAAATCCACCTTTGTGTTTTATGACCCTAATATATGCGGAAGCGTGAGCAAGTTTAAATATTCTCGTCATTGTATCGAACTAGAACTAAAAACCCTTTGGCAAACTTGTGCAGTTAACGTCGGTACATATAGAAATAAAGGCATGTAAGTCGCACCGTTGATTTAGCCACACCGACGCAAGCTTTAAAGGAAAAAAATAAAACTTATGCGGCATAAGTCGACTTTTTTTTCTTCTTCTTCTTGTGTGCAAAATACGTAATACAAAATATTTCGTTTTAAACTTTTCACAGATTCTCATTTTGCAAAAACGTAATCATGAGAAACGATGACAGAGCTGATGACACCGGTCATTGTCCTACCCCGCAGCACGCCGCCTTCTAATGCTCTTTGCATTGATCGCCCTCGTACATCCCGTGCAGCGGTTCCCAGCAAGAAAGGAAATGAAGAAAGTGTCAAAACGAAGGCCTCTGATGCTGACGGAACGGATATTGCTAGCAAGTTCATCCGCTTCTTTTGCAAGGGTCGTGGTGACGTCAGAACGCCGAGCTCTGACTGGTTCTGATCGAAGTATAGTGGGTATATCAATTAATCTCTGCGAATCAATAGGGCTTCCTGAGAGAGAGAGGTAAATCCACTAAATCTGCTCTGCTCAACATTAAGGAAACATTCATTTATAGCATAGAAAATAAGGTCTACACGACAAGGTATATTTCTAGACTTTAACGAACTTTCGAGTCTATTAAACATGATATACTTTTTAACAAGCTGCCAGACTACGAAATTAAAGGCCTTTCATTTAAACTATTACGCAGTTATTTATCAAATCGTACCAAGTTCGTGAAACCCAGTAATATAGCATCAGACACTGATCATATAACCTATGGTGTCCCCAGGGATCACTATTAGGACCTATAATGTGTCTTCTTTATAATAATGAAATTGCTTTCCTTCTTCATACTCCAGACATCGTTCTCTATGTTGACGATACCAATGCTTTGGGGGTTTTTTTCGTCCAAAAACCTATCATCTCTACTTCCTGTTATAAACCTGTGGCGTGAAAATTTATCGAAGTGGATAGATGCCAATCAGCTTTTTCTGAATGTTAATAGAACAAAGTATATTGTTTTTGCTTCAATTAACAGGCCAGTAAATCTTACCAGTCAATTATAATTTCAGTCACGATCTTTAGAACGGGTTTCCGAATGCAAGTTCTTAGGTGTACAGTTCCATGAAAATCTTCGTTGGACTTCACATGTAAGACCCGTGAAACGTAATATTGCGCCTGTCCATCGATATGCTGAATAGATTTAGAACATTACTGCTCACATGGCTAAAGCGTGAGCTTTACTTTTCTACTCTTCATTCTAGACTACATCATTGTTTACTTGTCTATGCTGTTACATCCAAATGAAATAGATAGCCTTTCAGGGTGGTCCGACAGATGGAAGATGTTTCTTAATACATCCAAATGTAACCATGTTAGGTTTACAAGAAAACGTAAAGTAATTCATTCAGTTTTTCTTCTAGGTAAGCAGCCTTTAGATCTTGCTACTGAGGCAAAATATCTTGGAGTGCTGTTGCCCCATGATTTGAGATGGAATAATCACGTCACGGGTTTATGTTCTAAAGCTAGCGGCATGTTACATTTCCTCCGTCGCAACTTTCGGCAAATTTCTGCGGATTTAAAAGAGACTCTTTATTTCTCTTACGTTCGACCGATTTTAGAATACGCGTGTTATGTGTGGGACCCGCGTACGAAAACAAGTAAAAATAAAGTCGAAAGGATTCGAAACCAAGCGGCTAGATTTGTTTCAGATAATTATAACTTCAGGGAAAGCTCCTCAGAAATAAAGCGCACACTGGGATGGAAATCTTTGCAGTTTAGAAGGAAATGTCTACGTTTAAAGTTTTTGCACAATTTTTATTATGGGAAACAGGTCTAGATAAGTCAAAATAGTGTATAACCCTTTCCTACATTTCTCGCAGGGTAGATAATTCCAAACAAATTCGAGAATTATGTGCGAGGACTGATGTCCCTAAAGTATTCGTTTTTTCATCAGACGATCCACGAATAGAATATGCTCCGAATGCCTTAGAACTTTTTTTTTTTTGTTTCTCGTTCAGACGACAGCATCTCACAGACCGAACGTTGACACGGTAATTCGAATAAGGAGTAAGTGCAGGGCTCAAAAGGCTTTGAACTTCAAAGGTTGGTTGGGGGCAGTAGGCTCGGTGTAAGCAGTTGATACAGGGAGATCTTTATCATTGTTATCAGTGGCCATCACCGATTTGTTATGCTTGATTCACTTGGTCAGATTCTGCTTGCGATTTTCAGCGTCGACGTTGACCATCTCAGCTACGGTTCACGATATCGCACCCTGAGCGATGTCGCTACTGAAAATACCAAGCAGAATTTCATCATGCGAGTCAGGCTTTAGCGTCCATTCAGCGGCGTCCACGGGGAATGAATCGCCACATGTGAGATTATTCAGGCGAAGTGTTCGGGTGTAACGAGCCTCGTTAATTTCGCCGAGGTCGCTAAAGTAGTCATCCATTGCCAAGAAGACGTACAATCAACAATTCCAACGCGAAAAAGAAAACGAGGAGTCACACCGACGCCGACAACATCGCATTCCTGCAATTTGTTCATGACCGACGACGACCTTATTGCCCACACTCCATCACGCACGCGCGGCACCAGTGGCATTTGCTAGGGGCGCTCGGGTTTGTTCGTAAATATGAGTTGGTCTTTTGTTCGGAAGGTTGTTCCACCTGACAAGGGCGTCGATAAAGTAACAATAAAGCTAGGCCTTTGAGCTGCATTTTAGCCGGGCTATTTTGCACGAGTTATCAAACATTCAAGAAACGTCACTAAGAGGGTGAAACAGTGACTAATGTAAGGCAGGGTGGTCATACATTTTGTGTACTAGACAAATGCGGGATAGTTTACAACGAATAGAAAGATTGTGAATGTTCAGTTGATCTTTCATGGCAGACACAATGGAGCAACGTGAGAAATAAAAAAAAAAGTGAAACGAGAGGCTCCGTTCTGAACCGATTCACTTAGGTTTGCTAGAATAAATTGGTAATGACTGCAGATCAAAGAAGAATATTCTGATTTTGGGCGGACAAGGGCTACATAAAGAAGGCCTCCGAAAACTGGCTCAAGAAAGCGCGAAAAAAAAAACGGAAGACTAGAAGGAGCACACGAACACAGCGCTGATTGGCGACTGAAAATATTTACTCCCCTGCGAAACAGGAAGTAAACAGGAAACGGGGTAGATAGGAACAAACCCATTACCCCGATAAAACACACCCAGCATGCCGACACGTACTTAGTTACACATGCCGCACCCTTTGATAAAATCCACCTTTTCACCCGCCAAAGCCACCGACCAGGCGCTAGCACACATATAATTGCGTCATAACTGGCCATAAACCCTTGGCGGCCCGGGTGATCAGGTGTATTTTATGAAGGGGTGCGTCAAGTTTGTGCAAGCACGTGTCGGTATGCTGTATTTTTGTTTTCTTTTTTTTTTCTTTTTTGTTAGCGGGTTGATTGTTTTGTTTTTATCTTTCCCGACTCTTGTTTACGTCCTGTTTCACGCAACAGTGAAATCTTTAGCTGCCAGTCAACGCTATGTTTGTGCGTTCCTTCTTCAATCCTGTTTCTTCGCGCTGCATATTTTCACTCAACATGTGCTAATCAACTGACCCACTTCTACACATGGTTTATAGTAGTAGGGTGGCTGATTTTTTTTTTTGCTCGTGCTGATGGTTTAGCACCATGAGCACCCTCCCCCCCCCCCCCCCCTTCCAGGCTACGCCACTGGATTGCCTAACTTGGTTGACTGCGTGGTAGTACTTGGTTCATCATGCTTCTTTTTTGGAATGCATTTTAATGTCAGTAGTTCGCAGACAAAATAACTTGATAAATTTCACTAGACCTCGCTAGGGACGAGCGACTTTGCGGAAGCTTCTGCCCCGACCGTGCTCTCACATGCGGCGTGGGGAGGGTGGGACGATAGGCTGATGAAATATTATGGAGTTGGGTGCATTCAGATGGGATCGAGGGGGCGGCTGGTTTACATTTGTAATTCGCCTACTATTTTCGAATGTCGTCACCTAATTTATGATATAAATAAATCAAACAATATATTTGTATAGAAAAATGCTGCCGGATGCGTTTTGTAGGTGTGTTTTGCTACCTCGTATAAAATTTAATTGAGAAAAAATAAAAATACACATGAAGCCCTTATGGCTGTTTTTCTTTTAACACACTCTTCAAGGACGTATTTAAAAATAAAATTGGCGTCTTCATAAGGGTAATAACAAGTCAGATCTTTTGTTCTAAACGAGTGATTTGTCTGTTCAGTATTTCACTAATGCTGAAATAGCATGGAAAAAGTTCACTGCGTTCAAGCATGATCTAAAATCGTAAGTAAAAGCCAAATTCAATAAAAAAAATACACATGAAGCCCTTATGGCTGTTTTTCTTTTAACACACTCTTCAAGGACGTATTTAAAAATAAAATTGGCGTCTTCATAAGGGTAATAACAAGTCAGATCTTTTGTTCTAAACGAGTGATTTGTCTGTTCAGTATTTCACTAATGCTGAAATAGCATGGAGAAAGTTCACTGCGTTCAAGCATGATCTAAAATCGTAAGTAAAAGCCAAATTCAACATACTGCAGACAAAACAAAAAATTGTACTGGACCCCTTCTTAATGGCTACGTCATCGGGGGCATATGTAGGGGCAGAATATAAAATATTCGCCACATTCCCAAGGTACAAGAATATTTAAGTGGTCATTATCGCCAGCAAAGCTGATATCCACTTCATACCGGTTACAAACAAGCAAGTTTTATGTAAAACTATGCTCTTGTCGCACTCAGCATCAATTATAAACGTATTACTCTCATTGTAATTCTATAAATTACGAGATAATATATTATAATCAACCAGATTTTTTTTTTGGCAAAGCAATTTTAAACTGGCTATTCCTTGCAATTCTAAAAGCGTACGATTCTCGTCGGATAATGAATAGTTTTAATACGCAAACGTGATCTGCTAGTACCCTTGATTACCAAGCCACCACTTGGCCTCCAGTTGAATTAAAAACAAAACATAGGTTTTATGAAGTAAACTAACACATGGCACTGGGATTGACAAATCCCTTTGGGCTGTGCGCCTGTCTTTCATCTGGAGAACGTTGATAACACGTAATCAATCTGTTTTGTTTTCCTTCCTTGAGATTGCCAAGCATTTTATGTCCTTACGTTCGTTCTTGGGTTACAAGACATGTTAAGACACGTCTCAAGATCCTGCTCCACTTTTTTTATTTCAGTCGAACAAGACCGCTGGGGCGTCTACATTTCGGTGTCCTCTGTGGTGGAAAGAAGGCAGCTGCGGCTGCTTGAACTCAACTGGTACAACGTGCCACACGACATATGGCGGGAGGCCTACATCTTCTTGATCGACCGAGACCCTAGAGAGACACCCTGGACGGTCCTTGAGTCACACCAGGTCACTGGCCCCAGCGGAACCCAAAAGACATCTGTGGTCTTCCCCAGGTTCAATTGGGCCAATCTGACAACGGACGCTTGCCTGGGGTTTTGGGTGGTCTTATCAAACCGTCCAAACCAAGTTCCGTTGGCGAGCTCGTGCATCAGGGCGCGACCCCACTGGATGCAGCAACACTGCCAAAAGCTGGGCCATCTAAGCTTTTCCCAGCTCTTTATACCAGGAACGCACAATTCGGCCATGTACGACGTTAGCTCCCCGGAGAGCGTCTCCTTGGTAGATCACTTTCTGTTTAACCAGGAGGAACCCATCATCAATCAGCTGTACTATGGCATCAGGTCATTAGATCTCAGGGTTCAAGAGAAACGCGGCGAGTTTTGGATCACCCACGACCTGGTGCGAGGGCAGGTCACAGTTCGAGAGGTGCTTCAGCAGGTGCGACAGTTTGTGGAAGCCACGGGAGAGCCTGTCCTCCTAGACTTTCATCGATTTACGACTGGCTTCAGTAGTAAAAACAATAACAGCGTGGAGAATCATCAAAAACTAGTGACTCTTATCACGCAGGAGCTGGGAGATTTTCTGCTCGAACGTGACGGCACAGCAGTTAAGCTGGCTGACATCTTAGGTCAGTGTCAACCGGTCAACCGGGGTGCTCGCAGGAGGCGGACTGTCATCGTATGCTACAACGCTCCGTACTTTGGGCAGGGGTCATACTACCTAAGCCCTGGTGTCAGACAGCTCTGGGCGAACGCGGTCAACTTGACGTCTCTGCGGTCCTATTTAGAGAACCGCGTGTGCGAGCCATCATTCGGCATTGCCACGTCATCGATGGTGCAGATGACGGCTCGGTTTCCGCGGAACCTCGTGAGCAACCGCAAGCTGGCACAGCAGGTCAACTTTCCTGCCACCGGCTGGTTTAGAGACACCTGGTGGCAGTGTGCGAACCTAGTGGCGATGGATTTCTTTTTGGGCAGCAATATAATCAATGTTGCCATCGATGCTAACCTTAGGAGAACAATGTGACCGATGGTTTTAATGAACACACTAAGATGTTTTCATCTCTCCGTGAACAGAACAGTTTTGGAATATTTCCTTTGTGAAAATCGGCAGAACGTGATCATTTTCAATGCTATTAAAAACAACATTACGTTGCATTCATGGGTATGGGTCATTATTTATGAGAATATACTTATAAGATTATGTTCAATTTACGTGTTCAAAAATCATTCCGGCTAAAAACAAAAGAGCCATACGCACTCAAACGACCCGTATTCCATACTGCCACACGAAAGACCCTTATCAAGCAAGATCTAAAATTAGATAGTTGTAATAGCGACACTCCTGATTTTAAGGGGTTCAGGACATTATCTTATATCGTACACGTATTATACACAAAAAACACACCACATATTGTCGGTGCTGTGTGCTACATCTATCTTCTTGAGATATCACTAATTTGAGAATTATTTAAGGCAAGTGAAAGAAGACAATGTCATTTATGTGTGATGCAAAGACATTTTACATATATGGTAGACAACCATTGCAAAACATAAAACTGACTCGTGCTTCATCACAAAATATGTAAATAATATGGGTATTTTATTCGGTAATATGGAACATGAGTCGTATAAGTTTATATGTTTTTTTTTTTTCAATGTAAACGTTTGTTTTGTACTGCGGCTATCTAGAGCTAAGAATAAACGCTTAAGTTCATCAACACTAACAAAAAAAAATATTTTTGCACACTTCCTGAGTTTTTTTATAGGAAGTAGAACTACGACTCCTAGATTATTTTGCCTACTCAAATCCCCGCTGTTCTCCGGGCAAGACAACTTTGCCGCTGCAGCAATAAACAGCCAATAAAAAATCATCCTGATGAAAAAATTGCACCGGAAGTAAAGCTTCAACCGATAACGCGTGTAAGCTCCTGTCTTATGGTAAATTCGTTAAAACAAATTTGAAGGCTTAGACGAGGTAATGAAGTGTCTGTGAGCTGCTCTACAATGATAAAGCAATTAATGCAAAAGCACAAGTGAGCTCGACGAGGATGGAAAAAATATTTTCTGGAGAAGGGAAACAAGGGGGACCAAAAACAAACTTGTGCTTTGTCCCATTGTTTCAATTGTTCAGGGATTATTTTCGTCGTGCTCTACAATATTCAGATCAAAGTTTATTTAACATCACCAAGTACAAAGTACTAAACAAATGATGTATGGAGCTCAGACAAAAATCCGCAAGGGTGCGGCTCGACTGGGTCTGAGCCTCTTGTACATATGCATAGTCTCATTGTAATGCCAAAAAACAAGCAAAAAAAGATTTGGCAACAGCACTGGTAATAATATACAATAACAAACGAGAAATGCAACATCAGCATCACTTACTACACATTAAACAATTAATCTGCGCGAAGATATACAAGGTGACAACTATAGATATAGATATATAAACTGTATGGAAGATCAAACACTTATTTTTTTTTTCATTTCTAATTATCAAGCGAATTCAGTAAAATTGGTAATGTGTAACATAAAGATTGATTTCCGCTATTCTTGCGTGCATGAGGATTGATCCATGTTTCATTGTAACGTGTGTTATAAATGTTAGTGTTTCTTGTTAATCTAGATAATTGTTCAATGTTGTTGTTATTTTGTTTTTTGCCGGCATGATACCTCATAAGTTGTATATCATTATATAAAAACTGAAACGGACATACATTAAGACATTTAAAAAGTGGTTCGGTATGTGCATCTTAAGGGGAACCAGAGATAGCGCGCACGTCTTTTTTTCTGTAGTAAAAAAAGGTTTAGTAAGGTTTGACGTGGTTGTGTTCCCCCAAACTAGGTGGCTGTAGTTGAGGTGAGAAAGAAACACACAGGGAATTGTAAATAAGCGGTTTTATATTAGTGGGTAGAGAAAACCGCAAATTTGTAAGAATACCTACGACGCCAGAGAGTTCATTAGCAATTATTTCAATATGTTTGCTCCAAAATAAGTGTTCTTTAAATTTAAAACTCCTAGTCTTTTAGCTGAGGGCACAATATCAACAGTAGATTTCCCTATCATGAGGGGGTTCTCAATATTTTCTTTCTGATTTTAGGTCTGAGAATTACAGCCTTTGTTTTCGACTTGTTAATAGCTAGTGAATTCAACAGGGTCCATTGGTTTAATTTATCGAGTACATTATTTGCATGATTTATTAATTGTTTAATATCGAAAGAATTATTGCTGGCGCAATGCTTCAGCAATAAAGAGGCATATATAATTTTTGTATCCTTTGAAGGAAGAAGGTTTTAACTGCACTCTATTTACTCCGGTTTGTAAACATAGTCAATGGCAATCACGATCATGTTGGCAACATCAAATAATTTAATTTGCATCTGCATTGCAAAAGCCGGACGCACAAAAAAAATATATTTGTTGGTCTTTTGTTTTTGTTGCGCGTTCATGTTAACTTTTAACCTTTTTTGCACGCTCGTACTTATCCGGAGCACTGCGTTATTTCCTAAGCTCGTCGTCACGTCAAGATAAAGTAAGTGCTGAGCATTGTTCTAGCGCTGCGTAAACTGGTTCGTACAAGGTGTGGTGCTCAGAAAAAAAGAAACAATGCTTTGACATTAAAAACATGCCCGTTTAAAGAAAACAGGAAAATTTGATATTAGGCGTTCACAAAAGTACATTAAGCAATTTACCACCTAAAGATCGAAAATAGCTAACTTCCGCGAAGAACCGGACTTTTTGTTTCGGCGATAGCCGTTCAAGATGTGGGGTACTACGGCGATGTTTAGAGCGATCTAAACTAACTATATTTTCCGAATACCCTCCTCTGACTCTTTCCGTAATGCTGTTTAGTATCGCGCAATTCAAAATAGTGATTTTGAAATCGTCAAGTCAATATGAGGCCAAAACCAACATTCAAATATACCCTCGCTTTTCGGTGCCATGACGTCAGTGGTAGGCAGGCTTGCCAGTTGAGAACCCATTCTGGAAAATGGTCTATGCCTATTATTTGCTTGGTGTTGCTCCGCGGGTGCGAGAGAACGCTTTGAAAGCATTCATTGGACTCCTTGAAACTGCTTGTAACCAGTTAGGAACAAATTCTACAGCCACTGCCTGCCGCTGGCGCCATTCCTTCATTTTTGCCAGTAAATACTTTCAGTTTGAAAATTACGGTGAAGACCAATACTTCAAATTCAATAACATTGCGAGAAAAATTGTTTTGGCTTAGCATTAGGGTGCTGTTTCAGCGATTTTCGTTACTGTGTTTAGCAAATTTTCAGACAAATCGGGGACCATGAAGAAGACGCCGGAGAAACCCTTGAAGGGCTCTTCCCATCATTGGAAATGGCGTCACTTGCCGTGGTCCTTGTAGTTGTTGAAGTTGTCGTGGTAGGGCGTAAGGCGTCCGTTGTCCATATATCCAGCTGCTTCAAAAACATTGCATGGCCCTGTCGAGATTCGATCTTCGGTCTGCCCTGCTGCTTTAATAATCCTCTTCATATACGTTATTTATGGGAAAACAATGGCCCATGTGTCTAGTATAGTGCCGTTTAGATGTCCACAATTACCGTGACGTCGCAATCAAAAATCATCGTAATTCTTAATTCAACGTTTAATCGAACTTAATTGTTGAAATCCAAAGCTTCGGCTGGGTGGCCCGAGCCGCCGCCCAACCAAAAGGGTACAGCTGTATTCATCCATCAAAAACCACCGAGAAGGCCGGCTTGCGCATTGCATCGTCGTTAGTGGATCTCTGAGCAGACCCAAAGTGCCAACGCGTTGAAGCTTATGACGTGAGTATACGGCGCAAATCGGCTAAATCATGCGTCTTAGCGTGGCCGCGTGCTAGCGTCGCGCTTTTTGCGAAACGCTGAAAGGCGCGCTTGCGGCGACGCTGACGCTACTCGCTGTTCGTCGCATGTAAAACAGTGAGGTGCGTGCTCGTGAGAACGAAGCCAAGATGAGACTTCGCCATGAAAATCCCGAGGTACGTGAACGTGACAACGATGCTCAAGCCCAACGATTTCACCGCGTGACACGTCGCAGCTATCGCTGTGACACTACTGTGGATTAACGCGGGACTTCTTTCTTTGGGTTTTTTTCTGTTCTTTCTAACTTGCACATACTTCTGAACTTACATAATATAGATATAGAACTTTAATATGTCCTGAACGTGCCGCACCTTATCCTTCCAGCTTTTGCCCTGCAGAGGTTCTTTCAGCGAGAGTCAGGTTTGATACGCAGCAACGGGCCTTCAATTTTTTTAACGAGATTGCTGAACCGCCCAGCGTCTACGTTGATGACGAGAATTCGAGAATGGCGGTAACCTCGCACCTTGTAACGAATTGTTTGCTACGCCAGGATGATCTATTTTAGCTGGTAAGAAACAACGCAGGGACGCGGACAGAGTAGAAGACGGAAGACAAACACGGCGCTATAGTTTGTCGCAACTTCAGATATGCTGTAGAAGCTCCACCTCCAGCGTAAGTTTTTTACCTTAGACAGTAGTTTGGAGCACTCACAGCCAAATCACAACGCAATGCAACGAAGACGTTTAAGAGGCGGTGCATTAAACTTGTAATTACTTTATTGTTCGTAGCTCTGTTGGAGGTATGAGTCATATTCTTTTTGTGTGTGTGTGTGTGTGTTTGTTCTTCCCTGCCACGGCCCCACGGGCCAGCAGTATGTACAAATAAATAAATAAATAAATGTCCTGTAAATTTTATGTTACAACATACTACCGTGTGTGCACCGTCCTGTTTATAAGATTAGATTAATTTGTGTATAAAAATTAACATAAATTCAAGGCGTCAATAAAAAAAATATGGTGTTTTTTATATTTAATTATTTTTTTAGTTCTTGTTTGTTTTAGAGATTTGTTTTATAAAAACCGTCAAAGCTACACTAACCTGTTTGTGCGGGTGGATCACGAGGCCAGGGGGATTGAAGATAAAAGAATAATTGTCCTGACAACTTGGATAATTAACTAAAATTTGTTAAATAACTTTTTAATTAGTGAAAATAAACATATGATTATAATTAGAAACTAGAAAGCAGGGGAAGCGCGGTAGTTCGTTAAAATTACCACTGTTGCTAAAGGTGTAACGCTGAATTTGCTCCAGGTTTAAAACATCAAAGCCAGCGACAATGCAAGTGTTGGTAGCGTTAGTTGCGCGTTCCCCTTATAACGAAACACTCTGTTCTCTTCCAAGGCGGACATAGAAAATGTTCAGCCGGCACCACAACGATGTGGTAGCCACTGTCTGCCTTTTGTATTTGGACCTCAGTTATTAAAAAAATAAGTAGATTAAAGAACGATATTTTGTCAAATACTGCATTTGTGATCAATTTATTTTATTTATATATGTATTTAATGTACCTGAAAGCGCTCTTTCGGGCATTGTATGAGGGGGGAGTTACAAAGGTACGGACAATACAATAAAGACTAACACATATGATACATAAGTCATAGGATATTAAGAAAATTCTACCACGATTAATTATTACAATCGTATACACCTGGGTAGCGATAACAAAGAACAACAAACACAAAACACTACGCACACACTATTAATTTCGGGATAATGTGGAGTAATATTTCACATGATGATTTGAAATTTGCTCTATCTACAAGTTCAAATATACACTGAGGTAAAGAGTTCCATTCTGAAAGGGGAAGCGGTAACGGGGAGTTGCGAAATTGGTTAGCTCTACGATGAAGTAAGCGAAGTTTGTGGGCAGGACCATATATATAAAAAATGGCAAGCGCTGGATGTAATAAACGCTCTTTGAGAGAAACATTTTAGTAATACATGTCGTGAAGGAACGGGAGACGGGATACCCTACGCCTGGTTTCTATTAAAGTTAAATGTGCTTTTTGTTCTAGTGCCGAAACGCCTTGTGAAGTGAATAATCATAAAAAATGAGGCGCGTCCCTCTGTTTTAAATGCTCTCTAATTTAGTTTTCAGATAATCATAATGAGGAGCCCATATGATGCTAGCATACTCCAATTGCAACCTGAAACAAGATTTAAAAGCTAGTACACGAGTTTCAGAAGACGAAAAGATCGTCATAGCTGACCCTATTTCGGCGGTCTTTGCCTTAGAATGGTCGTAGATTTCTTTGAATTGATTACGGGGGTGCAAAGTTACTATGTCGGATTCGATTACCACCATTTCACGATCACTTATGTTTTTAATAACATTTACATGCCTTATTTTTTCGTGACCGTTGTTGCAAATAGGTCTAGAATGGAGAACCCACGTGTACGCCAAAGAACAACCTGAGTAAGACAGTGCGTTTGCAAAACATTTAAAACTCAGAACACTCTGAAACATTTCTGCAGTCGGTTAAAGGTTCACAAAGATTCCAGTCAATGCTTGGATGATTAAAATCACCCCCCCCCCCCCCCAAATATGCAGGACAACTGGGGTAACGAGATATAACTTCATCAAGGCAAAAGCAAAGGTCGCGTACAAAATCGATAGTAACATTTGGTAACTTGTAGCGTGCACCAATCAAAATAAGAAAATTTAACACGAACTCAGACCATTTCTGTATCAATTTTTAGTTTGACGAGGACCGAGTGGAAACACTTCTTAACAATGAGTACGCCGCCTCCTCTTGAGTGCAATCGATTCTTACGATAAACCAGATAATCTTTATCGAGCAAGACCTCGTGATTCTGAATTTCACTGGAAAGCCAAATTTCAGATCCAAGTATTACGTGAGGGGGGTTACAGATATCAATTGAACATAAAAATTCTTCCTGCTCTGAAAGAAGGGTTCTGAAGTTAGCAACAAGAATAGCAAGAACAATAACAACAAGAGCAACAAGAAAACTCCGGGAGAGCGCTTCTTTACACGTCGTCATGATGCAATTAAAGGAATAGATGTGTATCGCTCCTGTTCGGTCACATTAACACCCGACTCAGAATATTAAAGGAACATTCGGTCACCAATAAAAAGCTTGTCAGACACAAGGCGGAGACGCATCTGTGGCGAGCGATGGAATTTGCCGTACTCCCAAAGCATTTTCCGTGCATGACGATTGTTCGGTGAAAAACCTTCGTCAATCCGAACCCGCAAGTTCACAAGTCGTTTTAGCTTTGACGCGTTTTCAAGGATTTCTTGTTTCTTTTTAAAGTTACGAGAATTAACTACTATTGGACGAGACCAGTTCCCCCGCTTTCTTCCCAACCGGTGCGCGCGCTCGATTTCGCCCACCTCTATGCAGAGGTCAAATTTAATAAATTCAGTCACAAATTGCTCGGATCTGTTTCAAGATTCACCGTCTTCCTCAGGAATACCCTTAAATATTAGGCTATTCCGGCGCTGACATTATCAAGCGCTTCCAAGCTGGTTGGTAGGCTGTTGAGATATTTACAGGTTACAGCAATTGACTGGACCTCATTCTCTAGCGAGGTCATTTGTCCTTGGATACCGACAACGTCTCTTAAACTCGTGTCAGGTTTTCAACATTTGTATACAAGATGTGTCACTCTCTCATTAAGTTTTTTTTTTTTTTAACTCCCTCTGCAATACTAGAAAACTTAGTTGCGTTTTCTCAAGTTTGTCGAGTGTTGGCTGAAGTTTTTCAAAGCCTCCGGGACCAGGATTCTGCTCTACACCTCCGGCAAGGATCAAGACGTCGTACAAACAGAAAACAAGCAACAAAACGTGGGCTCTGTAGGGGACGAATGCTAAAGCCCGCGGAAAAAAAAGATAGCTTTCGATTGCTTCATGAGAGCGAACGTAGAGGAAATATCCTATACGAGCGCGGTAAGCAGACAGGTCTACACCAATACCACAATACTTTGGGGTTTCAAGCCTTATGTTACAATTTTGGTAATCAGATGATAGGCCGGAATTCTCACCTGCAAGTGTCAGGCAGAAGGTTTAGCCGCTCGGTCTTCCAGGTCGCAAATCCCAGTGAACTTCAATGCGATAGTACTCTTTTAGCACTGGTTGACGACGTAGATCCCGATAAAGCAGATGGCGATGCAATGAAGAAAAAGCAGAAAACAATAAAGACCTACAAATCTAGAATATTGACGTACTGCACTTTCCTCTGTGTTGCCGATTAAACGTCCAGTATATCCGCAGCGCTGTATTTCCACTTTGCCCTTCAGTGTATGCTTCATGGGAACCGTGAAACAATACATAGATATTGGCTAAAATTGGTCGGGGTCACACTCTGATATTCGCAGAGTGTGAAGTAGCGCGTTCTTCTAGTTTCTGCAGCAACTGAAAAGACAGGACTTTTAACACTCGGTGAAAGTTAGTTTCGTTTTTATTCGCTCCCAAAAATGAAGCATGGCCATGACAATTTTCTGGTATTTTGCTATGTATACTTTGCAATACTGTTAGTGCGAAAAAGCGATCGCCGGTTTTCCTTGTTTTTCTCTTAAAATTGAATGACGGCCGTAAGAACTTCTAGAGTGGTCAAAAGTCCCCATTGAGGGCAGTAACCTAAGCGGTACATTTTGCTGACCGTCAATATTATTTTTAAATAAAATAAAAAAAGTGCGGATGCCGTGTTCGCGCTAACAGTGTCTTCCAGTCTACGCTCTGGTTTTAAACTCTCCCATCCTAATCTGAATTGATAAAACAATTCGACTAAAATTTTCGAATATTTTTTGTGACGTATATATTTAAAGCGATTTTCCTCTTCATGCTTTCATCCCACCGTCCTCTCTCTATTTCTTTTGCTTTATTTCTATATCATATTTACTCTTAGGTGTACATTACGCTTATAATAACTGTGTTCTCTAGAAACCTGTTGACGTGTATTTACTGCCTCACGCACCTCGCTATCCCACCTGCTCTTTGGTCTGTATTGTTGCTTCTAAATGCGTTCAATTGAAACTTCGGCAAGTTCTAGCTGAAATAGCTGAGATAGAATTGTGTGGGGCCATTGTATTTGCATGTCTCCAGGAATGTCTTCTTCAACTCCTCTGCTAGCTTAACAGTTATTTACACTATAGCGTGTAAAAACCGATGCTGTGGTGAAGGAAAAAAACAAGTAAACTTTGAAGGCGAAGAAAAATAGCCAGGAGCAGAAATGACTAGTCTCGGGTGTTACACAATATGATTAACTATCACCAGCTCGCCTGCACACTCACTGTCTTTCAGTTATTTACAACTTCTTTAGTTTGTTAAAGTTCCATACCACTTTGTTCCGTATTTCACTAGTCCTGCTCGTGCATTTCATTATCCAGTAATTCTCATATTAATATATCTGTTATAACTATCTAGTCTCTTCCAACGTAATCGCTTGTTTCATAATATATAAGTTTCTAGACATTGTGTGTGACATCAGCATGTAATTCATAGTAGAATGTAGAGTTTTGGTGTCCATATTATAGGCCGAGTGCGCTTCATGCTGGGATGTCAAAAACCTAAACCATGCCTTTCAGACGTTCCCAGTTTATGTCCTTCCTGTTGACCTTGATAGCCATTGAGGTTTCCAGCGTGTGCGTTCCTGTTCTGCCCAAGGACGCTGGCGCCATCTCACGACAAATCTGTGAATAGGTGAGTTGTGACAGGTGCTATTTAGAAAGAGCGGGAACTTAAAACTTACAAAGTAAACTGAAGAGCATAATTGCGAAGCGTGCGAAGAGCAAGCAAACAAAACAAGGAACTACACCTGCATCTCTTTCAACTACCAACATTTATTGTTTTGAAGAGCGCACTGGTGGAATCCCAACCAAGATGTTGAAGGTCGGAAAAAGTAGAAGTGCCTTCGTCAAAGTCGCACGACGGTTCAGTAACATTGTTAGCAATGCACTCCCTCGCAAAACCCTTACTTTAAAACTCCCCCGTGAAGAAGTCTGCGCCCTACTGCCCTACTTCGTACCATCTTCTGCCTGGATTCGTATTGAGTTTTTTATATCTATTAATTTTCAATGTCTGAATCTCACTTGTAGTTTTTGATTGATTGCTCATTTTGAACAAAATCCAGACCCTTCTATTCCTCCTCAACAACGACCCTAGGAACGGTTTACTGGGAGCACCAACGATACGTTGCTGCAACGTGCCATCAAACGAATGCCCCTTTGCAAATAGGCTCGCGATGCGACGTCACTGTCGCTTTGTTCGTAATTGAAGTGTTAACCGACACAGTTCCTAAAACTCCCAGTTTTTCATAACACGCTTCAGTGTGATCCATGGAAAGAGCTTAGTGAATCAAAGGACCAAAAAAATATTTCGACGAAATAATATTTCCTGAACCTGAACATCGCATATTAGTTCACACATTCGCGTTTGAGTGTGCATCAACCCGTTGTGCGCTTTATACAAACGGCCACAACGGGTGCTTCCCTCGACTTCGGCAATAGCGGACGACGTTACTAAGCCAAAAGCGATGCAATCTTTTTTTTTTTTTTTGCGCGCGAATTGTCATTGCACGATTATTTTAATCTACCAACAAAACATACAAATATGTAGACAAAGCGATAAAAACAAAACAGATGTTCTGTCTCGTTTTTTCGACATTTATTATAGGATAGACGTCGTCGTCTGCTTTGCACTCTCTGATTGTTACCAGGTCTTTCTTCTTGTCTGCAACTTTCATACCTGCAGTTTTGGAGTGTAAATAATCTTCATGATGCGCTTAGCTACTAACGAGTGAATGGAGTTTTATTTGGGCACGGGGATTGACAAAGAACAAAAGAGGCCCGCCGACATTTAGGGGTGGCGTTTCGGCGTTGACATCTAAGCTCTCTGACAATCCTACTCTGGGTAAGGCGCCTCAAAAAGGACGAAACTCTCCAAAACATACCACCGACATCAATAGTGTAATCACCGAAGCTGACACGAAAACATCTGGTATTCGGTGCCTTCGCCGCCGGCCCTGTCGACGCGGAAAACACTGCCGCCATCTCTCGGCTGTTGCACCAATCACACGTCTTCAGTTAGCACACGGCCGCCGTATGTAGGGATTTCAAGTTTTTAATTTTTGAATAATGTAAGTTCCTTGAACAAAATTTTATACCCTTGAACCTTTGTGCACAACCTTAGCTTGATACGTTCGGGAAATGGTTTATGCGGTCCCTTCAAACGGCCATCGATCGCTTTGACTCATGCACCCTGTAGATATGTAAAGAACGGACGAGCTCCACTGCTGCCGGAACGATGGCGCCAGTACATCTGTCAGTCTGTTCTTTTGTCCTTAGCGGTTAACATTGAGCATAGCACAATCGAGTACACTCAGACGCATATGCACTCTAAAAAGAAAGGGTACATTCTTACAGCCCTTGTCCTATATACGACACCCCAAAACTTCAGTTCGACGTACAGCGCGCTGACGTCAAACAGACGGCCCCAACTTTTACGAGGTGCTTGAGAACGGTGAGATATACCTTAAAAGTTCGTAACGTAACTTAACGTTAGAAATTGCACAGTGTGAACGGGCCTTAAGTCTAGTCTCTAGAGTACATGATGACCCAATCACTGCGATCAACTGAGGAACCTCGGCAAATTACGAGGAAAAAAAAAGGAATGTGCAGCACATAAAAAAGCCTGATATATATCGCTGATTATGAGGTGATCATGCGAAACGCCCCATGATCATGTCCCATGACAGATTTTAGTTTTTTCGTTGGACTGTTTTTCCACGTCCTCGTAGGCATTGAAGTGATCTGTGGGAACATTAATGCACAGACACATTTAGGGCAACATTTTTGCGTGCCATTATTTTTTCTGCATATTCGTTTGTTAAGCTCATTTGGTAGATAGAAATGACTGACTGTTTTCATGCTCTTAGACGCAGTACAGGGTGTTCCACTCTAGCACGTGAGCGCTTTATTGTGATAGGCGTCATTCAACTGGCGAGGAAGCCTTACTTTATATTATAACTTGCATCTCTGTCCTTTGATCGGTATATCCGTATATCTTATCCAAGACAGCAGAGTGAGTTTTTTTCCGCTTCATCGCCGCCTCAGTGGAAAGAGGACGCGTAAAGAGAACATACTTTGTTCTCCCGTTGCGAAGTTTAAAACCACTATATTCAAAGCATTCACTACCCAGGTATACTATAGGAATATCATTTCTTTCGGAAATATTCGCCCACATCCATCAGTCGTAAAAAGAAAAAAACAGCAGCCTGTATAAGAGAATAGTGAACTTAACGAAGTTGCTTCGTGTGCTTATTGTAGACACTGAACAATATATTTTTAATTAAGACTTTATTTAAAACAAAAACAGTGTTCTTTCAATTTCCTTGTGCATTTTTGTCAACTTCATCGGAATCTTCATCAGATTCTCTCTCGGGCGGTGACGGCTTCGATGTTTCTTCCGTGAGGCAGGGGGACTCATACGTTTGATACTTTTCTTTTCCGCAAAGAAGCTGGTAGAGAAAGTTGCAGCAGGAGCTGGGCCCTTGGGTAAGGGCCGATTCTGGTACCCATACCTCACAACCTGAATAAGCAGAAAAAGACAAGCTTAACATGCATCTAGTCACCATTCCGTATAAATAAAATATTAAAAATCAAGGAATATCTTTAGATGTAATGTCTTTCTAGGATACGAAAATCGGCCTTACTATCAAATTCTTTTTTTTTTATTAGCCCACACTTAAAAACACGTTTGTGTTAAGTATACGACAAATGACACAAAAGTTCTATATGCCTTTTTCCCTCTTAGTTTTAAGAGAATGATTGTAGGTAATTGACATTTCTGCATCTCTACAATTTTCTAAATAAAATGCAAAGATGCACGTTGAAACCTCCTTCTTTATTCATTCACGGGTAGAAACTGATGAAAAGGAGGAGACGAGCGGAACGACGCAAGCACATGTCCAAAACTCTTGCATGCGGCGATTCAGAAGAGCCATCTTTTCCGCAGTTCGTACGTTGAATCGGACAGCTTTGACACGCCTGTGTTTCACGTTTTCAGAAAGTTTAGAGCCATTAGTTTTCGAGGCGTATTTTAAGTAAAAGGTTATTACAGTGATCTAGAAAAGACGGTTAAATAGTCTTCATCCGGGAATACTGGTTAACAAAGAAAACAAGAGTGCAAAAATTTGCATGGGCGGAAAACATCGTCGTAATTGTCCGATTCCCAGTTTATTCAGGTATATTTTGTTAACATGCTTTGATATTTTGTGCGAGAAAGTTGCGTGCATTAGTTAAAAAAAGTAAACATTACCATGCTGGTGTTTTTACGTACCGTTACCCAGATCAGACCTGACAACAGAGCACGTCGAATTGTTGGTAAAGGCCAACGTGTAGCGCCTAGTTGTATTGTGATCTGTAAAAAAAATAAAAAAAAATTGGGTTTTGTAATAGCAACAATTTTAATCAATAAAATAAGCTTACAAAAAGAATCTGTGATTCTCGGTTACCTTCGCAGACTGCTAACTTATTTTCTCGTTAGTCATTTATTTTTTAGTTTGAATAACCCACCACGTAGTAAAGTTTAGACGGCCTCCTTGAGAGCGATAATAATGCAATTAATGCAAAGGTGCAAGCGAGTTGGACGAGAATAACGATAATTACCGTTGGAGAGGGGGAACAAGGGCAACGAAGCACAAACACAAACACAGTCACCTAGCTGTGGTTGACGATTTGTGTTTCTGCTTCTTCCTTCTTGTTCCCATTCTCCGGCGATGACTATCGTTATTCTTGTCCAGCTAGCTTGCACCTTCGCATTAATTGAATTATCATCATAACCTTCAAGTGCAAGCCGTTCACCCTTGTTGGTGTTAGACTGGTGGCAGCTGTTAAAACCCGTTTGCTCCATTGAAGTCTAACTCTGGTTAGCTCAGTTGGTTGAGCGCCCCACTGAAAATGAAGAGGTCCCTAGTTCGATACCAGGACCAGGCTGATATTTTCAATCGCGCACCAGTCACCTAGCTGTGTTTGAAGAGTTGTGCTTCGTCCCCCTTCTTCTCCCTCTGCAGAAATTATTAGCGTTGTTTTCCTTGAGAGTAATACCTAACTTTTGTCATGCATCTTAAGCTTAAATATGATTAACTTGTACGTTCACCGATATTTCCAAACCAGAATTGACACTAAGCTTTTGTGTTTGTTATCACATTATTTTGATATAACTAGCAGCTTATCTGCTTCAACACTTAGTTTTAGTGACACTTTTCTATTGTAGAAATGCATGCGAAATAACCCAAGAATTTTGGAAAAATCAGTATAAAATAAAAGTTTAACATCTCGGCAGTGGTATTGCTTGATGTTCCATGACGACAGCAGAATGCCGTATTCTCCAAACTATAGTCTGTACCCGCTGTCAAGTCCGCATGAAGCAAATTTCGGTTGAAAATAAGTTTTCTTTTACATAGTCCGCACCTGGTATCTAGTCCACAATGAAAAATTCGCATACACAACGCACTTTGACGAATATAATCGCCCGCTTTAAAAGTTCCCAAAGAAGCTTGTGTTATACATAAATCATCATTGACATGTTTAATTATTTACAAACTTTATCACGCCTCGTCATAATAAACGATTCAGAAAAAAAAAACGCATCTTCCTATAGTGCACACCCGAAGATAATCCGCACCGCGTAAAGTTTTTTTACTTTTACACGTGAATATATATAGTTTGCAATTCCAAAAATACTGTCCACACGTGAACACAAACGGCTATAAAAGAAAGAAAATTATCATGCTAAAAAAGACGACGCTTTCAGAAAAGACACGCCGTCGACGCCTTGAGAAAAGACATGCTCTTAGACGATAAAGCAGTGTCCTATGTGCATATTTTCCTAGCGCATATTAGGTGTTCTTCAGGTACAAAATGACTCACGGATGTAAATATGATACGTAGCAATATTGATGTTAATTAATTAATATATTTGTATAGTTTTGATGAATAATAAGGTATTGATAGTACGATATTATTGGAAGCCCTTGCTCACCTGCCATGGTAGCTGTATTATTAGTCTGCAAGAACAAGAGTTCCAGGGCGCAGTACGGTCGTTTATTATCTATTCTAAAATAAAGATATTGCACTCACGGTTTCCTTCTTTAATCCAAAGCATATTTGCCACTGTGTAGTTTTCGGACATTTGGTACTCGGCAGGTCTTTTGAATCTAACTCTGTTGAAGTAGAAAAAAAATTCAACAGGTAGGAGAACGCATTTCGGCAACTTCACTTTTACTCACAGGGATGAATTAAGCCTTTGGTATCCCATAATAAGCTTTAAAGGTCTAGGTGGTTGTTTTCTTGGTCTGCGCATTAAATAGGGGCACTTCCCTGCATTTCCAAAAAGGGGATCTCTGTCGTAAGACCTGTAATAAATGTATTGCTTCTCTCCGGTCTCGATGAGCTGAAAATAGAATAGATTACGAGCCCATAAATATCAATACCTCTTATATCGCTCATGGAATTTATTTGAAAGTATGACTCCACACATGCTTTCAACTAGGCACTGGTGCTTTGTAGTGGTAGACAGTATTAAAGGGGTTAGGAGAGGCACAAAATAAAATATAAGGTAACTACACTGCTAGGACCCATTGTATGTTCCTATATTTCTGGTAAATTTGCTTTGAAAATGGCGCGATAGCTTTGTGGAAAAATTGATTTATAGAGAGGACCCTCGAATCCGCCCTTTTTGAAACAGCCGCCGTGGTTACTGGGCTGGTGACGTCGGTTGCTTGACGCGCGACGCCCCCTACTACTCACAGTCTGTCTTGGCGTCTCGAGCTTCATCTTCCTTGTTTACCTTCCACGTTTCTAGCATGCGGTTCGTGACGATTACGTCTACGGCATTGCTCACTTCGTCGAAGTCTTCGACTGTGTTCGCAGCAGCGATGAGTGTGATTGCTATCAAGAGATGTAGGGAGCTGGTCATTTTAACTGCGACCCATTGGCGACCAGCTTCAAAGACGAAGAATAGTGGACGAACTTGCCGTGGTCGCTGTCGCCCGTGGCAATCTTGCAGGTGCATGCAGGATGGAAGGTCAAAGGACCAGGGCAATATCGAGAATGGCGTTGGGGTAGCCGAGATCCGTGATTGGTTTTGATCGTACCGTGGCGAGGCGAGCTTGAGCGATCGTGGGAGCGCCCAGAATGAGAGCGCGTGCGAGATCCCGTTTTTATGAGCACCATGGTGGGACTAACTTGGGCAGTGTTGCCTGCTAGCCAGATAAAATTATCAACATTCGGAAAATGATTATTTTAATTACTAGAGCTCTAAAAGTGCGAAACTTTGTGTACATGCTATGTAGCCAATTGGAATTTCATTTCAAAAATAATCTACCCGTTTAATTTTTGTGTCTTAACCCCTTTAAGGAATGACCAGACGTAGCCAGTTGGCGACATTTGTAACTTCGCAGCCGGTGTTGTTTGTTCCTACCGGAGATTTCTGCCGTATGTTGGCGCTTCAATGAAACACTTGAGGCTAACCACGACCTACTCTCCAAAAAATCTGAAGCGACTACTTTCTCGCAAATAACTTTATAGAGCCAATCGCTGTAATCTACAGAGAAAGCTCGGCGAATGACGAGGTCTATGTATAGACGCTTTAATCACGCGCCAGGTTGCGCCGCCATTGCCGACCTTCTCTTGCCTTAGTAAGACGCCGAGACATTGAAGCGGTCGTTGATGAGCCTTTACAAAGTCCTATGCTGGGGAGAAGGACACAGTAGCATCTAAAGTGTCAATAACCTGTCTTTTTGTGGTAAAGATGAAGTGAAGTAAACGGAATAAGAAGGGGAAAAAAAACTAAAGGACGTTTATGGCGGCGCCCATGCCCAGCTGCCTAAAAAACGTCCATAGACTTAAAAAAAAAAACAGGCCACGTTTTGACAATGAGCACGACAAAACGTGCTCAGTCTCACAGCTTAGTTTTTTTATGCCTATAGATCAGTTTATCCTCGTCATTCGCCGAGCTTTCTGCGTAGATTACAGCGATTCGCTCCTCCAAGTCCTTTAAGGGAAAGTAGTCGCCCCAGATTTCTTGGAGTGTAGTAATCTTAATTTGTCGATTCTACCAATAGGTTCATTTAGTTAGATGCATAATCAGATTGGCCCATGCTTGCATAATATAGTAGTACACGAAGAAAATACAAACATACTAAAAAGCAATCAAAGAGTGCACAAGCTCTTCGAAATCTAGTTTTTCATTTATGAGAGAGTTGATGATGATTTTCGAGACATGGTGGGTGAAAACATACAAAGAGGAATTAGACCACGCATGATGAGTTCATACATGAGAACGCATGGAATTCTTTTTAACGAAATTTATGCTCCCATGAATTTGACCTACCGTCCGTCCGTCCGTCCATCGAGAGTCAGCGCTTAAGCGCATGATGCGTAAGTTGCAAAGCATGTCAGCACAACGGGTTCTGTTACCATATCATCATAAACAAAACAATGTACAAAAGTACTTTCTGAGGGTTAAACTGATGTTTAACTAATCTTTTTATAGTCAAACTAATTAAACCACCTGGAATTGGATTTCAGAACCTGTCGGGCCGCAGCTCGATGCTCTTCCTCTGAGCCAGCATAGCGACGACCTACGTATATACCGGCTAAGCTGCGTGCTCTGCCCTACGTCTCCTACTACAAGTTACCCCACGCCGATACTCTGTGCATGATGATGTTGCAGAGGAAGGCGATGGCATTCAATTTACAATCCGTTCTTCGCTCCCTTAGACAACTTTTTAAAGTCTTTCAGACAACCTTAAAGATTATCTTTTACAATAATTTATTTCATGCCTTATTGACCTTTGGAGATTGCTTGGCGGCAATTCTTACAATACGCGTACTCGTACCGGTGTCCTTGTAGCGCACATATTAGCACGCCTGTAATCTCTATGGTATATCGTTCTAATTAAGCCCCTTCCCCTTTTCAAGAATAACGATTGTTAAACATGATTACAAATAAGGCAACATAAATATTCAACCTGAGGCCGTAGGGCTTGGTTTGATCAGTGTGCATGTAGACATGACGGCCACAGTGCGTCTCAGTACCACCTGAGTTCGTTTAGTGTGCGCGTTTAGATAGACATGAGAGAACACATGTTATTTAAAGCTAATCGATCGAACGTATAATACGCCAGAAATAAGGTTTGTCAACCGAGGTGTCGCAACGAATTAAGAAAGTAATTTACTCACATCCGTCATATTCTGGTAGTCAGACGCGTTGTCATTAATGTAGAAAGGAGGTTCTTGTCGTGGAAATCCTATAGTCGTTAATGGATTTAGAACTTCGCCCATGGCCGTCACCGCGAAAGTCAGCTGAAAAAGAAACACGAACATCGTTCGTTAATTTCTGAGAGCCCGAAAAACGAACAAACTGTCGAAGCCTGAAGTTTCGCTCAAACCATCTCTGTCTCTCTCTATATATATATATAGCTCAAAAGAATAGAAACATGGCGCCTGTATTCTCTGTATAAAATGTAAAATTCCACATACTCAGAAAGCTTGGGCGTACTACGTAAGTCGCTGGAAGGCAAGGAGCTTAAAAAAAAAAAAAAGAAGAAACGCAGTTTTTTGTGTTTTATTTATTTGCTCGCTGCTAGCGATTGGTTAGCATCAGGTCTGTTTTGATCAACAATCGTCTTGGACATACCGAAACTAATAGCGATGGAATATTCACAAGGTTTGCGATAAAAAGACGGAAGGGTCTGGTTCATAAACAAGGAAAATTAGGCACGAGTCATACCTCCTCCCGTAAGATAATGATAATTAATTTAAAAAAAACTTAAAAGAAAAAAATATTTTAACAGTCTAATTAAGACACGCGTGTCAAAAAAAAGATTTACGCGGAAAAAAATTTAGAGCAATATTGACGGCGAGAGATTTATTTTAAATTCTGCCCGCTAAATACATGACGTCATTGGTCACTCCGGAATGACCATCTCGGTCGTGAAGCCGATGCACCTCTCCTCCACGCGCCCGAAATGCCCAGAGAGAAAACAAGCGGAAAGAGGGTGACTGCCGACTAAATCGCGTCTCGCGCCGTCAATATTTCTCTTTCTTTTTTTTCTTTTTTTTCGCGTAATATTAATTTTTTTGACACGCGTGTCCCAACCAGACTTAAAATTTTTTTTTTTTTCTTTTCAGGGGCCTTTTAATAACGAAAGAAATCTCTACACATTTTGCTCACGTCTGAAAAGCATTACAACAATTACTTATAATTTGGGTCAATGGCTTGTCACAAGACAGTGTTAAATAAATTTTAATGTTATTTCAGGTGACAGCTTGAGAATATGAAGTCAGTTTTAAGTAACTATAACCAGTAATCCCAACAAATGTTGTTAATAAAGCATGTAACAACCGAATCACCGGCCCAGCGGCACATGGGAATATGGAGGTTGTGGTAGGGTTGCCTTGCTGCACGCCCATCCGGGAGGAACAAACGAAGCCGGGGTTCTCAAAACAAGAAATTACATTTATTAAAGTAACAGCAAAGGGTTGTTAGTAGGGAAGTATAACAATGCCGGGCATTCGACCTACGCGTCTCCGTTCCCTCGATCCGTCCCCGTCTTCTTTGGGCGTGTCCCCTCTTTTATATCTTCTCGCGCCTGTCCTTCCTGCGCTGTTGCGCGAACCGGACATCCTCCAATCTGGGTGGTCAGCAGCGGCCCCTGGCCGTGGTGGCCGATCCTCGCTGCCACAAGGTAGAGAAAAATATCAAAAGGAAGCTCCAAAATTACGAAACGACAGTAATGAAACCTCACAGTAACATAAAAACGGAATGCTACCTTGTATGATTTGTGAACTGAATTAATTACATCATAAAAAATTAAACACAATCTAGACAAATCTAAACATGTTTACTTCCTCGCATTTCTTATGAAACGCCGTTACACTGGACTCCGACTCCGAATGTCCGTCCGACGTCGACACTATTATGGAATTCGAAACCCAGCAGAAAACTTTTCCAGATATCCATCAATCGATCTACCTTTATTTCACAAAAAAAAAAAAAAAAAAAAAAAGTGGAAAGATTTGGTCGTAGTATGATGGAATAAAACTTTCGAGTGCACAGACCTTCCTAGTCTGATAGCATTAGGAAATATAGGGGTGAGCTGGTGACTTGCGCCAAAAAATACCTCCGAAGTTGCTGGAGAAAACGTAATAGTACAAGGATCGCTTTTTTTACAGCAAAGCTCTTCATGGCTAGGGTTCCGTGGATTTTTCTTTCGTGTGCGTGACCAAAAACTCTACGCTCGCACAGCTCGCCCTTTGCCGTCGTTACAAGCCGCTTGCGTGCCTAATTTCCTTTCCTTCCGCTCTTCCCAGGTGGCGGCCCCGTCGCGCGTGTCTAGTTACCTTTGGCTCTTCTGGGTGGCGATAGTCGTCCACGCGAATGTATATGAAAAACCAGAAAGACAAATTGTCGTGCTCCATTTTCAATTTCCCTTCTCTTCTCTCGTCGTAATGTCCACTTGTTGTCCGGACTCCCGAGGAGAAATGCGCCTACGAAGAGAAACGGCGGAAAATTAACGAGAATGTCAGCGGCGGCGACGGGCGGCACTGGCGAGCAAGCGCGTGCGTGGCCGAGTTGTTACTGCGCTTGACTGTCGCGCGGAAGGTGTAGGTTCGATTCCAGTCGCCGGACTGTCATTTTATTTATTCTTTCAACTTGGCCTTCTCGTAACTTCGACAACATTCACGCCTGATCGTGTTCCGGTTGTTCTACGCACCGACAGTTCTACGTCGAATGATCCAGAAACCAAAGAGGGTAGGTACATAAGGGTCTCCGCAAGGCGGGCTGAGTCAGTCTCGCCCCTGCGTTTGATCCTGCTGCCCGCCGACTTCGACGCCCGCGACGCTCTGTTGTTATCGTCTGTTTCCTTTTTGTTTTGGGCACAAGTTAGCCACATTAAACGTTTATTTCTTCCTGTTTATTTATTGTTCTTTTGGTCACTACCCGTCACAATATAAACTATAACACCCTATCTTGTATCTTGCTCCGACGTTCCAGCCGGAATCCGGCCAAATAACCATCGGTTGTTGCTGTTTGTTTGTTTTTTTTTCCTTCCTTTTCAGTAATATCTACGCCTCCGGCCCCGGCCACCATGCCCATTATATACATATATATTGCGGCGACCAAGTAGCGCGATGAGCGCTGCCAACTTGGGAGCCGAAGTGCCCGAGGAACCGCGCGTGCTGAGGCGTGATTGCACGAGCCTTTCAGAATAGATTTAGTCTTGGCTGGACAAACCGTCGTCTCCGCCTGCTTATTCTTTGTCCCCAAAACACCCTCACAATAAATATATATATATATATATATATATATATATATATATATATATATATATATATATATATATATATATATATATATATATATATATATATATATATATATATATATATATATATATCGATTTGTGAACCAGCTTAAACAACGGAGCCAAACCCCGCATTTGTAAATGACTTCTGCGCACGCGTTCGCGTCGTAGTGCCGGTATTAGCGGCGAGATGTTTTGGTGGCGCCCTCCTATGGTTCCCCCTTGTGAAGTCATTACCTTGCTAACAACAAGTTCATTGGTGTTTGTACTGGGCATGGTGGAAGCCTGAAATCATTGCGCTCTCAAAGCAACACTCAATTACTCAATTTCTAAGTGAGAGATAAAAAAAAATAAACTGTTTCTCTCTACCTGCACCACCTGACGGTATGACAGGTTTGATCCAATATAATATAAAAAATGAGGGCCGTAATTGACGAAACGTTTCTTTAGTCCTTAAAGCCAATTAAAAAGGAAAACAGGGAGACAGTTGAACGGTGGCATTGGAACGAACTTGGAGAATCTTGCGAGCAATTATGAGTATTTGTGTTTCGTTTTTTTCTTTTGGTATTAAGTTATTAATTGTTGTTCCGCTTGGTCCTGCCTCTTGCCTTCTGTGTTCTTGACGACGAGGAAGTTGTCTTCTCCTTTAAAATTTTCGTACTGGAATATATAAGAAAATGAATTGGAAACAATCTTAAAATTTTATTCTCTTTATTAATTGTTAAAATTAATTATTAATAATATAAATATAATTATTAATAATTATAAATTATTAAAGCAACACTGCCAACAGCGTCGAAATTAAAGTTCTTTCATTCCTCTTATTTCCGTCGATGGTATACCCTTTCCGACGTCATAGTCAGCTTTTGGGCCAATCGTGGAAGGCCGACCACAGCGACGCTTTCGGTCGCGCACGTCGCCAATAAGTAACGTTCTGTAATGCCATCAACATCCATATAAAAAATACTTGTATCCAAGCGGTTATGAGCGCTACTCGTAGTCAGAAAGAAAACAAAAACAGGGGGGGGGGGGGGGAGGGGGGGGGAGGGGTTAGGCACGTCACTGCCAGACGGTGCCGTTTCCGAGTCCTTAAAATGATTATTCGACGCGTTTACAGTGAATGTCACACAAGTTTCGAAACGGGTGTTATGCTTTTATCCTTTTCCGTAAAAAAAGCTTACGTCAACTTCTTCTTAGGCAAAAAAAAAGGTCAACGCAAAAAATTAATACTAAGGAAAAGAAATGTGGCCGAACTCGCTGCACAGATGAATGTCGAAATTCCATAACATTGTGCACCGCCTTTAAACTGCGTAAACGTTTCTCGATTTAACTGCTGTGGAAATTCTCGGAATATTTTTTTCGACGCCTGTGAAGTTCTCTATTACATCTAAAACAAATATACATTATGTATTGTTCAAACTGTTCACTTCTCGCTGACGGGCCTCCCGCGACCAACCTCTGACTTTTGTTGTAGCACTATCACAATTAAAGTGAAAAGAGTCAAAGTACAGGCTAGCTGGTGGAAGTCAACCATTTCGTCGTTTACCCTGAGACTGGGTTTTTTTTAGAAGAGCAGAAGTAACAGAAAAAACAGAGACCTGTCTGTTTTTTCTGTTACTTCTGCTCTTCTAAAAAAAACCCAGTCTCAGGGTAAACGACAAAATGGTTGACAATTAAAGTGCTTCACTTTTACTGTATCTATATAAACATAATAAAACCCTTGGCAGCCGTGTTTGGCGTTCAGAAGCTAATATATCGTATCACATTTGTTGGGCCGATTTACCTCTTGTATGCATAATAGACCCTTTCCGAAATTCAGTGCCATCTGGTGGCTGAAATGGCGGTTTAACTTTTGCCAAACGAATGGCGGCAATGAACCCGTAGCCTGCAGTATTTTATTGGGCACCGTCACTTTTGCATGTCAACAGCAGACGAGAATAAACTTTTCGCTATACAGGTTTTTCTGGATCATCTCTTCCAGTGTCGATTCACACAACGAAGCAACCAGTCAGAACGAAGCGCCAACCCAGACAGACGCCTTGATAAAGTTCTATAAGTCAAGGGCTTTCGAAGTCGATTTTGTGCCACTAACAGGTTCACTGGGCTCGAATTAGAGAAATGAACACTTACGCAACGCTTGCATTCAATTTCGGTTTCGCAATGTGCTAACGTCTAGAATGTATAGTCCTCGAATCCTCAGCTTAGGAGTATCTTCAACATGTTCCTTCATCAGTAAATAGAAAGCCACCATTGGTATGGCACATATGCCATTTTAGATGGTGATGATAGTGATCAAAGTGGCCAGACTGAATTTCGGAAGGGGTCTATAGCTGTAGGAATAACAGATGCGCGTTGCCCGCTTTGTTGGTTAAGGGGTATTCACACGAGGGAGAAATCCCGGGGATTTCTCCCAGGCACGCGCATCCCACGACGAAAACGTTAGGCTTTGCGATGTGCAAAAGCCTCGCGTTTTTATCACGAGATGCGCGCGTGCCGGGGAGAAATCCCCGGGATTTCTCCCTCGTGTGAATACCCCTTTAAGGGATATTCCCACGAGGGAGAAATCCCGGGGATTTCTCCCCGGCACGCGCGCATCACGAGATGAAAACGCGAGGCTTTTGCACATCGCAAAGCCTGACGTTTTCGTCGTGGGATGCGCGTGCCGGGGAGAAATCGAGAAATCCCCGGGATTTCTCCCTCGTGGGAATATTCCTTTATGATAACCGATTCAGACGACGGACTGATCCGCGAACGGATTGATCACATGACGGCATGTCCGAGGTTCGTCCACCTCCCAAGTGCATCCACCCAAAAATGACGACGAACAGACACCAACGAGGACAGACCTAATCTGTTCGCCACCCGACAGTACCGCGAAACTCCAACATCGCACAATGGCAAAATTGTCGAAGGGAGAAATCGACATCTGCTACCGCGGTAGAGAATCGGACACCGCCGTTACATACAGATCAAGAGAGAACACCGTGATAGGCTACGTGCGAAGCGCCACTAGCTTACTAACCCAATGCATGACAGTGACATAGGCATGGTCCTGCTCGAGAAAACTTCGGTGGCCGAGTGGCCTAGCGCACCAGCTCCGAGCACGTGGAGTAAAATCTTGCGCTGCAGAACCCTGGGATCCTGAGTTCAATCCCCACCCCTCTCCATTTCGATCTGGATGAGCATCGTACCGGCGTGCGGTCGTGTACCCCTACTGCGTGATGCACGTTAAAGACCCCAGGCTAGCGGTTGTACTGCACTGGCTGGATTTCTCATCTACAGCTGAGAGACAAGTCGCCAGTTGAGGCCGACAAACTTTAGGCTGTACAAACATACACACCACCCAATTTTCTTTCCTGACAATCCGGTTTTACTGAAATGTCGCACACCGTTTTGGTATTTCTTCTTTGACGAACATCTGAATATACCATAGACCTTCCATTTTCTTTTATAAACATTCAAGTTTTCAATTTTGGGGCCAGGGTAACAGTGCAACATCCAACAGTCATCGTTTTAGTGGCAGCACAAGAAGCGCTGGGCGTTTCATTCGTATGTTCAGCCACGGCCGGACTGGAAAGCGCGCGCTCTCTTTCTCTTCTTACGGCCTTTGCAATCGCCCGGGAGTCAATGGCATTTTTTCTCCGCGTGTAGTTCACTTGCTTGCCGCCAGGGGCGCAACCACTTCACCCCTCTCGGAGAGTCCCTTCGAGCTGCTATCTGCTATCCGGTGAAACACATTAGTGAGTTTGGGTGCGCCGCCTGTGTTAGCTGTTGACTACGAGTAACAGAGGTGATCCTCTGTTCGTCTTATTGGAAGGCCAGGATCAAAGCGGACTTCATTATTCAAATTCTAGGTTCCTCGCACTTCTAGACAACATTGTTTTTTTTTTTGTTTTTTTTTTAAGGCTGTCAAGCACCTTTCGCGTATAAATGTGCACGAAGTTCTGCAGCTACTCATTGCACCCTATCTTGATGACGCGCCAATCCTAAGTTGCTCAGAGGGCATTGACAACAGTCATTTAAAGCGCTTGGCAGGTTTAATTCGCAACAAGTTCCTAAGAATTCTTCTGATTAACCATACAAAGACGGTCACGGACAGAAACGAAAAATCAGCTGGATATGTGCACAAGCCCTCGAGGAAGCAGTTTAGGCTGTAATATGCACTGTGCAAAAATTGTACAGACAACTACACCCTCGTCTAGAGCAGCTGACCGACTTCATGTACGGCCTATGAAATAATGATGCAGAACACGGCAATAGATAGATTGGGCCTGCTTATATTTCACGAGAGTGTACGAATTATTTATCATTTAAAGTTCCTCCACGTAGAAGGGGTCCGTCTCCTTCTGTTCTTGAGTTGCAACATAAGTCCAGGAGGTAAAGACGAGTATAGTTTTTCCGCAATTGCATTCGCTGTCTCTACTTACTACTTTTTACTCCCGAATCTCTCGGAGATGTGCGTCAAATAGTCACCGTTTTGGGTTCATCAGAAGCGCATTAGATAGTGGGTGAGGGTCTAAAGGTAAGGATCAGGTGTCAAAGGCTATAAAAAATCTCGGCGGCAAGTTGCGACAGCGCTGGGATACACTGTCAGACACGCTCTTTCCAAACGGCCAAGGGTAGCCTAGGGGTGAGATGACAGCGCCCCCCGCGAATTGCGGCAGGAGGTGGCGATTGCCCCAATTGCAAAGGCCGTAATAAGAGAAAGAGAGCGCGCGCTTCCAGTCCGGCCGTGGTTCAGCCTCCAACAAGCGCGCGCTTGGTCGCTTTGTTGCCTTCCATCACGATTTCATGGAGAGTACACAATCAAAGCGGGCGTCGAAGTGCCATAGGTTGCTTCCATTGACGTCAATAGAGAGTTTTAGAATAGCGTAAAGACCCCTTGGCGTCAGCACTGCGTACAACGCACGCTAGCTGTCAACGTAACGTTAAGCGCGTTGAACGCGCACTTTTTGTACAGCGAAAGGCAAACGCATACGTAACGATAAGTAAAGACTTGCAGCGCCATCTAGATGTGCTCCTGCCAACTGCTTCAAAAAATTCGGTCAAGCCAATTTAACACCGCGAATCTCCTCACTTTGCTACGAAGTGCGTGAATCTCTTTCTAGTTGCCTGTTGTAAACGTGTTTCGTCTTTTTTTTTTTATTTTTAGGGTTGTGCGACCAGCAGTTTGATCTATGGTACGCCCCATTGTGTTGTGGGATCCCAACTATCTTACGTTAGTCTCGTCATTTGCTTGGAAGTATGCAAGCAATAGGTCGCACCGCTCGCGTACCGACCGCACGGTAAACACCTTTTTGGCTTCGACGGCCTCGCCAACGTTCTTGGCTACCGACACCCATCATTGTGGACGCTCGAAAGAGTTCGTCGTGTTGATTTCTTTGAGGAGGTTGTGGGTCGCCTGTCAATACCGCCCGATCAGGCCGAGTTCCACTCGCTCCGAGCAAGTCACACGGGGAAGCACTACTATAGAGAAAAGGCTCAATCTGTACTTAAAGAACCTCTAACGCGACAAAAAAAAATTCATGCTAGGCGTTGAAATGGCAAGACATTACAAAAAAATTGTTTCACTATAGAGTTGCGTAGTTTCTTTTTTATAAAAAATAGAAATACGAGGCCCAATTCAAAGTTCCCGCCAGTGCACTCTGACGTAACAGTGTATCGCAAGGTGTCGGGGCGGTTAGAAGGGAGGCATCGCCGGAAGTCACTTGAGTTGTATCCCTCCTCGTGCTTACCGCGAGCGCGTGTAATATATATATATATTTTTTTTTTGTTATTCTCCGCATCTCCACGAGCGAGCCAAGCAGACAAGGTTTCCTTTATCTGCTTTTCATCGCTTAATGTTGCTGTAAAGGTGGAAGAAGAGGAGTCAGTGAATTGACGTGATCAACTACAAGGCCTAGAAGGTGCTGTGTGAGGGACTGTCCCGGTATTTAGCAACTGAAGAAGAGATCGCACTGCATGCATTTCCGAGAGACATACAAGAGATGGATTGGTGGCTGACTGCGGTTCCCGCAGGACAGCTATTAAAATCCGTGGGTAGGCGATGAATATGCTCGATGCAAGGGGTATTCACACGAGGGAAAAATCCCGGGGATATCTCCTCGGCATGCGCGCATCACGAGACGAAAACGCGAAGCTTTTGCAGATATCAAACCTGACGTTTTCGTCGCGGTATGCGCGTGCCGTGGAGAAATCCCCGGCATTTCTCCCTCGTGGGAATACACATTACAACCCTAGGCGAAGTTTACTAAAACTCACAGGTCTCGATGTGAGACCTCAACTGCAGGTATGTAAGTTTCCTGCCCATCCCCCTGCAGCGGCGGCACTCAAGAGGCTTGAATTCAGGCATCACGATGAATCAGCTGCATGTGCACCTTGTAAACAAGTTCTACTCATGTTCTAGACAAAACATGTACTTTATGCTTGACGTTTAATTGTACTTGGTACACTCACCAGTTCGTATTCTTTAGACGGCAGGCATCTTCAGCCTGGAGAGTATCCGATGATTCAACGACCTCGGTGTCTCAACCTTTAGCAATGCGATCGGGCGTGTCGTATGCTAGCAATTCTAATTTCTGCAAGGATTCTAATTTTTTTTTTTTAACTTGATAGCTTGTTTTGTGCCCAGTATAGCTCTCTATCATCGGACTGACGGCATGCACTCGTACACTAGCTTGTACTCGCATCGCTTTCATCATTGACCTCCATCACGTCGATCCACTGACTGTTCGTCCTCAACTTTTACAGGGGGGATCGGTGGCCGGGTGGTCTAGCGCACACCAGCTCGGAGCACGTGGAGCGAAAGCTCGCGCTCCAGAACCCAGGGATCCTGGGTTCGAGTCCCACCCCTGCCCGTTTCGATCTGGATAAGCATCGTACCGGCGTGCGGTCGTGTATCTCTACTGCGTGGTGCACGTTAAAGACCCCAGGCTAGCGGTTGTAACGCACTGGCTAAATTTCTCATCTACAGCTGGGAGACTCGTCGCCCCTGTGAGGCAGACCAAGTTCTAGGCTGTATAAACACACACACAACCCAATTTTTTTAACTTTTACAGCACTCAAAATAACCAACGGTGCAGCGATAAAGAGCGAGTGGAACTGAAACTTCGTTTTCTGCGATCGCTCGTACAAAAAACAGAATAAAAATTAAAAAAAAAAGTCTTAGGTACGGTCGCGGAGAGCACGAGGAGTGGAACTTACGTGACTTCCGGCGAACCCCCTTTTAGTGACGTAGGTCGATGCCTCCCTTCTGACCGCCCCGACACCTTGCGGTACACTCTTACGTCACAGTGCCTGGCGGGAGCTTTGAATTGGGCCTCGTATTTAAATTTTTTATTAAAAAAAAACTACGCAACTCTATAGTGAAACAATCTTTTTGTAATGTCCTGATATGCCATTTCAACGACTAGCATGAAAAACAAATTCTTTTTTTTTTTTTTGCGTGTCAGAGGCTCTTTAAGTTCAGTCCGATGAAGAGGAGGGCCAAGGCTATCAGCGGTCCGGGTCTTCAGTTGGAGGCCTTGCTCGGCACCGGCTCTTTCGTCTGCCTCCAGCTCCGAACTCCGCGTGTCCTCGCCCGCCACGGGTCTTGCCCTTTTTACCTTCTTCTTTCTCTTTCTTCCACAAGGTGGAGGTCATCTTCAATGGTGAAGCGAACCCGTACAACGCGCGTAGCACTTCCACTGGTTTGCCTCATTGCCGCCATTTTCCAAACTGGAGTAGTCTCGCGCTTTCCCGTGCGCGACGAGAGCAACGAGAATGGCACGCAGGGAACCGCTACGTACGCTCGCAAAAAGCGATAGCGAGCGTACGTACGCATAGCTCGGTGCAGTACGTACGTATGGCTCATGCGCAGTGTGGAGGACGCAGCGTTAACGCTAACGTAGGGAGGGGGCTTGCGTTTGCTCTTACACGCAATACAAAAACTCTCTATTATGTCTACCATTTTGTTGTTAGGAGCAGCCTGGCGTGTGCCAAAGGTGAACGTTTCAAAGATTCATTTGACACCATCAAATACGTATTGCACTGGGGTCTATAAGTTTCACCGCAGAACATGTAACAACAAAAGGAAGACGACGACGACGACAGCTTTGGGTTACCTTCGTCTGTATCTCCTAATTCCAGCTAAATAACTAACTGTATAACGATCCTACTTGCTGACATTCCGAGGTGTCCTACAGCCAGGGAGGGATCCGATCGCAGCGCATAAGGGGCCTCCTCCGAGGAGGCCAGGATATTTGCAAAAATGTCCACCTCGGCATCGCACCTACCGGCGGCCCTCGAAGAGGACCAAGGACAAGCAAGTTCCGCCACGCTCGTAAAAGATGGGTACACAATTCCGCTGAAGGAAGCTCTCACCGGTACAATGAGCAGCTCCTCATCGACGATCATGTCTACCCACGACAACGATCCCATGGAATCCGACGACGGAGAATATGAGGCCGTTCATGGGAAAGAGCGACGCAAGACCTGCCCGAGCAAAACGCCAGCTCTCCAGGAAGGGGCAAACCTTCAAGTCGGATGCACCGTACTCTATGCCCCCCCTGACAACCAGAAAATTGACTCGCTCAGCAAGTTCAGACTCACAGACTTTCTGAACAACGTTGCGCCAGGCATGGTCACTGTTGTTCGCGTAAACAAAGCTCGGAACATCCTTGGAGTCGACGTGAAAAGACCCCCGTTCAAAGCCGAGCTCCTCAAGGTGACCAAGCTTTTTGTACAGTGCCGGTGAGAGCCTACCTACCAAGTGAACGCTCAGGCAGTTTTGGCGTCCTCCGGGATATAGACCCGGACTATACCGAAAATGACATAAAGACACAGCTGCAGTCATCCATCGGCATAGTTGAAGTGAAGCGACTCGGCAAAACATCGCCCGTGGTATGCGTAACATTTGCAGGAGAGCAGGCGCCCCAACACGTAAAAGTGGGCCTCGTGAGAACAGAAGTGATTCCCTACAGAGCACGCCCTCTGCAATGTTACAAGTGCTACAAGTTTGGCCACATCACAGCTGCATGCACGACTATGTCTCAACTGTGCCATCGGTGCGGCAAAAGTCATGACGGCATTTGCGAAGGCGCCCCGTACTGCGTGAACTGCGAAGGTGACCACGCTTCTAACGCAGCGAATTGCCCGGTTAAAGAGAGGGAGACTAAGATTATAAGGTACAAGCTCGAGCACAACACCACATTTCGCGAAGCGAAAGGAGCCGTACATGCTAAAAAACAGGTTGGCAAGAAAACGACTGCTAAAAACACGCACTCATCTAAGAACACCACCAACAATGTACCTCCTCTGACTGCTGAAGAGTTCCCTCTGCTTAAGACACCGGAGGGCGCAAGTGACAAGTCCGTGGGCGTAGCGTCCACCACAAACAGTTCTCCAAAATCATCCTTTTGGGAACAGCCAAACATCAAAGACATCACCTCGCACACGGTTTCGGGGGGGCATATGCCTACATCCAACCAGACAAGCGGAATGGAACATGGTTCTCCTTTTAAAGCCATAATTGCACTTGCGATCACTGCGCTTTGTAGACTATTGAACACACTCTCACCTTCGTCAGCGCTTCATCAAGTGATCGGGGCAATCCTTTCCCTAGAGCCCATTATTATGATGGAATTCTGAAGGTCTTTCATGCTTTCCTTACTCGTGAGCAGAATAACTGTCTCTGTTTTAGACTAGTCACCGCCGAAATCATCATTTATCATTCATCAAATGCCTCATGGCGTAGCTGAAAGTGTATGGCTAGTGTCCCCGGAACGACCTATTCATGACAGCACACAATAAAACGACCAGAACAACCCAAGACACCGGATGCCCGACAATTCTGCAGTGGAATGGTAACGGTCTAAGACAACGACTCACGGACCTCAAAGCACGGCTACTGGAACATCCATTTGATATACTACTGCTACAAGAGCCACGAATGGAACAAAAACAAATCGAGATCCTTCAATACACCGCTTACGCTACCAAGCAGACAGGCAAATATCCGTGTTCAGTGATACTCGTGAGGAACAGTGTACACTCTAAAAAAAAAAGGTGTCAAGGGAGAGTAACTGCCCTAAGTTACCCTCCTTTAACCCTATCTTCATCCAAGTTACTCTTTCGCGACCGCTTCTTTCGATGATACTCTCCCTTAACCCTCACTCGAACTCTAGAGTAACGGTAGCTAGAGTTAGTTTCTCCTCGCGATATCACGGGCTGTCAACAGATGGCGCCGCTATGGGGTCGGCGCCAGAGCCGTTTATACTGAGAGAGTTTGGCCGATGGGCGGAGCTTGTTGGCCGCTAGAACCAGCGGATTTCGCGATAACACAATATGGCGTTACTTCTTTGTCTTGTTCATTCCTGTGAAATCGCGTAGAGTTCCTATGAGGCAGATCCACAATATGGCGGACGGAAGTAGTCATCCCCCGGTTGTCAGACTACGCTGCTGTGGTTGTCAGACTGCCAAAATCTCCTTAAGAAGGCCAAACTCTCTCAGTATAAACGGCTCTGGTCGGCGCATTTTCGACGCTGGTCGGCGCAGATTTTTGTTGTTGTGTTTTTCTTTTTCCGGGGAAGGTTTTTTTTTCCCCTAGCCGCTTCTTTTTTTTTTTTTTTTTTTGGGGGGGGGGGGGGGGGGGGGGAGTTGGGCAAGGATATTTTAATAAGTGAGTTGATACAGCCTACCTTTACTTAATTTTGTCAAAGCGCAATTCAAATGTTTTTTCTGCTAATTAAAAAAAAGTGCAGAATTTAAGGTGGTTTTTTGCTGCTCCTTTGTGCATATGCGTCGCCAGCGATACGAGCTTATAGGGACCACCAAATGAGGCCGCCGATGTCCGCGTCTATGCATCGCCCTCCCGTCGCGGCCAAACGCATGGGACTTTCGCTTTAGATTATTATGTAGACTTATGATCTTGATAGAAAAGCTTCGTACCCTAACTAGGGGTTTATGGACTGCACTTCGTGTCAGGAGAAGAACATTTTTTGCCTCCAACATGGTGACAAGGCACTGATAGTAGACGACAATGTTGGTTTTGACCTACAGTTTAGCCGGAAGTGACGTCAGCTGCAACAAACGTATACTTAGAAGCGCCAGAAAAAAGCAAACAACCTAACTGAAAGAAGTAGTAGTGCAAACTCAGAGCGGCTACCGGCAGCTCAATTTTATTTGGAAAACACGAACATATTTGCACACCAGCGGCGTAGCCAGGGGACGGGGTGTTGGGTGTTGAAGGGTCGGAACACCGCCGAAGTTTCATGGTTGTCCCCCTTTACCCCTTCCGCTTTTCCAATGTCAGTATTTTTTTTGTGTGTGTTTCGTTTCGACAATCCACTACGGCGAGGGGCAGTGCATGCCCACAACATTCCGAAGCAAAACGAAAAAGACGAGGCTGTCCGTGGACTGCGTGAAAAACACATCTCCGGCTCCGGCTCTTCGAACGGCCCTCTCCAAACTCGGCCACGTTTGTAACCGAAGCCTTTCTTCAGGCTCGCAGGTGCGAATGGCTTAGCTCCCGACGTCATAAAAGCCGCGAAATCCTGACCTCGAAAGACGCTGGCCTCGCTTCGGGGAATGCAGGCGGCTTAACTAAAGTTCCCCTACCCTTTGAGTGTCAAGGACTCGACGACAATCTCAGGGCAGCACAACAAAATTCCAAAATAGCAATGATTTGACTTTACGAGCCCTACAATGCGGAGAAAACCGGACGACAAAATAACAAACAGCTAAGCGTTTTTTTGTTTTTTTTTTTGTTTTTTCTTTTTTTGCTCCGTCTTTTTTTTTTTTTTTTAGGGTTCACTCGTTTGCGCTTATTTAGCTTCAATATGGCACAAAAATGCAAAAAAACACACACACACAAACATCCCCATCGTTCAAAAAAAGAAAAGAAGCAACAGAGAAAAGCGACAGCATATGCACTGTTGAAGCATATTTGTAATGCTCATAATCACTTGGTTTGAAAGCGTATCTAGTTGACTTCTTTAATCGCCGAAGTGGGTAATGTTTACATGCTTGCGTTCAGCACGTGAGTCGTGGAACTTTTTCAAAAATGAGTTCAAAAGCCAAGCCGTTCTTGACGTTCTTTTTTTTTTTTTTTTTTCTTTTTCTTAAGAATGATTATTGACCTACAACTTTAAGCGTGTCATCACCGTCTCCAACAGCTAGAGTCGGCACATTCACGTCAGGCAGCATCGTCCGCCCTAGGCGAGAGCGATGTTGTGGCCAACGACGTCGGTCTCGTCGCAAGCCTCGACTTCGATCAAATCGGCGGCCTGTGCGGAGCATTCGTTTTGTTAAATGCACTTCTTGGGGAAGTACTGGTTTTGACACAGATGTGGAGGCACCGCACCGCGTAGCGCGTCTCGGCGGTACAGGCAACTTGCATTTGCCTAGAGGCTTTGTATCCTAATGTAACCCGCCTGCTTAGCTTAACCCGCCTGCTTAGCGCGATAGCTTCCACCATGCTAATTATAAACACCGTCGAACTTGTTGTCCGTAAGGTAATGACGTCACGAGAGGAAACCATAGGAGGGCGCCACGAAAACATCTCGCCTCTAATAGGGGCTGCGCTTTTGAACATTCACCGAAATATGCAAATCGGCACCGAAAGGGTACTCTCACTTCTTTCTATCGACCGACGGCGGCTTCCACTAAATGTTTAGACCCCACAAAATGATAGAAACTGGTATTTTTTTCTTCCACTTCCTCGTAAAACGACAACGAAGAACGGAAATAGCCTAAAACATGACTATACAACGATATTTTCTGAAAAAAATGTGATCCGCGCAGGGGAAGTACTGGTTTTGACAGAGATGTGGAGGCACCGCACCGCGTAGCGCGTCTCGGCGGTACAGGCAACTGGCATTAGCCCAGAGGCTTTGTATCCTGATGTAACCCGCCTGCTGCCAATCCTGGCCACCATGCTCGTTAGCAGCGCTGAATCGGAACGTTTGTTTTCTAGACTCCGAATACTGGGACGTTGAAGCACCTGAGGGCTTCAACGTCCCAGGGGCGCTTGCTACTCCGTTCCCAGCTGAGACCAGACGCTCCGCCTTCAACGCGAGCTCGCTGGCTTCGGTAGTGCTTTAGTTGCGCGTGCCTGCGCAATCACACTTGTTTTTGCAAGGGCAGAAAGATGGCGACATGTGCGATCAAAAGCGTCGCTGTGGTCAGCCTTCTACGATTGGCCGAATGGTGACTATGACGTCAGCAAAGGTTTTCTCATCGACAGAAATAAGAGTAATGAAAGAACTTCAATTTTGACGGTGTTGGTTTCAGAGCGCAATAGCTTCCACCATGCTAATTATAAACACCGTCGAACTTGTTGTCCGTAAGGTAATGACGTCACGAGAGGAAACCGTATACGAGGGCGTCACCAAAATATCTCGCCGCTAATAGGGGCTGCGCTTTTGAACATTCACCGAAATATGCAAATCAGCACCGAAAGGGTACTCTCAGGCCTGGTTCACACTTGCGCATCGGCGGGCGAATCTGCAAGAATTCGGCCGCCGGGCGTAGCGTCCCCTGTGCATTGCCGCGGCCAATTCCGCTTCGGCGACAGCGCATTAGCTGTAAGTGTGAACCAGGCTTCACTTCTTCCAATTGACCGACGGCGGCTTCCACTAAATGTTTAGACCCCACAAAATGATCGAAACTGGTATTTTTCTCACACTTTCTCGTAAAACAACAACGAAGAACGTAAATAGCCTAAAACATGACTATACAACAATATTTTCTGAAAAAATGTGATCCGCGCAGGAGCAATGAGAGTGACGCTTCACTATTCACTTCACTCATTGCCCCTCTGCGCATTGCAGTTTTTGTGTTTAATCGTATTCTAAACTTCGCTATTCTCTGGCACTTTTCCATAGTTTTCAGTCATTGGATACCCGAGTGTTCCGCATTGAAGTGCACGCACCGTAATTTTTTGTGAGCCTGTTTAGACTTTTTTGCTCGAAGTCAATTATAATATTTTCTGACTGCGTTCTTTCGTCGTTTAACATTAAATTCTCCTTTTTTAAATACTGGACGAACGAGATGGTGGAAAAGAAGGTTGGACTTTTGTCGTCTAAGAAACAGGAAAATAGCAAACACAATTGTGTTTGGGCAGTTTCTTTTCCCGGTCTCTTCTTTTCTTTCTGTCTTTCAAACAGCTTAAGCAAAGAAAAACACCCATGAAAAAAATTCCCTGGCTATGCCACTGATACACACTTTATTATACCTCAAGCCAAATGAATCTGAATTTCTTATTTGATGAAACGAGCGACGACGCACTGATGCAACTGTCATCTTCCTTTACACTGATTTTGAACACCTCGAAATTTTTCCCCTCTGTTTTCTGTTCCTACTTGCCCGGAATCTGTTTTACCCAGCAAAGGGTCGTACGAACATTTATCACAGTGGACTGCCAAGTTCCCTAAAGAAGACCGCTTTATAGAAAGTTCATGCTCTATGTGCGATCGGGTGGTGCACGAAAGCACCCGATATCAAATGCCCCACGAGTCACGACTGACACCCGCCCGTTTGCCCTGCCTTCAAAGGGCTAGTTTTATCAGAAGCCCATAACGCGAATTCCCAGATCATGTGGCCTGGTCCTCAGTGTGACGGCGGAGCATTCTGCTTTTAATTAAGAGACAGCTAGTGTGCACGCGAGCGCGTGGAAGGTAATCATGCCGTCATTTGTAGACCCTCAAGATATTAGGTTATGACATGAAACAACGGCGGTTCAACCGTGTACAAAAACTCTGCACGTGGGGCTATAATACTACACCCGTACGATCGCCCACATGTCGTTGATATTTTAGACTACCGATGTGGCGCATTCTTCATGTTTGTGTGCATGTCCCTTTGAGCGCATGCTCTCCTGTTTTGTTTATTTTGAGGCATAAGCTAGTTAGCTTCACTGGTGCTCTGAGGGAACGCCAAGTGGCCGACAATCTTCTTGCAATTTATATCACCCCTTTTCTTTTCGTTGGGAGACATTTGATTTATCATTATCTTTTTTCTTTTTTTTTTTTTGACGAGGCTTCAAGCTGAGTTCAGTGCTTCGTGTCTGTCGATTCCTTTTTGTTCCCTTGTTCTAGAGTTATCATGTGTAAGCAAACTCTACTATATTGTTTTTTTGGTTACCCGGATAGCAAATACCAGCTGAGACAAACCGACGAATTCGGGAGAGGGAAGAGCGTAGTGGAGGGGCGCGCCGATGGCCTCGAAACGGGTTGCTTACGAAGGTCCCTCGGCCTGGCGCAAGTGCTCTATCTCTCCCTCGAAAAGGGCGATAGAAGGTGCTGAGAAAGTAATTTCCCTCCCGTTTTCCCCACCCACCATCACTAATCCCTCCAAATCTCTTGTGAGCCTAGGGGACTCGGCGTCCGCGTCCTTGAAGGAGGAGGGCTCCCTTGATACCTAAGCTGACAGTGTCGGAGGACCGTCGAGCCCGCCATGCCAGTTATCGCGTGCTCCGCTCTCTGCGCGTGGTTACGGGAGGGAGCGTGATCATGTGATTAAAGCCAAATGTACGATTGGCTCACCGAACACCTTAGCTTCCTCTTCACTTTCAGCTTAGGAGTGACGGAGTCCAGCCCGCGAAGCGCGCGCACACACACACACTCACAGAAAGTGGAGTCGCGTGAACCAAGGCCTAACGATAAGGTAGGGACTGGACGACGGTGGGGACGGTCCCCTCAATGTCTAACACGCGCATCCGCGAACTGGAAAGGGGCAGAGGCGCTTCGCAATTTATGGAGTTTTTTTTCCGGCAGAGATAGCTCTTTTCAAGAATGGCAAGATGAACATGCTCATATCAGGACACCGTGGTGTCAGTTTCTTAAGTTGTTTAGGTTCATTTGATTGCTTAGCGGACGTTTATTTTTTATATTTTTTTTTTATCGGGTGAATCGGCTCGGCATCTCTTTTATCCACGCTTCCCCAACTGGAACCGGTAAGAACGATGGTTTATTGCCAAGAGGGATCTTCAACATGCGGAATGTCAAGACCTTGGATATTCTCTCGGCAGCGCCTACACACCGGTGATCTTCCTTTGTTGTGGCCATACATGTCACCACCAGCTTCGACGGACCGAAGACACGACGGACCACTTTCTTTTGCACGTGAGTGACAATGAGAGGATCCTCTCCTTCTTCTTGACCATCGGAGACATGTGTTCTTGCTACGTAATGCACGTTTTGTCATGATCCGATCCGTTTAAACCGTGTCTAACTCTGGGCCGGGAGTCTCCGACGAGTCTCGCGTGTAGTCCACAGCGATCGGCCTGAAAGGTCCTGTACAGCGTTATTTGTAAATGCTTTTTATTCCAATAGTCTGGGAGAGACGTTCTGATTGGGTATTTTCGTGTTTGAAGTCATTTAGTTCATTTTTTTCTGTTAAAATATGGCTGTCTTCTTGAAGGTAGATGTGTGCTGTAGTAAAGTCCTCCCAGTATGTCCAAAGCCGAATTGCACGGGGCGTTGAGTAGTCCTTCTTTGCCAAGATTCAGCTAGTCGGGTGGTTGTGGAGTGTCAGCTATGTCACTGCGCTATGCGAGCGTATTTGCCAGTAATCGTCTTTACTTGACAATTTTTTTTTTTTACGTGAGTGATTTATTGATTGAAGCATCATGTTCCGTTGAACTGTCATATTTTGTTTGTATAACAAGGTATTTATTGGACTGATAATTTAAAAGTACATTTGACACTGGTGAGTTGAAGGGGAGGCCAGCGATTTGATTTATAACTTGTAAATAATATAGAGGCCCCCCCCCCCCCCCCCCCCCCCCCAATATGCGTACATTTATAACTACATATTTCTGCGCCGCAAACACCGCAATTCCTTAAAACTGTTTCTTTTTTTCTTTCAAATCAACGTAGAAATATAGGTGTGAACTTAAATGTCGAGATTGCAATAAACATGTTTTAAGTTTAGATGAAGGATTGAGAGACGCTGTGATGCTGCCAGAGTAGGGCTAAGCAATTTATACATTAACCTTTCTACTATGTGGAAAAAAAAGAGCTCTAAATTCGACCTTTCAATGCATGTGCCTGCCCCTGCATTCAGAGTGGTGCAACCAGTTCATCCGCATGCAATAAAAAACATAGAGCCCACATCTATTGCGCAGCAGCACGATGAATTGGCACACATGAGCAGCTCGCTGACTTTCTAGTAGTGTCGGTTGTGGTAGAACTTAAGCTCGCCGCGATGCATGTTCTGTTTTGACATGTAGCATATTTATCCGTTATTTTAATACTCGCCAATCTTAATTTGTATGTTCTTGGTAGGGCCTACTTTTAAATTTCTTTTTCTTCTTGCTTTGTTTTGTTTAGAATTCGTGAATTTTAGTAGGTACAACTTTTTTTTTATTAAGGTTCAATGGTACTTTATGGCGAATTATCCCCTTGTAGAGCTGTAGTTACAATATTTAATGATTGGTCTCCCCAAACTTAGATGTTACTTGCATTCGTTAGCTTCCTTTCTAAAGTTGTGAAATAAACTATAATATATGGCAGTCAGCACTTAAACGCAATACGTTGTTTACACTAATTTATCTATAAAAATGTTCCTAACATATTGTATGCCACTTGGACAAATGCAGATGTTAAGAAATTGCATTTGTCCTACCCCTCAGTCTAGTGTCTATATAATAAAGCTATGTCTTGCACCGCTATGGGCAGAGGCCAGCTGATTTGCTACTGTTTGGAAGGTGGAGGAGTGATGTGCAAGGAAGCTAAACTCTGTCCCTCACTCCCATATTGCCTGTTATAATTGTTCCAAAAGTCAGGGAAAAGGGGGAGGGGAACTGCCCCCTCTCTTGCCCCTTTTTTCTGATGGGGTGCAAACTTGAGGATACCATAAATGAATGCAACCGCTTATGGCTGCTATTGCATACAAAGGAAACAAATAGAGAGAGCGAGGGATGTGGTTTATCTTTCTCTTAGGTGTTCATAGCAGGGGATACGAACGGTTTTGGATTTTTGCGGCTGAGCGAGCTAGCAATCAGTGCTGCCTTAGTGTTCGGTTGGGACTCTTATTCAATCGGCAAGAAAGCGAGCCCCAGCCAATTATTGGAGCGCATCCTATGAATGGCTCCTGGGATTTTCGAAAATGGTCTATTGTCTCGCAAATTAGTGCACTGGTATTAACTAAAAGCACTTCGCGAGCTGTTTCCTCTCTTTAATATTGCTGACTCTGCATTTAAGCATTCATTCTTCACAGGAGGAGGGACACGGCCGATTGACCTATCCGGTGACGAGAATTGACGAAGAGGACTCAAGTGCCATAACTGTGGTGTTGGAGGACCACTCCTTTGAGGTGACGGGCTGGTGCAGCGCTCGTTCTTGCATCGCACGGAGTCGACGACATTTCTTACCGTCAAAAAGCAAGCCAGTCACTCGCAGTGATTGGGCACTTCATTAGTTTGAAGTACAAATAAAGTCCGTCTTGGCTTTAGACTTGATCACGAAGTTAAAAAAAAAAAAACTGTTAGCCAGAGGAAATTTGTGTGTTGGTTTTGCCTTTTTTGCCATGTGCTGAAATTAAAATTTTGGTTTATTAAAATCTATTCTACTGTTTTATTTCAGTGCTGACTTTTTATGAGAACCTATAGCCTCTGTGCAGGCTCATGCTTTATATTTTGTAATTTTTCAGCTGCAGTTCCACATTTCCTTTGCACCCATCTCCTTGTGAACATGTAAATAGCTGCTTTTAGATTTTAGGGTTTCCTGAAGAGGGTGCTAATTCTTTTATACAGAGTTTAGGGAACACATCAGATGGGTCTATACTTACTGTACACAATTATTTCTGTAGAGTAATTACAGTCCCATTTATGTGTTGCCTAAACTCTGTATTAAAGAGTTAAGTACAATCTAAGGAGGGGTCATACAAACTGCTCAAGTGTGCTGCTATGTGACATTAACTCTTGGTAGAGAGCAGAGTTAACTCTTTAATACGGACTCAAGGTACAATTCAAATGGAGTTGTATTTACTCCACAATAAGGTTAAAACTACCCTTCCTGGAGAGCGTGCTTAACTCTTAAATATAGAGTTCAGGCAACACTTCTAATGGAGTTGTCATTACTCTCCACAAACGAGTGGATTCAACTCTTCGCGGAGAACATGTTTAACTCTTGCATACAGAGTTTAGGCAACACTTCTAATAGAGTTGTGGCTACTCTACACGATGGAGTGAGGGTAACTCTTCCTGGCGAGTACGCGTAACTCTTGAATACAGAGTTCAGGCAACATTGTAATAGAGTTGTAGTTACCCTACACGAAGGAATGAAGGTAACCCTTCCTGGAGAGTATCCTTCACTCGTCAACAAGGAGTTTCGGCAACACTTCTGATAGAGTTATAGTCACTCTACACAAAAAAGTGAAATTTACTCTCATCAAAGAGTTTAGGCAACACTTGTCATGAAGTTATAGTTACTCTACACAAAGGAGTGAAGGTAACACTTACACTTACAAATCAAAAGAGTAACCCTGACTTTCTCAAAGGTATTGGCGTGACTCTCTATAGAAGAGTTAAATGAACACTTGTATGGAAGAGTTAAACATACACTTGCCTCCGAAGAGTTATAGTTACTCTTTAAAAGAGTGGATTCTGTGACAAGCCAGTTACACTCCAAAAAGAGTCAAATCGACACCTTTTTTTTTTAGAGTGTATACCACCCTCAGCTGAACCTCACCGAGTACTGCTCAGAGAGGGCGGACTTCGCCGGGGTGCAGGTGCGCGCACGCAGAAGAGATATCGTGATAGTTTCGGCATACATTCATCCATTGGGCAAGTGGCGACCGCGTTTGCTGGCCGAGATGAGAGCGGAGCTTGGCACACACAAAGATATGCTGATCGGCGGCGACTTCAATGCTCACAACGAGTCCTGGAGAGACGGAAAGACAACAGCCAGAGGTCGGAGACTGCAGAAACTCGTGGACACAACAGACTTCGAAGAAATTGGCACAGGGACCCCAACATTCCTTAGGGCAGACACGCAGCCAAGTGTGATAGACCTGACATTCACGGCCGGGACACTCAGACTGCTACGAGCGACCCCTCAACCAGACGGGTAGGGAAGTGACTACACACCCATCATAGTGGGAAACCTCCCTAAACCGCCCTCGAAGACTTGCAAAGTTGTCGACTGGGCTAAGTACCGGTGGCACCTCTTCAGCTTGCGTGCTAGTGGTCAACCCCTCACCACTCAGGCTATGGCCTACGCACTTCGACTGGCGACTCACACGGTAAGCGTGCCGACCAACAGGCCAAATCCAGACCTAGAGTGGCTGGAGCTTCCTGCAAAAAGAAGACAAGCCCAGCGGCGAGCCAAGAGAACAAGGCTACCCGAGGACCAGGTGACGTTCAGGAGACTTGACGCAAAATTTAAAAGGCACGGAAAACGGCTAGCACGAGAACAATGGCAGCTCAAGTGTGAAACACTGGACGGAAGAGGAGGGAGCACAAGCGCATGGAGAATGGCAAGGAGCTTGACATGCAGACCGGGACCAAGAAACCCCATCATCGGCATGGCCATCAAGCTGCATATTACCACACAAGCTGTGATAGAACTCATCGCGGACGCACTACTCAGTACCCCGTCCCTCCCTGCAGGACCGAGGAAACCACCCAAAGGCTGGATCCAATGGAGACCGCGGGAATTTCAGGCCATGACCATAGGACAGGAGGACATTCATCTCCATGAGCTCAAACGCGCCCTCGCATCGCTGCCTCGAAAGAAGTCGGCTCCCGGACCTGACGGAGTGACAAATCAAGCGCTTCGAAACCTCGAAGAGGACGCCTTGCCAGACCTCCTGGCATACCTTAACGAGGTATGGACAACAGCATGCTTCCCGGAAGACTGGAAGAAGGCCATCGTCGTGCCACTGCTCAAGCTCGGAAAACCGTCAGACCAGCCCAACTCCTACCGTCCGATAGCTCTGACGTCGTGCGTCGGGAAGCTCCTCGAGCGGATAATCCTCTGCAGGCTGTTGCACCATCTCGAGACGGTAGGAGCTCTGCCAGAGTGCTACGCAGGATTTCGACGCGGCAGATGCACAGCGGACGCCATCGCTTACCTGGTCACAGCGTTGGAGGACGGCAAGGCCCGACATCGAACAACAGGTGTAGTTCTCCTCAATATCCCCAAGGCCTTCGATGCCGTTGAACACAACAGCATCGTGACAGAGCTGAAAAGACTGGAAATCGGTGGCCGAGTGCTTGCCTTCATCCGCGCGTTCTTGGAAGGTCGCGAGGCACAAGTGAGCGATGCGGGTGTTTGCAGCACAGTGAGGCCTATGACACGAGGGGTACCGCAAGGCAGCGTACTGAGCCCGCTGTTGTTCAGTGTGGCGTTGGCGGCGCTCCCGCAAGCAGCCCGGATAGGCGAGCGGACGATACGCCCAGTGCACATGGCGGTTTACGCAGATGATATTGCCATCTGGGCGGCCGACCGAGGCTGCTGTAGAAAAACCGTCCAGAAGGAACTGCAGAGAGCTCTGGACAACATCTACCATTTTCTAACGACACTGGGCCTCACCCTCTCCGCGGCAAAATCGGTAGCCCTGCTCAGTGCGCCGCACAGGACGTACAAGTTCACATTGTCTCTGCAGATTGCAGGGGCTCCAGTACCAATAGTAAAGCAAGCAACATACCTGGGCCTGAAACTAGATGACAGAGTCTCGTGGCAACCAGCTGTGAGCACAGTTCTCAACAACAACAAGAAAACGACGTTCATCCTTCGCATTCTTGGAGGGGTACGAAGAGGCACCTCACAACGCATGATGTTTCAACTTTACCATGGACTGATCAAAGCACGAACGCTCTACGCACTCCCACTCCTGGACCTCAACCACAGGCAGTGGGCAAGCTTGGAAAGGGCACAAAGCGTGGCACTCAGCGTATGTCTAGGCGTCCCACGGACGGCATCATCGCGTCACACACTAGTAGAATCGGGAACAAACACAGTGCAAAATGCAGCGACAGAGCGGGCTCTACGATATCTCATACGAATGCAAGAAACTCCCAGCACAGTATCACTCGTGAAAAACATAGCGACTCGCCGTGCACATCTTGCGACACTCGTCAATCTCCTTGAAGAAATTGCTGGGTGCCCAACCACCCACATTACACTTCCACCGCCGCCCAGTGAGCCTCCCACAGTGAGGATCGAAATGAATATCGCACAGATGGGTCCGAAGAGAGTAACCACAGCGACAGTAGCGTACCAACACACATCACAGCACATCGACGAATTCTACCACGGATGAACACGGACATTCACAGATGGGTCAGTGAAAGCACAACGGAGAACAGCTACGGCTGCGGCGATCTCGGAAGGACACAGCATAATGGAGAAGCTGAGGTTTCATGCGTCATCCACAACAGCCGAGCTGGCAGCCCTCCGCCTGGGACTGGCAATGACGGATAGAAAGCAACCTGGGAACCTAATTTTGCTCACGGACTATAGGGCAGCGCTAAGACTCCTGGAGAAACCCGACAGGGCACCTGCACTCGCACGGGAGGTAATGGCCAAGGCTCAGAATCTCCAAAAGGGAGGATGGACGATTGCCTTTCAGTGGCTTCCATCTCACTGCGGGATTGAAGGCAATGAAGCAGTTGACGCCCTCGCGGACCGAGCCCACGACGAGCCAAACTGCCCCATTTCTGAGGTCCCCACTTTCGCAGACGCTCGCCTATTGACGCGGCGAATTATCTCTGCACGCAATCCGGAGCTCGAGAATGGACCCCTACCCACTAAAGTTCCCGGACGCCTGACGACAAACGAGACGGCCGTCCTTCACAGGTTACGCACCAGAAGCGCCTTCACTCCCGCCTACCTGGCAAAATGGAAGGACCACCGAGATGACGCATGCGGTAAATGTAGGGTAGCCGCCGACGACGAGCATCTTCTATGTGTGTGCCCCATATACAAAGAAGAGCGGGACGAACTAAGACAAACCTACTCCGCCCTCGGATGCCCAAGTGACACCCTGGAAGCGCTGATTAGGCCCACAGCAACAGCTGCCAAGGCGGAAAGAATGCTAACAGCGCTAGCCAAATTCTTAAGTCGCACGCGGCTATGCGACATAATATAGCGACACTACTGACGTTCCAGGATGGTTTAACCGCCTAGGAAGATGGGCATAGAACCTCACTCCCGAGTGCTGGTCGCGATACGCAGTGACAGTCCGGCTTTTCCTCCTCCTAGCCGAACAATTGCATTGCAGCCCATAATACGCCTGATCCATACACGACAACGATGACGACACTATGACTGTCACACTCTCTCTTTTATTTTCTTCATTTCTTCCCTCCTTTTATCCTTTTCTCCCCCTCCCCCCTCAACGGTGACCTACGGGCCTGCATGGTCGCGCAACCCATCGTTGTTTTCTACAAAATAAGTAAAGTAAAGCTAAACAACAAAAACAACAACAAAATGGCAGATTGGCATCACGTGAAAACACTTATTGAAGATACGAACTCGCGCTGAAGATATGTTGCTTGGAATGCGTCTCCGACTGGTGCGTTTACCACGTCGTCTTTTGCGGTCTCTCGATATTAGCCTCACGATGTCATAGAAGCGTCATTATGTTGCCTTCCACGATCCTGCCCTTGGTACAGCAGTGGAGCTGTACACCCTAAAAACAGGGTGTATTCTGACACCCTTTGTCCCATATAATGCACCCGAAAACTTCAGTTCTACGTACAGCGCTATGGACGTCGATCTGACGGTACTAACTTTCACGAGAGGCTTGATAGCCGTGCGGTACAACTTATTCAAATAGATAATGTACGTGTTACTGACTATATACAACAAAATAATCGTGTCTTTTTTTGCCCTACTGCAAAACCTCAGTGTTTTCTTTCTGTAGTCTTTGATACGTACTTTAGGTATTTAATAAGTTATATTGCACCGTTATCAAGCCCCTCGTGAGATTTGGGGCCGTCTGTTCGACTCTAGTGAGCTGTACGTTGAACTAAAGTTTTGGAGTGCATGATATGAGACAAAAGGTGATACCCTTTTGTTTAGAGCGAACTCGGCACACGCCTTTTTTGCTGTGTAGCCCGCTCGGCCGTCAGGCAGTTGTCGGAAGCTCAGCAGCCAAGAATACTGCGATCGGACCAGCCAGTCTTCCTACGCCACCGCTGTCGTGAGAACTGTAGTCTCTCTGCACGCGCCACGACCCTATTAAGGATCTGCGCGAGCAGAGCAGGAGACGGCACGAGCTGTCTCGTGGACTGGCGCCTGCCTCTAGTGGACCACGGTTATGGCGGCGCCTCGCATGCGTGGAAGGCTTAGTGAGATCAGTATAATGGGACGCTGAGACGACGGCGACACTTACATTTAATCGCATTTTTTTTTTTTTTTTTTTTTGCTGGAACTTCTACGATTTATCTCCAGGATTGCCACAGCCGACGTCATGCCACGCCGGCTCCCGTGATGTAATGGACAGATCTCACCAGGCAGTTTGACTACGCCACCGCTGCCGCAATGCATCGAGGGAACTTTAGTCTTTCTGTACGTGCAACAACCTCGCTAAAGCTCTGCGCGTGTAAAGCACGAAACAGCACCAGCCCTCTCGTGTACTGCCGTTTGTCTCCCGTGAACTAAAGTTATGGCGACGTCACGCATGCGCCGAACGCTTGGTGAAATCGGTCTATTTATTGCCAATTCGGGACCCCTTTAAAAGCATGAACAGTATGGGGCCTTAAACACATACCATGCATAGAGAAGCATTTGATAAGACAAGTTCGCACTTGATTGTTCCTGCAAACCAGGAGCGTTTGTTAGCGCACTGGCCTCGGAGTACGTGGTTTGAAAGCTCGCGCTGCAGAACTCAGGGATCCTGGGCTCAATTCCCGCTCACCGTTTTGCTCTTGAGCCATAATGTGGACATTCGGCGAAAAGATCGGCGAGAAATCCGGCGGCTACGATTGGCCGGCACCAAGGTCCAATGCTGCGTTGGGCAATCACGGCCGTCAGGTTTCTCGCCGACTCTTATGCCAAGTGTCCACATTAGGGCCACCTGGATGAGCACCATGCCAAGATGCGGTCGCGTATCGCCATTGCGTGATGCGCTTAAGGGACCCCAGGCTGGCAGTCGCACTGCACTGGTAAACGTTTTAATCTACAGCAGAAACACCAGATGCAATTTCGGGACGGATTTTTGGTTGTTTAAACATACACGTAACATAATTTTACAGCAAGGCGTTGGGCTAGCTGTCCGTCCTATAGACGTGATATGAAGGTTGATTGCTGGAGTTTTGTCGCTATAAATAGGTCATTGCTAATTGAAAATCAAATCCGAAAGACGCAAATTAGAATTTTTTTTAAAAATCGGCTTTTAAGTTATATTTTTGCACTTATAAACTCCTAAAATCGGCGAGGTTCTACTTTTGAACAAGCAATTAAATGTATGCGTATATTTATAAAACAATATTGCGTGATATTTACGTGACTAGATTTTAATTACATTACTGTTGAATTGGTAACCGAGGATATTTACCTTGCTTGTCGTGTAACGTAAACTAATACGATCTCAAATGGTTGATGTTCTACAATTCCTAGCTTTTCTGCGAGAGTACGAGAGGAGGAAGTGTCTTGCTGGGTGAGACATTCGCTCCCTGAGCCACTGTGGGTGATTTCATTCCAACTTAATATACTTGGCAGGTGTGGTATTCACAGTTTCTTAAAAATGTATGCAATAAATAGTATATCCGTTAGCTAAATATCTGCAATAAAGGAAATTGCCATGATCAATATAGGATGTAAGCTGCCTGATAAAAAGCAGTTTGTAGTTCAATGGCGTCAAATATTTGAAAATCTCAATTTCATCTCATTCTTTTTTTTTTTTAGCCCAAAGGCATTCTTTGAAAGATAAAGTATATAATATAAAAAAATAAAAATTTAACGCATTATTTTTTGTGTAATATAACACTCTGCGACAATCTATTCCCGCGTATATCGCAATAATAATACTCTAGGTTGACCTTCGTTTACAAGGTCGAGTTATAAATATAAGAAAAAATATCTGGAAATTAAAAAACTGAAAACGCATATTTGTATACGGCATCGGAAAATGCATAATATCAGTCAGTCAATTTAACATTTTCTAAACCACGGTTGGCCAGTATCGCGACAGTATTACCTCAAATATATTTTATACCGGTATTCTTGTATCCCGTCAGAATCGCCAAACGGTGTATGTATTCTTATCCATTACTGTAGTGAAATGCAGGTTTAATTATCCCTGGTGTCGCATTATTACATTTCGAGGGTGGTGATGCATGACCAAAACATCGCCATATCTACGGCCCCCCCCCCCCCCCCCCCCCCCTCTTTTCTTCGCCCCACCCCACCATACCCTTATGGCACGAGTCCCTGGAATAAGGAGAAGATTTCGATGCTATGGTAATTGAGAATTGCACCAGAAAAGTTGAAAACAATATGTTCCAACTCGATCATAGTTCCCACTGGCATCCCAAAGCAACCTTTAAAAAGTCAACTGCTCTTCTCTGAGTGGTATTTTAAGAAAACACAAAGACAGTACGCAAGAAAAAGCAGTGTTGAACTTAGTAAATATTTCTGCGCATTTTCCGAGATTCGCTGATAACATTAGGGAAGGGTCAAATGCACCATCCACGCGCTGTGAATGTGTAACGACTGGTCAGTGTTTGATTTTTTTTTTTTTTTATTCAATGAGCACAAGTGAGCGGCACCGACTGAAGCCACAAGAAGGGCTGAACACGTGTGTAGAAACATAGCAACAACAACAATAAAACGGATTTCTCTTCTTCGAAGTCTTATAAAAGGGCCAACTACTGCTGCGGTCTTCAACCAACTTAATAATGGTACCCCCCTACAGCTAACTCTTCAGAGTAATTAACCCTAACAAGTCAGGGAAATTATTACCATAAAAGAATGAACTCCCAGGGGAATGTATGTCGCAATTTCTCGGATCTATGAAACATTGACCCCGTCATATCACGTCTATAGGACGGTCAGCTGGCCCAACGCCTGGCTGTAAAATTATGTTACGTGTATGTTTAGACAACCAAAAGTTAGTCAGCCCCAAATGGCATCTGGTGTCTCCGCTGTAGATTGAAACGTTTATCGCCGATGTGATATATTATATTCGCGTATCAGTGGTGTAACAAGATGAGATGACGTAAACTGTCGGCAATTGATGCCGCTGGTCGGGCCGTGATCGGAGGGGTCCGGGTATCGCAGGTTGACATTCTGCTTTACATTAAAGAGTTTAAGACCGCTTGAGGCATTACGGTGTAATCGATCTACGACCGCATATTAATGTTGGAACGCTGGTCTGAACCGTGTCTTATCGAACAGTGGCCAATGTGGCTCTCATCTGAGATGTCATGTTGTCTCCTCCCGAGAGCGATTGCGCTCTGGGGAAAGGACTGAACAGTATATGAACATATGACGGAAAGTACGTATATTTACAGTTTGGAATTTTAGCATTAAGGAAAGATGGTAGGTAAAATAAACAAAAAAAAAAGCTATCAATTATATTGCTGTTTAAATATACTACGATTCTTGGAGAAACTGCCCTTCAAGTGGCCGTCTGAGATGAGCCTTGGGCGTTTTCGAGCTCACCCAGGGGGGTAAAGCTGGGTGAGGAGGAGTGGCAAATCCCGTACGCCGACATCCTGGGTCCCGAGTGAAAGATTGCGAAAAAGAGCCACAGAACATGAGAGAAAGAAACCAATGTTGCCAGCTGAAGGACGACAGTTGCAATGGTAATCGCGAAGACTCAAAACTATCAGCAATATAAACAGTGATAATTTAACGCTGCAAACTAAATTCTGAGCTATTCTAACGCTCATAAAAAGCAGTATACTCATTACGTTGCCTCAACTCCCCTTCTGACGAAATCTCGGAAATCTGGTGGTTGCGCGGTTTCGTATTCCTGGGGCGCGGTCACCCGCGAAGCCGGTTATCTGGTTTAGTTTAGTGTTGACGGGAGGCCGTACATCCGCGCGCTGTGCAAAAAGAAGGCTTCGAAAAGAACGCGAAAATCTTTCCACCGGTAAGTTCGCGGATTGTTGAAGTTCATGAAACTGCTCTGATGATATAATTATATTCGTGAAATCGTAGACAGTTGGTAACCATGTGTGGGACCCCGAAGGTCTGCCTGCATGCTCCGCCGCTTGCGGCAGCCAAAATGCATTAAAAAAAGGCGGATTTTTTTCTCTAGACTTTGTATGTATGATCTCTATGAGCTCACCAGGGCGTAGCTCCGCGCACCTAACAAATGCCACAAGTCGCGGCTTTGACTGCATTCAAGTTGATTGAAAAGCGATTTATCTGACCTTGAGCCTCACTTCCACCTGAATGAATACCCCTTCTACAGAGATTAGTTCAAGACGACATTTGCTGCCACACGCGAACAGCACAAATGGAAAAACAAATACTACAATAGAAATAGTGGCTACGATGTGCCGTGCGGGAAGTAAACACATGGCTTGGAACAGCAGTGGAGCGGCTCGATTTAGCGGCTTTGAAATAATTACGGCGTAAGCGTTTACTTTTTATTAAGAGGTTCATCTCCTGAGCAGTTCAAAATACTCGGATTACTGACAATAAATCAACATGCTGGAAATAATAATTTTTTGCTTAGATGGTCACCGAGAAAATTCGTACCTTTTAAACGACCAGTATAAAAGGCGGAAGCGCAGAACTTAGAAGCAGTGATCGGGTAATGTGCTGTTGTAATGATGTTTGTATGTGCCATGCACGGCTATGCGCTCAATGAATATGTTCAGCTGATGTCAGGGGTATGCGTAATGTATCTACATGTGTGTATAATAAAGGCGCTCCGTAATGGTGGCGTCAGCAAATAAAATATTTTTGTAGGTACATGAATTGGGCCGTACCTAGCGCCACCTAGCCTAGATACTTGCTATTACTCTGCTTGACCCTGTCATCTGGTGGCGAGAGATTTAACCTTCTTTCAGGCTTCGCCATAATTTCTAGTTACCGTGCAACAATAAGCCAAGTAGGTTGTTTCAAATTTGCTATTTTTGAGAGCGCCCTTTTTAAAGCGCAGCTCTTAGGCGCCCATTTCCGGCTTGAGCGGTGTCGCCGTCGCCGTCGGCGTAACCGCGCGGTGCATTATGGGTAAATTTTTCCGAAGGGACCCGAGGACTCCCGAAGGAACCCGAGGTCGTCCCGAAGGAACCCGAGGTCCTTCGGGAGGACCTCGGGTCCCTTCGGGAGGACCTCGGGTTTCTTCGGTAGGACCCCGGGAGGACCTCGGGTTCCTTCGGGAGGACCTCAGGTTCCTTCGGGAGTTGCATGCAACAGGTTGCATGCTACCTGTTGCATGCAACTGGCATACAACGAGATGTATGCAACCTGTTGCATGCAATCCAGGTTGCATGCAACCTGATGACGTCATCGTCATCAGCATCGTCATCATCACTGATGACGTCATCAGTGACGTCACTGATGACGTCGTTGGCATCCGCATCGTCATCGTCATCATCACTGATGACGTCATCAGTGACGTCACTGATGACGTCATCAAATCGTCATCGTCAAGGTCACGTGACCCATGAGGTCACATGACCCCCTAAGGTCACGTGACCCCACTAAGATCACGTGACCCCCCTGGAGTCACGTGAACCCCCTGAAGTCACGTGACCTCCTGAGGTCACGTGGCCGCCTGAGGTCACGTGATTCTCCTGAGGTCACGTGACCCTCTGAGGTCACGTGACCCCCTCCCCCGAGGTCACGTGACCCCTTGACGTCACCCGACCTCCCATGATTTCACGTGACCTTAAGAAGTCGCCTGTCCCTCAGTACGCTTCCATCCTCCTCCTCAAGAGCTGCGCTCCAACCGGCGTCACAGGGTAAACGGCTTTAATTTTTTTCGTAAATGGTTTACTTTTTTTTTTTGTGAAGTGCGATTGACGAAAGAATTTTTGCTCGAGGAATAGCAAAGGTAAGACGTAAAGTACGCGAAGTAAACGGGTACCGATTGTCTCCGTTTAACATCGCAGTGCTGACGATGAGCAGACTGAGTGACCGCATGCTTTCGAAACGCAAGTTTCTTTACCCTGCGGGGGGAAGTTTTCTTCGGAAACAAACACAGTTTATGGAAAGCTCGTGTTACGCTTTTATTTGCTGCTCCTCTCGCCCCGTACAATAGACGTAGCGTCCTCGTTAAGCCTTAATGAGCTCGACTTGCTCTATTCGTGGCCGCCATAATGAGACGGAGGCGACGGAGGAACTTTGCTCCCCTGCTTTTAGGACGAAAGTTTCTCCCTTTCTAAAGTAATTTAAGTTACGAGAGCGTTCCTCCTTTTAGGGAAGACTTTAATGACCCTTTCTTCTAAGTTTGTACAGGTTATTTTAGGTTAAATTTTGACCTAAAGTTTGTCCTTCATACAGGTGTCTTGTTCACGTCTGCGTGGTGAAAACGTGATTTCAACTTTCTTTTGGATTGTCAAAACTTTACCGATTATTCAGCTTTAAAAAATAAATCGCGATTAAAGAATTAATCAATTAATCGGTAGGCTAATCAGTCGATTGCCGAGCCCTAAACAAATAAAATAAGAACCATTGTTGTATCCCTAGCGAATACGATAACATGACTCTTGAGGAAACGCCACGCACGTCCCTCGTTAGGGAACGCTAACACTGACCCCGTAACTAAGTCAAAAAGAGGCAATAAAAATAGATCAAGTCCTGGATCAAGCAAAAAAAAAAGCCAAAACAGAAAAGTGACAGGGCCAGCGTTATCGCTTTCCAAAGGGTAATTCTAACGCATTCCCTAAAGATTCACCAATGGATCTTTTTGTCTTCGGACAAGCGACATGAATAGGCGGTTTTAAGACTCCGTACTTCCGGCTTCGGTATGCTGGCTTCAATGGAAGATAGGTGCGCGCTCAGGAATAATACATTTTACACCAAACTTCTTTACTGTGAGGTGCCCCTTGTATTTAATTTTTCTCAATTCCAGAAATATCAGGGAGAAGCTATCACAGATACTTAAAATAAAGCGTTTATGGTTTCCCAAGGTATTTTCCCATGGACCTACAGATACAACAGAGTCGTCGCGGAAACCATGCATGGTTTTCCGCGACTTTGGTTTGGGAGAGTTTTAACTGTCCCATGGAGCGCACCGACGTCATCAGCTTTTGAAGCCGCGCCAAGCGGCACCTTCCCCTGTCCCAATAGAGCGCAGTCCCAATGGAGCGCAGAAATCTGATGGATAGGCTCCCAATGGCTGGCGCGCGTATATAGTTTCAAGGAACGAGGCTCCCATTGGCTCTCGCGCGGCGTAGTTCCAAGGAACGCCACCAGAAAAGCCCTCTCAGTGGCGGCGCAGCGCACGCAGCGATCCGGCCGGCTGTAAGAGGTACGGGCCTGGTCTCATACCCTCATCGGCAGACTCCGAAGAGGCTGCACGGCCGAGCTCAGCGCGGCACGGCCACTTCACGAGAATGCGCACTCGGCCATCGGCCGCTACCTCGGCAGTAGCAGTAGCAATACGTGGCCGTCCACGCCAATACGTCGCAGACGAATTAAGGGAGTGGAAGAACGACAGTCATGCTTTCGCATTCACAACTCATAAGAAGTGCTTAGGTGTCCTCGGAATTTTTTTTATTAAGTGGCCTTGATAACTAAATTAAGAAGCTGAAGCGCCGTTAATTTTACTTGTGACCAGGGTAGAAAATAAAAGTGAAGATGATTCAAATCATGTTGTATTTCGTGATTTAAATCAGTCCAGTTTTACTATGATGATTTAAATCAAACCTTTCCGGCAAACATAATATCGAAAATGGCTTTTATGTACCATTTGTCTATCATTTTACGCTTTTTATGCACATTTTTTTTTGTGCTGAAATCAAAGAATCATCAAGCAAGAAAGATGTACATCCGTTTCAAACGAGCAGAAAGCAACTTGAGCTTGGTTTTTGCCTTTCACTCGATTCGTCAGTTGCGTAACGTCCTATTGCAAGCAAGTCATAAGGCGAAAGAAAATAAATTACAGTTTTTTTTTTCAGCAAAGTAAAATATTGAAACTGTACATCAATAGAAGCTAGTTAAAAAACCTGCAGGTTAAATTTACAGAAATCCTTTCTTCCGCACTGCTATCAGTGATCGTACGAATTGATCTCTATGTCATGATTAAAAATTTATATATTAATAGCAAGTCACTACTTACTAGCTACGATAATTGAAATGAAATTTTTCTTTCTAAAGGAGAAAAGAACAATGATTTTTTATTCAATTATTTTTCTGATTTGTTTGCGACCAAAGTAATTGTTTCGTGTTATCTTCTCACAGGTATTCATTAGATTGGGTGCCACGCGGTACAGGGTCAGCACGTGTCGCACGATTTTCCTAGATATTCTGTCACTGTCGTTCTTTCATCGTATAGTGATCGAAAGCAATGTGAATTTATCGACCAAGATGTATAAAGTTCAACTCTAGATTTTTGTACAGGGTCATTTGAGGCACGGGCGCGGTGAATGAACTTCGAAGGTGCTTTACTCGACAGCGAAACTAATCATTGAACAGAAACACGCTATCGCGCTCCCGTATTTTTGTTAACAGTGCGCACAATTTGTGAAATGAAATACAGATGATAAATGTGCTTTTATACCGTTGAGAGACAAACTGCCTCAATAAAACCTACGAATAAAAAATAAAAAAAAGGCTTACCGACCAAACGGAGTCGTTTCTCACATCAAGGTGAAAACGTAACGTTGCTATGAGTATTGTGGTATTCGATGATACTAAACAAATAAAGACGATCATCCTGACTTGCTCTTATGTTTCTGTAAAAAAAATAATAAAGTGTTTGGAGCTTGGAGCGAAAGCTTGCGCTGCAGAACCTCCTAGGTTAGATCCCCACCCCCCGGCACGTTTCGATCTGGATGAGGTTCGTACCGGCAGGCGTTCCTGTAATCACTGCTACGTGATGCACGTTAAAAGCTCCAGGTTTGCGGCTGTACTGCACTGACTAAATTTCCTATCTACAGCTAAGAGACAGGTGACCCGTTGAGGCGTACCAATTCATTAAGGCTGTATAAGCATACAAGCAACGCAATTATGTTTTTTTCAAATAAAGTGCGTCTATGCGCCACACATTTTTTTTTTTTACATGGACAGGTGATCTTTTTTTTATAATTTGCCACGAGTCCGACAACTATTGCGATAAGCCACAGTGTGACTGCAAACTGAATTATTACAATTGACTGCCAAAAACTATATTTGTTTGGCAAACTTTGCGCAATTGTAACTCGTTTTGGAACTAATATGTCGTTGTATACCTGCAATATCGGGCGCGTTACCGCTCATTCACACTGGAAGCGGATCCGTGTTCGCAAAGCGGTAGCGAACGCGGTTCTATAAAGATCCAGTACAATGGCATGCCCACGAGTGGGCGTGCAATTGTACTGAATCTTTATACAACCGCGTTCGCTACCGCTTTGCGAACGCGGATCCGCTTCCAGTGTGAATGAGCGGTTAGTCAGCAATGAATGGTGCTGGAGGCTTTCGCTTTGCCTTACCTCACTTAAATCGCAAAGCATTAGCAATGACCTCGCCGCATTTTTTAGATAGTCTTTCGATTCTGGCCATCCCTAAGCCTAAATGAACGCGGTAATTGTCGGCATGGCAACGTCTTTCGAAAGTGGATCGCCTTGACTCAATCGGTCGGATATTGATAGCACCACTGATCTCTATTGTAGTAGGCTGGATCGCGGACCGCGGCCTCGGCAGCTGGGGCCGAGTGTCGCCGCCGGCGGCCATCATTTGACACCAGCCAATGCACGGGACTCTATGGGGAGAACGAGAAAAAGTGACGCTTTCCCCTGTTTCTAAGCTGTTGTCGGCACTGAACCTTTTTCGATGCTTTTAGATAAGCCCGTCAAATAGCTTGCGTACAAACATTAAAACTGACAGCCCTCGCAGTTCTTTTAAATAAATATTTTGAGGTCGAGAGTGACTCCGCTGCAGTGAGGCGAGAGTTACCTAGAGTTACCGCTGAGTAGGTGGCGGTTTCGCTGAGTTGGGTTTAGCAGACGACAAGCTCGAAGGCTTGGCTACGCGGAATTCGCTCACTCCCGGAAAGCCGCTGTCGAGATGGAACTTCTTTGTCATTCATCAACTTCTGGACTTCCCTAAGGACGGGCTTATTGACGGCAAGTTCCTTTGTTTACTCCACTACGAGAGCAAGCTTGCCAGCTTAGACGTAGGTGCTCCGGTACGTTTGATTTTTTTTTATTCGGCGACCGGACGTTTGACAACTACCGATTTGATCTCCAAACACCCGACATAAAGATCGCAGCGCACCATAAAATACTCGCCTCCGAGCACAACGTACATGCTTCAATATGCTTACTTTTGTGCGTTTCTCCCATAGACTTGCGTGTATCGCCTGGTGTCAAGCAATGGCCGCCGATGGCGACACCGACGGGCTCTGAATCCGCGATCCAGCCTACTAAAATAGAGATCAGTGGATAGCACACAAAAGCAGACAGCGTCCCAATAGACCTTTTTCTAAATTTTCCAAGCACCGAGGAGCATGATACAAGTGTATAGTTACACGCGTTGTACGTGCTGGCGGCTGCAGTAGTAATTGTTCTAAAGCGAAAAGTCTAAAACAAATTTCGCCTCTCACGCGCGTTCGTCAAAGCTTATTATGATTATTTACTTCGAATATTTTATAAGTAGAAGGCCAGCGCGCGCGGGCCGTAGAATTACACCACCAGCGTTCTCCTCGATGCTTGGGTAATTTAGAACAAGGTATATTAGACCGCTGTCTGCTTTTGTGTGCTATCAATACCCGGCCGATTGAGTCAAGGCGATCCGCTTTCCAAAGACGTTGCCATGCCGACAACCATCGCGTTCATTTAGGCTTAGGAATGGCCAGAATCCAAAAACTATCTAAAAAATGGGGCCAGGTCATTGCTCATGCTTTGCGATTTAAGTGAGCTGAGGCAAACCGAAAGCCTCCTGCACCATTCGTTGCTGACTAGTGCGCCCGATATTGCAGCTACAACGACATATTAGTTCCAAAGCGAGCGGCGCTCACTCACCGGGGCACCGCCCATGTTCCTCCATAAGCCTCCTGCGTTGCCCAGGAGGCGCTGCGAAAAATGACTTGTTAGGCCTTGTTTTGGGTAGTACAAACTTGAGCGACTGAAACTGCCACACATATAGAAGCGTGCCTGCTCTGGCGCGAAAAACGATAACGAGGAAAATAGAAAAAAAAGAAAAACGCTAACGCCGTCGAAGCACAGGCCAAAGCTAGGACGATAAGAGCGTGAACCAAAAAACGCCGTATCACGCGTGCCAAAAAAATATAAAGGGGAAGAAAAAAACAAAAACGTCGGGACATCAGATGTTCTAACGTCATCATTGTGAGGCACGAGACGCGTACCCTAGCGGTGGTGGCATGAATTCGGAACTTTCGATTGTCTTGCGGCGTTTAATGTAGCCGATTTCGGACGTCCAAAGGTATTTTTCTGTACTTCTGTACTACACAGAAGGAAAAAAATCACGGCGAAGGCGCCATGATAATGGGAGTCCCAACCAGGTGAGCTTGTACTACTCAAAACGAGGGCGCCACAGTTTGTTCAAAGCTTCAGCGCAGGAGGCCCATAGGGAGCCTCCATGTGCGCTTCGCATAGGGTGATGCCAACTGCCCGTTTCCCTTTCCCACACCCTCGTCCACCGCCATTTTGTTCCTCATTGTTTCCCCGTGCGCCAGAAAGTGGCCTTTGTGTCCATCGGTTTTCCCATCCGAGAGGGGAAATGCTAATCCTCCCTCCGTGGGTTCCACGCCGCTTCTCCGAACTTGTGAGATAAGGTGCTTGTTTCCGGGAGGGTTATAAGCCCCACGGATTATCGCCGAGGACCAAAAGGGCTGCTGGTTTGTCGGCGAGTGGTATTACAAAGGGTGGCATCACCCTAGCAAAGCGCACATGAAGGCTCCCTATTCCTCCGTATCCCTACTAAGCCAGTCACGTGATTTCAAAATCCCTCTCCTAGGTACTGCGGCTAACTTTAGCCGCGGTTAGCGCTTCTAGTAAACGGGCCCTGGTCGAACTTTTTAATGGGTAGACGCAAAAGTATAGCTGCCTTTGTATCAACTGCACTCGGTCAACGTGTTAGAACGCGGAACGACGGCGTTTGGCTACGAATTCGAACGTGTTCGACGAGGGCAGAGGATACACAAGGCAGCCTTTGTCACCCCTGCATTCGTCGAACGCGTTAGAAGACGCAACGCCGACGTCCGGAGTTTCGCTTTCGCATTCGAATGCTTTCGACGAGTGCATCAGCTAGCTTTACGCCTACCCACTAATCATTCTATTAATAGCTTGACGTTCTGACGTCCCCGTAGGCTCTCGTCTTTTCCTCTCCCTCGGTTTCTGCTCGGATACTCCGTTCCATTAGAAGTGCCAGCGAAGCAGAGGTCAAGAGCGAGTTCCAAGCTTTAATTGTCCCTGCCCAACACGTGTACTCGTGCAGTGCGAGTATCGTTCAAGGTAATATACTTTTGCCTGTTGTTTCGGCTTCGCTATCACGTAAACTGAAACATACTTGCTCACGGAGGCTATGAAAGAAAGTGGTACAATTAATAAAACTGAAGGGAATGTTACCTGGAACTTCGAGGCCGCAAGCTGCATAATGTATTCTATTTTAATTTCTGTTGTTTTCTTAAGCTCTATGTTAAAGCTCTGTTATATTCCGACGTTGAGCGTAGCGAACGTAGCGTAGCGCAGAACGTGAGCCTTTAATAGTAATAATAATACTTTATTTTCTGGTAGTGTCCAAAAACCGCCACGAAGGCCTATTTACTGGTACACAATAAACAAAAAAAGCCTTCACATTAAGGATGCATCTGTCTGTTAAAACACAGGTTGAGGCAAAAAATTAGCCACAAAATTAACAAAAGCAATACACACATATACCAAGACCACGGTGTAAGATAATACTTTTCAGGCGAGGACAGAGGGCTCCTCGCAACGTGCCCGATAAAGTTCGCTCTTCACTCTTTCTCTTTCTCTCTCTCAGTATGGTTTGAAGCGGCGCCAGCAGGTGACTCGTCAACCCGTGGGCACGTACAAGACGGCCCGTGACGCCTCATGCTCCACACGCGCAGAGCTCCAGCGAGGTTGTCGCACGTGCAGAAAGACCCCGGTGTACCGGTGTGTCATGGCAACGAGATAATTTTTTTCGCTCTCACACAGTTTCGCCGTTTGGCCGCCAGCGAGTAGGGAGTTTTAGCGAGTCGTTTTTCGAGCATACGGTTCCGAAATCACGAACGGTGCAGCTGGTCCGTTACGTGAAACCGTACGTGAAATTTGACATATTTTAGCAAATCGTGAGACTGGCTCAACCGTTTAAACGATGATGATGATAGTGCTTAACGGTGGCGCCATCTTCTAGTAAACATGTGAAACATTCTGCAACGTGTAAGTCTTTGACGGCTCGTGTTTCCGGCGTACGCCTGATGTAAACAAGACGGCGGATGTATCATTTGCCGGTCAGAATTTCAAGAACTGCGAAGCTAGATAGAGTAAAAAGTATCTGAACGAGCGTAAAGGTATGTGGTGTGTGTCCGTCATCTTGAACTCTAACGATCGTTCACGTTGTGGGCCATCAAACCAAATCATTTCGTCTGCTCGCGGTCGCCACGGCAGCTAGCCTGCCCGCAGATCGCAAATATTTACTAGCATGCGCATTTTACAGCATTCACGATCGCTTACCATTCTGAGCAGTTCTCGAAATGACTTGGTTCAGACTCTCGATTGAAGCAGAGCAACAGGATGAAAAATCGCCTCCCGCTGTCCTAAGCCTAACGCTCGATTGAGTCGGCGAAATCAGTCGCCGAACCGACCGCCATCTTTTTTTTCACACGAGTCGTGAACGGTTGCTGGCTGCATTGCGGTGACGACTCCAGCGGCCAGAATGGGAGAAACGAACGAGAAGAGCCTCCCGACTCCCCGAACGACTCGCGCGCGCATGCGCAGTGGCGTCGCGGATGCGTTCGAAGGCGAACCGTTCGTGTGGAAACGACCTGCTAAAACTCCCTGTCAGCCGCGGACACGGTGGCCGCGGAATGATGCAGCCTTTCGGATGCCCGTCGAACGAACACTATCCGATTCCTCGCGCCGCGCGTTTGGCCCCGCCGTGTCCTCACCTAAAGAGTTATTCTTACACCGTGACCAAGACGCTACAGTTGACATAAAGCGCTAAAATCAAGAGAAAACACTTTGATTGGCCGGCGAGCCGGATGTCTATATCTGCGACCAATCACTATCGGCGTCTAGTGCGCTACGACGAGATTGCTACGCTCGACGTCGGAGCAAAACGTTGCCTTTAGCACGCACGGACAGACATTGGCCGACTCATGTATTTGAACGTGGCTTGTACATGATCTAAAGCGCCACTTTTGTGGTTGTATCGCATGGATCGGATGGTGAAGCCTGTATTATGTGTCGCATCTGGCGGACCCGCTCCGGCGCTCATCGCGGTCTTTAACGCACGTCAGGCATTAGTGATTACACGAGCATATGCCACACCCATTCAATGCTTTTTTCGATCTAAATTTGAAGGATGTCTGATTCCTCGGTTCTGCAACGCGGCGTTTCGCCCCATGATCTCGGTGCCATTGTGCGCTACCGAGGGCCAGTGATTCGTCTTTGGAGATGTGAGACACGTGTCAACAACAATATTGTTGCTTCGGTTTGATAACAATAAACGTACAAACGTAACGTCAACGAGTGGTACATTGAACGCAGGCGGTCGGAGTTGAATTATCGGCGTTTTGTTTGTTTGTTTGGGGTTGCGTATGTTTTCACGCAGTTTCTCAAAATTTCCAAGCGCAAAACTCTGCGTGCTGTGTTTGCCTTTTAAAAAAATATTTCTTTTATGTTTGAACGCACTGCAAGAAGGGATTTTTTTTTTTTACGCATTGTGTGCTCCAGCGGAAGATTCCTTTGACTTTCTGCTATCCTAAGTCAAATGTAGTAATTAAATCTGCAATTTATTTTCGTGTTCTTTATTACCTTGACATATAGACTTCATCCTTTAAGGCGGGTTTACACTTGCGACTCTCGACAGTCGCGTGAACGACTAGCAGTGACAAGCGACCACCGACGTTCACACTGCAGGCGATCGGCGAGCCACTACCGGCGGCGAGGGGTTTCTCGGGTTTGCATTTCGCTGCTTTCCCTTTTTCGGTGTCATACGTATGTAGTTTTCGCCACAAGAGAGAGACTCGTGATATTGATCCGGGTCTTTCGGAACCGTACGATGAAATCACAATCGCTACATCGTCGTGCGCTCGCTCGAGCTACCGCAGCGCGGTAATGAAGCCTCTTCTCTACATACAAAGCCTGGCAGTTTGATGACCGAGCCACAGAGTGATCGGTGGCAGACTTGGAGCGCGAGGATCTGGTAGCACGGAGCATTTCTCGGGTAGCCTGTAGTCAGCGCACAGCGTTTGCAGCAGCGAGGAATTGATACATGGTTTTCAACCCCTACGAGAGAAGAAGCGGTAGCCAGAGGCACGCGAGAAGCACGAGCGGACATTCCATCGCTCGGGACAAGTGAGTTTCAACTTCTCGCCGCAGCGGGGCGCCCGTTACATGGCTCTTGTAAAGCCCCTTGATAAAAGCGTTTTTTACAAGTACCGCCAACCATTGTTGTGGAAGCGCGCGAGACACGTGCCATGAGCGGGTGCTCCGCCGCCATTCGCTTCCAAGGCCCGCTCATTTCAGTGCTGCGCCGCCATTTGCTTCCAAGGGCCGCTCGAGACATGGGCCTCGTGCACTCGCGCATTTGACGCTACTTGCAAGACAAACGCAAACACATCGAGGGGCTTTAGGCTCTTGTCTGCCGCTCTACCTTTTTACTTTCGGCAGTCGTGTCTCGTGGTGATCTGCCAGGCTTTGTTATGGCAATACGTACCTGTTAAGCCAAAAGCGGCACGGATTTGCTACCACGCCGTGTTTTTTTTTTTGGAAGCTTGTTTAAATGTGGGCTCTGCTTAAAGAAATTGTTACTCTTCAATAGCGCTGATCAGAACAACCGCAGAGACCTCGATCCATGGCTCTGTGTCCATGACCGCTACCGCGAACCGAGGTGATGCCTGCGAGGTATTGGACGAACATTACAGTAGCAAGCTTGTTCTTTTCCCGCAAAATTGCGTGCCAGATATAATCGAACGTCACTTCTGAGGCGCCGCTGATTGGATCAGCCGCCCGGCGACTTGGCGTCCGGTAGCAAAAATTAGACTATAAGCGGAAGCCCCGAACCGGTAGCTTTTGCGACTTGCGACTGTCACTTTCACGAAGAAAGCTGTCGTCCGACAGTTGCGACTTCCAAGTGTGAACGCGCCTCAGGCATAATTGGCCATTGTTGTTTTGCTTTTACATGGCCTTAATTTTAAGACACAAAAATTACAAAGCAATGGCGTTGAGAAAATGTAATTTTAGAGTATCAAATAGCTCTTGTTTTACTACCATTTTGTATTTAAAACCTTCTTTGAAGATGATAGATGTATTTGTCAGTAAACGGGCTCTTACGACGCATTGTTTGTGACGTTACACCGCTTTCAGCATATATACTCTAAAAAAAGCCTGCGCGTCTCCTAACCCGCAAAACGATCAAGGAGCCAATCTCTGGTATCTACGAGATCAGCTCAGCGAATGATCAGGGGGAACATCCGGTTAACCCTAAAAAGGAAGTCTGCGCTGTGGCAGTGCGCAATGCAAAGCGAGATGCTTGCATTGTGTATTGCCACAGCTCAGACTTTTCACGCATTCCCAGTTTTCATTGGCATACTAAAACAACCTAGAAAAGTTCGCGGCTCAGGTACGGGCGGGAGTGTGAAGGAGTTTAAAATCACTCTGCTTGGAAAAGAAGTGCGGAGTTTAGTGAATTCTTTAGTTTAATGTATCTTCTGCTATTCCCTTTCAATAATAAGTGAATATTAAAAGCACCCTCCAAGTGCTGTGAACGGGTGCGCAACCAATATTGCTTGAATCAAGCTGTTATGATTAGTAGGTGAAATATTCGACCCCGTCTCGCACTAATATGTCGAAGGTAAAGCGGTAACCCAGAATGGATTGTGCGAGGCTTCGTAATCGGGGTGTAGTACTATTTCAAATACATTTATTTAAAATGCCTTTGTAAACTAGGTCGAAGTTCTATTTTTATTTTGATGCTTAACTACAAAACAGGGAAAGTATTCTCCAATTTATATAAATACATTAAAATTGGTATTTCAAATGTAATGTCAATTAAATGCAATCTCAAGCCCATCTCCTCTCCCCCCCCCCCCTCACACACAAACACAATGGGAATGCAAATTTAAGTTTTAGATGTTCAGATAGCGGGAAGTCGGTCTACGCTAGAGATATGGCAACGCTGGTTCTCGCTTTAGATAAGAAAGCTACCGGTGCAATAAATGGTATTTACTGGCGGTTATAGCTGTGTGCGCGACTGCTGAGGTCGGTCTGACGGCGAGCTTCATCTGTGCTTTTGCAGAGTGTATTCCCCACCATGGCCCTGACACTGTCACGCTCACACCGTCGATATTGTCGCAGGTGAGCGCTACGCTTCCTGTGGACGATTCTGTTCTACTTTATATATACTAGCTGTGAACCCCCCAAATTGTGTTACTGTGTCCCAACGCCAGGTTGCTGTGATAACCGTTGACATAGTTAGCCCACCGAGCCCGTATTGGTCGCTTTGTACCTACAAAGAGAACGACCTCGCTTGCACACACAAAATTTCTACACCTTCATGTCAGAGGTATGTTCGGGTGTGTGAACTTTCTAACTGTGGCTATTGTCATGTCCATGCTTTTGACCCCCGCCGGAGGCGTCGCAGCTAACAACGGACCCACCACGAATACCGAAAAAATAATAAGCTTTAAAGGAATGTTGCGAGTTTGGTCACATCGTCCACCCAGAATCAGCCGGAAAATTCTGTTAAGTTGGAGCTAATCAACAGCGGCATCGCGGCTCTTAAAGCCCGGGTAACAAATCTTGAAGTCAAAGTGCACGAAATCACAAATATTCAAGAGAACTTGAGCACAGTTGAAGCAACGGTACATAGTACTAAATGCGATTCGGTTTCTTTTCAAGACCATCTCTCTGAATTGTGTAGTGCTGTCGACGACATGGATAACAGAGTCAGAGGAAACAATCCAATATTCAAGGGCTTACCCAAAATAAAAACCAAGTCATGGAACGATGCTAAAACCATTCTCACTCGCTCGCTTCAAGCGAAAAATGCTTGGAATTTACATGGGCAAAATTGAAAGAGCTCACCGATCGGGTGGACAACGATCAGGATCCAGTCAACCAATAATCGTAAACTTCATGCGCTATCAAAGTAAAGAAGTTCTTAAAATCGGATTTAAACTAAAGAATGTGTCTCCACAGATCAGAATATCGGAGTACTTTTCTGATAAGGTGCGCATTGCGAGGCAGAATTCGTTTGAATTCGCTGAACAGTTTAGAACTAGTGGGGCAAAATATAAGATTAGTTGCAGTAAACTGCATTTCGGAACAGTGACATATGTGTACGATGCAGCTAGTGACTCGGTTGTTCTGCTTCCTACGCCCTACCGAGACAAAGTATCAAACAAGAGACTCAATGTAAACCAACAACGTCGAAACCGCGTCGTGTTTTTTAACCCTTCCGTTTGTTGTCGCAAACTTAGAAGCATCTTGTCAAAACAGGGTGAACTTGAAAACGTCACTTGCTCTAGCCAGCCAGACGTCATTCTTGGAACAAAAACGTGATTAACTTCCGAGATAAAAAATGATGAGCTCACTTTATACAGATCTTGCAATATTTTTCGTAAAGATAGACGGCTGGCTAGAGGTGGTGGCTTAATCATCGCTGTCAAAAAAAAAAGTGTCATGAACGCAGGTAGAATGTAGTTCTGATCTTGAGATGTTGTGAATTCGTGTTCAACTGGATTTTCGCTGTGTTATAGTAGGTGTTTTTTTTTTTATCTTACAACCCCATTTTAATCCCTCAGACTTCAATATTTCATTATACCATGCCCTTGGAACTGTCACCAAAGAAATTCTTATTGATCACTGCTTTCTTGGTGGTGATTGTAACTATCCCGAAATAAACTGGTCAAAGCTAATGCCGATTCCTGAATGTGGAAACTCTCGACAAAATCGGAGTTCCTTTCAATAACTGGTGTGCATGGTCTCTAGCAATTTATCTCCACAGCAACCCGTCGTGACGCCATATTAGACCTGTTTTTCACTAATAACCATAATGTTTGACGTCATGGAGCATATAATTGATCATGCTCTGATTCATATAAAACCATCAATAGGAGTAATCCGCTCAGAAAATACGCCGAAAAAGATATTCCAGTTTTTACGAACCGATATTAAAGGACTGACAGAAGCCACAACGAACTTTTGAAAGGTATTACATCTTATCAAATTGTGACCGATCCGGTAGTGAAGGCTGGGTATTCAATACAAATACTTTCACAAAACTACTTGAAAAATTTGTTCCCATAACCTCAGGTCGATGTGATCGTGCATTTCCCTGTTTTAAAAACAAATTAAAACGTATGTTAAATAATAAAAAGTGAAGATAATACCCAAATGCAAAGAAAACAAGTAGTTTTGATGTCTGGTCATCATTTTAGATGATGACCAGACATCACAAAATTGTGTAAAACCGAAATAAAACTAAAAAACACTTTTTTATGGCTTTGCCGCAGATCTTAGCCAACCCCAAGCAACTCTGGAAGATAATAAATCTTCCCTCCCCCCCCCCCCCCCCAAAAAAAAAAAAAAAATCTAGAAATAGTCCAGTGTTCATAAACGAACAAGTTGAAACACTCCGCGATGACAAGGCTGCTGATTCGTTGAATTCATTTTTCTCCAGCATTTTTACGAACGAAGTATTTCGACTCCCCCTACTACCCATCTCATCATGAAGCGTTGATTCCTCAAATTATTTTCACTCCTGAAGGAATTCTTAAAAGTATCTCAAACTTGTCTTCCAATAGCGCTCCTAGAAACGATGGCATATCGGCCAAATTTCTTAAACTAAAAACATCTAGCATACAACATGCTCGGCATACACTTTCAACAGAGTCTGAATTTTGGTGAGGTACCATAAAATTGCCGTTTCTCCCAAGTTAGACCCATCTTAAAATCGGGCAGCAAATCATATCCATCTAACTACCGACCAATCTCTTTGACTAGTGTTCCCTGCAAGTTCATGAAACATGTACTTTATACTCACATCATTTCGTACCTGGGCCATCTCGATGTTTTTTCCCCAACTCGCATGGTTTTAGGAAGCATTATTCATGTATCAGCTACCGATTTCAATTTACCACGCACCTTCACTTTAATAATCATTACTCAGCAGAAACCGACATTATATTCATTGACTTTCCGAAAGCTTTCGATACCGTTACGCACCAACGGCTACTTTTTAAAGTTTCCCTCCTCCAAATTCATCCTTCAGTCATAAGATGGATATCTTCGTTTCTAACAGACAGAGAGCAGTCAGTTTCAGTCAACAGTTCTTCATCAACATCAGTCCCAGTAAATTCTGGTGTTCCCCAAGTCAGTGTCCTCGGCTCCCTTCGTTTCCTTATTTATATTCATGATCTTCCTTCCTCAATTAACTCAACTATTCGACAATTTACCGATGACTCTGCTGTATACAGAAATCTTACTGGCCCAGCAGCTCATTGCATTTTTCAAAATGATCTCGATACCATAAGCTCCTGATGCACCCAATGGCAGATGAATATTAACCCCGGCAAATTCAAACAAATTACCGTTGCCACCAACTCGATCAAATCATCTAGCGAATATTCATTACTGTGACAACAATTAGAAAGTGTCTTATACAAATACTTGGGTGTCCACATTTCTGAAACATTATCGTGGAATGAACACATCGACAACCTAATCGCCAACTCAACTAGATTATTAGCTTTTTGAGGCGGAACCTCTATCTGGCCTCGGCTGCGACAAAATTACTCGCCTATGAAACAATATTTCGACCCAAACTTGAATACTCAAGCGTCGTGTGCAATCCACACCAAAATTATCTGATATCAAACTTAGAATCAATTCGAAACAAACCGTTTTTATTAACAATTCTTCTCCAGAAAGTAGTGTCTCCGCCTTAAAATCAAGAGTTAGTCTCATTTCATTAGCCACACGACGCAAAATTAACCGCATGTGTTTCTTCCATCAAATTTACCATAGTAATTCAGAGTTCAGAAATATCTATTCTAATCAATCCAAATATATTTCTTCTCAAAACGACAACACATGTAAACTCTTTCAATGCCGATCCCATTATAACTCCATCATGTTTTCTCCATGAATATTGTGTATTAATGAATGGAATAACTTGCCAGATCATGTCGTAACCAACGTAGATATTACAGCGTTTCAAAAAATGTGCGGGCTTTTGTTCAATGAGCACAGAATGTCTGATTTATTTATATATATATATATATATATATATATGTGTGTGTGTGTGTGTGTGTGTGTGTGTGTGTGTGTGTGTGTGCGTGTGTGTGTGTGTGTGTGTGTGTGGTTTAACGAGATATTGTTCTGTCAGCGTTCTTAAGTTCTTTTTTTTTTAATATTGTATTCCCATCTGTTGCCACCCCCCTCATGTGATGCGTCCTCAAAAGACGCCCTTGAGGTAAATAACTGATATCAAATCAAACGAAATTATGATATCCGGTAATGGGAACCTATAAGTACAGCTTGTTCTAAGCATGCCCAGTGAACAGTGCACTAAAATATGGCATTTGGCAAATACCCCCTATAGGCCCGTAGCGTTCAAGTTTTAAGCAGCGCTAGAGCCGGGCAAAATAAAATATTTATAGGTCACATTTCAAACATGCGTCATTACGCTTTGCCACTGAAGTTTTCTGTGCGGTCAGAAAGTGAGGGAGAGAAAAAGACGAGAGCGGACGGGGATGTCAGAAAGTGAAGATGATTAGTGGTTATAGTTGCAAAACTAGCTGAATTTGTCTCCACTGCACTCGTTGAACGCCTTAGAACGCGGAACGCCGGCCTTTGGCTTTTGAATTCGAGCCTGCTCGATAAGGGCAGAGGAGACAAAGGCAGCCTTTGTGAACCCGCAATCGTCGAACGCGTTAGAAGATGAAATTCCGGCGAGGCGTCCGGAGTTTGGCTTTCGCATTCGAGCGATTCGACGAGTGCTGCAGCTAGCTTAAGCCTACCCACTATTCATTCCGATAATAGCTTGACGAATTCTGACGCCCCCGTACGCTCTCGTCTTTTCCTCTTCGTCGGTTTCTGCTCGGATACTCCGTTTCCTTTTAAGTGACAGCATAGAAGGCTACGAGAGCGAACTCCGAGCTTTCAGTCTCCCTGCCAAGCAGGTACGCTCGTGCTCTGCGAGCATCGTTGAGGGGAACATGCTTTTGCCTGTAGCTTCGGCTTCGCCATCACGTAGTAAACTGAAACATACTTGCTCATGGAGGCTATGAAAGAAAGTGGTACAAATATTAAAACTGAAGGGAATGTTTGATGGAACGATGAGGCCATAAGCTGCATAATATATTTTATTTTAATTTTGTTGTTTTCTTAAACACTCCATTAAGGCTCTGTTATACTCCTATGTTGAGCGCAGAGAACGTAGCGCAGCGCAGAACGTGAGCGTTTGAATGGCCGGCGAGCAAGACGTCGATATCTGCGACCAATCACTATCGGTGGCCGCTGCGCTCCACCGCGTTTGCTACGCTCAACGTCGGAGTATAAAGGCCTGTTCACACATAGAGCGGAGCGCTAAGTTATAGGCTGAAGGACCGAGACACGTACAGAACTCTTTCGAATGCGATTGTTTTTAACTGCGTGTCTTCGAAACCACGGTCACGCATATAGAATGAAAAGCGATGAGGTCGTACCCAATCAATTAGTCGCTCAGAGTCCATGACTCTGGATCGCCCGGTCGACCCCTTGCTTGGAGAGCGGATCTTTTACTTCCTCGTTATTCATTGCAGTAAAGTTGACATTTGGGCTAGTTGGTAGTCTAGCATATTGAGGTATTTAGCGCACAAGGTAAAGAGAAGAATGACTGGACAGAAAAAAGCGCTCTTTTCTGTCCTGTTCTTTTTCTCTCTACCTTATACGCTAAATACTTCAATATGTTCTTTTAATGCCAAAGGAAAACAGAACAACAACGCGCTGTTCCGCAGCAGCAAGCACGGTACAGAGAGCGTGAGAGCGCTAACAAAGCGCTTCTGTAATGCTAACAGAGCGCTAACAAAGCGCTTCTGAAGCGCTAACAAAGCGCTACATCACGCCCTAGAAATCGCCAGATGAGCGCCCCTTCGAGCGCTCATGTGGCGCTAACTTAACGCTCCACTGTATGTGTGAACCGGCCTTAACAGAGCCTTTAGCTAAAGTTGAGGTTTGGGCGAGTTGGTACATACTTCTGCGCTACGTCCGTGTCACTTCTTTGTCTGGTCCTCGTCTTTCCGCGCTGTTTTTAATTCCGAAGAGCATTTAGCACACGTACGGACAGATGTTGACAGGCGCTTGTGTTGGAACGTGGCTTGTGCATCGTCTAAAGCGCCGCATTTATGGTCGTAAACGGAGTATTCACTGGCGGCCATATCCGTGTCCGCTGCTGCTGAGCGCGTGATGACGGCGAGTTTCCGCAGTCCTTTTAGAGCGTGCATTTAGCACCGTCAAGGTTGCTGGTCTTAGCAAGCTAATAATGTGAGCTCGTTCTAAGCATGCGCTCTAAACATCACCCTCAAATATGGCGTCCACTGAATACCTCCTATAGCGTGGATCGGAATGTGAAGCCATTATTACATGTCGTATATATCTGGCGGACCCGTTCGCGCGCTCCACGTTGTCTTAATTTAACGCGCGTCAGGCATGAGTGATTACGGTACACGAGCGCACGCCACACCTGTTGAATGCTCTTTTAGATCTAGAGTTAGAGGATGTCTCATTTCTTGGTTCTGCAACGCGGCGTTTCGCCCCACGAGCTCAGTGCCATTGTGCGCTACCGAGGGGCAGTGATCCGTCTTTGAAGATGTGAACCGCGTGTCAAGAGGAAAAATATTGCCTCTGTTTGATCACAATAAGCGTACAAACATAATATAAAAAAGAGTAACCTTGAACGCACCCTGGCAGAGTTGAAGTATTGGCTTTTTTTGTATTTTTTTTTTTTTTTTTGGAGGGGGGGGGGGGGGGGGGTCGCATTTGTTTCCACGCAGTTTCCTGACTGCCAAACGCGAACAGCTGCGTGCTGTGCTAACTTCCTGAATTTTTTTTTTTTTTTTTTTTTTTTTTTTGTGTTTGAGAACATTGCAAGAATAGCTTCTTGTCTTGTACGCCTTGCGTGCTCCTGCGGAAAATTTCTTTAGCTTTCTGCTACCTTAAGTTAAATGTATCGTATTGTTAAATTTGCAATTTATTTTCGTGTTCTTTATTACCGTAACATATAGACTTCATCCTTTAAGGCGCGCTCACACTTGCGACTCGCGACAGTCGCGCGAACGACTAACAGCGACAAGCGATCACCGACGTTCACACTGGAGGCGATCGGCGAGCCACTTCCGGCGGCGAGTCGCTTTTAGGAAGCCGCCGTCGGGTCCGTCCCACCCGCTACAGTTCTGGTTCGCGTTTCGAGGCTTTCCGATTTTTGGTGTCCCGTGTGTCGTTTTCGCCACAAGAGAAAGACTCCTGATACTGACCTGGGTCTTTCGGATACGTACAATGAAAGCACAGTCGCTACGCTGGGCTGCACTCACTCGAGATACCTGTCAAGCCAAAAGCAACGAACTTGCTGCCAGGTATACGGTTTCGAATTACCCATGTCAGAATAGCGACTCTTTTTCACATGGCAAAACAAAAACGCATGTGTAGTTGTGGGACAACGAAAATGGTACAGCAGCGAAATGCGAATACGAGCTGTGGCGCAGAGGAAGGAATAACCGGCGGCTCTTGAGAGCATCCGCTGAGCGAGTCGCCGTTAGTAGCCGTACATACATGCAGAGCCATGGAGGTACGTCTGGCGGCTTTGATAAACGCTATGAAAGAGTATCCATTTTTTTTTTTTTTTTGCAAGTTGCATTGCTATTTAGGCCAACGTCCGAAAAAGAACTTCACCTGGCAGTAAATTCGTCGCTTTTGGCTTCAAAGGTATCTCAAGTGAGTGCAGCCCAGAGTAACAATTGTGCTTTCATCCTACGGTTCCGAAAGACCCAGGTAAATATCACGAGTCTTTCTCTTGGGGCAAAACGACACACGTGACACCGAAAATGGGAAAACAGACAAACGCGAACCCGAGCCGTAGGGGGTGGAAGGGACTCGATGGCGGCTCCAGAGAAGTGACTCGCTGCCAGTAGCGGCTCGCCGATCGCCTCCAGTGTGAACTTTGGTGGTCGCTTGTCGCTGGTAGTCGCTCGCGCAAATGTCGCGAGTCGCAACTGTGAACTAAGCGACGGCGGATGAAGTCTATATCTTAAGGTTAAAGGATGAAGTTTATATGCGATGCTAATGAAGAACACGAAAATAAATTGCAAATTTAACGATACATTTGAATTAAGACATGAGAAAGCTATAACAATCATCCGCTGGAGCACGTAATGCGTGCAAGATAAGAAGATATTCTTGCAGGGCATTCAAACATAAAAGAAAAATGTTTCCAAAAGGCAAACACCGCACGCAGCTGTTTGCGTTTGGCAGTTAGAAAACTGCGTGGAAACAAATGCAACCCCAAACAAACAAACAAAAAGCCCATAATTCAACTCCTCCCGCGTGCGTTGAATTCTGCTAACTTCTATATTATGTTTGTACGTTTATTGATATCAAACAGAGTCAATAATATTGCTCTTGACACGCTGCTCACATCCCCAAAGACGGATCACTGGCCCTCAATAGCGTTCAATGGCACTGAGCTCGTGGGGCGAAACGCCGCGTTGCAGAACCGAGGAATCAGACATCCTCCAAATTTAGATTTAAAAGAGAATTGAACAGGTGTAGCGTGCTTTCGTGTAATCACTAACGCCTGAGGCGCGTTAAAAACCACGGAGAGCGCGCGATCGGGTCCGCCAGATACGACATGTGATGCTGGCTTCACCATCCGGTCCACGCGATACGACCATAAATGCGGCGCTTTATAACATGCACGAGCCACGTTCGAATACAGCCGTCTGTCAACATTTCTCCATGCGTGCTAAAGGCTCCCTTTTACTCCGACCTTGAGCGTAGCAAACACGGCGTAGTGCAGCGGGCACCGCCACTGATTGGTCGCAGATATCAACTTCCTGCTCGTCGGCCAATCAAAGACCCATGTTCTGCGGTACGCTGCGTTCGCTACCCTCAACGTCGGAGTATAACAGAGCCTTAACAGAGTGTTTAAGAAAACAACAAAATAAAAATGAAATAAAATACGCAGCTTGCCGCCTCGAGGTTCCATCAAGCATTCTCGTCAGTTTTATTATATGTACCGCTTTCTTTCATAGCCTTGGTGAGCAAGTATGTTTCAGTTTACGTGATAGCTAAGCCGAAGCTAAAGGGAAACGTATGTTACCCTGAACGATACTCGCAGAGCACGAGCGCGCCACCTTGGCAGGGACAATGAAAGCTCGGAGTTCGCTCTCGTAGCCTCTTGTATGCTGTCACTTAAAATGAAACGGAGTATCCGAGTAGAAACCGACGAAGAGGAAAACACGAGAGCGTACGGGGACGCCAGAACGTCAAGCTATTAATAGAATGATTAGTGGGTTCGCTTAAAGCTAGCTGCTGCACTCATCGAAAGCGTTCGAATGCGAAAGCCAAACTCCGGACGCCGGCGTTCTGTCTTCTAACGTGTTCGACGAATGCAGTGGTGACAAAGGCTGCCTTTGTCTCCTCTGGCCTCGTCGAACACTTTCAAATCGGAAAGCCAAAGGCCGACGTTGCGTGTTCTAAAGCGTACGACGTGTGTAGAGGAGACAAAGGCGGCTGGTTTTGCGTCTCCCCACTAGAACTTACAACCAGAGTTTGGCCCTCTTACGCCCCCGCGCGCCTTCGTCTCCTCCTCTCCCTCAGTTTCTGCCCGCACAGAACACTGCAGTGGGGAAGTTCTAATTGACGCGACCTACAAATATTCTATTTTGCTTGCCTGGACCGCTGCTTACAACTTGAACACTACGGGCCCATAGGTGGTATTTCCTAAATGCCACATTTGAGCGCACTGTTCACTGGGCATACCCAGAAAATGCGACACTTACAGGGTTCCCAAGATTGGTTATCATAATGGTGGGGAATGCACGTTGCCAAAGCACAAATAAAGCTCGTCGTCAGCACGAACTTAGCAGTCGCGCGCACAGCTATGACCTCCAGAAAATACCCTGCCGTTATTGAAACGGCAACTTGCTTATTTAAAGCGAGAACCAGCGTTGCCATATCTCAAGCGTGGACTGACCTCCCGCTGTCTAAGCATCTAAAATTAAAATTGGCGTTTACATTGGGGAGGGGGGGCCGAATATTGCATTTACTTGCAATTGTGTTTGAAATACCAAGTTTAATGTACTTATGTAAATTGGCGAATACATTCCCTGTGATGTAGTTAAACATACAAAATAAAAATAGAACATCGACGTAGTTCACGTAGGCATTTTGTATAAATGTATTTGAAATTGTACTAAACCCTGACTGCGAAGCTTCAGGGTTTAGTTCAGGGTTTAAACCCTTTCTCGCACTAATGTGTCTTCGCCACATTAATGCAAGACAGGGGAGATTTTTTTTTTTTTTTTTGTAATAATTATAATAGTTTGATTCAAGCAAGGTCGGTTGCAGACCCGTTCGCAGCCTTTGGAGGATGCTTTTAATATTTTTTTTGATATTCAGAGCGAGTAGCAGAAAATACATTAAACTAAACAATTAACTGGGTTCACTACCTCTTTTCTACGCGGACTGATTTTAAACTCCCTCACACTTCCGCCCGCACATGAGCTGCGAACTTTTCTATGTTGTTTTACTAAGCGAATGGAAGCTGTGAATGCGTAAAACACTGTAAGTGCTCTTCCATTCACAAAAAAAGCAAGGCGCTAAAGCTATTCTAGGCATTTACTTTTATAAAACAAAAATCGAAAGCCTAAGAATAGTATAACTACGCCCGGCATACTCTCAATATCTGAACTACATACCTTTAATAAAATGTTAGAGCGCACTTTCGGCTTTAGCAAAGCATTTCGCGCGTAAAGGTGCAGATAATAAAAGTATAACTTTACTATATAATTAGTAATCCAAAAATATAATTTGGGTATACTTCCCTAAAGTTAATGAAAAGAAAAAAAAGTACAAAATTAACATCCTTTTAACGCATTAATCTTAAGCAGGGACTGGAAATTCGAGTTTGAGAACGAAAGTGTTCGAGAGTTCCCGAGGCGTCGGACCCTTCCCCATCCACTTTCAGGGAACACGCGCCCGAGGAGAGGCGACAGGAGGAAGGAGGGAGGCTGCGATGACTTGCTCACTCTATCGAATGGTAACAGATCGTTTCGTGAATCTGGCCTCTGCACTTCCGAAAGTCGCAGGAAAGGCAAGACAGACGCAGACGACGTTGCGAGCAGACGACGTTGCAAAGGAGCAGACGACGCTCAGATAGGGGGTCGCGATCAGCCAATCAGGGCTCGGCGTTCTGACGTCACCACTACCCCCTGCGCATAGCTTGCTCGTAGCTGCCAGCCAGTGTTGACGTCCATTAAACTTGAACGCCAACTTATTTATTTCAGCAACATTTGTGCTGGGTGCGTCAGACAACAAAACTCCTGAAAAGTAACCAAAAATTAATCTGATGCCTTTGTCCTTACCCGATGAGCTTGACCAGTCACGGGAGGCGGCGAGTTTCTCAAGATACTCTGCGAAAAATAAAACAGCACATTCTTTTTTCTTTTTTTTTTTATAATACAAGCAGGTTAAGTTCACTTCCGCCCACATTCAGTACATCAAATTCAGAAGAAAAAAAATGCAAAAAGGTCACTCCAATACTTGTTTATTTTTTTAATGCATTTTTAGTTTTAGTGGTTCCCGCTGGCTTATTAGTGAAGTTTCGCTGCTACCAACTTAGAAGTATACAAGGTTTAAACCATATGTCCCAATATTGTAGTTAGTTACCGATTTTACCAGAGAAGTAATAATGAAAACGGAACTGACACAATCAAACATTAATCTTTTTTTTGTGTGTGTAGAACCGAGGGGCAATGTCAGGCACATGCTATTCGAGAAAAGATGGGCTTGGTACTGCAGAGCTAAAAATCTCGAGTTTTATTCTCATGTCAATCGGTTATTGAACGTAGGTTTGGGTTACAAGAAATTAAACGCGCATCTTTTTTATCGTGTTCGTCAGCTATTTATCAAAAGCATGTTTGTTTCTTTTGTATTATGCAGTTATTTTTCTCGAGCGCGTGTCATGTAATTTTGGGTCGTCTCTTTGCTGAATTCCTTTAATAGACGATAGAACCTATGTGAATCATATATGAATAAAATTCCAGTGTTATATCTTAAAAACTCTACGAGATAATCAATCACAAATTTAAAGAAAACATGTCAAATTGGCCAGGTCTGTGCCCTTTTATGCGCGATATATAGTTTCCTGAATTGTGCCAGTTGTAGTGGATAGTATCACTATAAATTAGTATCTTCGTCAAAAATTTGAGTTTTCTATCCTTTGAACTATGTATACTACGTGCAGTCAAACTTGGTCAAATTAACATAACGCCAAAAGAAGGGCGCCGTTGGATGTAGGTGTTTATCCAAATAAAAATATTTAAGTCTTTTGTGATTCCGTTACCTGCATAAGTTGGGGAATAACATAAAAATATAAAAAAAATGTCGACCGGACACGGGTACAGGATCTTATCTGGATAGACCTAACATAATCAAGAAAGTCTATTCCCCCGAGTTTGGTATACATAGTCCATGTTAACTGACTGTAGGCGCACTTACAATGTGTGTCATCTCTATAATACATTGCATGGTGTGAAAACCCGCCACATACAAGGTACAACATGGCGAAAACAAAATATCAAATAAAAATTTACATTCTTTATGCCTGGAGCATCCTCAAGTTATAAAAAGAAAGCTTCTGAATTACTGTAGTAAGTAACATAAGCTGGACGTTTTGTATTTGCGATGAGGTTTAATAAAAAAAAAAGGCCACATGAAAAGCAAACGCAAAAACGAAACGATGCTGATGTTACTGGAAAAAGCCGATGACAGATAAACGCAGATGACATACTTGCCTTGCATTTGAAACGGAACTACGTGCCATATCTCGAGTACTGACCGGCATCGCAGTACTGACCCGTTGCTAAAGGACTTTGCCACATCGTAATTACTGTGGCGAAGTGACCTTGTTAAACAGAAATGTGCCTGGCAGTGTCTGGAGTCATCGTATGTATAGAGTGTTACATATTAAGTGGGATCTAATGATTTGCTTTTTTTATTTTTGTTTATACTGAGAACCAAATGTACCACTGTAGTTCATGACTGAACTGCTTTAAACTAAATTATTTTAACCTTATTTTTACCAGGTTCCACCAATTGGCATTATTGGGCCCTTATGTGAAGGGCGAAAGAAGGCAGCTAATTATGGATCAATAGCCCCACCAAGCAGTGGACCATCAACCACTCACGTCTCTCGTAAGGGCGCTGGTGCCGTGCCTATGTGAGTATTGCGTGAAATACATCACATACCGAGACGCATTTGGATAGCTGCTCGAATATGTTCACAGAGTGATCAACTGAGAAAGCAGCGTTAGAGTCAAATTGGTGCAGGAAATGCTGGCCAATCTCCTTTCATTAACGCACATTGTACGAAGCTCAAGGTGAAAAGATTGTTTTCTTTGACATCGAAATATTTAAGAAAAAGCTGTATGTACAAATAAATAAATGAATAAATAATATGTGTCTATTTTGAAAAACAGTTTTGGCTTTATATTTCAAGTTGAATGGTCAATAAGCAGTTTAGACATAAGCTCAAATTTGTTCGTCTTTTTTATTTAGTTTTTTTTTTTTTTTGCCCAACACCCACTGGCACTGGTTTCAACTGCGACGCGTATTTCTGACATCTGAAAGGCGTCAATATCTAAGCGTGATGAAAACGCAGGCTATAATAAGCTTGTAAACGCTGGTCCCCTTCAAGCCTGCCAAGCGCTAAGCCGAAGCGCGGCTTTTGCTTAGTAATTCTAGGCATGAAAAACTCCCACGCTTAGAACAAGCGTGTAAAAATTTGCTTTGCGTCACGGTTGCTAAGCGTGAAATTTTCTAGCGTGAGCTACACTGGCCGAGGTTGAGCAGTTTCGCGTGGCTCGCATAATGAGCCGTGCTCCGTGCTGCGCATGTGCGAGGAGCGGTGACGTCACACGGCGCACAGCTGGCGCGTCGGAGCAATACCACCTAGAAGACAAGGCCTGCTCATGACGTTTCGTTAGTAGATCCCCGACCCGCCCCAAGCGGCAAACACCCCGAAGCTTGACGAGAGTATAGATGGGCCGCTTCAGAACTACGGCTGCGTTCCAAAGCTTACCCAAACGGATCCGAGTTACTCCGACGGGTCGTGTCACGTGGCAAGACAGATATTGAAAAACGCTGGACGCGGGTAGGTTTTAGAACGCCAAGGTATAAACACTTTATCCTGGAGTAAGATCGAGTAAATTTTGGAACACGGCCAACTACGTCGCATTCACTTGCGGCCACAGCTGCGTGCGCGTCTGCTGAGCGTGAGCTGATAGCGAGCTTGCAGGTCATTTATAACGTGCATGCGAACACTCACTCGGCTAGAAGCGCCGGCTAGCACGCGCTCCTAGCTTTGGGACGAGCATTTCTCGAGCGTGCGCTCGTTCTGCCGAAGAACGCTTCACAGCAGCCACCTCGAGCTCTCGTGCTTGTGGCATTGGCTGCGTTCTCTGCTTAGGAATGAACGGAGTATGGACAGCGCCCTCAAAAATGGCGTCCAGTGCCAACGTCCAGCGCCCAGCGGAGGGCTTTGCGGCCCTTCGCACAGCAGTAAGGCACTTTCACTCATGCATTTGACGCTCCACGTGAACGTCTAACTTCATCGTATGCTATAGCAAAAGACACTCGACATGAGCATCTGTTTCATTATCTGCTACACAAACCACTGAAGCAGTCAATGGAGCAGACGATGTTGCAGACGATGTAGCAGACGATGTTGCTCATCCGGGTTAGCTAGGGGGCGCTGAGGGGATCTACTAGTGATGACGTTTAGAGGAGGAAACGCGCAGGCCTTGTGTTCTAGGTGGTATTGGTCGGAGCCGCCGCCGCGCCCGCCTCGCCGGAGCGCGCATTCCAGAGGGGTGACGTCATAGTCGCGGCAGACGCACTGGCGCCGCCGCGTGCTCAGCTGTGCGCCTCCGTTGCGCAGTAGCCAAGTCTGAAGCTGCCCCGGAGCCGCTTGAGAGGGCCTCTCATTTTGTGCGTATAAGTTTGCTCACGCTACGTATATCCTGGCGTAGCCGAGCTAAGCCACCGCAAGTTTTTTTTGTGTTTAGCGCACCGAGCGCTTCCCGTCTGCTTGAAGTCAATCGAAAATACGATTTAAGTTGTTTCGTTTTTTATGGCGGGCAGCAAGTTTCTTATTTAAACCAAATATTTATTTTTCTAATTAAAAAGGTAATGAAACATTTAGCTAATTATTCCACTTATTTTGGTAGTTATTCTTCTATATTATGTCCCCACAGCCATATAGCTCGCCTTCACAGACCGTATTAGTGTTCATGGTTTGATAGATTTATTTTAATAAAAGTTAAACTTCTTGTATATCAAGATACGTGCCTTATTATTTTCTTCGTCCTCTTTCTATGTTGTTTCCTAGAGTACGAGAGGTCTATTAAACAAAACCCGATCTTTAGCATGTTAGCATAAACGCAAAAACCACAGGAAAGTACACAACGAGCAATGGTGAATATCACTGGACATTTTTATTTTATCAGTCACAACCGTTCACAGAAATTTGTGTGATCTTCACTTGTCTTTCTGGATCACTACCTCTACAGGTTCTGGTTCCTCTGTCGGAATTGGGATTGAGCATTTATCCGCATCGCACATTTGGAATTTCACTTTTCCGCAGAGAATTTCGTAGAGGAAGAGACAGCAGGGAGTCGGCTCTTGGCCGGCGGTCGATGTTGGGGCCCAAATCTCGCACCCTGGAGAAAAAAATAAATATCAAGGTTTTACTTTGCAAACCCCCTGAAACTATGAGTAACTGCCCAAAGTCTCCAGAGGAAGGGGCCACCGAAAGTTTAAACCCATATTGCGCTCCGAAAGTTGAAACGAAACTTCTACGCCACAAAAGTGGTCATTGGCAACGAGACGAACAATGGTGTAATTACTGTGTAATCATATTTCCCTTTCACCATAACAAATCGCTCGTAAAATAAGAATTGCGCAAGTGCTGAAGTCATCCGACGCTCCCCTGTGCCAGCGTTCACTATAAACACGTTTAGTTTATGTCACTTATACTTGATTAAAATAATTTTGAGCACTATTTTGTAAAAAACGCCAGAGAATCAGAGTGCATTGCCTACGATAAGTAGTGTCTACAAGACGTGAAAAGTAGCTTGAAATGTAAAAATTACGTTATCACCTCGCGGGCGACCCCTGTCTGAGAAGAGGGAGGGTCACCAAATTTAGTGAAGCCCCCCCAAAAAGATCGACCTCGAAGCTCGACACTGATTGGCTGATTCCGGTGAGTATGGGCAGTTCTGAAAAACCGCCAGGGCTTTAAAACTCGACTATACTTCGTTTCAGCCTAGGTCCGAGCGCGGCCGATGTTATGAGCCGAAGGGCCAATCATGCAGACAAAAAAGCACAATGTCCATGGCGTGCTCCCTGCAGTTGATAGGACCAGTCGGTATTCGCCGTCTCTCTGTGTGTGCTCCTCCGCCGGCTAGTCCTATCACGGGCAGACAGCACGCGGACGCTGCGCTTTTTGCGTTGTTTGATTGGCCCTTTGGGTCACAACATCGGCCGCGCTCGGACCGAAGCTGAAACGAAGTATAGCGCCAGGATCTTCCTTCCAGGGACTGCTATCAAGTTTATATGCCACGTGTTAAGTTATCTGGTGAAGAGCGCCTTGAGTGTATATAGGCGCCAGGTTCGGGAACGTTCCGGAGCGATAGCGGAACGTTTTACGTGTTCAACACAATTGCCCAGCAGTTTGCTATACATTTTTTAGATGCAATCATATTCTAAGCTTCGTCATTCACAAGGATCATTTTGCTCTTCCTCGTGATTGGCTGCCTCAGTGTTTCGCAGGAAGGTGAACTCACAGACTTTTTTTTTTTTCATTGTACCCTCACCTACAAAACAGCCAACGAGCCCCTACCCCTGTTGTTCCCAATTTAGCGTTACGTAAGACCCGTGACACATCATTTTAGGTATTTTTCAGGCACGTCTTGTTTCAAGGCATCTTCTCCAAACGACTATTATAAAATATTGCCATGACCAATCAACACTCTTAGTGCCCTTTTCGCACTACCTTTACGTATGCAAGAAACATATTTCGAACAGTGAACACATCCGGTCTACTAAATCAAAATATTCTGGCGTGCTAGTTGGTTATACATACTAAATTACAAATAGCGTTAAGACAATGACAGATGAAGAAATGGGCAGGATAGTGCCTGTTCTGTCCATTTCCTCGTCTGTCCTTGTCTTAGCGCTATTTGTAATTTAGTAAGACGGTCTACTAAAACCTGTTAAAAAATCTGCAAAACAAATAGCAGTTCAGAGAAATTTTTTTTTCTGCTACGTCTGATTGCGGTTGGCGTTTTCCAGAATACTTCATTCTGATTTTTTTTTTTTTTTTTGGATATTGTCTGCAAGGGGGCAGAAAAGAAGGCATGGTGCGTAACGTAGTTTCTGCCGCCTTCAGTACAGCACTCTCGAAATAACGGGGTCGTAAAGATAATAAAAAACCAATGAGCACAATCGGAGAAACACGCCAGCAAAAACATCAGATACCTAATAGTCATTCAATAAAGGAGCATTATAAAATTGTGCAATCGACACAAATTTGTACATTTCTAGTTGACCCGACTATCAAAACAATTGAAAAGGGTATATACAATTTCATAATATTCCTAGATGCACAAAATCAAAACTAGCAACAACTAAATAAACGAACCAAACCTAAACGAAGTGAAAAATTAAGTGGTTATTTTGTAAATGATAAAAAAAAAAAGAAATAAATTAAACTAATTTACCCTCAGAAGGAAAAACAATATACTTCGCTTCACAAAGATGAGAATACTACCGGGTGTGCGGGGATCTATTCACCAAAATATTAATCAGTGCATTAAAGGGAGCGCCGCCCAGCTGGAATCCAGGCGTTATAAGTGAATTTTAGAAACATTTGTTTTGTATAGTTTACGACGCTGAATTGCAATATAAATAACTGTTTTCCGGCCTCTTACCACCACTCATGTAGCTTGACCGAACCACGGAGCACTTTGAGTAATCCGAAAAAATAAGCGTATAACGCCTCTCTTCAGCTCTATTATCTGAAAGAAAAAATAATAATGTATGTTTTATACGCTTTACAGAATATAAGGCCGTGGTGCAGAATAAACCATGATTCATGCTTGACACTACAAAAATGTATTTCAGGACCGGCTATTCTACGTGAAGATATATATATATATGGGTGGTTTCATCTTAAATCGTGCAGGCAAAAAGGGTCGAATTTTTAATTTCGATGAAAAAAATATATGTTATGGCGCCGTTTCTAAAACCGCAGTCGACACAAACCGCAAGTTCGTCGGATTTTTGTTCTCGACTTATGAATTTGTAGAGGCCGCGGCGAAAAGCAGTGTTTTTCACACTCGCCGTGGGTCGGATGTTTCGCTTGATCTCCCGCCATGGATTTTTACTCCACATTATACTATATTTTTTCAAGCACTCTGTGAACACATTTAAAAGGCTCCAATACCATGAAATAATTTTCGGCGTTTTGCTTTTTTTCTGTAAAAATGTCAAAAACGCCTTCTCGGTCAATTGTTGACGAACTTTGACAATTAATTACTGGCGATCTACTTGGGTTACACCAATTTTTTTTATGTCCACGGAGAGCCCAAAACACGCTCTTTATATGTATTATAAAATGACTCGGCTGTATAAAATATCCTTTGCGGTACGTTTACGTTAATATTATGCAAAAACCACAAAGTGCCATTTTTAAAAGCAATTTTCTCAAAAAACCCATTTTTTATTTTTTTATTTTTTGTTCAAATGTAGTAATGATAGTTGTCTACACGAAAATCGATCCTAGAAAGTGTATATTTTGTTTGTATGTTTTATATTTAGGCCTCAATATCGGGAGAAAAAAAACGTCTTTGTTTTGCAAGACCCAAGTCAGACATTGCAACCCATGCGTCTCTATGAATTGTGAAAAAGTTTTCTTGAATTTTCTTCTGCATTTTGTAATCAATTATAAACGAATTTTGTGGTATTGAATATTTATGTATGTTTTGATAAGAGCGGGAACCACGAGATACATATCTAACCAAATCAGCAGGCCTAGTAGACTTTCAATAACCAAAAGGCACAGACGTTGTATTGTTTCGATTTATAAACCTTTCACAGTAAACTAGCACGACTAGCTATTAGCTGTCATATTACTAAGACAAAGAAAGTCACCACATCCGTCGATATGTTATATACAATTCTTCCCGAAACCAAACACTGGGGGTTTGTTCACCGCACATCGCACAGGTCACCAGGAAATGTCCTTTCACTTCCGTAATACACAAAAGTGGTGACAGAGAAACGGTCCGAAACACACAGCGAGTGTGTCATGGAGAGGGGTAGGAAATAAAAATAAATAAATAGGAATTAAATTGCCCAACTCCGATCTTAACAAAAATTGTGTTAAAAAAAAATAAAGTATTTAGGTTCGAGTGGTGGCAAGGCGATAGGTCCACGCCTGGTGGAGAGTCAGACAAAGAAGTCGACGGCACGTAAAGGTAAAACAAACAAAAAATCAATAATTTAATAAAGACGGAAAAACTCAGCCGCACATGGCAAGAACAAAAACCAACTCCTCCGGGCATTCCCTAAACGGGACGCAACCAAATGCGTGCGAACACGCTCTCTACATCACCGCCTAGGCCGCTACGCCATGACAAAATAAACCCAACAACTGAACGGTGCTAACAAACAATTAGTAAGAAAACATTGAAAAAAAAAAAACGTTCAAAAACGCACTTGAGAAACTAAGTTCAGCGGGGCGAAGAAACACACACGAGTCGGTCCCACGACACTGAAGTCTGGCAGGACGACGGCGCCCAGATGATGCTCGAATCTGTTCCTCCCTCTATTACGCACATCCACGACGGCTGTGCGGAACAGTGGCTGTGCGAAAGAAAGTGAAGAACAGATTCGAGCAGGCGATGCGCGAGAAGGTAACCGAGACTATGCCTGAAGCTTCATATCGGGAGAGGAGCTTTCGAGGTAGTTTCTGCAGTTACTCAAACTTTCTCTTTCCCCTTCCCTTTTTCAAAAGAACACGTTAGCCGGCGCTGACTTTTCATCTCGGGAGAAGCCCACTCTTCACAAACGGTTATAGTTGACAAGGAGGCTGACTTCGACCCAACTAGTCTCCGGGCAAAATACAAACACAATTATATTTACCAACACGCTCGTTTTAATGTCAGTCTCCGGGCTTTGCTGTTTCCAAAAGAGATAACCCTTTATAAAGACAGAATGAGCGGGTTGGTGGGAATAATTAAACTTAAACAGCCCCTTCTCGTTTTCTTCCTCAAGTTTAATAGATAACCCTTCGGTGCTATCGGATCTCCCCGGAGAGAGAGAGAGAGAGCACGGCCGTTTCAAGGTAAGGATAGGGCGCTCGAAGCTGGGGCAAACAGGCGGTATCGTTTCACGCATGCACGGATGGCTGGTTTCAAATTTCCCCACATCCCTAACGAAACCGGCCCATCTTTGTGCGTGCGTCTGTGGGATTTCTGTCCCGCGCCGCCGGTTTTAGCGCGCAGGCGGCGTTGTTTTGGCTGGCAGAACAGTTGTTGACCGTCGATATTGTAAGGCCGTGGTGTCCTCATCCTTTCAGGCAACGATTCCTTTGCTTTCCCTTGTGCAATACTCTGCCAGACTCCTCCTGGGTGGCTGTCACTGTTCGCCGCGTCAACGACACAATCGTACCATTTGACTTTTGTTGACACAGGGTGCGCTGCTCGCTTTACTGTCACGGGCCGTCCTATCTAACATACGGTGAATTCCGCTCGCAGATCTCGAGCGCTCCAAAAGCGCTCCATTTGGAGCGCGCATATTCCGCTCGTAGATCTGGCTCGAGTTGGTCATCTTCCGCTCGTAGATCTCTGGCACCGCCCGCTCCACGGAGCGCCCCAAACCTCGCCGAACTTGCTCTGCGGGAGTTGACAGATCTCTCCGGAAATTGACAGGGCGGCCCACGTGATTTCCGTCTAAATTGGCAGCGCGCATGCGCGACGAGGTTGGAGAGGACTTGGCGGGCCGGTCGGGGCGTCGAGTTGGAACTGTGTGGGTGCGTCGGTTGTCTACGCGGGATTGTGACGGCTCGAACGCTTCTACCTCGCGTACATCAGGGATACAAAGCCGGGACTGTGGAGCGTGGTAAATCGTAAGCGCTGACATCTGTGATTGTGACAGGAAGAACGACAGAAAAGCCGGAGGCAGACGCAAGGTTAGGCCTGTTCATTCTGCAGCCATGATTGTTTACCTTTTTACACTGCATTCCGCCGGCGCTTTAACGTGAAATAAAGCAAGAAGTGATTAGGCAATGACCGCGCAAGTGATGGTTTCTTACCTCTGTGTTTATTAAAGCCGTACAAGAAATCTGAACTCCACCGCTGGCAATCGCTGTCCGTGCCCCGCCGCTTCGAGGCGGCCGAAAGGTATGCGACGGTACCGAACGCGGACGCATTCGTGATTTGTGACATGGGCGCCGTGGTATGTATAATTTCGCCCGGCCTGTGTCGCGTGTTATTTCTGCAGCTAAGCAGTGACAATCGTCACTGGTCGTCGGAAAGATCAGTTGGTTGAGGCGTTGGTGGGCTTGTCAAGTTCGAGCAGCGGCCATTTTGAACGGCGGAGGGGGAAGCCGAGAAGCGGTGGGGAGGGGTGTGGGGGAGGTCGCTCCAAAAATGCAAGTTTATCTTCCCCTCGTCGATTCGGAGCGGGTCCCACGGAGCGGAATTTTGCCTCCCTCGCGGATTTTTGAAAGCGCTCCGGATCTACGAGTGGAATTCACCATAACACAACGAGCGCGAAAGGTCGTGGTCATCTGCTGGCTCCGAAAGGGCGGGACGTTCATGCAGGCCAATGAGGGCCCCGAATCAATACGACGTCTGCCGACTCCTACACGTTAAAAATTTACGACACCTGCTGGTCTGTTAAGAAGTGTTGCTTTCTCTTTTTGGAACTCCTCCGATGTAGCTTGCCGCCTCTAATAAAATGTAAGTAATCAATAAATATAACAGGGTGGAAATTCTGTATTTCATTTTTATGTGGGAACGTTGAAAAAAATAAAAAAAACTATTTCCAAGCTTGTGAAGACGCGCAATTCGTAAGTCCATTTCGTGCCGTAAAAACACGTTTTTGTACGATATTGATGCTTAAATATAAAACATACAAACAAAATATACACTTTCTAGACTTGATTTTCGCGTAGAAAACTATCACATCTACATTTTAACAAAAAATAAAAAAAATAAAAAATGTTTTTTTTTTTAGAAAATCAATTTCAAAAATGGTACTTTTTGGTTTTCACATAACATTAACGTAAACGTACCGCAAAGAATATTTTATACAGTCAAGTCATTTTATAATACATATAGAGAACGTGTTTTGGGCTCTCCGTGGACATAAAAAGTATTGATGTAACCCAAGTAGATCGCCAATAATTATTTGTCAAAGTTCGTCAACAATTGACCGAGGGGGCGTTTTTGACATTTTTACAGAAAAAAAGCAAAACGCCTAAAATTATTTTATGGTATTGGAGCCTTTTAAGTGTGTCCACAGAGTGCTTTAAAAAAGATAATATAATGTGGACTGAAAATCCACGGCGGGAGATCAAGCGAAACATCCGACCCACGACGGGTGTGAAAAACACTGATTTTCGCCGCGGCCTCTTTAAAAATTCATAAGTCGCGAACGAAAAATCCGACGAACTTGCGGTCTGCGGCGACTGCGTTTTTAGAAACGGCGCCATAATATATATTTTTTTCATCGGAATTAAAAATTCGACCCTTTTTGCCTGCACGATTTGAGATGAAACCACCCATATATATATATATATATATATATATATATATATATATATATATATATATATATATATATAATATATATATATATATATTTTTTTTTTTTTATCGCAAGCGAAAGTTTGATGTGCGTTACTTGTACAGCGTAATATAGCAGGTACTTTATGTTACTGTCCTAATAGGAAAATCTAACGATTCAGTTTTTATTGAAATTATCTAGCACAAATAAACAAAGTTTACTCACTTTTGGCGCTTTTAATTGAAAGAATGTTGGGTGCCTGATAGCCGTGGTACGTTATCAGTTCTGCGTGCCTTGTCATATTTATTCTGTGCGATTTTAATCAAATTCAATGTATCAGAAAAACGAAGGAATGTGACTTGATATGTGTACTTACTCTTCGCAAGTGTTTTTTTCTTTATATCCAAGTACTAGCTGGAATGAGCTTGCAGCTGGCATTTCTGGATTTTTAGGTATTAAATAAGGGCAGTCCCCATTGTTACCAAATAAAGGATCTGTTAGGTAGGATCTATAGGTAATATAAGTTCTCTCTCCAGTGAAGATCACCTGAAGAAGGTAAGGTAATATAGTTTATCCAATTTAGTTTGCGTTTCCTTTGGCTATTATTGATCGTCAATTTGCGTATCATGGCTCGAAAAAAAGTCGGACCAAAAATAATGCAGGGACAAAAAAAAAACGCAATATATTTGTGACCAGATGTTCACGAACAAGAGGATAATACTACAATAACGATATTAAGTTAAATAATTAGGGGAAATCGCGTTTCTGCATTATTCTTTTTTCAAATATATCACTACTTAAAATAAAGCGGAATTAAATCTGTATATGAGAAGAAAAAAAATTGAATTGTCTTAATGGCGTCGGTCCCCAATATTAAAATGACTTCAATTTGATGCATACAGGGCTGGGTAGTGATACAACATAAAGTATTCTAGCATGCAAATACTAAAATACATGCATTTTAATGACCAAAACACAGAAACTGTGACACATTTGTCTTTTCTGCCACGGGATATTCCTAAGATGCTTCTGCGAAAACGGCGAAAATGTATGGCGAAATACAGATGCAGATACTTATAGAAATACATTTGCTCCCGAACGGTGCTACGTGGGGAGGGCACAGTTCCTGGCGACTGCAATTATTAATTTATGCTTTTGCTCCTTTTTTTATGTCATTTTATGTACTTCCCTTAGCTTGAACTCTTTATCTATCATTAATCCCGCTAAAACAAAATATGCCACCCCCGGTGATTCACATAGTTACGGAACGGTAAAGACTGCATGCCATGCTTGACAAAAAGCGTCTTCATGAAATCAATCCTGCTTTGTCGTGAGGGCGCATCTCAAACTGACGTCTTGTATGCTTCCGATTCACCCATATATTGCACAACAGAGACGTACGTTCTCGCCACTCAACTCCTTTACAGCGTTCGCTCTGCTAAATTTGAAAAAGTAGAGGCCTTTGAGAGGACGACTTATTTTGTTATTTTTGCATGTAACCTTCCTTAAACCACCGTATTTGTTTCTTTCTAATGCTGGGGACTGTGATGTATCATGATATTGGGGAGGGGGGGGGGGGGGGGTCTATCTTATAGACGCTTTACACACGCACCAAATTACAGCAGCCATTGCTGACCTTCTCTTGTCTTACCGAGATGCCGAGCAACTGAAACGGCAGTTGACGATCCTCTACAAGGGCCGATGCTTTAGAAAAGGACAAAGTTGAATCTAATATGGCAATAACGTGGCCTGCTATGGTAATGATGAAGTGAAATAAACGGAATAAGAGGAAACAAAAACTGAACGTCAGTTATGGCGGCGTCCATGCACAGCTGCTGCAAAGCGTCTATAAATTCTGAAGCACCTTGCACCAAACTGATGCTTTATCTTTTAAATTTACCGTTAAAGCGGCAAAAGATGTAGCGAGATGTCTAGGTCTGGAAAAGTATCCCGATAGAAGCGATGCATTGTAATTGTATTTCACTACTAAGATACAAACACATTTTTCAAGTGTATCTCGATACAGAGTTACAGATACTCGAAAGTATCTCTGAGATACTATCGCGATAGATTTATATCGTGATACTGCCCAGCCCTGGTACCGGCACGCGAAGCGTGCGCCTGATCATGACCTTGACAGGATTGCCATTCCATGCGCTTGCCCGCACGTGCAGAGATATGGCGGCGGCCAGATGCCGACTATTTTACTGCTTACAAACTATTACAAACATAAACCGCTGCTTGCGCCCCTGGTGACTTCCGGTCACTCCGTCTTTGCAAGCCTGTCGAGCTTGCTTATGTCACCAGTGTAAAAAAGCATAAATGCTACACGGACAACAAAATGGGAGATTTAATGAGTGCCTTCGGTTCTGCAATTTAACGTCTCGGAGGATACAAATTGGTTTACAAGAATATTCAAAACATTGTTTCGCGCTTTTTGGTTCAATTGTCATTCACCTGGAGAATAGACGTTTTCGGAAAATCCCAGAAGACCTTGCAAAGAGGGGAATTGTGGGGCTGTTTGGTTGTACCCTCGAACGCTTCGTATATCCGGTAGAGGCACAGTTCATTCTTTCTTATCGTTTGAAGCTCAGAACCACCAATTAAATTAAGTGAACGGAAAAGAAGTTCATCACATGCTCTGTTTTTCTGTCCTTCTGCCTTCTCTGCCTTCTGAAGTCACGAACTGGTAAACCAACTTCAACTTTGTCTGTGTATCTAATTTCACGTGTCGTACATCTGAACGTCACAATGCGTAAAGCAGGCGCCGGGAGCACCACATATTTCTGGAAGAGTCTATTGGTAGTTAAATGTTTTATCGCCGTTTTAAACAGCGGTGCTATAATGGGCTTTTTCCTTTATTTTTATGAATCAAAAGTTCGCAGTGACGTCAAGACTGGAGCACCGCCTGGTAGCGTTTTCAAAGAAAAGGGTCTATTGCCGCCAGTGAATCGGTACTTCCTACGAGGTATGTGCGTTCGAGACGCCACTACGCAAGCGTTTATTCAGGAATTCGGATCAATCCGCACAAGTTCGACTTTAAAACCGGCGTCACACTGCTTATACATAATACAAAAGACCGTCGGCAAACAGATTCGAACGCAAGTCGCCACGAGATCCGTGTTTCGAATGTCGCAGGCAACGAGTTCAAGGTGAAACTTCACACGCGAGATTCAAACCACGGATATCGCGGTGACTCATGACTGGCAGACTGTCTTTTGTATGCTGTATATGGAGTATTTACTGGCGGCCACATCTGTGTGCGCGGCTGCTGAGCGCATGCTGACGCGGAGCTTGGGCGGTTCTTTTGCAGCGTGAATTCCGCGCGATCGAGATTGCCGGTCTTAGAAGACTATTAATGTGAGCTCGTTTTGAGCATGCGTTCTAAACATCGCCCTCAAATATGGCGTCCAGTGAATATCCCAACATAGAGATCAGTTGTATCCCCTATTCGCGGAGAGAAGTTTGGGTATCGCCACCTGGTGGAATTGTTTCATAGCCCAGAGTGAAGATACTTTAACTTCTCTGCTGGTGCAAGCACGTGAAATACCAAGCTTATGTGCACGTTAAAACAACCTCGTACCTATCACGGGCACTACTCATAATGTGGAAAACACAAGCTCGGGGGGGGGGGGGGGGGGGGGGGCTGATAACGGAAATTTAAAGCGCTTATGAGGCCACAGCTTTGTACTGGCCAGCTCTTATGCACACATTATCGAAACTGGAACGAATCAAGAAATAATATTGAGGTGATCATGGAACCAGTTCTCATTTGCCATTGATTTTGGAAAATGACGGCGCCCGATGAAATACAGTGTCATGACCGTCATTAGTTTCTCTAAAGCGAAACTGTTTTTGGAGCCACCAGAAGGTACTGAATTTTTAAAAAAAGGTTATAGGCCAAAGGGATCATTTAAAAAGAAATTGAAGTTGAGTATAATTAGGTTACTAATTTTTTTGGAGTAATGCAGCTTTTTAGTTTGTGAGTTTAAAGGTATGGTTCAAGGAAACTTTCTTGGCGTCGTCGAAAACAACTAAGTCGGCTCATTATATAAAGATAAAAAGCACGCAGAGCATTTTAAGGCGTTCCGAGGAAACACTGAATTGGAACGGGTTTCTATGATTAAATTTTCTAACGGGTGGCATTTTTGCACCAGCCATTATTTGCTGATTACCTGCATATTTAGATGAAATATACGCAAAACGGTATGAGATAAACCACCCGAAAATAACCAGTATGTGTTTGCTTCACAAACGAACAAATATTCTTTATGTAGAACAAAAGACTTTCCGCGTCTGGCATATATTTACTTACCTTCGACATGTTCTGACTTTCACTTGCATTCACATTAAAATAAAACGGACTTTTTTGTCCTTTCATAACCCTAACTACCGTCCCTGCACTGCGCAAAGATCCCACGACACCTGATGCCAACGCAAAAAATAGCAGGAAGCTCAGGGCTGTGCTTTGACTCATGCTTTCTGTGACTGTGCACCCCAACTGAACTGACTGCCAGGCTCCCGAACTCACAATCCTCATCTTATATATACCCAACTAATAAAGGTACATTATGTTTTCTTTTTTTATTCTGTTTGCGCCGCATTGTGTTGGAAGTTTCAAAACGATGGAAACCGCATATTGGCGTCTGTTACGACGCATTAGATGTATTTTCCCATTTTATTTTGCCTCTGAGAGTTTTTTTTTTTTTTTTTCGTTTTCATGAAATCCAAGTTTCCTTCATGGCAATGTTTAAGCACAAGTTTACTTTAGAGAGAATTCCGCTGATGGAATTAAAAGCGCTTTTGGAGCTTTCTTTTTTCACTTTTTTTATACGCATGTATGCGTTCGTGGAGCAATTTTGAAGAGCTCCAAATTCACCAACGAACTTTCTATTGGTGTCATTAAAAGGAATCAGGTTCATTGCCGGTGAAGAGTATCAACCATTAAAATCATATTGTAAGAGTGTTTTTTGGCACGCTGAGAAAACATAGGTGCTATAATGGCCAGTCAAGTATTTAAGTATTAACTCGCGCTGGAGCAACCTAATAGCCACGCTTAGAGTATCAACACCCTATTTCCATATCTTTTGGTGGCGTTGTCATTTTTGTGCTTAGGGCTGAGCAGGCACAATTGATGATTGTCACTATATTCGAAAATGCGACTTGCTTGCCCTTAGATACCGTGTCTCGAAACTCAGACGATATGCTTTTGCTATGTGACGGACTGTTCCAACAATCTTGAAGGACGGGAAACCGGCTCGTGTGATTTCAGGTGAAGCTTAAAATAACTGGCACCTATGATTCTAAGCATTAAGTTGACTGACGTGTCGGTAGTCTGAAGCAGCACTCAATAAGCATATACTTATTGAGTGCTGATGTAAACTGTGTTCACATCGGTCGAATAAAATATCTTCAAAAAAGCTTCTGTTTATTGGGCGTGGGACTTATACAACGCTGCGTCTTTAAAATAGAAAAGCGTGAATTCACAGGAGACGTTTGGCAGATAATTTGATACCTGCCTTGGCCTTTAGGGAAAGGGTTCTCACAGCGCCCGACTTCGCGGAGTGGAAAGTGAATTATTACGAGATCCCCAGGGGCTTTATGCCACACGGCGGGACCTGGCGGGACCAAGGGTCCTGGACAACACCGTCTGTTGACTTCAAAAGTCGGAGCTGGCTTGCGAAATTAAGTCGTCGTAAGAATAGGATGTAGGATATAGGATAACTCTAGCTATGATAGAAAACAACTTCATGACCGTAAAGCAGGTGAAAATGAGAAAATCGGGTTGTTGCCTGAATAGCTGTAGGGCAAGCAAATGTCGCATGAGTAGGGCTGGGCAATTGATCGATTAACCTTCCGATTAATCGATTAAGGCTTTAATCGCGATCAAATATTTTAACCGGTTAATCGGTTTTTAATCGGTACTCAAAATAAGTCCGTTCCCAGCCAGGTGCTATAAGCAAGGTTCAACTCTCGCGCTCGCGAAGCGTCACGTGGTCGAGGATATACATTACAGTTCTGCCGAGACCGGACGAACAAGCCGGGCCCGCAATTGATCCCCGCGCGACCGCGAAACTTCACGTGTTGAGGATCTATTACACATCCTGCCCAGGCAAGACAAACAAGCAGAAAAACAACCTGGGAAGCTAACAACGCCATGGTTACTTGTTCCAGTATTCGGCACGTAAAAATGGACGCGTTCAAGAGTATGAAAGGCAATCTCGCTGGAAAGTTTGGGTTTAAAGTAAACTCCAGCGGTGACGTTTTTAACTCGAGGGAGGTCCACTGCAACATCTGAAACACGCCATTTTCGTACAGTGGGAGCGTAAGTTCGCTTCAGTATCACCTACGAGCGAAGCACCCATGTAGCTGAAGCAAGGACCATCCGCGAAAACGCAGACAACAATGAACGCCTTCTCCATCGAGATTCCTTTCTCTGAAAAAAAAAAAAAAAAAAGCATCGCCAAGCTCTGAGTCTTCGGAGCTGGAGCAAAATATGTGAGTCTTTGAATCGTTGAACTATAAGTATCCTCAATTCTAAATGTCCTTTGCGCCGTGTAACAGAGAGTAAAATAAGCCTTTAAAGGCAAGACGAGGTGTTGCATTATTTTAAATATATTATTTATAAAAATTAACGCAACCGATTAATCGATTAATTAATCGATTAAAGGGTGGCGATTAATCGGGTTAAAATTTTTAATCGACGCCCAGCCCTACGCATGAGGAAGGAAAGTATCTCAGTTGGGGTGCTAGCTGTTGACGCTTGGCAAGACCGTTGGTTTGGGAGGGTATGTCATGAAGTGGTCAATGTTACAGGCAGAAAGCAATATTTCCACTCCGTGGTAAATGGACGGCCGCGATCACGGATACTAAGAACTCGAGGGGCTTCATGGCGCAGAACGATGTTGCACAGAAGAAAAGGTACTACAACCATGTTAGCAGTCGCATTGGAAAGAGGTGCTGGTTCAACGAAGCGAGTAACAAGGTCGATGGTTACAAAACTTTGTTGACGTCTAGCGGTGAAGACGGAAAGTAGCCCGAGGAGGTCGATGTCAACGACTTCTAATTGATATTACGGTAGTGTGAGCGACTAAAAATTATCTGAGGTTCGTTAGGGTCGCTTGCGTCGACGACATTCGTTGCACAAGCGAGCATATTTACGAGATCCTTCGGTACAAACCGTGCTAAAACAAACGGTCGAGAATCCTTGAGTGTTTCTTGAATAGACGTAGGTGACCTGCAGCAAGGCTGTCGTAAAGGTGTCGTAGAATAACATGACGTAACTAGTCAAAAGTCCGCAAGATGTCATCACCGACAATTAGGCAGATAGCTGTGCCTGTCGAGGCGCCCGTCAATGATATCTTAAATTCTTGCCTTCATTCAAATGGCAAATAACTGTGAAATGAATTGAATTGACGTCACATTAGGGGGCATTGTGGTGACCCTGCTGCTGAGTGCGTAATTGATTCAGCACAAATTTCCCACCACCAAATTAGTTTTTCTCGGAACGTACAAGTAGGAATGACCCAAAATGAACACTAGCACGAAGCGATGACGTCTCTTGCAAGCCATGTATTTGAGACTTGCGACCTATAGGGGCCGCCACTATCGGGAAAATATGGCGGTCTAAAACAGGTAGGGTTTCCGCAGGCAAGCGTAGGACTCAAAATGGTTTTCCCCGATTTTTATTCACTACGTTTCAAAGCTTCGGCGATTTGTTGGTGTAAGCGAGCTTGCAGAGGCTTGACCTTCTTTTGGGGGAAGAGGTGGGAAGGCTGCTTATGTCCTTCTACGGTGCTGATGAATGTTGATAAACGCACAATGTCTGTTTCACGCGGTTGCGTATAGGTTGCGTTCAGAGCGTCTTGGGCAACACGTTGATACGACAGAAAAACAGAGTACCGGGCAACTGTTCTATTGCGCAAACCGCCGACAACATGTATTCACTGAAGCCACAAGAGAAAACCAGAAATCGCAAAAGGCTCTTCGGTCCAGTTCAGTGTTTTCCCGCTAGGTGCCGTCCGTTTTGCTGGATTCGCGAATACTCGGCGTCAACTATTTCATGCTACATTGTAAAAACTAGCGTAGCTTCCACAGAGCTGTAACTCCGCACTACTGCGAGAGCACGGGGTTTCCTATTGCGTATCATTCGAATGCGCTTTCGCCATTATAATTGACAGAGTCGGTCCACTGCGGAAGAGAAGCTAGCCTAGCACCAAACGGTCAACGCCGGGTGTAGTCCTATGTAAGGGTCACACTGTTATGCCCGAGCCCACTAGAGAGACAAACAGAAACAAATTACAGCGAGTAGTAGTATGCGTTTTGGAGAGGGGGGTTGGGAAACCGACTGTTGTTGGGGCCCATGTCACAGTCGGAGGGGAAGGGTTCTTGGAAAATAAAGAGGGGAAAAGGGGGAGTAGAAGAGGGGGCGAAGGGTGGGGTTTTAGAGCGCAGCTCTTAGGGGCCCGTTCCCGGCTTGAGCGGCGTCGGCGTCGCCGTCGGCGTCGGCGTAACCAAGGTCATCCCAAGGTCACGTGACCCCCAAGGTCACGTGACCCCTCCCAAGGTCATCTCAAGGTCGCGTGACCCCAAGATGACCCCACGTGACCCTTTGAAGGTCACGTGACCCCAAGGTCACGTGACCCCCGTCACGTGACCCCTCTGAAGTCACGTGACCCCCGAGGTCACGTGGTCTCCTCCCCAATGTCACGTGACCCCCAGGTCACGGTCAGGGGGTCACGTGACCCCCAGGTCACGTGACCCCCGAGGTCACGTGACCCCTCCCAAGGTCATCTCAAGGTCACGTGACCCCAAGGTGACCCCCAAGGTCACGTGACCCCCTGAGGTCACGTGGGGGTCACCTTGGGGGTCACGTGACCTTGAGGTGACCCCCATGTGACACCCAACGTCACGTGACCCCCAGGTCACGCCTCCCCGAGGTCACGTGACCCCCCTCCCCGAAGTCACGTGACACCCCCCCCCCCCGAGGTCACGTGACCCCCCCCCCCGGAGTATAATAAAGAATGAGGGGAGGAGGAGGAGGGGTCTACCCTCCCCTCAGTACCCTTCCCTCCTCCTCCTCAAGAGCTGCGCTCCAATTCGGCGTTACAGGGAGTTGTAAACGGCTTTCACTTTTTTTCTCGTCTTTCTCTAACCGTAAAAATATAATTTGCAGGCAGGGGGTCTGTGATGGTCATAGCCATCGGCAAGGCTGGTTTGAATAGGTTCCAGTCGCCTAGATGGTGACTGGGGAAGTCCGATGTAGGCGAAAGAGGGTAGTTTCCTGATTTAGTTCGACCGCAGGGAGTAACATTGATGAGTCAGTCTGTCGGAAAGGCTGTTGTCACCATTTCTCTCTTGGTTGTCTTTCTCTTCAGAGGAGGGAGATTAATCCTGTATCGCTCAGGTAGTTCTCCAGTGCCTTCAGCGCCTTCTTTTTGGTGCAGTTTGTGCCTCGTGGTATGATGATCTGCTCCAGAGAGCTGTAGGGTAGGTTGAATTTTCTGTACTCTTCCTGAGAGCTGTAGGTTGACGTCATCTGCGCGAGTCCCACAGGTGTTGCAGTCTGAATTCCTAGAGGCTTTCATCCTGTTTATCCATGCGGGGGTGAGGGCGCTGCCCGTCCAAAGTCGGTGGAGGACAGCCGCCGTTGCCCTGTTCATGCGTGCTGGGAGCCGGGCCGGGTGGTCGCCTTGTGCCATCCTTGCGTCTGGGCGCTGACTTGCGATCTCCCTCGCCACAAGGAGCTTGGCGTCTGCGGACGGAAGCACCTTGGATGTGGACGTAGAGGGCTCATCGTGGGCGAAGTTGGCCATCTGGTCTGCGATCTCGTTTCCCTTGATGCCACAGTGGCTTGGCAGTCACTGAAACCTAAACTGGTGTCCAAGTTGCTCCAATGCCTACGCTTTTGCTGCGATTCTTCGTGCCAGTGGTGGTGCCCTCTCCAAGTTATCTAGCATGGACAGCAAGGCTTGTGAGTCGCACAAGATTACCCACTTGTCGCCCCTGGTGCTGCCTTTCTGAACGGCCTCGAGGGCGAGCAGGATCGCTGCTAGTTCTGTGGTGGTGCTGGTTGCATGGTGTGTAAGGCGCGCGCTTAGTCCAACGCCCGCCGCCTCGAAGGCCGCCGCGGCCGTTGATGACCCGTCTGTGAGACGTACTGAGCCGTCCGTGAACACTTGAGTTCAGCCGTGGCACTGGTCCTCGATGTGGGACATCGAAAGGGTTCGGAGGGTCACTGTTGTTGCCGTCCTCCTTGATCTCAACCCGGGATGTGTAGATCGACGTCCATGGGCTGTGGACGTTCTTACAGTGGTGGGAGGTCGGCCAGGGCCGCAGCGGTTCCCGCGATGTCGCCAAGTTGACAGAGCGCGCGTCCAGGTCCTGACTCTGTTCTCTGCGCAATCTTCATGATTAGACTGCCCGTCGACCGCCCATTCTCCATTTGGATAAGGTACCCAAGAGCCCGCTTCTGTAGTGTGGCAGAAATCGTGGCTACGCTGGCCTCGACGAGTGTATTGTGTGATGAGGCGCTTCGGGGCGTGCCAAGGCAAATTCTCAGTGCCACCCTCTGCGCCCTCTCTAGGTTTTCTTGTTGTGTGCTGTTTAGCGTCACCAATGCCAGCGCGTAAGTCGGGCAGGACACGACCAGGCCCTTGTGCATTGCCAGCATCATGGCCTGCGAGGTGCCCCACGTTGTGCCTCCGAGTGCCCGCGGGGTGTTTGTTCTTGTGCGCATCTTCTGGCGGACTGCCTCTACAGCCGGCCTCCAGGACACGCGCGCGTCGAGCATCAAACCCAAATAAGTTGTTGTCTTTTCTGATTTTATCGGTGCTCCCTCGATGCGTAGTACTGGACGAAATGTTCGCAGTGTTGGAGCCTGGAACAGAGCCGTGGTTTTCTCAGCCGAGATGCCGAGGCCCAGTTCGTGTAATCTGTGAACCGTGTTGGTCAGTGCCCGTTGCAACTCTTTCACCATTTCCTGCCTGCGATTTGGTGGGCTGGTGGCCCAAAGTGCCACGTCTTCTGCGTATACAGCCATGTTCACGAGGAACTGTGGTCGAGCTCCAACTCCGGCAGCCGAAGAAAGAGACGCGATCGCGATGGAGAAAAGCAGCGGGCTCAACACGCTTCCCTGAGGCACACCGGCTGTTATCCCGCGTGGTGTGCTGTAAGCATTGCCTACACGTACACGCAGCGTTCTCTCGGTCAGAAATGCACGTATGTATGACAGGGGGCGCCTGGTGATTCCGAGGTTCTGGAGAGCCGTGAAGATAGTGTCATGGGGGAGTGCATCGAAGGCTTTCCTCACGCTTAGGAAGACTGTGGCCGTCGACCAGACCCTTTCTTTAGCTTCCTCCATGGTGGGGGTGAGGTCTGCAATGGAGTCTGCAGTGCTCCTGTGTCTCCTAAAGCCTGAGAAGCAGTTTGGAAGCGCGTCTACTGCCTCCAGGTGGTAGTTTAGACGTCGCAGCACCATTCGCTCCAGTAGCTTGCCCAAGCAGGAGGTTAGTGAGATGGGCCGGTAGGAGCTCAAATCATCGGCCGGCCTTCCAGACTTGAGCAGGGGCACGGTAGTGGCCTCTCTCCAGGCCCTTGGTATCTCAGCACTTTTTCAAACCTTGTTCATGTAGTCGAGGAGGCTGTCGTGGCACGACTCGTCCAGGTTCCTGATGGCCTGGTTCGTCACTCCGTCGGGGCCTGGGGACGACCGCTTTTGCGGGCATGCGTCGATGGCGTGTCTTAGTTCGTGTAGCGTAAAGGGGACATCCATTGACTTCATGCTGGGCGCCGAAGGGTTTCTGCGAGTTGACCAGTCTGGGGGGGCTGGACTCACCATTGGGCGGGTTGGAACCTTAGTGAAGAGGTCTGCGACTAGTTCCGTCACCTGCTGCACTGTCGCTCCTCTCGCAAGGGCCAGACCAAGTATTGGCTGTCTTGGGAGCGGACGTCCGGCAAGCGTTTTCACCATCCGCCAGGCTCTTTTTCCTCCGGCTGGCATGTGAAATCTGGAGCAGCGGAGGTCCCACTGCCTTTTTGCCAGCTTTTTCCCGTGGCGGCGGGACTTAGCGTCTAGTCGCTCGTACTCCTGTATGTCCTCCGGCTTGTTGGTCCTCCAGGATCTGCGTTGTGCACGTCGTCGCTGAGCTCTCAGGCGGAGCCAGTGCATGTCCGGGTTTGGCCTTGTAATGGATATCTGTGCCATTCTTGTGGCTTTTTTAAGTGCGTCGGCGATGTTCTCGTATTTGATGTTTTGTTTATACCAGAAGGATGCTTTTTCAGTTCCTCCGGTGGCGACTCTTGAGGTGGATGCTACGGCATCGGGGTTTTCGTTTCTGCACTCTTGTTTTTCAGGGGGAGGGAACTCGTGAACAGTCCGTTGTGGAACACTCTTGATGGTTGCATCAGGTTGTGGTGTGTCATTTTCGGCAGTTTTCTTGCTTATTTGTTGTTTAGCGTGTACAGCACCTCTGGCCTCACAAAAAGTGGTGTTGTGTTTCACCTGGTATCTCGTGACCTCTGTCTCTCTCACTTTCACTGGGAACTCGGCTGCGTTGGAAGAATGCTCTCCTTGACAATTCGCGCATCGCGGGTTTGCTGCGCATTCACCTTCGTGACATTGCCCACATCGATAGCACAGCTGAGAGGCCGCTGTGCATGCAGCTGCAATGTGGCCAAACTTGTGGCATTTGTAACATTGCAGGGGTCGTGCTCGGGAGGGAAGTACCTCAGTTCTGACAAGACCCGCTTTGACATGTTGGGGTGGCACCTTTCCTGTGAAAGCAACGCGTGTGACGGGCGATTTGTTCCCGAGTCCCTCCACTTCTGTTATGCCGACAGACGACTGTAGATGCGTCTTTACGTCGTCCTCTGTGCAATCAGGGTCAATATCTCGGAGGACGCCGAAAGAGTTTTAGCGGTCTCTGGGCAGGAAGGACAGCGACAAGCCTCAAACCCTTGCAGCATGCTCGCGATGGTACCTTTGGCAGGCGTTTAGTCGTTCGGTGCTCGTGAAGTAAGCACGAGGAATAGACCCTTTCCGAAATTCAGTGCCATCTGGTGGTTTGTAAAGCAGTTCAGGTTTTGCCATATAAATGGCGGAAATGAACTTGTATCGGCACCGTCACTTTCGCGAGTCAATGGCTCGCGAAGAATTGTCTAGTGTGAGTTCCTTCTCGATCACTTTCAGTTCGGTGGTGACCACGAACCTGCATTCGAAACAAAACTCCACCCCACTCAGATGCCTCGAGAAAATTCTTTGTACCAAAGTGCTTTAAAGCCGATTGTGTATCTCCCACAGATTGACTGAATCTGAGTTATTAGAAATAAACGCTTACGTAGCTCTTGTGTTCCACTCCTACGTCGCGTCGTACTGACCTTCCGAATGGCCTCGCAAGATCCGCTTAGGAGCATCTTCAACGTCTTCATTTATCAGTCACTATAAGGCCGCCATTGGTATGGCACAAATACCGTTCCACAGATGATGATAGTGATCAAAGTGGCCAGTCTGAATTTCGGAAAGGGTCTATTGCAAGCCTGCCAAAGATATACCCTCGCGTGTATGATGCTCGTGTTTGAACACAGCCTCCTTTATTCTACAAAGCCTGTCAAATCGCGAAAACTTCTGCTTTGAGACTTGTCTCTGTCGTTTGTTTCTGTTTGTCACTCTAATTGGACTCGGGCATTATGCAAGAGGAAGGAGGTAGGCGTGAGGGTAGCGATAACAAAGTTCGATGCTGTGTCGGAAGCCAAAGGTTATGTTGGGGTCGTAGGAGGCAGAAAACATTGCGAGAGCCCGTTGGCGTCATTATCTGTTAATCCTTTATGCAGGAGTGTAAACTCAGTTGGAGAATTCATCGACTAAGATGGCCGTTAAGGTATGGCCCAAACTTGGCGATGACCCGTACAACAGTAAGACAATCGCGCGCTGTTGTGAAGAAACTTGAAAGAGAAAATAAACATTCCTTACTGCACAAGTCCGCCACTCTGCTACCCCTCCTCTCCGAGCACGTCCTTGACGTGCCGGGTGAGGAGTGGTAGCAGAGTGGCGGACTTGTGCATTAAGAAATGTTAGAGGAGAGTGCCTCCCCACCTGGGGGTGGGGGAGGCACACTCCTTTCAGCTACCATGGCAGGAAGAGGGGGAAGGGGGATTGGAGCGAATACTGAGGAGAGGTAAGTCTGTAGAACAGGGCACGTTCATTGTGTGTGAGAGTTGTTGAGGTTCTGTTGTGGAGTAATTCGCTTCATTCTGGCAGGGTGAAAAATAAAAATCATAATTGAAATCGTGATCTAAATTGCAAATATTTTAAGTATGATGTTTTACATCAAACCCTCCCTGCAAAAATAATCCCAGAAATATTTTCTTATTTACTGTTTGTCTGTTATTTGATGTTTTCCATGTGCATTTTATTTAAACCAACGATTATCAAGCAAGGAAGATTTCTCTCGGGCTGAAAACGAGCAAAACGCGGTGCTGCTGGAGTAAATTGGAGAATTTATCCTTCTTCTACCTTCAACTTTTTTCGTTTATGCAATTACGCGAAAGAAATAAAAGAAAACAAGAAACGACTACGAGCTTGCATACGCGCGCAGACCGGCAGAGAGAGACAGACACAGACAGGCTGAGTTACATGGCTAAGCTTGCTATTCATCCGCTAGTATTTCCGTTTCGCCTTAAACAAGGTTACCGCTTCTGTCATTAGACCCTTTAACCGCCTTGTCCATTCGAGAAAAAAAATATTGAGATAAATCCACTACCCAGCGGCGACTTGCGCGCTGTGCTCGAGTTCGAAAGTCCCCTTTGTTTCTTTTTTACGTTCTTCGTAGTGACCAGTGACTTTAAATATGTATTGTAGAGCTGGCAGCAGAGGCAATGGCAACGGTAGCACCGTGTACACGAAGCTGACGGGAAACAATTCGGCTGGATTTATTCAGGAGAATAAAAAATGGACAGAAGTTATTTACAAAAGGTCTCATATATGTGATCATAAAAGTGACATCTGCTTTTATTTGCCTAAATGTTGCAATAATAAAGCTTTTCTACTAAAATAAAAATTACCCTATTTTTGTTTTCGTATGACGTAATCTACATCAAGAAAAAACAAAGTTTTGAGCCACACTGCACGTTACGATATAATTAAATTGACAGTGAATTTCCCTTCTGCGCCGTTATAACTTTTCAGTGATTGGACGGACTGAAGAACAAGTCTGTCATTTCTAAAATAATAGACGCTTTCAGGCAGCTGTGCCTGGGTGCCGCCATAACCGACCTTCAGTTTTTGTTTCCTTATATTCTGTTCGCTTCACTTCATCATTACCACAGCAGGATAGGTCACTGCCCTTTTAGGTGTTACTGTGTCCTTCTCCCCAGCATAGGACTTTGTGGAGACTCGTGAACGCCTGCTTCAGTGGCTCGACATCTCGGTAAAACAAGAGAAGGTCGGCCATGGCGGCTCCATCAGGCGCATGTTTATAAAGCGTCTATATATTGGGGACAAGGCAGACCTATTTAGACAGTTATTTAAATCAAATAAATACGATTTATCTATTTTTATTTTTAAGTCATTTTTTTCAACCCAACCTTCTGGCCGTGTTAATGTGCCACAGACGTGCGCTATGAATTGCTTTCAGAAGGACGTATTGTGCAGCTGAACCAGAACGGCACCTAGGCCATGGTCGATGGCGTCGGTGTGAAGAGCTGACAGCGAAGTGGAGCGGTCGAAGTGGCGTAAGAAAGGGAAAGGGAGTGTGAACAAATAATTGCCCCCTGCACAAAATAGCCACCAACAAAAAGGGCACGCCCCGCTGGAGAAGTTGATGGAAGGGCGTGAAAATCGTTGCGGAGCTTTGAATGATCTAGAGTCAGTGACAGGTCAAGAATGCAGTACTATACCTGTACTTCCGGAAAGCGCTCGTGGCCTCTGTCGAGATTTGGCTGCGCGTGCGCCGAACTGTCATCGAAGAAAGCTCGCACAGCATGCGTAGCATAAAATACTCGCTCTTTCCTGCGACACGGTTGCCATCTCGCGGATTCCGAGGAAACTTCAAGGGGGGTGGCCTGTGCCGCAACCATTGTTGTAGGTGTTACCGAAAAAAAGTAACAAAACATGTTATTCGTTACTCGCAAATAAAAGCAACGCGTTGCCGACCGACGTACTTCAAAATGAAAAGAACGCGTTACCGTTACCGATAAAAAGTAACGCACGTTACTTTTGCGTTACTTTCTTAAATTATGAATAGGCACGATTTACTATTTTCACGTTACAGGTATGCATAAGCGCCATATTTTAAGAAACAATATGTCCATGTACAAACTGAACATAATTTATATTTTTTACGGTTTCTCCTAAATACTTACGAGACAAAGCGTAAATAAATTTAAAAAAAAAATTATGTGGCTTGGCGCCTAGAAACACGACAAAAAAAATTTAAGTGTAACTTTTTTTGTTAAGTGTTCGAAAGAAAAAGCTAACGAGAAACGTAACTCCGCTACCCGTTACTCGAAAGAAGTAACCTAAGTACTTTACTCGTTATTGTTTAAAAAAAGTAACGAGTACGTTACTTGTTACCGAAAAAAAAAAGTAACGCGTTACCGGTAACGTCGTTTATTTGTAACGCGTTACCGCCAACACTGGCCGCAACATAACGGGCGTGATGTCTCTGAGGAGTCCGCCGTCCTGATATCGAAGGAAACTAGAAATGGCGACGAATTCAATGCGTACCGGGATATTCACGTCGTGTATTTTGTGGCGTTTATACTATAATAAATATATGCTCTTGTTCGGGTGAAAAAAAAAATTTTTTTTTCTTTTACGAATGGATTTTTGAAATAATTAGATTATCTCCCCGGGACATCGTTATCAGCCGTGCTCGGAAAACTTGTAAGCGCAAACAGAGAAGGCCACGAAGAGGGGTACACGGACAAGTAGCATGTTAAGCCACAGTCACACTGCTTATATAGATCACGCAAAAGACGCTGCGTTCCCTGCAGACATGAGAACAAAATTACTTGCGTACGAGCCTCAAATAAGCATATGTGTTCATGTTTTTTTTTTCGGAAAAACCTAGATGTTTCAAACACGTCTGCAGACAGTGGTGAGTTTTAGGGAACCGATCTTGCACGTCCGATACGGTACGATGGGCCCTCCGGTACGACCTACGCATATGCTACTGCAGATGACTCGCACATGCGCAGTTCGTACCGGAGGGCCCATCGAACCGTATCGGGTGTGCAAGATCGGTTCCCTAAAACTGGCTAATATTTATATGACCAATGTGATTGTACGGTTATGCAAAAAACAAAAACAAAACACGCCTCAGACAGTATTTGCAGTCTTATGTACGACGGAGTAGCTGTGAGACTGCGGCTTTAAACTAGCTCTCACTAAACTACTTAGTTAAAAGTGTTGCTTGTCCACGTCCCCTTCTTTGCGTCCGTCTCTGTTTGCGCTTTCAAGCTTCCTGAGCATCGTGCATTAAGTAGCCCACCGATAAGCCTTATTTGCGTGGTACATCGAAGCTCTCGAGTGTTACGTTATTATTATCAAATTACCTCAACTTTACCAGTATCTTCTTTTCTTTTTTGAGTATCTTTATAGGCTCTAAGTCACCTATTTGTGCTTTAAGTCGTGTCTTTGTTGCCCGTCGGGTGAAGAGTGACATAACAGTGGTTAGGCTAGAAAACTAAATTGTGCTTTGTCTTACTCGGTGACGAATTTAACCTACGAAGAACCTAATAAATTTAAACAACCTAAAACGAACCGATATCAATTAAAACGAACCGAAATCAATTAAAACATCCAAACGCGCAAAAAGAAACTTGGATAACGCTCAATTTATTATACAAGAATCGCATCAAAATGTTTTGTACAGCCGATTTGCTAAAACGAGAGACGAGAAAGACCTCAAAAATTAAAAATCTACCGCAACCTCTGAACAAAATAATTACGGCGTGCTAGATAACGCTGCTACTTCAAGCTATTCAGGGCAGCAGATCGAGGGACGTACGGACGTCACGTGTAAGAAGTTAAACTCTCTTTTTAATCGAAATCTTTCATATATTTCAATTAATAAAATAGTGCGCAATGTTGATGAACTAACCGGATGTTCTTTGGCGAACGTTTTTAACCAGCATTTTGTGAATATTGCAAGCGGGATTGGTACTGTAAAGTCTTCTGTTTTTGATGATGGTATAAAAGTAACTCCCTTTTTTTTCGATCCGGTTGTAGAGCCTTAGGTCATCAATGTGATTTTACAACTTAAGAATAGTGTAGCTTGTGACGTGGATGGTGTGCAAATGTTGTTCATTTATCAGCGCCAGTGCTAACGGATACATATAATCTTGCTTTGGTTACTGGCGTTTTTCCTACACGAATGCAGAAAGCCAAAGTGTCAGTACTACACAAAAAGGGGAGTGTAAATCATATGGGCAATTTCAGACCAATTTTTATATTGCCAGTATTTTCTAAAGCACTTGAAAAGGTACTTCGCACGCGTCTAACTAATTTTTCAACTAAGCATCACTTGATAACTGCTTCGCAGTTCTCTGTTATAATGCATAAACTACCGAGACTACCCCACTAATCCAGAAAGAAATCATCTTGCAAAATCTTGAAGAAAAAAAAATGGTTTTCTTGGAGTATTCATAGACTTCATAAAGGATTTTGATTTCGTCAATCATAACACTTTACTAGTAAAATTGGATACCTATGGGATTTGAGGGCGTGCTTTGCAGTGTGAAGTCTTACCTATGTTGTATTTTTGTTGACTTTTCCCCTCATCGCGAGCGTTTTCTTTTTTTTTTTTCGCTTGAATTAGATAAGATTAAGATGGTAAACCAAAATTTAGATTTAAAAAGAAATGCAGAAGGTGTAGGCGGGACGCTACAATCCCTACAACACTACTCGTAAGGCGATATCTCGAATGGACGGCCGTATTTTCGGAAAAAGAGGTTGAGATTGAACGAGGCCGACGAGGCGCGTGACGTCAAGATATCTCGTTTCCTCCTCTCTCGGCTTCGCCCCCTCAAGGTGGCGAGGCGGAGAAGATATGAGGCCATTCCCTCTCTTCGGAAAAACAAGACGTAAACATATTTGTCAAATGCGCCTCCTTTTTTTAAAAAATAAAGTCATTCGTTTGAGATATCGCTGTATGAGTGATGTTTTAGTGTTTGTGGCATCCCGTTGCACGTTTTTACCGCCGTGTTTTGTGGAACCCAGAATTCGGTTCAGCACTCCTTTAAGGGCTAAAGAAGACGTTCCATTTGACTTCCACACAGGTAGTTTACTTAAGAAGTTTCGCGTATCAATATACATGCTCACTTTATTTATCTATAGACTTGTCACTACTCTAAAACTAAAACAAATTAAGCGAACAAAACTTTTGATAAACCTTGGACAACTCTGTAAAAATATTCACGCGCATTCTACCCGTCGTGCGGAATGTTGGGAGGTGGTCACTGCAAGAACGAACTATGCCACACAAATGCTTAAACATACAATCCTAAAAATATTTAACCTACTTGAAGATAAAGAATTGGAATTCAGTGCATTGTTCCTTGGAGAAATTCGACCAAATTTCTCCACAAATGAGTCTGAGTATGAATTGAACTTGTGGGGTCTCATAACTTCTGTCTGTAAATAGGTCCCTTTTTTTCCTATAGACGATGATAAATATATTATGTCTGAAACACGCAATGTTAAATGTTGGAAATTAAAATTTGCGAATATTTCTTTCTTTTTCCCGCCGAGCTGCTGCTACTGTGCCTTGTAGGCGGTCAAGGACTTACCAAGCTGTGCTATACCGCTTTTTTCCTTGATCGCCACCATCAACGTACGATAGAAATAAATTCTTTGTTGTTATTATTATTATTATATATCAAAATTACAAAAGTGGGCGAGAGATAAGGCACCGAAAGCCTTTTTAGAGCGCAGCTCTTAGGGGCCCGTTCCCTGCTTGAGCGGCGTCGGCGTCGGCGTCGCCGTCGGCGTAACCAAGGTCACCCCAAGGTCACGCGACCCCCAAGGTCATCCCGAGGTCACGTGACCCCAAGGTCACCCCAAGGTCACGTGACCCCCCAGTTCACGTGACCCCCCGCCGAGGTCACGTGACCTCCCCAATGACGTCATCGTCACTGATAACGTCACCGGCATCCGCATCGTCATCATCACTGATGACGTCATCAATTACGTCACTGATGACCTCACCGGCATCCGCATCGTCATCGTCATTATCACTGATGACGTCATCAGTGACGTCACTGGTGACGTCACCTGCATCCGCATCGTCATCGTCATCATCACGGATGACGTCATCAGTGACGTCACTGATGACGTCACTGACATCCGCATCGTCATCGTCATCATCGCTGATGACGTCATCGGAGTCCGGATCGTCATCGTCACTGATGATGTCATCAGTGACGTCACTGATGACATCATCGGCATCGTCACGTGACCCCCAAGGTCACCTCACCCCCCCCCCCCAGTACCCTTCCCTCCTCCTCCTCAAGAGCTGCGCTCTAATTCGGTGTTACAGGGAGTTGTAAACGGCTTTCACTTTTTTTTATTCATTTTTAACGGCGAATAACAACTATTTTGTTAAAATGTGTCACTAAGAGACATATTAAGAAAGAAAAATTAGTTCAAGTTAGGAAGTCAGTTCGTAATTTATTACGACACACTCGTGCCCTGACGTTGGTCGCGATCGATACCATTATTTAGAAGAAATCAATAATTTATTTAAAACGTCCATTTTTTTATATGTGTAGGCTAATCTGTGTGTAGGCTCTGTATGTAAGGACCTGTCCATTGCCTGAAATAAACATGTTGAGCCTCGTAGCACTTGAAACGCTGTTCTCCCTCGACCCTACACCATTTGCTTTCTTCGTGCGAGGAAATGATTACCACTCTTCCGACGAGGCTTGCGCAGGAAATACTAGACAGGCTGAGACAGCTAGGATGGCTGACTCGACATCTTAGCTTACATTTTTGAAGATGGCTCTTGAAAGGGAGTCACTGCGAACGCGCAGGCAAAAGGCTTATTTTTTTATGTTCTGTTCTTAGATATCATTAGAAAATGACCAGTGTTTGAATGCCGTGATCAATTACTAGCGTAATAAAACGTCGATGTGCAAGGATTTTTCTTATGAAGTCACCTGATACCGCAAATTTAGGCTGGCGTGTTCAGAGTGGAGAAGCTAAACAAGAACATCCAAACCCTCAAACTTATATTATTTCAAAATCGACTTATTCAAGCTAGTCCTAGCAGGCCAAACTATCTCGACATAAACAGCTATGAGTCGAGTTCAGCGAGAGCGCCTCCTAGAGAGCGATTTCAACCGGGCATTTTTCCGACACTAACTCTCTCTGTAATTCATGCTGGCAAACAGTCGTCCTATCTGGATACTATGAGTCTATATATTGTTTTCCAGCTCATTCAAGTTTATTTACACAACTCGCCCAAAACAGTTCTTCACTAACGAATATATGGCTATGGCTCACCATAGTGCAAACAATACACTCGACGTTAAACAACCACGTTACACGACCGCGTCGCTTGTTCCGACACAGACACAACATGGCACACAAAAGCCTCAACATACGTACGCGCGAGTGAAGACCAGAATTAAACCTAAGGTTGTTTTATGCTAGATGTCTCCCTAAAGTTACATGTTAAAAATCCTGCAATTTATACGCAACCAGGAATTTGTAGGTTATGCGGGGGGCAACTCAATCAAAGCCAATCAGAGCAACGCTTAGCTCTGAGGGGCTTTGATTGAAAAGATAGTGGGTAGACCTCAATGCTAGATGCCTTAGGGTTTATCCACTATTTTTTTAATCAGCCAATAAGAACTCGGCGTCGTTCTGACGTCACTGCAACTCCTGCGCAAGAAGCAGACAACTTGCTCTCCGCATTGGTGGCTGACTATTCTGGTCTAGAAATATTTGCAATGTTGTTCCGTTTGTCGATGTTCACACCTAAGGGAAGACTTGCTTTCCAACGAACCCAATACAGCGTGCATGTTCGTCTGCTCCTTGCGAATGTCGTGCGTTTGTTTACCCCTCAAATACGTCCACGTGCTTTTGCCCCCCCCCCCCCCCCCCCCCCGAACCTCCACGAATGATGGCGCGCGCTGGGCTGCCTCGTTATCGTGCGTTCCTACGCGTTATCTATGTTGTCCTTTCATTGGTGTGCCCCTCCTTGCGTTCCGACGTGCCAAAGACGCATTTTGGAACACTTTCTCGCCGTGTAACAGTGGCACGAAGACCGATGAACGTGGACAAAGAGTTTGAGGTGCCCGCTGCTTTAACCTTAGCCTCAGATAGTTCAGAAGAGCTGTCTGTTGCTGCTAAACTTGTAAAGATTATTCTTAACCTTCAATCACAGTGCTAAATTTAGTTTAGCTTTATTTTGAGACCTTATTAGCTGCGTACTGGAACAGATGACCAGTTTGCTGTACCCTGGAACATTGCAGAAAAATACGCAAGAGTAATGACGAGCTGAAACCGTAATAAAGTCAGATCAAAATCTGAACAGAACGCTCTGGAAAAGTCTTGGTACAGTTTTTTTTAACAAAGGGGCAGTTGTGGGAAGACAGAACCGTGTGGACTCAACTGATTCCAACACAATACTCAAGTACTTTCACATTTACGCATCCAGTGAGCGCAGCCAGAGCTTTTCTTTAAAGGGGCGATGCAACAATTTTTGTACTTTGCGTAAGTACCCCTTGAAACGGAGCTCTGACGTTAATGACCTATGAAACACGAGTTCGTTTTTCACCCCACGCAATAGAAGTCTCAGAAAAAAAAATTAAAGAAAAACGAGCAGCGTTCACCCAACACCTAGAAGGTGTTGATTCACCTCCTCAACTCGCAGCCAGAACAAGTGGCCACGTGATCTCAAGCCGATTATATGCCGTCAATGTTGATCGCAGCCACGCGCTCGGGTTGGCAAAGCACAGGACACGCGCTGAGTTCCCGACATTGTTATGGCTCGGCTATTGTCGTCGTTACAGCGATTGGAAACGGGCCGAATGCTTCTCGAGCTAGTAATCATCACGAGCCCAAATCGAGCGCCCACGCAATGCTCGGGTCCAATCTATGAACTGCATTCAAATATCATCACTTGGGTGTACTGCGATCCCCACGTTACGTCATCAAATTTTGCAAATGAGAGATTGAATGAAAATGATGGCTTTTGTCCTTTAAACTACACCGCAACAAGGGAGTTTTTTGGCCAATGGCGTTGCGTGTTAGTATCCTTGAGCCTTACTAGTGCCAGTAAGCTCGTGTAAAGTGAAAAACATTCGAGTTGAATATAGTTGCACCGCTCCTTTAAGGGGGGGGGGGGGGGGGGGGGGGCATAGCAGTCGGGTTATAAGCAGTGGCTGTGTCTTGTATGTGTAAGCTGTGTGTGTGAGGTAAAAGCTAAAAGCACGAGAATGTTGCCCTGAAAAATGTCGCGTGCTCGGCAGGGATGCTGAAGGCTCGGGACTCGAACGTAGCTAATGTTACGCTTGCATAGGAAATGAAATGAACTATAGTAGGAGGTGGCAACGGTATGACTCTGCCCCCTTCGATGCATAAATAGAGACCAAGTCTGCCCTTCATGAAATCGATCAAATGCAAGATTAAAAGCGCCGTCTAGTGTACTTATGATCAGTTATCAAATTTCCGCCATATTGGGAAGTTCCCGTGCCGATAGTTTCGCCCGAGAGACAATGGTCCCGTCAGAGTGGGATTTCGCATAGGGCCTATTGTATGCATATGGGCGAGCATCGTGTAGTTTAACTACACACAGTGACGGATAATGCATTCTAGGTACCAACCACTTTCATAGATACGCTGTAGGCAGCATGCAGAGGGTTAAAAGCAGAAGCCCCTGCTAAAAATAAATGCACAGCACACAGAACCGAAACCGTGGTGTCAGCAACGCTTAGCCCTCCAAGCTTTGTAACATACGTAGAAGGTAATGCCTCGACAGTGCGTTGTCGGTGTCCGGACGTGTTCCCACAAAGACACCGGCTGTGCGAGAGCCAGACGCCTTCCTTCATGCAGGCGGGACAAAAGATGAGCGCTGCAATGTTTTGTAAAGCAACAACGCTGCGCCCCCTTCTCCTGCCCCCAATGCCACGCTCCTATTGCATCTTCCAAAAAAATGAACACAACAAAGAAACGGATGAGAGAAACTGTACCTTCACGCTGCGGAAGAAACGGGCTACCCATCGAGGAAGGGCTGGAATAGGCGGCACTGAATCGATACCATCTAGAAAACAAGTCCTCCGCGTGAAGTCATTGTTAGTGAACCCCCGCCCCGCCCCGATCGCCGTAGCCGCAGTAAAACAAGTTTGGCTTCTCGCTGAGCGTTACTAATTTTCCGCTTCATCTGTTTAATTAAGATGTTTGTGCATCATAGATTAGCTTTGATATTTTATCAAGAAGTGCACAATTTATACGCCACAAGCATTGTATCTTCCGTCGACAGTCATATACTGTAATAACTATTTCCCTTTAAACATAAATAAATCGCAAAACATCTTTTTTTTTTAATATGACATCTAGTAGAGGTCGTGTCGTATTGGCTGAATTTAGTCGATTAAGAGCTCGAAGTGGACGCTCCCGACGCGACCCTGCTGGTCGTGGTGGATGTTCTTGGCCCAAGCCTTGCACTCCACGCTGATGATAACTCCCCGCTGGGGCCGCGGAAATCGGACAAAGATGAAGGGCGACTGATATCCTGGCGTGTTCCTGTACGGGAAGTAATAGTTCGGTATGCCGAGGTTCGGGTAGTAGACGAGCGGTCCCACGTTTTCCTTGTCCGCGGGGTTCTGAAAGGAAGCGGCAGAGCACCACAGGTTAGCGCAGCACGTCGACAGCAGTAGCAGCCAGAGTGCTCAATCGCGGAACATAAATGGTATTCCCTGGCGGCAAAGGCTAAGTCCGTAACAGCTAAGCCCCTTTCAGGTCAAACTTCCAGAGTGCTTCCGCACTGCATATTCCGCGCCATTAAGAACGTCAATCTTGGCAGATTATAGTGTGAGTTTGTTTTGAACATGTTAGTGTGAGTTTGTTTTGAACATGCGCTGTGAACGGAGCACTCAAATATGGCGTTCACAGAATTCCCCATATAAGGTGAGAAACCGACGGGGAGAAGATCTCCTCTCCAATTACAGCTAAAAAGAGCGTCGTCTGCTTTTTCGCGCAGTCCGGAGTTCGAACGGCTGACTTTGTGCGGGAAGCAGGCGATCGCTCTTGTGAGCTCCGACTTGAGGGGAGAGTGGGTAGAGATAAAGGCTGCTAGCCTTTGCGTCTACCCACTATACTTCGAATTAGGGGTCGGCGTTCTGACGTCACTGCATGCTCTCCTCTTCTTCTCTTCCTCATTTCTCAAGGTATAAAGTGTTACACTTATCAAAACTGTTCCCACACTTAGCAGCAAACGCTGGCAACAGAACATGCGATAGATTTTTACTAAATACACCAGAGGCTACGAAATTTGTTCCCATGTGAAAAGGTAAATTAACCGCATAATTACTTGAGTAGGAGAGTAATACCCCTGTCAGACGGGCATTTTAGAAACCTTTAGTACAAGCTCCTTTATAAAATCGGAGAACCAGCGCACGCCGTACCGTACGCGCGCAATCCACATCGCGAGCTTATTGGCTGGTTTTATAAAGGACCTTAGTGAAAAGGACCTTTAGAACACCGCCTGACAGGGGTGTTATAAAGCTACTAAAAGGCTATCTATTAAAATAACTAATTTCGCACAATTGTTCGCCCCTGTAGCTTGGACTTGCCAACCCACATTTATACTGTTATACTTTGCGACATGCTTGTCGGAAAGTATAACAGTGTAATTACATGTCGGCCCATGTCGATCCGTAATTCCTATTATTTATAGCAGAAAAAACAACAAATTAGATTGTGCGAAATATAGGCTCCACCAGGTACGTGCTCTGCAGCAAGGCCACCAAAACGGCCGATTACAAGATGTCATTGCAAGCCATATACTATACTAGCATCCATAGTTGGTGAGAGGCTAAAACTTCATTGCGCATTCCGCCTCCTGCCCGAGCTTTCTGCCTTTGGCAACACATCGTCGAACGCGCAGCCGAAGCCCAGTGAAAGGTATCATGCGCGTGCTGGAGGCGGAGCTTCCACTGAATTATTAGCCTGTCACCAACCATACAGTTAACTATCCCCACGTACGTCAATTGTCCCCCTCCCGAGTTATCTGTAACTGACCAAGGATTATGTAAAGTGTTTTTGTGCGCCTAAGTAAAACAACTAGTAACATCTCTTTGGCAAGTGCGCCAGCATGCATGGAGACTTACCTCCCCGTCACAGCTGATGTAGACGTATCTGGGGTCGTAGTCGTCCTGGATGTACTTTGGCAACTTGGCAGGGAAGGAGCCGTTCTCGTACGGTTCCGGCACCCAGCCAAGGGTCTGATAAAGTGTAGGACATTCATTCAGAACTTACAAATAAGATATGTCTGGCAATTGTGTGGGCCGCCCTATCATACCTTACTGTATACTACAGCCAAAGCAACAAACAAGGTTTTTTTTTTCTTTAAGACCTACCTCAGCTGCGCACACTTATGCATCAGGAGCACCAACTAAAGCTATAAACTTGTGCTTATACTCCGTTTCTCACTTACTGTACAATACTGACAAACCTACTGGTGCGAGCCCGAGTCTTGATGTAACGTCTTATTTGCCAGGGCTCTCGTGCATATGAGGCATAAGATGAAGTCACGCGCTCGTGTCAGTAGGCTTGACAGGATCGTATATTAAACAACAAAGTATTAAAACCCGCTGCCGTACATGGTAAGGTAACATGGATAACAGAAACATTATGTAACTATGAGGGGAAATATGATACAAACAAGTACCTCTAAATATGAAATGACTTTCATTTCACTATTTCGAGTTAATTGAAACGAATACAACAAACTAAAATCAATGCGTAAAAAGAAAGAAAAAGAAAAGCTCTGCAAAAATATTTTATCTGTCATCAGTTTTTATGTAGCTGCCTTCGGTTCAGATTCTAAAATTTTACAATCCTCGAGATCCCATGGCTGATTTCTACACTACATTTTTTAACAAGACAAAGTGAACTACTATATTTTAATTAGACGAAAAGAGATGTACACAGTACGACAGAGTTGGAGCGAACGTATCACTGGCGCTTTCTCACATTTTATTGAAACATACAATATTGCCACTCACTTGGAGTACGAGAGCACATTATGCCAAAACCAGCATTTTAAATGGCAATATTTCAGCAATGACAAGTAAACAGAGAAAACCTCTGACTGACTGCTCATGTCAACGTTGCCGCGCTACGTATTTTCCCAGTCAACGGCAGAGTCCCTCAGCGTACCGCAGCTCGGAGCCTGTCGAGAGGAAGCTTGCGACACTGAGCTCAAGAATTATGCATGCTCTATCTCCACCACTGGCTATTTTAACCTGTATGAGTATTGTACTGTAGCGTGCGTCGCTACTGCGTGATACGAATAAAAAAAAACCCAGCTTAGCAGTCGAATCGAGCTGGATAAGTATGTCATCTGCAATGTGAACGGTGTTGCCAGATAAGGGCAGACCTATACCTCACGCTGCCTAAACATCCAACGTAAAGTTTGCTTTAGAGTACATTTTCAATGAATGTCCAATGTCCGACATCCGCGGTCATGAAGAGACCCGCTACGTGAATCCTGTCAATCAACCAAGATACTCAGTTTCGCACCTAGGTTCGACAACAGCCGACGCCATGATTCCATGAAGAATCAAGCAGCGCTAAAAATACATTGTCACGCACTCAGTACTCATTGTCTGTGTACGTCTGCTATCACCGAGTAATCCAATCGCGCACAGTAAAAGCGCCTGCGCATTTTTTTTTTTTTTTTGCGTGACTGGTTTAACCGTTGAAAGCAAGCCCACGAAGAAAACGACGGCCATGACAGTGTACTTTTAAGTTTTGACGCTACTTTATCGCCTCCATCGGATCGTAGCGAGTTTATGCTGGTGCCGTACGTATGTTAAGCAAATCCTTTAGATTAAGTTGCGCAACAATCATAAATTGCACGCAATCTCTTTCACTGCGCCGTTGTGCAGAAACGCGGCGCGTAATGTGCATATGGCGCATATTATGCGAGCAGATGTGGAGAAGCACACCCACCCTGTTTAGCTTGAGTAGGATGCAAGGTTGACCGCGGTCGTAGCCGAAGTTGTTGGCTGCTGAACAGTCGTTGGCGATGGGATCGAGGGAAAAAAAGCAGGACTTGTTTTCGTCGGGGTCAAGCGGATGGGTGAAGTCGCAGAGGCGCAGGTGCTCGCTATTTGCCCCCGTACTCTGGTAGTCTGCGAAGCAAACATTCCTTTCATGATGGAGAATCCAACTCATGTTGCAACGCACAAAGGGAGACGATATGAAAGGGGTGTCAAAAGTCGAAACCCGTTTCAGGTTCAGAGCTCGGAAAGGCTGGAAATATTTCAAACACTCTGGAGCAGGGGCCGGCATCATTTTGCAGCGGCGACATTGGACAGCAAGAGCACGCCGAAAAGGAGGTGGCCGGGCGGCAGGTCGCGAAGGTAAAGGCGGGGTGTGTGTATGTGTGTGTGTGGGGGGGGGGGGGGGGGGGGTGAAGAAAAGACAAAAGGGAAATGAATACGTTCTCTGCCCAAGTATGGGGATGCCGGACAGTGCCAATCGGAAGTGCTCCTTGTTCCTCTCTAACTCCATTTGAGGTCAAAATCTGCAATATGGTCCTCGAGTCTGCGTGAGGAAGAGGAAAGGGAGGGGGGGGTGGGGGGGTGTTTTCATGGTGTTGTCGTGTGGTGAAGAGAGCAACATAAAACTGTCGCGGGCCGCGGGTTGACAACCCCTGCTCTTGAGCGGGGGTTTAAGGGTTTGAGGGTCTAAAAAATTCGGTTTTGAAGTCCGCAAGGTGTTAAGTTCAAGTTCAAATAGAGAGACACGCAGGGTAGAGTCACAGTAGCTACACGTCCTAGCGCGAAGCTCCGAGCAAAGTAATACAGTTGCGAAGTATGCCTTTGGCACGAGAGCGTTTGTAGACTTCAGAACTACACGCGAATTTCAAATTCGAATTTCCAGACAATGCCCAAAGTGTTCAGATCTTGTCAACTTCGCACACTAAGAGGTTTGCAGACGTGTCTGCTCAAGAACTTAGACACATAAAAGTTGATGGAACTAGCTTGCCCAGTAGGGCTCAAAATTCGAATGACACTTTACAGAGTACGGGAATATGAGCTAGCTCAGCAGCCTTCAAGGCATAGAAGCCTTACAGGAAACTCCAGATTCGTCAAGCTGTTAAAGATTAAAAAAATCTTGAAATATAAGACTGCCGCATTTCCTATTGTCGCAATGTGGTAGTCGGTTTCATAGCTTAGCATGCCATAGGCACCCCATGCGACATTTTACCCTTTTTGGCTAGCACTGAACTAGCCCAGCTCTTGCCTCTGCACAGTCTCCACCAATATAAAATAATCTCTCGGACTGTGTGGCCCAGACAGTGATTGGGTGGGCCGTGGAGCGCTTTCCAGACAGATCCATATCGCTCCGAGAGAACGAAACTCGAGAACGCAGCCGAACGTAATCGGCGTACACTGAGGAAGCGCCTTCCCTTCCCTCAGAGTGGAATGGAATTGCACAAAGCGTAAGCGGCGCCCCCGGCAGCTGCCATTTCGGTCACGCGCTCCGAATGGGTCTTTTTCATTGGTGAAGACCGTACTTCACAGTACCCCTCAGACCGTATACCTATAGAGACACTAAAAAGGCTACGCTTAGAGTATCGGCACTCCAATCCCCGGTTTTCTTGCTGGTACCGCCACTTCGGTCCTTAGTTGAGGTCGGGCACAATAGACCCTTTTTAAACGTCCACGCCAACACTTTTCCGCTTTGCTTGATAGCATACACTGCTACAGCGTTCGCCGTGAACTTAGCTCCGCTCGTATTGGACACGAGTGCTGACGTCACCGTTCGGCGAGGACTCGGATCCAATCACGCGCTTCGTGTCTAAAGCAATGGCTGTAACCAGTGTTGCTTGACGAAATCTTGAAAGGGGTCGATTGGCAATCGTAGCGATTTGTAAATGTGTCTTTCTTAGCTTTAGATATGGTGTCACTGTCTGGAACCTCAGAGGGTGTAGTTTTGCTCTATCGCAAGCTGTTTTTACATTTCTGCAGCACAGAAAATCGTTTCCTACGATTTCAGACGAAGCGTCAAGTAGCTGGCAACAATAGTTATAAGCACCAAGATGGCTGAAGTGTGGCTATACTCTGAATCGTGGCTTATTTCGTGTCTCTACCTATGCCATATATGTCTCCGACCCCTTGCGACTTCTGCAGCAAAAGCACCGACCCGCGAGGTACTCGTTGAGGTCGTCAACCCAATGCTTCCAGGTGTTCTGGCTGTCGGTCCTGATGTAGATGAGTGTGCTGTTCGCTGTATGCTCCGGCTGATTTGGACGGACGCTCAACCCTGAAACAGCGAAGATGTGTCAAGTCGATACCGCATCCACGCCGCTACATTGGACAGCCGGAGCACCGCTCAATACCGTCGCGAGGACCTGTTCCGCACAAGGCCAGGTCTGGAGAACAGATCCGAAGAACCAAAAATAATATCGAAATATGAACAAACTTAGGGTAGCGACAGAAATATTAGATTCGCATATTCCTACATAATGTACAATATAGGCAAAACAAATATTGAGAGCTCCGAATTTTAACGGAATCCCCCAATCAATTTTGTCAGTCCATCCGTGGCATTTCTCCTGAGTTGGTGTTTAGTCCACGTGATGTCGAGTGATGTCGTGTGACCTATACATGCCTTGCACCTACATCACATGATGACGTCGAACACCGGTATCCACCATGGCGGTGGTTGACTCGACGGCCCTTTGGATCGAGAGCAATGGTAAACTGCGCCGCGCTCGGTTGTAGCAATTACCCCGTATTCCCACGATCGTCCGATCGTTTCCTCAGCTTGCCCCGCGAGACGGTAGTCGTAAAGTTAGAGAAAGTATAGAGCGGGTGGAAAGGCATGCGGCCGCGGATTATCGAGTTTGTGGAACGAATTTCACGCATGGCGGTGAGCGACGGCACTTTTCTACCGTTGTTTACGTTCGCGCACTCCTTTGCATCGGCTTTTGCTCGTTCGTGGAGTATAATGCCTTCGGCCTTCGTTACGTAACACCGTTTCCAAGCTTCGAGCGCACCTTCGGGGCTCCCGGCCGAGTCCAGGCGAGTGTCGCACCGCGAGCCCGGCCAGACGAATCGGTCGGCGCGGCCCCCGTGTGCAAGCTCGCCGAGACGACGCCGCCGGGTCATCGGTTTGTGCCGTCCGCGAGACGGTAACCTTTGCAAGGAGCGAAAGTATGCAGGCGAGCCGGTTAGGAAACGTCAGAATATAAACCCTGGACAATGAGAGTTGTCTTGTCCGTTATTTGAATTATCCTTGTCTCAGGGTTTAGATTCTGACGGTAACATTGCGTTGTTTACCAGTATTTCGCAAAATCGTAACACTTTTTCTACAAGCGACTTCTAGAGCCGCTCGTAAAATTATGGGGCGCGCAATTAAGCGTTTTTATTGTTTCGGCGACGGGGCAGTTTTTTTTGCGTCAAAACTTCGTCGGCGGAATTTCGATACTTTCTGCTCGTAGCGCGATCGCACCAATGCCGAAACATTCCGCACGCACTGAATATACGTCATCATCGTAAGCTCAGCACGTTTTTCAAAGTTCACATGTAACACAACTAGGTACCTTTCTTGAAAATATGGTGCATGTTAGCGCAAATCCGGGCCGTTAGCGGCATCCTACGCCTTGTTATAAGCGCATCCGCGCGGTGTGAAGTCAACCACCAGTATGGTGCGGGGCCCCGTCCGTGACGTCACTTGCAAGGCATGTATACGTCAGTCTGTTTCCCCGCTGAATTTAGCGGCGAAAGTGTTGTCCCGTTACGTGTAGACCAGTTCAGTCACCCCGCTATATTTAGCAGCAAGATTTGTGTTATGTAACCTGACATCACGTGACCTATACAGCAACTTAGCTTCCCCGCTTCGTGTACCGGGGAATTTGATCACAATAATAATGCTTGAGCAGAACGTGAGGGCTCAAGTGAGCTGGTGTATATTAATAATGCTTCATTCCGCGAAACGACGGTTTAATGTCTTCTAAGACTGAAGATTCAAGTCGCTGCCAAGTTATGTTTTTATTTTATTTTCATGTAGAGATTGAATGTAAGTAATGGAAACAAGTAATTCACGCCCAACGAGGCAGAGGAGCTTGGAGCAATAAATTGGTATCCCGTTTACCATTCAAAAGTGACCCCCAGTCTGCTGTCGCCATGTTGTACAATTTTGACCACTAGAGACGTGACCGTACCAAATCCTGAGGCTTTTACGTAAAACTGAGCCGATATTTGTATTGCGATCGCTGTAAGGAAAAACATGATTAACTATTTTTTTTTTCAATGCTATTAGCTCCAGAGATTAGTGTCTAGCTTCGATAAAAACCCAAAATACAGCACTGCGGTGGACAGCATCCAGCAGAGTCATCGCTAAGTTGCCAGAGTTTTTGTCGTAAAAGTACAATTTTGACTTACAACAAACGAAACATAACTTATCTCGTCGGTAGTGTTATTAAAGATCATTAATCAATTATGTGTGCGCGGTACTTCTTTAAAACCTAGACGTAAAACCGAAAGGTTACGTCTCTGGAGGTCATAATATGCAATATGGCGGTGGCCAATTGGAGGTCACTTTCAGCTGCCAGTTTATCGCTCTAAGGCCCTCTACCTCGTTCTTTATGCCCTCCAAAAGAAATAAAAATATTCTCGCGATTAGTGCTTAATAAGATAATCAAATTAATAAAACAATTACGTTAAAAATAACTGATTATAACTAATTTGGTTACCTGTAACGACTACTGTTCGTAGACATAATATTTAATGTTTATCTATAACAAAAGTTGTTGGATCGTAGCGGGAAGCCCGTTCGCGGAAGGTAGACAGTCGATAACATTATTTGAATTGGGTTTAAATGCGATAGAACACTTCTTGGGGTCGACAATAAATATGCCTAGAATTTCCACAGCGGTTCTTGAGCAGCTTAATAAGGAGCCATTCACGCGGTACACGACGGTGCAAAATGTTATCGCATTTCAACGACGATAATCTGGGCAGCGATTTCGTCAACAAGGTTTGCGTTTTTGTTCACGTACGCTTCTTAAGAAACAAAATGAGCTCACTTACCGGGACCCTGCCCGTAGACCGCCACGGTTAACGTGCCAACGAAGAAGCCCAGAAGCTGGTTGCGTCGAGCCATGCTTGCTGTCGGTATCGGACAACAGCAAATCGCTAACGTTCTCTCTACTGTCGGCTCACGCAATCGAGTGCCGACTTAGCCGCCGGACACCGGATCTTTCCTTGGTCGGCCAAGATAAGCATTCACGCCAGAGGTTCGACTTCGGTCAAAGTGACAGCGAGAGCGATCTCGACTGCTGATTGGAGGAGGCTTCACAGCTTGCTGCTGGGCGTGCGTCGTCCACCAATGAGAGACTGTGACCCGTTCTCGAGTTCACGGCCGGTCATTCTTTGGGTGAGAAGCCCTCACCACACACAAATGGCGAGAGACGTCTATCGGCTTTCCAGGTGCTTGTCCCGAGCCTTTCTTTATTCACCGGAAGAACAGTCTGCGACCGAGATCCGAGCCCGTTCCGTGAGAGGCAAATTAGATATCGCTCTCGCTCTGTCGGTAACCAAAATTAAACCCCTGAGGTGGCTTCTGCGAAGTGACCTCAAAATTATCCCGTGTTACATCCTCTTGGCGTCGATGAGCGTTGGCGCGGGCTTAGCGCTGTCGTCCCCTCTTCAAGCCGTCGAAACTAGAAACATGGTCTCATGGGAAGCTCCTCGAGCTTCCCATGAGACCATTCACTAATCAGTTAATGAACGCGGGGAAAAAAAGGGCAATCTAAGAAAAACTTTTTCAGGCAAACGTTTAAAAGTGCGTTATAAAAAAAAAAAAAAAAAATCAGTGTATAGCTGTATTTCGTATTCACGTTTCGTTGTTGTTTTTTGTTGTTGTTTTTTCTAATTTTTTTTTTACGTGAGAAGTAAGCAAGTTTTTAAAAAAACGATAAAAATGCATATATTATACATTGTTAAAATCGGATATTCTCTTAAACATTGTTGTTGTTGTTTTCAACGTTTAAATTACTTTTTTTACACTACCGGTTTTGACCGAGCCGTATTGCGCTTCTGAAATACCAATCGTCCTGGCTTTCCTTTCCTGACTGCTTTATCAAGATATCCCTGTTGCACATTTTGAAGAATTTTTTGCGGTATGTCATTTTCGTTTCTTTTTTTAGTGTCAGGCAGCTGAGAAGAATCAGTGGAGTTCTTGAATTTAACTTTGCCGCGCCGACGACGATGGTTAGGTCGCCACCGTCTTCTTGATTTTTTTCGAGTCTCTCGACAAATCTCCCTTCTGTTTAAAGTTTCCTTTCGGCTCAAAATTTATTTTATTGTGTTTTTTTCTTTTTTTTTAGTTTAGATAGAATGTTTGGGTCGGTTTGGGATTCTCGCTCGGCGAAATGTTCTGAACTGACGGAACGACTTAGTTTCAATAGAAGTCTCAATTTGACGAGAAGCCTCAATTCGGCTCATACACGTCAACGTGACTGGAAAAGTATATCCTTGCGTTTGAACTGATCAGACGTCCTAAGGGTTTACTGTCTAGCTAAGATGTCTATCCCTTCGTTCAGTTCAAGAACTTCAATAAGTTACAGAAATTGACCTTTTTCAAAGCTCCCTTCAGCAACATCGGCGATCGCCACTGCTTGGACACGAAACGAGTTACTAGATACGAATCCTCGCCGAACGCCGAAGTTGCACTCGGTTCTCAATAAGAACTGAGCAGAGTTCAAGCCCACGCAAACCCTCGTGTTCAATAAATGCTCAAAGTGCGTGCCCAAACAATGGCGGGCTCTGACAATTCGCGATGTAGCTGCGAGATGGTGGGCACGCTTCAAAAGGGTCTATGGAAGAGGCTCTTGGCAGCATATAGACCTTATTTCAAAGGGCGCCGCCATCTTCAGAATTGCGGCGCCGTCTAGCGGCTTAAAACTTGAGATGCCAGCTGGTTCTGGCAGCACAGCTATCCGGGTAGGCAACGGTGTGGGTAAAGGGGAGGGGAAGAACTTGACTAGGTTTGGCTATGGTGGGCTACAATAACTTGGCTGGGACTCGGCAGGTTGAATCGAGCTGGCTAATGACAGCCCATCACCTGGCCTCCGCGAAAGAATGAGGACGAAGTCGGTAAGGTATTTTGATTGAGTTTCCAGAACGAATAAATATTTGATAAGTTTAATGTAGTCTATGCAGGTAAGCTTTCTGCATTTGATAGCTGCACCTTGAGTTGTGGCGCGTAGACGTTTCCATATACTTCACATGCCATCGAGTAATAGCATACCTTCCAGTGATAACCTTATCGTAGCATCGGCACTGGGTTGTAATCGGTCCGCTTGCCTTAGACGAAGTATTCGAGCATAAACGTGACAATAAGTTCGATACAAGACCTTCACGATTCACGCTCGCAATCGACTGACTTCATAAATAAAGATCCATGGGGAACACGTGACGCTCAATAACATTGCAGCCACAGTCACGATGCAGCCTCTTGTGCGCAACGCACACTTTCCACGATTGTTATTATGATTATTAAAATTATTTGTGCACCCCACGACGGCGCAGTAATAACCAGACAATCGTAGATTTTCGAAAATTGTAAAGCTGAATTCCATAGAGCGATTTATGCAACGAATAGCGGACGAACCTCACCCGAGTGCACGCTCACTTTGCGCGCGACGGAGCCACTGTGCTAATTCCACGCGCAGAGCGGATGGTGCGTACACTCAAGTATCTCTTGCGGAAGTCATAAGACCCTATTTGTCGTTACTAACATATCGGGACACTCCTGGAGTCAATGGTGTCAGCCCTGTCCAGCTTTTGATAGGCGGACGTCTACAGACCGACTCGCTCGCACGTCGGAACAGCTCGAGCCGGACTGGCCCTCGTTGGTCGCAGTCACGCAGCGCGACCAAGCCAACCGGAGGCAGCAAGCGGCCGATTTCAACGGGAGGCATGCTGCACATTCTCTCCGTCCTCTTAAAGGGGTACGGAAACCAAACTCCAGCGCTCATATTTTAGCTTTAATCTGTTGCATGTTGCAGCATAACCTTAAAAATACCAGTCTTTCGTTGGAAGGCACAAGCAAACTAATTCGGAAACCTTCGGAACGCCCGGTTCCGGGCGTTCCGAAGGACTTCGGCGCAGGTTTGGCTTGCTGTTCGGCCGTTTCGCGGTATGGCAGCGCGAAGTGGCTCCCGTTCTGAATTGATCGTTAACCCGTGTTTGCTGTCGTTTCTGGCCAATGGAGTGTCAAGTCGAATTAGTGGTTAATCGCGCAGCAAATGCAATGCGAGCCGCCCTGGCTGCCCGCTCCATACAGCCTATCCAGAACATGCTTTAGTGGCGCCCTCTCGAGCCGTCGACACGGAGTGCGGCAGCCGTGAGCGCTCGCTGAGCTCAATACCCCTCCTCTAGTTCACGGCACTCACGCGGCCAAAGACGTCATGAAGGAGGTTATTCTTTGCTTGTTTTTGTAATTTTAATTTGCCTAAAACTTTTAATATAAAGCGAAATTCGAGACAAAAAAAGTTTCATTAAGTTACTACGTTCAGTGCGTTCAGGTTCGGTGCAGATTAAAAACCAGTAAAAAAGTCATTGCACCTGCGTTGAGTCCTACCGACTGCGAAAGTTTTTATGGCAACATCTGCGTCGGCTCCAACAAAACCGGGTCGCAGTCGGTCGGACCATAGGCGTGCGCACAGGGGGGGCCAGGGGGGGGGGGCGGCCGCCCCCTCTAATCATCTAGGGGGGGGGGGGCGCAAAGTTGGCCCGGCTCGAGGCGCGACGGCGCCGGCAGTATAGGCCTCCTCCGCTAAAGCTTTGAACAAACTAGCGCCCTCATTTTGGGTAGTACAAGCTCACCTGATTGAGCATAGCCCTACTTATGGCACGTTGGTCGAGCTTTTTCAATTCTATGTGCTGCTAAAGAGCGAAAAAACAACTTTGGACGCCAGAAATCGGCCAAACTCAACGTTGCAAGAGAATCGAAAGTGCCAAATTCATGACACCACCGCTAGGGCACGCGTCTCTTACCTCTCGGTGGTGACGTCACAACACCTGTGTCGCGACGCTTTAATTTTTTTTTTTATGTCTACTTTGGAACGCGTGAAACGGCATCTCTTGGCTCACGCTCTCAGCGTCTTAGCCTTGACGGCGTTCGAATTTTTGTACTGTCTTTGCATTTTCATCGTGATCTCGCGCTCCGCACCAGAGCAGGCACGCTTCATAATGAGTGACAGTTTGAGACGCTATAATTTGTACTACCCAAAACAAGTACTAACAAGCCTTACTCGCAGCACCCTCTGAGCAGCGCAGTAGGCCCATGGTTTCTTTTTAGACGGCATAAAACACCAACGCCAAAGTTCCCTCCTTCTAGTGCGCGCAACGAAAAAAAAAACAACAACCATAAAAACACGCCGCGACGCAGTCAGTCATCGAACAGTTCGCGACAAAATCGCGTAGAATTTTGCTTTAGACTTTTCACGATTGGTGAAAAGTACTATATCTCCCACGTGCTACACATTTTCAGTAATCTAGTCATAAAATATTTTTGCCACCACATAGCATATCCATTAGTTTGTATAATGTTTGTTGAGCATGACATAATGCGTGCGTGTTATCTTGTTTCTATTACATGTTTCTATCAAGCGCCAAAAAGTAAGATTATCAACTGTACATTTGGATGCTCAGAAGAAAAATAATGGCATGTCATAGCGTTTATCTTCAATAATTACTAAGTATTGTAACTTGCTGTCTCGCGTATTTTTAATCTGCGGTATATTCTCGTGCTTTTAAGCTTTGCTATTACACTCTCAAGAAAAAAGGGTTTCAAAAGGTGTATTCTTACACCCTTTGTCCCATATACACCCCAGAATTTAAATTCGACGTACAGTGCCCTACAGTCGAACAGAGGGCCCGAAACTTTACGAGGTGCTTGATAGCCGTGTGGTACAACATATTAAATAGCTAAAGTACGTATCAAAGACCACATAAAGAAAGCACCGAGCTTTTACAGTAGGGCCAAGAAAACCCGGATTATTTTTTTCGTGTTCAGTAAAACGTACATTATCTATTTTAATAAGTTGTATCACACGGCTATCAAGCCCCTCGTAAAATTTCGGGCCGTCTGTTTTACTGTAGGGCGCTGTATGTCGAATTAAAGTTTGGGGGTGTGTTGTGTGGTACAAAGGGTGTACGAATACACCTTTTGACGCTTTTTTCTTGAGAGTGTGCGTTGTGTATTGGGTGGCGTTTTTCGTCCTCTGCATGAACGTTGCAGACGCCATATGACAGCTTTCGTCATGTGTAGGTGCACCCAGGCGTTTGCCCTGTATGTATACTATATTTTCCATACAAGCAGAGTCACGTTGAGGCAATATTTTTAATTATTCTGTGCTGTTAAAAATGGCATATGTGTCGTCTCTTTCTCTGATTTAGAAAGAATAAAAAAATTTTGTATGCGCGTTGTGTTACTGACGCCTCAGCTGCTCAGGGACTGCCTTTCTTTGCGGACGTTTCACAAGAAAGTGAAACCTACTGCTTGATAATATTTTGTATATGTTACAATTCAATATTGTTGAAATAAACGTTTCATAACCATATCTCGTCTCAGCACTACAATATGACCATAAGGACATCAGTGGGAGTGCGTTGATAGAAAGTGGGGGGGGGGGGGGGGGGAGGGGGGGCGGCGGGGGCGCTCTGGGGAAACCTCGCCCCCCCTAATGAAAAATCCTGCGCACGCCTATGAGTCGGACTCAGCGCAAGTGTGTGAATCGCCCTTTAACCTGTGTAACCGTCTATGCATGCTTACTGCCAGCTGCCGTAAAACGTTGCATCTCCTTCAACGTCCCATCATCTCTTGCCTTTGAGTCGCCGCTTCCCAAGGCATTTAATTCGCATTTCGGCTAGCCAAAGCTCAAATAGCTGAGCCTTGCGTGGGCTTCATACGCTTGCATGTCGCCAGATATTACCTGCTCGCCTCCTCTACATCCTTGACAGCTATTTTAAAGTGTTTGTCTGTGTAATAGGTTGGATATCGATGCCCCCGACAAGTTGAGAACGACAGAAAGGAGCTTCAGTTGCCTCTCCTCCAGCGCGAGCTTCGTTTACCTTCGATTATGCTTCGGCGTCTTGTAATCCTCGAAAGTGGGCGCGCAGCTGAAGCACGGCGGAAGGCAAGGAGCGGGTGCTGGAGACCGAATGTTCGAAAGAGACGCCCTGGTGTTCTCACCTTGTGAGTGACCACGCTAAATCTCAGTTTAATTCATTTATTCGTTGTAACCTAGACATTTAGAACGTTCCCTCTCCTTTCGTTATCTTTAGCTTTTACTATCCATTATGTGCGACACCAGCGCATTTTCTCTTGTCATAAAATCTTACGAGCTTGTTGCACTTTTTAGTGGTATCGCATAAATCAGGGGTCTCCACGTTTTCAGGCTAATGGTTCGAATCGAGGATCTGTCGCTCCCTCGAGGGCCGAAAAATAAATAAGTAAATATAAATGAGGAAAAACTAAGTAACGTCATATAAGAATTCAAATACCAAATTGAAAGTTACAGTGAACATTAAAAAAAGAATCTAAGGCAGATGAATGCATCTACTTTATTTTGAAATTTTATATTTGGCTAATTGTGATATATACACAATAATTGAGAACCATAAAACTGAACAGTGACAAGTCAAGGCGCATTTGAACTTTGGTGCCATGTTCACGCAGGGCATAAGCACAATACACACGAGAACGCAAATGAACTTTAACATGCGTTGTTACAGAGATATAAAACAAAGAACAAAGAATGGTGATGATGGTTATGACAATGTACAATTAATAATATGACAAGAGGACACGCCTTACGACAATCAATTTTCTCTGCGTTTTATGTATATATATATATATATATATATATATATATATATATATATATATATATATATATATATATATATATATATATATATATTTTAAGTGGTTGGTTTGTGTTACGGCGCCGTTTCATAACGTAAGATTTTTTTTTTTTTTTTTTTGTAGCAGCGGGTTTGCTGGAAGCGGGCCACGGGACCGGACTTCATTGGAAGGACCTTGGCCAGTCACAGGCCGGTCGAAAGACCTCCCTGCAGTGGCATAGCCTAAAGCATAGCCAAGAGGGAGGCTTATGGGGCTTCCACCCCCCCCTCCCCCCCAAAAAAAAAAAAATTCCGACGACCCTATTGTATATCCATACATTTTTACCCCCCCCCCCCCCTCCTCCCCTTGCGGACTGGATTTGGCCCGCGAGCCGGGGTTTGCAGACCCCTGGCATAAATGATGAAGAGAAGTCGTGCCTATTCTCCGGGACGCTGATGCCATCTCGCGACGCCAGGGTGAAACGGGTGGAACGTCACGGACGGTATTCAGAAAGCGCGGGCGCTTGAAACCCGTTCACACGCTTGCGTTTGACACTGACAGGCAATTTATCCTCGCCAAGGTTATTTTTGTGCATGGCATATGAGAGCTCAACTACCCAGAACACAATTTCCGGCTCGAAATTCGCTTTCTTTCCGCCCTAAAACCGCCGATCGAGCACTGGCCGGTTTGGGTCGCGCTCACTCTCTTCTTTGTGGTCATGTACCGTTCTCTGCGGATTAGACACACACACCAAATATAATAAAAGTCGTGGGTCATCGAAGGCACACACTCAATATTTAAAAAAAAAATATCAGGATACCTATTTTTTCTGGCTTCTAAAATGCTGCAGATACGTTGATTGAAAAAGAGAAAATAAATTGCAGATAGAACCGGAAGCACTCTGTGCATTCTATGCGTAATTCTCAACATGGCGTCGTATCGCGGGTGTCGCGAGCTAGACGGCTGAAGGAAGCCTACCAAGCAATGGCGGCGGATGATGGACGTGGGGCATCTGCTTCAGGACTGTCGTTCGCGGTACCGGCGAATCTGTCTAGCTTCGAGAAATAAATCGTTTACCGATCAAAACAATCAGGATTTCCTCCATACTACGCGCCCGATCACCAAGCTGATTCACATGAAGACATCGCAGAGTCGCCTTCTTCAGGCAGAAGACGTCGCTCGTTTTATGAACACGAATTGATAGGTGCTTGAAAAACGCGCAAACGTCAAGCGCGAAGTGCTTGACTTCGGTGTTTTTCGTGCGGGAAAAAACAAAGAAGAAAAAAAAGAGAAAACAGTCGGGTGTAGTCACGTGACTGCCGGCAACTCTCTCTTCTACATTTCTTCTTCCTCTCCAGTTCAGTCTTAATTTCAAACAGTTGCGTGTTTTTCTTTTTCTTTTTTTTTTACTTTATTAGAAATATACGGGACACTGTAGCAAAATATTGATTGGGTAGTCTTCTGAGACCGTACTAAGACGCCTGGCAAAAAACTTTTTTTTATGGGGGGGAGGGGGGGAAAGTGCCTTCTTGATGCCTTGAAACCTGCGAAGGAGCCCCAAGTGTCTGAACGGGCTTTTATGATTTGCGAAATGAACTGAAGAGAGTGTAGGTGATGAGAAGGGTGCGAAGAATGAACAAACAGGACAATTCTTAGCGATCGTGACTTATTGCGTTATTAGCTTGACTTGGCAGAGCTGGCGCATAATAATAATCATAATAATATAAACATCATTCTTTGCCAGTAACGCCAGAGCAGTGGGAGGGTGGGGGAAGAGTAACTGTATAGGCTCTGCTTGCAGAGCCAGAGTATCGCGTTCCTTTTCCTTTCGCCGCCATCTCCGCATTGGCGGAGGAGTAATCACGTGGGCAGAACTGGATTCGACCTTCGTGCGGGAAAGCGGCCTTCCAGAGCGCCCCGTTTCGGGGGCAACATATTTTCCGCTTTGCGTTCGCAAAATATAGATCCTAGTCCAAAATCGAACGAACCGAAAGCTTCCTAAGTCATTGAACATTATGTGTATCAACTGGGTACAGTACAATCCCGTTCTTTATAACGCGAGCGATGTTTTGGGACATCCGTTTTCAAGGTATGTGAAGCACACTCTAAAAAAAAAGGGTGTACACGGGTACTCCCTTCAGGGGAGTCAAGCGATGTCTCAGAAATAACTCCCCGGGCGAGTCATGTTATCCCCCTAAATCGGAGAGCTATAGTACACCCCGTTTTGCAGGGGTCATTTAGCTCCTTATCTGAATCCCCTTGTGCTCATCTGACACCCCTCACTAAGGGTGCTGCTTAATTCGTTAAGTAACACCTAGGGAGTCAAGTTATCCCACTAAACAGGGGTGTTGTCTGGCACTCCTTATAACTCCCGGGGGTTCACGTGACCCGTCTTTTTATCGGTGTTGTTTAATGCTCCTTTCAACTCCCAGGTATTCACATGACTCCCACTTTTGTGGGAGATATATTGCGCCCTTTACTACTCCTAGGGACTCGCAAGACTCCCCAGTCCAGTGCGGCTTCGCAACACCATGGGAGCTGCAAAACTCTTATAAATTGAGGATTCCTTTAACTCCCCTGGATACTTAATAGACACGCTCGTACAACGGTGCTCACAAGCACCCTTTGCAACCCCCTGAGATTCAGAGGACTCTCGTCCCATAAGGGGTTCCTTGGCACCATTTTCAAGTACCGGAGAGTTCAATGACTTCGCTTTTTTTCGGTGTTTGTTGATGCTAGCATTACAAAACGGGGGGTCAGATGAAACTTTTTGGGGGAAGCCTTTATGGGAAGCAAATGCCCCAAACAACAGCTCACATTTCTTTGAAGCTGGCTCTGCTACAAGATTTCTTAGTAAAGAAGGGGTGCGTTCCAAGGCACCAGTTAATGCTCTCGGTATTTGCATCGCTGAAAGGAAGATGCACAAAATAGGTAATTATGGTTGAAATCTTTATTATGACAACATATATAAAAAATTACAAAAGCGTTTATTTGAGGTTGTAGGAGGTCATTTTCAACAGTTGATTTGTGTTGGCTCCTCTGGCCTTCACCGACAAGTGGGTTCAAAGCCAGGTTCCAAATGTCGTTTGGCTCGACACTTCCCTCCGCGTCGACGAACAAACCTAGATCCTTATCTTTGACCTGAAACAATAAAACGCGGTTATAAGCATTTCACAAAATAAGTCACTACTATCTTTCCAGCACTTCTGAACATTTAAGAACTACGTGCTGCAGGCTATTTGAAGTATACGATTAGCAAACGGAAGCTTGCACATCAAAGTCATAACTATACTAGGGTGTGCTTCCGCTCCCTAGCCTTGTACTGCGCTTATGCAATATGTTTTAAACAAATCCTTCATAGGGCGACATCAGGTTTTTACACAATTTCAGATTAAACTTTGGTTTCATACACTGGTTCTAAAATAAAAGTAGCTAGCAATTAGCAACAGTTTTTTTTTTTATTACTATGTGTTCAAGATCTAGTCCGCCTTGCCCTTTACTTGCCCCTCTGTCTCCATCGCGTCATGTCGCGGTCATGTTTCTTCAAAATTGTTTTAAATCGTTTAATGAATTTCTCACCTACCTCTCGTATTCTCATACAAAACCCCGCAGATCAGCGCAAAAGCCTTCTCCGCTGTGACGTCGTCGTTACGTGCACATTCCGTATCACAACGCGGCGGAACTGATAAGTTTTGCCCTCGCTCGCAGCTGTTACCAGCTCCGCTCCGTTGTCATGAGGAATGTCGTGCAAAACGACAGCTCTTGCGCTGATATTCGCGGTTTCGTAAGCGTGCACTGCGGGATTGAGTTAGGAGGATTGAGTGCTAAATTAAAAGATGGATATATCGGAACACAGGCCGGCTTCAAGTTCCCAATATAAACTTATACCTTAATTACACTAATTCATAAATGTGTTATTATTTTTTGTTAATTAGAAAATTAACAGTTACGGTTAAACTTGCACATAGTGTCCGCCAAGGAGTATAACCTAGCTAGATTTCAAAACCTATTTTCAGTTTCTGTCCTAAACTTTTTTTAATCTGTAAAATTTAATTTTAAACACTTTGAATACACGTTGTACATTAGCTTATCTGAAATTTTAAACTTTTTTAGCATTGTTTGGCTGCGGTAACGTGTTCAACATGCGCAAAGGGAAATATAAGCTTCGGTAAAGCTGTACTTAGAAAGAGCTCTTTCGCGTTTTGCTTTTGTTTACCGTTTGCCATAAAATGACGTTGGCCTCGTCAAACCATCAACTGTCAGTCATTTGTTCACGCCCTTAGCGCCTGTATTTGAACAAACAGTCGAAAATAAAATTAATAAATTAATGAATGCATGAATGAAAAAAGAAAAACCTTATGGACGACGTCTCTGGGCATAATAGTGAAACTGTAGAGATTTTGAAGTTAAATAGTAAACCCATAAAACTGCGCTGCTTTATTTTGAACGAGTCTACCCTACCTCACTTTAAGTCAGAATTGAATAGCCGGATATCTTGTTATCTGAACCTAATAATTTTGGTTCCAAAGCAGGACGAAGTCGTTCGGCAAAACGGGACGCGATCGCCGGATGTAAAGTTTCGTATCGCGTTGCTGACTTCTTTACTTTCTACTACTGTGTTGATATAATCAAATCGCACGTTAATTGCAAAATAGTTGGCAATTCATAACTGACCAAGTTTAATTAACGCCTCTATAAGATTATTTAATTAGACAAAATTGGGAAAAATGTTAACTAAAAATATTTCTTGCCTGTTTTATTAATAAACGCAGAGGAAGGCAAACTTAAGGAAACAATTACTATGTTTATCATGCATAATTCTAAATATTAGCAATGTTACTTCGTCAGTTGGTGGAAGCAGAGCGTGCGTGGCATAGACCTCTACCATTTTTTTTTTTTTTTTTTTTTTTTGCGGGTGATTAGGACTTTAAGTACGCTCTCGATTCAACGTACGACCGATCGACAGACCCAGCAGTCATTTTGACATAACTTGGCTATGGCCCCTTTGGTGGGTTTCTGAGAAAAGCGCGAACAAAACTCAAAACTAAGCATAAGCAAACTGCTGACCGTTAAACGAAGTTTTCAGAGACAGGATATGAAATATAGTAACTTGCCTGAATGAGCAGCCCCTCGTTCACGAGGTCCTTGAACGGTGACGCTAGAAGCGCGTGGTGAACATCGCTCTCCTTGCGCATATCTTCTACTATGATCTTCTTAGTTGAAGTTGTATAGGTTACAAAGCAAGTAGCTGTTTCGCTCATCGTGTCATACATACAGCACTGTCCAGGCGTATCCGCACACATGCAAAGAACTTGGCATGTGCGTTGGTTCAGTTCAAATGTATTTCAAAACGTTTACTAAGGCTTAACACACTGGCCGCGATGGAGAGGGCCAACCGGTCTACCCATCCAAATTATCCCCGTATACGTCCGGTAGGGGGACGCGGTTGACATTGCACGCCGTGGAGTCCGTCGTCCAGATGGCAGCAATTACCGACAAGCTGGGATTCGCCCTTGTGGCGCGTGTCGAATTGGCAGCGTCTCTCTCTTTTGTGTTCCTTGAGACGGGCGATTCTTCGTCTACCCGTCTCACCGATTTAAGTGGCGTCGAGTCTCCTCTCCACAACTTACTTTGTGCACTACCTTACTTCGGGAATCCGGAGGGGTGCCCTCCCGATGTCCGGACATTTTTGCTCGTGAAGGCCTCGGGGTCTCGGCGCTGTTTCCCCTGAATTCCGACCGTAATCACTTACTGCTGGGACGGAAAGGTTGAAACAGGAGCTACCTAAATATTTCGTCTATGTTTGAAAAGTTCGTGAGCTGCTGTAGAATTTCAATTTCAACTGATGCTAAGAGCTAATTTCCCATACGTCGGGACTTCGATCTCTTCCGGTTGACCATTGCTGAAAAATGAACAGGGATTGTATTGTGGATAATAAAAATGGTTTTTGTGAGAGGTAAAAGGTTACGCCCTATATAAGAAATAGTAATAATCTAATTATATATCTGTTGTGGGTACGAGTTAAGAACTTATTCAAAAAGACGGGATTTCGATTTTAAATAAATCAAAGGGGGACATTGGGAACTGACCCTTCCACAGAATGGTCGAAAGGTTTCTAGGAGCCGGCGACAAGTCACAAAAAGTGTGACAAGTGATCGGGCAGTCATTGAATGAGGTTGTTTATTTTTCTATTTCGTTGAAGCAGCCAGCAAGCGCCTCAAAGCCGCCTCTGTGGGATTAGCGTGGCTGTCACAATCCTGGAAAAACTACACATTGGTAAAGATTAACCTTATTGATCGCGTCTTTTTAATAGACAAGTAGATACACTAATCAGTGAGTTGGTTTGCGAAACAATTTATTAATTGTTCTGATTCAGTGTTGTACACGTTCCTCAAAAGAAGGAACGAAAGCTCGTTCCTTCCGACTTTTGGAACGCGTTCCCGTTACAAGTTCCATTTGTAAAAAAGAAACTCGTTCCCGTTACATTAAAAAAATTGAACGTATCGTTACATATACGTTACATTTGTATTTTGATGATTACCACATCTATTTAGATCGAGGAAAGTGTTTTTTTTTCTTATCTATCCCATTAAATAGGAGCAAACGAATCTGAATGCCGTGATGGAAGGGCACCAGGAGAAGAAAACAAGAGGAAGCAGGGTTTCGTTCGTTGATATATTCACCTTTAAAAATATCAGCGTTTAGTCATATTCATCTTTGTGGTGGGCGATTCAGACTAGCCAAATGTGCTGTTACCCCACACTGCCACGACCGTTTTCAGCAGCCTCACAAGTTTCAATCTAACGAAGTCCCTTGTTCGAACTTAACAACAGTTTTTTCTCGACGTTGCTGTTCACGCAGGACGAGCAAGTGAAGAAAAGAGTAGGGCTTTTCGAAGGTCAGTCTTGAAAAATACAAGTCCCTCTTCGTAAAGGTTGGATTCGTTGTTCAGTTTAAAGCTGGGGACAAAAGGAACAATGAAGAAAGGTTACTTTTGTGTATATTTTAAGTGACAAATGTTCGGGATACAAGGGTGTGTTCGATGTCATGGTAACCTGTTCTTTTGTTGGAACTGTATGTCTTTTTGTGGAAGTTCAATGATGAATGTGGTCGGCCTTAGGTTTCTGGGTGTATGAGGATTCGTGGAAGCAAAGAAAGTAACCGAGTTTGACACTTGCCTGTTGCTGTGGCTTTTCCTTCGACTAAAAGTTTTGCTTTTTGTACCAAGGTCTCGGGCACCTAGAAAAGTATCAATGTCCACTAGCTCTCCTGCACCCGACTGTTAAAAAGCGAGGACCACACAAATTAAACCCTAAGATAAGTAACCAAAAAGTAAACGAGATCCCGGTCTCTTCTTTGAAATGAAATGAAAATTACCCCACTGGACAAAAAAAAAAAAGGAACGCCGTTCTTTTCTTAGCTTTTGTAAAAGTGTAACGAGTTCCAGTTCCACCGATGCAAGATGCGGCGGCGGCGTTCCTTCGTTCCTCCTAAAAGGAACGCGTTCCAGGAACACCGTTCTTTGGAACGCCGTTCCGTACAACACTGCTCTGATTATGCTAATAATCTCAGAGAGGCACGAAATGTGTTGTGAATGAGCAAGGCACAGGCTGTGTTATGTTGCGAGAGCCATTATTTGCTGGAATTGGTTAAATTTGCTGATCTGCTAGGATTTGTCAAGCTTGTTATCACTGTGTCGCGGGGTACCTGCCGTGCACGACATGTGTCTAGATAATTTACAGCACATTCTATACCTCCTCGAGTTCATCAGAATGATTAAGACAAGTGTAAACTTTTTTTTTTAAATGAGGAGTCCGCTATTTAAAGATGTTTACAGTTATTTTGGTTCTAAATGAGGTGCGGGCAAAGCGTTCAGTTTTACAGGCCCTTGGATGAGGCTCTTGTGATAACTGCAGAAGAAGGAGGCAGCTTCTCAAGAGTAATTATTAGACGAGTTGTTTGCAATTACTCGAAGAAAAAGAATCAAGTCTGTGACGCTCGAACGTGGCACCCGAGCGTGGTGATCGAGCGTGGCGGCCTAGCGGTAAAATGGATTTAAAGTTGTTTTAAAACAAAAGCTAGGCACTGCCACAACTGCGATTTGTAGTTCAAATTCAGTTTTATGCCTTACAAAACGAGTACAGAAGCGTTGCATTAAAGTCAACGACAGGTGGATAAGCTTAGGACGAACACCCGTCCTGTAACTCGTGGTGGTACCAACACTGTCAAATGAGAAAGAAAGAATGCGTCCAATTCTTTGAGTCCGTAACATTGAGAAATTTGTTATTTATTGAAAATAGCACTTCGGGGACTGGGACACGTGAAAGAGAAAATATCGGTTCCCAAACAGAAAAAAAAAAAAGAAGGCTCATAGATGTTTTGCCACTTATACGGGTGGCGTTTTCAGCACACTCTGGCAAGGATGGAGGGGTAACCAGTCTACCCGCCAAAAATATCCCCGTCTGGTTGTCTCTGAAACAAGCTTCGTCCCAACAATTTTTGTTACATCATCAGAGCACAGAAACAAGATGGAGACCTAGAAAGGAAAACGCTAACACACAACTACCGCCAGAAACTCTTCTTTTTTTTCCTGATCGCTCGCTACGACTCGACGATGTGGCAGCTGTGCACAATTTGCCTTCCAAGAAGCTGTCTCTAGGTCACGTGAGTTTATTATGAAAGGTCCGGAATTTTGCTGTAGCTCAAAAAAAAAAAAAAAAAAAAAGTTCAGAAACGGGATATCGTTGTGGAGGCTCAGGAGAGATTGCGTCACATTTGATATCTCTCTCGTGCCCATCGGCGCAGAGCCGATTGTCAGCCCTGTCGGACGCCAGAAACGCTCGTACGAACCTGAGTGGTGGTGAGCGCGCATGCGTTGAGTAATCTCAAATTGGACAGATCTATCGTGATCCTATTCGCCGATAAATGTAAAGGCACTGTCTTGTTAGACCGGAAAGATGAAAACGCAAAAATGTACAAGGTTTCGAATGATAGTTTGCACTTTGTCTCTTTGAGCTTTGATCTAAAGGCGAGGTCTGAAAGGCACCTTGTTGACCCTTTGCGGGCGTTAAAGGGCCCATGAAACGAATTTTGGGTTGGAATGAATGAGTTTAAATTGAGACTTTACTAATCGCATATCGTTTTGTTGGCCAAAAGAAAGAGGCTAGAAAGTCAAAAGCCAGCTTTTCGGTACGAACATTTGAAAATATAGCGGACTATTTTGTACCTTCTTGCCTTCGAAAGCTCTCCGCCTTTTCACTATGATACATCCGCGGTTCCAAAAGCGCGTCACCGGCGCCAAACTGATGTCAGCAGAGCCCAGCTCACGCATTGGACACGAGAACTGCGTCACTCGGACGTATGCGCTCGTCAACAATCAATTCGTTGACGAATATTTGGATTCGCGTTCGTGGCCAATGAGTGCCCTGACGGAACTTATCGTCACTGGGGAATGACAAGTTCTATGGTGTGCATAAAAAGCACGGTGGAAGCTAGGAGTCATCGCACCGGTGCCGAAGGAATGTCACGACCACGTGATTTCACAATTCGCATTTGAGTTGAGGATTAAAGCTAAGGAGGAAGAAGTAGGAAAATCGTTTCATGACCCCTTTAAAGACTAAAGGACGTCTCGGTAAGACATTGTACCGCCGGCTTTGTTCGACGGACGGTTAGACGTACTGGCTGGCCCATCTCCATCGTAGCCAGTGCATACTGATCTGTGTTGCGATGCAACAATTTTTTTTACTTTGCGCAAATACGGCTTAAAGGAGCGGTGCAACGATATCCAATTGGAATGTTTTTCACTTGACACGAGCTTACTGGCACACCTGGGACTCAAGGATACTCGCACGCAACGCCAGTGGCCAAGAAACTCCTTTGTTGCGGTGTAATTTCAAGGACAAAAGCGATCATTCTTATTCAATCTCTCCTTTGCAAAATTTGATGACGTACCGTGGGGATCGCAGTACACCCAAGTGACGATATTTGAATGCTGTTCATAGATTGGACCCGAGCATTGCGTGGGCACTCGACTTGGGCTCGTGATAATTGCTACCTCGAGAAGCATTCGGGTAGTGACCCGTGTCCAATCGCTGCAACGACGACAACAGCCGAGCCATAATAATGTCTGGAACTCAGCGCGTGTCCTGCGCTTTGCCAACCCCAGCGCGTGGCTATGATCAACAGTGGCGGCATATAATCGGCTTCAGATCACGTGGCCGCTTGTTCTGGCTGCGAGTTGAGGGGGAGAACGCTGCTCGTTTGTCTTCAATTTATTTCTGGGACTTCTATTGCGTGGGGTGAAAAACGAACGCGTGTTTCATAGGTCATTAACGTTAGGGATCCGTTTTAAGCGGTATTTGCGCAAAGTACAAAAATTGTTGCATCGCTCCTTTAAAAGAGATCCCTGACGTTAATGAACTATGAAACACGCGTTCGTTTTTCACCCCACGCAGTAGATGTTCCAGAAAAGAATTAAAGAAAAACGAGCACCGCTCACCCCCTGAACTCGCAGCCACAACAAGCGGCCACGTGATCTGGAGCCGATTATATGCCGCCAATGTTGATCATAGCCACGCGCTGGGGTTGGCAAAGCACAGGACACGCGCTGAGTTCCAGACATTGTTATGGCTCGGCTATTGTCGTCGTTGCAGCGATTGGACACGGGCCACTACCCGAATGTATGTCGAGGCATCGATTGTCACGAGCCCAGATCGAATGCGTACGCAGCCTTCGCGTCCACTGTTTGAGCAGCATTTGAATATCGTCACCGCAAAGCTCGATGACGTATTCCCGGGGATCGTACTGTTGCCATTGTCCCCACAGCTCCGTCATCAAATTTCGCGAAGGAGCAAGAGGCGGCTTTGAAAGGAGAGACTGAAATAAAAGCTCCGCTTTCATTGCTTAAATTCCGCCGCGACGAGGACGCTTCTTGGTCAGTGGTGTTGCGCTCGAGTATTCTTGGGTCCCACTAGTGCCAGGAAGCTGGTGTAAAGTAAGAAATATTCCTACCCAATGTCGTTGCACAGCCCCTTTGAGCCGGAGTAAACTTTTTGAAACATGACTTCCCCCCGGCTTTTGGAATATAAAGGTACTTATCGAAAATTCGCAAAGAAAAAAAAAGGTACAACGATAGGGATAAAGAAATCATATGAACTACAATGCGTGGGGTGTGCACGCGATCCCGTCGCAATTGTGTTGCCATCAGCACAGGAAATGGCTTTCTAGTGTTTTGAGCTGACTTGAAATCAAGCCGTTTATGCAAAGGGACTGAACCTGCAGCCTTCCTTTTCAAAATAGGTGACTGTGTGATTAGCTTTTGCAAACACGTTTGGCCAGAGACGAACAATTTGAGCAGGGTAATCAGGCGAAACATGACTCAAAGCAGCCAACGTTGAGTCATTATTAAACTTATAAACACTGTGTAATGTTATCAATTGTTTACGTATATTGCCGAGTTGCCTGTATCGTGAATATCCGGGGGGGGGGGGGGGGGGGGGGGGGTGCGTGGGAAGTACCAAGCTATTTTTTGTCTGATTGAAACAGGTCCCAGATGGGTGGTTGACGTCCGTTTGGGACGGAAACCGTATTTAATTTCATTTCTTCATTGAAAGTGTCAATAATGGCCGACGCCTTTCCATTGGCACACATGTTAGTAGCCATACACAAAAACAATAAAAAACAAAATTGATTTCTTTCGTTTAATCCTTTTCCAAAGTGCAAACTTGAAAATGACAGGGCATAACTATTAGCTACGCACATATCGCAAGCACTTTTTTTAAATAGGCTGAAATATTTGTTGAAATACATAAGTCAAAACCAAAATTCTAGATGATTGATGTAGTTCTGAATACGACCTGAGGGAGACTGATAATGAAAATTTCTGCCGGGTGCATAATTTTTATAAGCGGAAATGGGAGATATATTTACACGCGTAGAAAACTATTAAGATATGATTGAAACATGAAATAAATGGACGGTCAAACACGGCTCCCATTACCGGCAACATTTATTCACCTTGATGCCTGTACTTGCAGACGAAAAGGAGAGGGGAGTGGTAGAGAAGGGAAGAAGTGGAAGGGTCAGGTCAGTACGGGTGGGTTAGGGGGGCATCCCCAAGGCTGACCGGTTTACGGACGTCATGGATCGGGAGACGGCGGCGACGGCGGCGACGAGCTCCGGCTCCGGGCTAAGAAAGTTAATCTCTTTTCGAGATACACTGATGGGAGGGGGTACATGATAAACACCTCAATATTTTCACTTCCTCTCCTCGATCTGTGTCCACCGATCCTGGTGCTCGAGGGGAAGTCGTCCGAGCAGGTTCCACATTCCGAAACGTGCTTGACAATGGGGGGGTAATTTTGCTCCGCGGCGTGGGCTGCAGCTTTCCCTACGTCATTGTCACGTTCTCAGAAATGATCATTGAGGCAGCGCCTCGTTTGTCCCTGCGCCGCAGGGTATAGGGATGGAATACGAGCATTTCATGTCGGCGTGGGTTTCTGGAATGTTCCAGAAACCCACGCCGGTATAAAAGGCGCTCCGCGTGACGATCCGGGATCAGTTTTCGCCCCAGCGTTCGGCTCTGCTGTCACTCCCACTTCGACGCCCGCGACGTTCTGCTTTCTTCTGTTCCCTTTTTATTTTCGGGCACAAGTTCATCCCATTAAACTTTTCAGTTTCCCCAGTTATTCTTTGTTTTACCTTGTCATTCGTGACAATATTAGTAGAAAACTATTAATTGTGAAGCAGATGTGATATAAATAGGAAATGCAATAGCAAGCCCCCACGTTCATTGGTGACCATAAACATTTCTTATAAATAACTAGATAATTAACAATAATAAAAATGAATAAATATTAGCTGGATAAATAATATAACTTTGTATGAGCTGGTATCCGGCCCGCACAAAGCGGAAGTTATTCTCGTAATTCACAAGGGTGAACCGCCAATCTTTGCGCGGGTGGCGCAGATTTAAGCAGCAACTGAAAGAGTCGCTCTTGTCTTGAAGACGGTGCGGGTACAAGAGTTTTGTAGCCATGCTCATTCGTTTAAGGTTGCTGAAACAGACTTGTTCGAACTACCTGAGCCTGGGAAAGAAGCCTCATGCCAACGACTAGACATGTATCTCGGGACGCATGTGTCCCCGGGGTGCGAAGTTTTATTTTATTTATGCGCTATCTAATCCGGGACCACTTTTTTGCATGTAGATCTGCGAGTGAGCATGTAAGAAGGGCTTGTTTAGGGGGTAAATAAAGTTATGTCTGCACTTCTTCACATTGTCTATTACATTTGTACTACATCGAGAGGTGGTCGTTATAAGTTATGTAAAAAATATAATAGAACACTTTATACGTTCAAACTTACTTTATTAGGCATTTATTAAATATGTAATTACCATCGAAGAAACGCGTTCCAACAAACATTTAAATAAGCGATTGTGGCGTTGCAAGCTCAAACAGACTACCCCTTTCTTTATCTTGTATCAAATACTCACAACGTTATTATTTTCATCCTTCTTGACATTACTAGGTGGTCCTTCAGCAGCTCGGCTAAAACGTATAGGCTCAAGGACTCACAAACAGAATAACGCAGGCGCCCACCCCCTTTGTATAAAAAGGCTTTTCCCATGAAAGGATGGAGATCAAGTCGGAGGAACGATGGTAGCGCCATCTTTTGCCAGGTCGCGAAATCTTTCGGGACAGTTCAGGGGTCACGCCACCTGTGGGCAGGCGTTCGAAGCTCGTCTGGAAGTGCAGAAAGGAGGAGAAGAACCAACCAATGGGGAGCCGGCGTCCCTCTTGCTTCATTGTTGGCGTGACGGGAGTTCTCCAAGGTTCTTGTTTAGCACCCCTCTGCTCCCTTCCCCAGCTCATTCCCTCGTAATAAGAGAGGAGGTGCGCCAGGAAGGGGTGCTGCTCCTCGTGAGGGGTGCTGAGCACCTGCTCGACTCCCTTCGACTCCCTTTTTTTTTAGACGACACGGTCGACGATCGCGTTGCTCGCGTCTGCGGCTCTCGCGGAGTAATACGCGATGCCGATACGCGACCGGCACATTCGGCTATCTTGGCTAGTCGGCGAGCTCCCGTTTGAAAGCAGGGGCTGCGTTTTTTGCAATCGAGAGGGAAACAGGAAGCGACGGGACAACGATCACGGCGCATACGCGGCTCGCCGCCGCACTATTTTCCTTCCGCAGCGCGCCGCAGCCAACGAGCTTGAGTCTTACCTTAGAGCGGTAAACCGGAACCCACTGCCTGCAGCGGAAATGGCACCCCCCCCCCCCCCCCGGTTGCCGCCATCTTGCCTGTTTGCCACATTAGTGATCACGTGACGTTAAGATGGCTGCGCCCGAAGGTGGGCCAGATCTTGCCAGATCAGATTGGCCAGATCGCGGTCAGCACCTTGGCAGATGGGCACTCTGGGGCTGCGTTCGAATCTTACTCGAATGGCGCCGAGTTATTCCGGCGGATCAAGTCACGTGACAAGACAGATGCAGCAACGCTGGACGCGGGTAAGTTTTCGGGCAGTTTGATACTTTAGACCCATGTTACGGATAGAAAAAACAGGACGCGGGATGGCCAAAAAAACATGCTTTTCGTGCAAGGCTCGTCAAATCATGAGGCGCTGGAGAAATGCAGCCTTCTGCGTTAAGTCCTTATTTCGAACTCTTTTTGTTCGCCTTCCGCCCATTGAAAAGCATGCGGGAAGGGCCTTAGAACGCACCTGGTATCGCTACGCCGCAGCGTTCTTCCGCATCAAAAAGTTCGTCTGCTTTCCTCGCCGTCACCATGGCAACGAACGCCGAATGAATAGAAGCACGCACGGTACCGCCGCGTGAAGCCAGCAACAGCTGACGCCATTTTACGAACGCCGTCTGCTAGCCAAAGCCGAACGCGGTGTGTCAGATCAACCGCCTCCGCCGGTGCGCCGCTAGCAAAGACGACGAAGCTGAGGCACGCCGACGGCGATCGAGCAAGCAACAACACCGCGGGACGACTGCAACGGCGGCATTTATTCGGATCAAAGGCCGCCTTCGCCGGTGCGCCGCTAGCACAGACAACGAAGCTGAGGCACGCCGACGGCGAATGGGCGAGCAACAGCACCGCGGGACGACTGCAACTGCGGCATTTATTCGGATCAAAGGCGCGAAATAAGCAAGAACAATTTTTATTTGCATCATAACACCCGATATCCAAGTTGGGGACCACATACCTTTGCTGGGTCTTTACTGTGAACTTTTTACAGAGACACGGGGTGCCACATTCAAAACACGGCTCCGTTTGCAAAATATGGGGGCCCTGAGAAGGGCCTTTTAGACCGCTACCAGAACCTATAACTGACAAAACGAGCACTTGACGAGCGGTTGGCGCATAAGTCGTCTTTATGCACGCAGGCGGGCGACGGGCTCAGCGCAGCGGATCACTCGAAGTCACCGGGGCCGTCAGAATCCTCGTCCTCCGCACTATAGGGAAGATTCCTGTCTGCGTCGGGGCTATAGATTTTGGCGGCCGCGGCGACGAACGACTGGAATCTGTCAGTGTTTCCGCGCGCCTTCTCTCTCCTCCAAAACATGAACTTTGCAAGGTGACCAGTGAAATGGTGGCTCTCGCGCCGTCCAGATGGAAGAGAGTTTTTGACGTGGGCCCAGGTGCCCTCCACCGTATTGGTGTGCGCACCAGTGTTCGGGTCGACAAAGTGCAGCTTGTGGTTAACGGTGAGGTGCGTGAAGCGAGCGTCATCTGCAAGCTTGCGATAGCCAGCCCAACAATCTGTGATTATTCTTGTTCCAGGGCGGACCCACTTGGCTATTAGCCCTAGCAGGGTATTAGCGTCACGGGTCTCCACGGGAACAAGAAAGCAGCACCCGCTGCCACGCTCCACACCGCCGAAAACCCACTGGCCAGGCCTTAAATACCCGCGATGGTACTTTCGCCGCCCGAACATACTCTCGCCTAGTTCTACAGTCACGCCTTCGCCGCCAATCATCTCTGAATGCGTAAAGACGGCATTTACCACAACCTCCCGACAAAGGCTCGTCCAATCAGTTATTGTCTTACTTGCGACATCAGTCTCCCGCTGAATGACGGCGCACGGTAGGTTCTGGCACCAGAGGTAGATGATCTTCATGAGTTGGGGAAGCGTCAGGTGCGATCCCTCGAAAAAGGAACCGCTCCGTACCGAGACCTCGCCCCGGCACTGAACCTTGACCGGCTTCCTCTTGGGCACCTCACGAGTCATCCACAAACCGCATCTCCACGAATACCCATCCGCAGATCTAGCGCGGACTTGCAGCGTCATCGCAGCTTCGCACTCTGGGCAAGCACGAGAAGCCAGGAGCAGGCCCATGCCCTGAAGCAAATTAATTGCTTCAAGAGGGTCTTTCATGGCGTCATGAAGACGGCACAAGTTAAACGCCATGGCACTGCGACGCTCGCCTCTGGAAGAATAAAGCGCCAAGGGGGCTAAACGAGCAGAAATGCGCGCTTCTTTGCATTTATTATTTTTATTTGATCCGCCATTTTATACCTCGTGACACCCTTCTAACGAACTGATTGGCTAATCGGTCGGGCCATGTCATCGCGTGACAAAAGAAACGCCAATCGTATGACCAGAACGGTTGCCACGGTCGGCATCGTTACAAAGAAGAGAACAGTCGGACCCAACAACAAAATAAAGTAACAAAAAGAATAAAAAAAAAGAAAAAAAAGAAGGGAGCCGTTTTCGGGCGGCGTGTTGTTTGATGAAAGGTGTTGCTCGCAATGGTTACTTGTTTTTCTTTTTTGTTTCTTTACCCTAGAGGATGCCACGTCCCTCATTTGAAACAAACCGTTGAAACGAAGGAGGGAGGGAGTCTTGGCGTCAGAATTTTTGAAAAGAGCCTCATGACGCCGCCAACGCCGCCGACGACCGTTAGGCTATTTATTTTGTTTCTTTAGACTTTTATCGCGACCACTACTCCACCGTGCCTCAGATTTTCCAGCGAAGGTCCGGCAGTTTTTAATAATTATTAGTATTGTCGTTTGAGGGGCACTCTTTTTATGCTGCTTCGTTTTCGTTCCTGACGCCATAAAAATATGGGCGGAAAAAGTTTGCCCTACGTAAAACAAAAAAAAAAAAAAAGTTTAGTTCAAGGTCGGATTGGTTTGTGGATGCAATTAGTCCAATAATTAATTAGCCCAATTATTTATTTTTGTTATTAGCATCTTTTGTGTGCATGCGTGAAATGCAGCACCCAACGACATGACATGAGAAGAACGCTGCAAGTGCTGGACCGTAGACCATTTAATGTCACCAAAATCCTGGGCCGGAGAACACTTAGAGGTATTAGTGTATCGTTTTGAAAGCGCTACAAAAACACGTCGGGGACACTGAACTTCTGGACCAACTTTGAGTGCGTGAGCGTGTGATGTGTGTGAATGGCATTCTTTATTTTTAGACTGTAGGCGCGAAAAATCCACACGGACTAGGGTCTGAGTAATGCAGAGTCTAGGCCAACATCTAGGTGCTGTTACTCATTCCCTAGTCAGTGTGGATTTTTCGCGCCTATAATCTAAAAGAGAAAGAATATTTTTATGGCGTCAGGAACGAAAACGAAGCAGCATAAAAAGAGTGCCCTTCAAACGACAATACTAATAATTATTAAAAACTGCCGGACCTTCGCTGGAAAATCTGAGGCACGGTGGAGTAGTGGTCGCGATAAAAGTCTAAAGAAACAAAATAAATAGCCTAACGGTCGTCGGCGGCGTTGGCGGCGTCATGAGGCTCTTGTCAAGAATTCTGACGCCAAGACTCCCTCCCTCCTTCGTTTCAACGGTTTGTTTCAAATGAGGGACGTGGCATTCTCTAGGGTAAAGAAACAAAAAAGAAAAGCAAGTAACCATTGCGAGCAACACCTTTCATCAAAGAACACGCCGCCCGAAAACGGCTCCCTTCTTTTTTTTTCTTTTTTTTTTTATTCTTTTGGTTACTTTATTTTGTTGTTGGGTCCGACTGTTCTCTTCTTTGTAACGATGCCGACCGTGGCAACCGTTCTGGTCATACGATTGGCGTTTCTTTTGTCACGCGATGACATGGCCCGACCGATTAGCCAATCAGTTCGTTAGAAGGGTGTCACGAGGTATAAAATGGCGGATCAAATAAAAATAATAAATGCAAAGAAGCGCCATTTCTGCTCGTTTAGCCCCCTTGGCGCTTTATTCTTCCAGAGGCGAGCGTCGCAGTACCATGGCGTTTAACTTGTGCCGTCTTCATGACGCCATGAAAGACCCTCTTGAAGCAATTAATTTGCTTCAGGGCATGGGCCTGCTCCTGGCTTCTCGTGCTTGCCCAGAGTGCGAAGCTGCGATGACGCTGCAAGTCCGCGCTAGATCTGCGGATGGGTATTCGTGGAGATGCGGTTTGTGGATGACTCGTGAGGTGCCCAAGAGGAAGCCGGTCAAGGTTCAGTGCCGGGGCGAGGTCTCGGTACGGAGCGGTTCCTTTTTCGAGGGATCGCACCTGACGCTTCCCCAACTCATGAAGATCATCTACCTCTGGTGCCAGAACCTACCGTGCGCCGTCATTCAGCGGGAGACTGATGTCGCAAGTAAGACAATAACTGATTGGACGAGCCTTTGTCGGGAGGTTGTGGTAAATGCCGTCTTTACGCATTCAGAGATGATTGGCGGCGAAGGCGTGACTGTAGAACTAGACGAGAGTATGTTCGGGCGGCGAAAGTACCATCGCGGGTATTTAAGGCCTGGCCAGTGGGTTTTCGGCGGTGTGAAGCGTGGCAGTGGGTGCTGCTTTCTTGTTCCCGTGGAGACCCGTGACGCTAATACCCTGCTAGGGCTAATAGCCAAGTGGGTCCGCCCTGGAACAAGAATAATCACAGATTGTTGGGCTGGCTATCGCAAGCTTGCAGATGACGCTCGCTTCACGCACCTCACCGTTAACCACAAGCTGCACTTTGTCGACCCGAACACTGGTGCGCACACCAATACGGTGGAGGGCACCTGGGCCCACGTCAAAAACTCTCTTCCATCTGGACGGCGCGAGAGCCACCATTTCACTGGTCACCTTGCAAAGTTCATGTTTTGGAGGAGAGAGAAGGCGCGCGGAAACACTGACAGATTCCAGTCGTTCGTCGCCGCGGCCGCCAAAATCTATAGCCCCGACGCAGACAGGAATCTTCCCTATAGTGCGGAGGACGAGGATTCTGACGGCCCCGGTGACTTCGAGTGATCCGCTGCGCTGAGCCCGTCGCCCGCCTGCGTGCATAAAGACGACTTATGCGCCAACCGCTCGTCAAGTGCTCGTTATGTCAGTTATAGGTTCTGGTAGCGGTCTAAAAGGCCCTTCTCAGGGCCCCCATATTTTGCAAACGGAGCCGTGTTTTGAATGTGGCACCCCGTGTCTCTGTAAAAAGTTCACAGTAAAGACCCAGCAAAGGTATGTGGTCCCCAACTTGGATATCGGGTGTTATGATGCAAATAAAAATTGTTCTTGCTTATTTCGCGCCTTTGATCCGAATAAATGCCGCAGTTGCAGTCGTCCCGCGGTGCTGTTGCTCGCCCATTCGCCGTCGGCGTGCCTCAGCTTCGTTGTCTGTGCTAGCGGCGCACCGGCGAAGGCGGCCTTTGATCCGAATAAATGCCGCCGTTGCAGTCGTCCCGCGGTGTTGTTGCTTGCTCGATCGCCGTCGGCGTGCCTCAGCTTCGTCGTCTTTGCTAGCGGCGCACCGGCGGAGGCGGTTGATCTGACACACCGCGTTCGGCTTTGGCTAGCAGACGGCGTTCGTAAAATGGCGTCAGCTGTTGCTGGCTTCACGCGGCGGTACCGTTCGTGCTTCTATTCATTCGGCGTTCGTTGCCATGGTGACGGCGAGGAAAGCAGACGAACTTTTTGATGCGGAAGAACGCTGCGGCGTAGCGATACCAGGTGCGTTCTAAGGCCCTTCCCGCATGCTTTTCAATGGGCGGAAGGCGAACAAAAAGAGTTCGAAATAAGGACTTAACGCAGAAGGCTGCATTTCTCCAGCGCCTCATAATTTGACGAGCCTTGCACGAAAAGCATGTTTTTAGACCAGAGTTTGGAGATAGTTTTTTTTACAACAACATGGGTCTAAAGTATCAATGTGCCGGTTTTCGGACGCAACGGGTAAAAGAACTTCACCCAGGAGTGCCAGGAGTGAGATAGAAGCTGCGTTCGATTTACTTGCACCTCCTGCACCGGTGCAGAAAAGTGTGGGGCGGTGTACTTCCGGTCGTATCTGAATACATATACCGGAAGTAGACTGCCCTACACTTTTCTGCACCGGCGCAGGAGGTGCAAGTAAATCGAACGCAGCTTTTATCTCACTCCTGGGTGAAATTCTCGTACCCGTTGCGTTCGAAAACCTACCCGCGTCCAGCGTCACAGCATCTTTCTTGTCACGTGACTTGATCTGCCGGAAGCCGGAATAACTCGGCGCCATTCGAGTAAGATTAGAACTAGGGGTGTCGCGAACCGGCCGCGGTTCGAGTTCGACCAGGTTCGACTTTTTCGAACTTTTAGTGGAAAGTTCGACGAACCTTGTATCGAGGTTCGACTTGTGTGCGCATGCGCGTCAGGCTGGCTCGTTGGCTTCGGATTGGATGGTAATGGCTAAGAGATGAATTAAGTGTAATTAAGTGCAGCGCTCATTGGCTATTTCGGTTAATACAGTACTAAAAATTAAGTTATTAACTTCTTCAGTGATTAGATTCAGTTTCTTTTAATTTCAGCTGTTCACAAAATAAAATAACCCTTTGCATAAAAAAAAAATTCTCCAAACCTAGGCATGCTTGTATCAAGGGCTGGCCACACTGTCCACAAAGTCGAACCGGTCGAATCTGGCGAAAAGTTCGAAGGTTCGTCGAACCGGTTCGACCCAGTCGAACCCCGAAAGTTCGACCAAAAAATCTGGTTCGACAAAAGTTCGCGACACCCCTAATTCGAACGCAGCCTCAGAGTGCCCATCTGCTGACCGCGATCTGGCCAATCTGATCTGGCACACCTCTGGGCGCAGCCATTTTATTGTCACGTGATCACTAATGTGGCAAACAGGAAAGATGGCGGCAACCGGGGGGGTGCCATTTTTGGCCTCTGGTTTACCGCTCTAAGTTTACTCAAGCTCGTTTGCCGCAGCCTGCCACAGCACGCCGCCTCGCGTCTGCGCCTTCGTGCCCCTGCGAAAACCGACCGTGGCTTCCCGCAGTGCTTGGCTCCAGAATGGCACCATTGCGGTACTCTGCTCCGCAAGCGGAGCATATAAGCGGAGCATATATGCTTGCCATGCTACATCATGAGTCAGCTTTTTGAATGAGGTGGTGCGGTCGAGATGGAGATAACAGAAATTGACAACTCCCCGAAAGTTGTATAAAAATATATATATAACGGATTGTTATGTCCCGTCAAGCACGTTGCGACAGCCGCCTCGGTGGCTCCGAGGCGAGAGCGTCGGCCTACAGATCCCTATGTGGCGGGTTCGAATCCCGGCCGAGGTGCCCGCAATCTGACGGAGGCTTATTGCGGAGAAGACGCCGTGTAACCGAGCTTTCGGTTGCACGTCAAAAGATCCCCAGGTGGTCGAAATTAATCCTCAGTCCTCCGCTGGGGCGTGCCAGATGCCCGTCGTTGGTTTGGCACGTAAAACCCCAAATTTGACTTTTGAAGCACGTTGCGACAGGGCAAACTATATCCAAGTGAATGGGGTAGTCATCGCTTTGCTTGCCATGCTACATCATGAGTCAGCTTTTTGAATGAGGTGGTGCGGTCGAGATGGAGATAACCGAAATCGACAACTCCCCGAAAGTTGTATAAAAAATATATATAAAGGATTGTTCTGTCCCGCCAAGCACGTTGCGACAGGGCAAACTATATCCAAATGAATGAGGTAGTCATTGCTTTGCTTGCCATGCTACATCATGAGTCAGCTTTCCGAAGGAGGTGGTGCGGTCGAGATGGAGATAACCGACATTGACAACTCCCCGAAAGTTGGATAAAAAATATATACAAAGGAGTGTTCTGTCCCGCCAAGCACGTTGCGACAGGGCAAATTATATCCAAGTGAATGGTGTAGTCATTGCTTTGCTTGCCATGCTACATCATGAGTCAGCTTTTTGAAGGAGGTGGTGCGGTCGAGATGGAGATAACCGACATTGACAACTCCCCGAAAGTTGCATAAATATATATATAAAGGATTGTTCTGTCCCGCCAAGCACGTTGCGACAGGGCAAACTATATCCAAGTGAATGGGGTAGTCATTGCTTTGCTTGCCATGCTACATCATGAGTCAGCTTTTTGAATGAGGTGGTGCGGTCGAGATGGAGATAACCGACATTGACACCTCCCCGAAAGTTGTATAAAAATATATATAAAGGATTGTTCTGTCCCGCCAAGCACGTTGCGACAGGGCAAACTATATCCAAGTGAATGAGGTAGTCATTGCTTTGCTTGCCATGCTACATCATGAGTCAGCTTTTTGAATGAGGTGGTGCGGTCGAGATGGAGATAACCGACATTGACAACTCCCCGAAAGTTGTATAAAAATATATATAAAGGATTGTTCTGTCCCGCCAAGCACGTTGTGACAGGCAAACTATATCCAAGTGAATGAGGTAGTCATTGCTTTGCTTGCCATGCTACATCATGAGTCAGCTTTTTGAATGAGGTGGTGCGGTCGAGATGGAGATAACCGACATTGACAACTCCCCGAAAGTTGTATAAAAAATATATATAAAGGATTGTTCTGTCCCGCCAAGCACGTTGCGACAGGGCAAACTATATCCAAGTGAATGAGGTAGTCATTGCTTTGCTTGCCATGCTACATCATGAGTCAGCTTTTTGAATGAGGTGGTGCGGTCGAGATGGACATAACCGACATTGACAACTCCCCGAAAGTTGTATAAAAAATATATATAAAGGATTGTTCTGTCCCGCCAAGCACGTTGCGACAGGGCAAACTATATCCAAGTGAATGAGGTAGTCATTGCTTTGCTTGCCATGCTACATCATGAGTCAGCTTTTTGAAGGAGGCGGTGCGGTCGAGATGGAGATAACCGACATTGACAACTCCCCGAAAGTTGTATAAAAAATATACATAAAGGATTGTTTTGTCCCGCCAAGCACGTTGCGACAGGGCAAACTATATCCAAGAGAATGAGGTAGTCATTGCTTTGCTTGCCATGCTACATCATGAGTCAGCTTTTTGAAGGAAGCGGTGCGGTCGAGATGGAGATAACCGACATTGACAACTCCCCGAAAGTTGCATAAAAATATATATATAAAGGATTGTTCTGTCCCGCCAAGCACGTTGCGACAAGCAAACTATATCCAAGTGAATGAGGTAGTCATTGCTTTGCTTGCCATGCTACATCATGAGTCAGCTTTTTGAATGAGGTGGTGCGGTCGAGATGGAGATAACCGACATTGACAACTCCCCGAAAGTTGTATAAAAAATATATATAAAGGATTGTTCTGTCCCGCCAAGCACGTTGCGACAGGGCAAACTATATCCAAGTGAATGAGGTATTCATTGCTTTGCTTGCCATGCTACATCACGAGTCAACTTTTTGAAGGAGGCGGTGCGGTCGAGATGGAGATAACCGACATTAACAACTCCCTGAAAGTTGCATAAAAATATATATATAAAGGATTGTTCTGTCCCGCCAAGCACGTTGCGACAGGGCAAACTATATCCAAGTGAATGGGGTAGTCATTGCTTTGCTTGCCATGCTACATCATGACTCAGCTTTCCGAAGGAGGTGGTGCGGTCGAGATGGAGATAACCGCCATTGTCAACTCCCCGAAATTTGCATAAAAAATATATAAAAAGAATTGTTATGTACCGTAAAGCACGTTGCGATAAGGCAAACTATATCCAAGTGAATGGGGTAGTCATTGTTTTGCTTGCCATGCTACATCATGAGTCAGCTTTTTGAATGAGGTGGTGCGGTCGACATGGAGATAACCGAAATTGACAACTCCCTGAAAGTTGTATAAAAATATATATAAAGGATTGTTCTGTCCCGCCAAGCACGTTCCGACAGGGCAAACTATATCCAAGTGAATGAGGTAGTCATTGCTTTGCTTGCCATGCTACATCATGAGTCAGCTTTTTCAAGGAGGCGGTGCGGTCGAGATGGAGATAACCGACATTGACAACTCCCCGAAAGTTGGATAAAAAATATATATGAAGGATTGTTCTGTCCCGCCACGCAAGTTGCGACAGGGCAAACTATATCCAAGTGAATGGGGTAGTCATTGCTTTGCTTGCCATGCTACATCATGAATCAGCTTTTTGAATGAGGTGGTGCGGTCGAGATGGAGATAACCGACATTGACAACTCCCCGAAAGTTGTATAAAAAATATATATAAAGGATTGTTCTGTCCCGCCAAGCACGTTGCGACAGGGCAAACTATATCCAATTGAATGAGGTAGTCATTGCTTTGCTTGCCATGCTACATCATGAGTCAGCCTTTTGAATGAGGTGGTGCGGTCGAGATGGAGATAACCGACATTGAAAACTCCCCGAAAGTTGTATAAAAATATATATATAAAGGATTGTTCTGTCCCGCCAAGCACGTTGCGACAGGGCAAACTATATCCAAGTGAATGAGGTAGTCATTGCTTTGCTTGCCATGCTACATCATGAGTCAGCTTTTTGAAGGAGGTGGTGCGGTCGAGATGGAGATAACCGACATTGACAACTCCCCGAAAGTTGTATAAAAAATATATATAAAGGATTGTTCTGTCCCGCCAAGCACGTTGCGACAGGGCAAACTATATCCAAGTGAATGAGGTAGTCATTGCTTTGCTTGCCATGCTACATCATGAGTCAGCTTTTTGAAGGAGGCGGTGCGGTCGAGATGGAGATAACCGACATTGACAACTCCCCGAAAGTTGCATAAAAATATATATATAATGGATTGTTCTGTCCCGCCAAGCACGTTGCGACAGGGCAAACTATATCCAAGTGAATGGGGTAGTCATTGCTTTGCTTGCCATGCTACATCATGAGTCAGCTTTTTGAATGAGGTGGTGCGGTCGAGATGGAGATAACCGACATTAACAACTCCCCGAAAGTTGTATAAAAAATATATATAAAGGGTTGTTCTGTCCCGCATAGCACGTTACGACAAGCAAACTATATCCAAGTGAATGAGGTAGTCATTGGTTTGCTTGCCATGCTACATCATGAGTCAGCTTTTTGAATGAGGTGGTGCGGTCGAGATGGAGATAACCGACATTGACAACTCCCCGAAAGTTGCATAAAAATATATATATAAAGGATTGTTCTGTCCCGCCAAGCACGTTGCGACAGGGCAAACTATATCCAAGTGAATGGGGTAGTCATTGCTTTGCTTGCCATGCTACATCATGAGTCAGCTTTCCGAAGGAGGTGGTGCGGTCGAGATGGAGATAACCGCCATTGTCAACTCCCCGAAAGTTGCATAAAAAATATATATAAAGAATTGTTATGTCCCGTAAAGCACGTTGCGACAAGGCAAACTATATCCAAGTGAATGGGGTAGTCATTGTTTTGCTTGCCATGCTACATCATGAGTCAGCTTTTTGAAGGAGGTGGTGCGGTCGAGATGGAGATAACCGACATTGACAACTCCCAGAAAGTTGTATAAAAAATATATATAAAGGATTGTTCTGTCCCGCCAAGCACGTTGCGACAGGGCAAACTATATCCAAGTGAATGAGGTAGTCATTGCTTTGCTTGCCATGCTACATCATGAGTCAGCTTTTTGAAGGAGGTGGTGCGGTCGAGATGGAGATAACCGACATTGACAACTCCCCGAAAGTTGGATAAAAATATATATAAAGGATTGTTCTGTCCCGCCAAGCACGTTGCGACAGGGCAAACTATATCCAAGTGAATGAGGTAGTCATTGCTTTGCTTGCCATGCTACATCATGAGTCAGCTTTTTGAAGGAGGCGGTGCGGTCGAGATGGAGATAACCGACATTGACAACTCCCCGAAAGTTGCATAAAAATATATATATAAAGGATTGTTCTGTCCCGCCAAGCACGTTGCGACAGGGCAAACTATATCCAAGTGAATGGGGTAGTCATTGCTTTGCTTGCCATGCTACATCATGAGTCAGCTTTTTGAATGAGGTGGTGCGGTCGAGATGGAGATAACCGACATTGACGACTCCCCGAAAGCTGTATAAAAATATATATAAAGGGTTGTTCTGTCCCGCATAGCACGTTGCGACAAGCAAACTATATCCAAGTGAATGAGGTAGTCATTGGTTTGCTTGCCATGCTACATCATGAGTCAGCTTTTTGAATGAGGTGGTGCGGTCGAGATGGAGATAACCGACATTGACAACTCCCCGAAAGTTGTATAAAAAATATATATAAAGGATTGTTCTGTCCCGCCAAGTACGTTGCGACAGGGCAAACTATATCCAAGTGAATGAGGTAGTCATTGCTTTGCTTGCCATGCTACATCATGAGTCAGCTTTTTGAAGCAGGCGGTGCGGTCGAGATGGAGATAACCGACATTGACAACTCCCCGAAAGTTGCATAAAAATATATATATAAAGGATTGTTCTGTCCCGCCAAGCACGGTGCGAAAGGGCAAACTATATCCAAGTGAATGGGGTAGTCATTGCTTTGCTTGCCATTCTACATCATGAGTCAGCTTTCCGAAGGAGGTGGTGCGGTCGAGATGGAGATAACCGCCATTGTCAACTCCCCGAAAGTTGCATAAAAAATATATATAAAGAATTGTTATGTCCCGTAAAACACGTTGCGACAAGGCAAACTATATCCAAGTGAATGGGGTAGTCATTGTTTTGCTTGCCATGCTACATCATGAGTCAGCTTTTTGAATGAGGTGGTGCGGTCGAGATGGAGATAACCGACATTGTCAACTCACCGAAAGTTTCATAAAAATATATATAAAGGATTGTTCTGTCCCGCCAAGCACGTTGCGACAGGGCAAACTATATTTAAGTGAATGGGGTGGTCATTGCTTTGCTTGCCATGCTACATCATGAGTCAGCTTTCCGAAGGAGGTGGTGCGGTCGAGATGGAGATAACCGACATTGACAACTGCCCGAAAGTTGGATAAAAAATATATATAAAGGATTGTTCTGTCCCGCCAAGCACGTTGCGACAGGGCAAACTATATCCAAGTGAATGGTGTAGTCATTGCTTTGCGTGCCATGCTACATCATGAATCAGCTTTCCGAAGGAGGTGGTGCGGTCGAGATGGAGATAACCGACATTGTCAACTCCCCGAAAGTTGGATAAAAATTATATATAAAGGATTGTTCTGTCCCGCCAAGCACGTTGCGACAGGGCAAACTATATCCAAGTGAATGGGGTAGTCATTGATTTGCTTGACATGCTACATCATGAGTCAGCTTTCCGAAGGAGGTGGTGCGGTCGAGATGGAGATAACCGACATTGTCAACTCCCCGAAAGTTGCATAAAAATATATATATAAAGGATTGTTCTGTCCCGCCAAGCACGTTGCGACAGGGCAAACTATATCCAAGAGAATGGGGTAGTCATTGCTTTGCTTGCCATGCTACATCATGAGTCAGCTTTTTGAATGAGGTGGTGCGGTCGAGATGGAGATAAACGAAATTGACAACTCCCCGAAAGTTGTATAAAAATATATATATAAAGGTTTGTTCTGTCCCGCCAAGCACGTTGCGACAGGGCAAACTATATCCAAGTGAATGAGGTAGTCATTGCTTTGCTTGCCATGCTACATCATGAGTCAGCTTTTTGAAGGAGGCGGTGCGGTCGAGGTGGAGATAACCGACATTGACAACTTCCCGAAAGTTGGATAAAAAATATATATGAAGGATTGTTCTGTCCCGTCAAGCACGTTGCGACAGGGCAAACTATATCCAAGTGAATGGGGTAGTCATTGCTTTGCTTGCCATGCTACATCATGAGTCAGCTTTCCGAAGGAGGTGGTGCGGTCGAGATGGAGATAACCGACATTGTCAACTCCCCGAAAGTTGCATAAAAAATATATATGAAGAATTGTTATGTCCCGTCAAGCACGTTGCGACAGGGCAAACTATATCCAAGTTAATGGGGTAGTCATTGCTTTGCTTGCCATGCTACATCATGAGTCAGCTTTTTGAATGAGGTGGTGCGGTCGAGATGGAGATAACCGACATTGACAACTCCCCGAAAGTTGTATAAAAAATATACATAAAGGATTGTTTTGTCCCGCCAAGCACGTTGCGACAGGGCAAACTATATCCAAGAGAATGAGGTAGTCATTGCTTTGCTTGCCATGCTACATCATGAGTCAGCTTTTTGAAGGAGGCGGTGCGGTCGAGATGGAGATAACCGACATTGACAACTCCCCGAAAGTTGCATAAAAATATATATATAAAGGATTGTTCTGTCCCGCCAAGCACGTTGCGACAAGCAAACTATATCCAAGTGAATGAGGTAGTCATTGCTTTGCTTGCCATGCTACATCATGAGTCAGCTTTTTGAATGAGGTGGTGCGGTCGAGATGGAGATAACCGACATTGACAACTCCCCGAAAGTTGTATAAAAAATATATATAAAGGATTGTTCTGTCCCGCCAAGCACGTTGCGACAGGGCAAACTATATCCAAGTGAATGAGGTATTCATTGCTTTGCTTGCCATGCTACATCATGAGTCAACTTTTTGAAGGAGGCGGTGCGGTCGAGATGGAGATAACCGACATTAACAACTCCCTGAAAGTTGCATAAAAATATATATATAAAGGATTGTTCTGTCCCGCCAAGCACGTTGCGACAGGGCAAACTATATCCAAGTGAATGGGGTAGTCATTGCTTTGCTTGCCATGCTACATCATGAGTCAGCTTTCCGAAGGAGGTGGTGCGGTCGAGATGGAGATAACCGCCATTGTCAACTCCCCGAAATTTGCATAAAAAATATATAAAAAGAATTGTTATGTACCGTAAAGCACGTTGCGATAAGGCAAACTATATCCAAGTGAATGGGGTAGTCATTGTTTTGCTTGCCATGCTACATCATGAGTCAGCTTTTTGAATGAGGTGGTGCGGTCGAGATGGAGATAACCGAAATTGACAACTCCCTGAAAGTTGTATAAAAATATATATAAAGGATTGTTCTGTCCCGCCAAGCACGTTCCGACAGGGCAAACTATATCCAAGTGAATGAGGTAGTCATTGCTTTGCTTGCCATGCTACATCATGAGTCAGCTTTTTCAAGGAGGCGGTGCGGTCGAGATGGAGATAACCGACATTGACAACTCCCCGAAAGTTGGATAAAAAATATATATGAAGGATTGTTCTGTCCCGCCACGCAAGTTGCGACAGGGCAAACTATATCCAAGTGAATGGGGTAGTCATTGCTTTGCTTGCCATGCTACATCATGAATCAGCTTTTTGAATGAGGTGGTGCGGTCGAGATGGAGATAACCGACATTGACAACTCCCCGAAAGTTGTATAAAAAATATATATAAAGGATTGTTCTGTCCCGCCAAGCACGTTGCGACAGGGCAAACTATATCCAAGTGAATGAGGTAGTCATTGCTTTGCTTGCCATGCTACATCATGAGTCAGCCTTTTGAATGAGGTGGTGCGGTCGAGATGGAGATAACCGACATTGAAAACTCCCCGAAAGTTGTATAAAAATATATATATAAAGGATTGTTCTGTCCCGCCAAGCACGTTGCGACAGGGCAAACTATATCCAAGTGAATGAGGTAGTCATTGCTTTGCTTGCCATGCTACATCATGAGTCAGCTTTTTGAAGGAGGTGGTGCGGTCGAGATGGAGATAACCGACATTGACAACTCCCCGAAAGTTGTATAAAAAATATATATGAAGGATTGTTCTGTCCCGCCAAGCACGTTGCGACAGGGCAAACTATATCCAAGTGAATGAGGTAGTCATTGCTTTGCTTGCCATGCTACATCATGAGTCAGCTTTTTGAAGGAGGCGGTGCGGTCGAGATGGAGATAACCGACATTGACAACTCCCCGAAAGTTGTATAAAAAATATATATAAAGGATTGTTCTGTCCCGCCAAGCACGTTGCGACAGGGCAAACTATATCCAAGTGAATGAGGTATTCATTGCTTTGCTTGCCATGCTACATCATGAGTCAACTTTTTGAAGGAGGCGGTGCGGTCGAGATGGAGATAACCGACATTAACAACTCCCTGAAAGTTGCATAAAAATATATATATAAAGGATTGTTCTGTCCCGCCAAGCACGTTGCGACAGGGCAAACTATATCCAAGTGAATGGGGTAGTCATTGCTTTGCTTGCCATGCTACATCATGAGTCAGCTTTCCGAAGGAGGTGGTGCGGTCGAGATGGAGATAACCGCCATTGTCAACTCCCCGAAATTTGCATAAAAAATATATAAAAAGAATTGTTATGTACCGTAAAGCACGTTGCGATAAGGCAAACTATATCCAAGTGAATGGGGTAGTCATTGTTTTGCTTGCCATGCTACATCATGAGTCAGCTTTTTGAATGAGGTGGTGCGGTCGAGATGGAGATAACCGAAATTGACAACTCCCTGAAAGTTGTATAAAAATATATATAAAGGATTGTTCTGTCCCGCCAAGCACGTTCCGACAGGGCAAACTATATCCAAGTGAATGAGGTAGTCATTGCTTTGCTTGCCATGCTACATCATGAGTCAGCTTTTTCAAGGAGGCGGTGCGGTCGAGATGGAGATAACCGACATTGACAACTCCCCGAAAGTTGGATAAAAAATATATATGAAGGATTGTTCTGTCCCGCCACGCAAGTTGCGACAGGGCAAACTATATCCAAGTGAATGGGGTAGTCATTGCTTTGCTTGCCATGCTACATCATGAATCAGCTTTTTGAATGAGGTGGTGCGGTCGAGATGGAGATAACCGACATTGACAACTCCCCGAAAGTTGTATAAAAAATATATATAAAGGATTGTTCTGTCCCGCCAAGCACGTTGCGACAGGGCAAACTATATCCAAGTGAATGAGGTAGTCATTGCTTTGCTTGCCATGCTACATCATGAGTCAGCCTTTTGAATGAGGTGGTGCGGTCGAGATGGAGATAACCGACATTGAAAACTCCCCGAAAGTTGTATAAAAATATATATATAAAGGATTGTTCTGTCCCGCCAAGCACGTTGCGACAGGGCAAACTATATCCAAGTGAATGAGGTAGTCATTGCTTTGCTTGCCATGCTACATCATGAGTCAGCTTTTTGAAGGAGGTGGTGCGGTCGAGATGGAGATAACCGACATTGACAACTCCCCGAAAGTTGTATAAAAAATATATATAAAGGATTGTTCTGTCCCGCCAAGCACGTTGCGACAGGGCAAACTATATCCAAGTGAATGAGGTAGTCATTGCTTTGCTTGCCATGCTACATCATGAGTCAGCTTTTTGAAGGAGGCGGTGCGGTCGAGATGGAGATAACCGACATTGACAACTCCCCGAAAGTTGCATAAAAATATATATATAATGGATTGTTCTGTCCCGCCAAGCACGTTGCGACAGGGCAAACTATATCCAAGTGAATGGGGTAGTCATTGCTTTGCTTGCCATGCTACATCATGAGTCAGCTTTTTGAATGAGGTGGTGCGGTCGAGATGGAGATAACCGACATTAACAACTCCCCGAAAGTTGTATAAAAAATATATATAAAGGGTTGTTCTGTCCCGCATAGCACGTTACGACAAGCAAACTATATCCAAGTGAATGAGGTAGTCATTGGTTTGCTTGCCATGCTACATCATGAGTCAGCTTTTTGAATGAGGTGGTGCGGTCGAGATGGAGATAACCGACATTGACAACTCCCCGAAAGTTGCATAAAAATATATATATAAAGGATTGTTCTGTCCCGCCAAGCACGTTGCGACAGGGCAAACTATATCCAAGTGAATGGGGTAGTCATTGCTTTGCTTGCCATGCTACATCATGAGTCAGCTTTCCGAAGGAGGTGGTGCGGTCGAGATGGAGATAACCGCCATTGTCAACTCCCCGAAAGTTGCATAAAAAATATATATAAAGAATTGTTATGTCCCGTAAAGCACGTTGCGACAAGGCAAACTATATCCAAGTGAATGGGGTAGTCATTGTTTTGCTTGCCATGCTACATCATGAGTCAGCTTTTTGAAGGAGGTGGTGCGGTCGAGATGGAGATAACCGACATTGACAACTCCCAGAAAGTTGTATAAAAAATATATATAAAGGATTGTTCTGTCCCGCCAAGCACGTTGCGACAGGGCAAACTATATCCAAGTGAATGAGGTAGTCATTGCTTTGCTTGCCATGCTACATCATGAGTCAGCTTTTTGAAGGAGGTGGTGCGGTCGAGATGGAGATAACCGACATTGACAACTCCCCGAAAGTTGGATAAAAATATATATAAAGGATTGTTCTGTCCCGCCAAGCACGTTGCGACAGGGCAAACTATATCCAAGTGAATGAGGTAGTCATTGCTTTGCTTGCCATGCTACATCATGAGTCAGCTTTTTGAAGGAGGCGGTGCGGTCGAGATGGAGATAACCGACATTGACAACTCCCCGAAAGTTGCATAAAAATATATATATAAAGGATTGTTCTGTCCCGCCAAGCACGTTGCGACAGGGCAAACTATATCCAAGTGAATGGGGTAGTCATTGCTTTGCTTGCCATGCTACATCATGAGTCAGCTTTTTGAATGAGGTGGTGCGGTCGAGATGGAGATAACCGACATTGACGACTCCCCGAAAGCTGTATAAAAATATATATAAAGGGTTGTTCTGTCCCGCATAGCACGTTGCGACAAGCAAACTATATCCAAGTGAATGAGGTAGTCATTGGTTTGCTTGCCATGCTACATCATGAGTCAGCTTTTTGAATGAGGTGGTGCGGTCGAGATGGAGATAACCGACATTGACAACTCCCCGAAAGTTGTATAAAAAATATATATAAAGGATTGTTCTGTCCCGCCAAGTACGTTGCGAAAGGGCAAACTATATCCAAGTGAATGGGGTAGTCATTGCTTTGCTTGCCATTCTACATCATGAGTCAGCTTTCCGAAGGAGGTGGTGCGGTCGAGATGGAGATAACCGCCATTGTCAACTCCCCGAAAGTTGCATAAAAAATATATATAAAGAATTGTTATGTCCCGTAAAGCACGTTGCGACAAGGCAAACTATATCCAAGTGAATGGGGTAGTCATTGCTTTGCTTGCCATGCTACATCATGAGTCAGCTTTTTGAAGCAGGCGGTGCGGTCGAGATGGAGATAACCGACATTGACAACTCCCCGAAAGTTGCATAAAAATATATATATAAAGGATTGTTCTGTCCCGCCAAGCACGGTGCGAAAGGGCAAACTATATCCAAGTGAATGGGGTAGTCATTGCTTTGCTTGCCATTCTACATCATGAGTCAGCTTTCCGAAGGAGGTGGTGCGGTCGAGATGGAGATAACCGCCATTGTCAACTCCCCGAAAGTTGCATAAAAAATATATATAAAGAATTGTTATGTCCCGTAAAACACGTTGCGACAAGGCAAACTATATCCAAGTGAATGGGGTAGTCATTGTTTTGCTTGCCATGCTACATCATGAGTCAGCTTTTTGAATGAGGTGGTGCGGTTGAGATGGAGATAACCGACATTGTCAACTCACCGAAAGTTTCATATAAAAATATATATAAAGGATTGTTCTGTCCCGCCAAGCACGTTGCGACAGGGCAAACTATATTTAAGTGAATGGGGTGGTCATTGCTTTGCTTGCCATGCTACATCATGAGTCAGCTTTCCGAAGGAGGTGGTGCGGTCGAGATGGAGATAACCGACATTGACAACTGCCCGAAAGTTGGATAAAAAATATATATAAAGGATTGTTCTGTCCCGCCAAGCACGTTGCGACAGGGCAAACTATATCCAAGTGAATGGTGTAGTCATTGCTTTGCGTGCCATGCTACATCATGAATCAGCTTTCCGAAGGAGGTGGTGCGGTCGAGATGGAGATAACCGACATTGTCAACTCCTCGAAAGTTGGATAAAAATTATATATAAAGGATTGTTCTGTCCCGCCAAGCACGTTGCGACAGGGCAAACTATATCCAAGTGAATGGGGTAGTCATTGATTTGCTTGACATGCTACATCATGAGTCAGCTTTCCGAAGGAGGTGGTGCGGTCGAGATGGAGATAACCGACATTGTCAACTCCCCGAAAGTTGCAAAAAAATATATATATAAAGGATTGTTCTGTCCCGCCAAGCACGTTGCGACAGGGCAAACTATATCCAAGAGAATGGGGTAGTCATTGCTTTGCTTGCCATGCTACATCATGAGTCAGCTTTTTGAATGAGGTGGTGCGGTCGAGATGGAGATAAACGAAATTGACAACTCCCCGAAAGTTGTATAAAAAATATATATAAAGGTTTGTTCTGTCCCGCCAAGCACGTTGCGACAGGGCAAACTATATCCAAGTGAATGAGGTAGTCATTGCTTTGCTTGCCATGCTACATCATGAGTCAGCTTTTTGAAGGAGGCGGTGCGGTCGAGGTGGAGATAACCGACATTGACAACTCCCCGAAAGTTGGATAAAAAATATATATGAAGGATTGTTCTGTCCCGTCAAGCACGTTGCGACAGGGCAAACTATATCCAAGTGAATGGGGTAGTCATTGCTTTGCTTGCCATGCTACATCATGAGTCAGCTTTCCGAAGGAGGTGGTGCGGTCGAGATGGAGATAACCGACATTGTCAACTCCCCGAAAGTTGCATAAAAAATATATATGAAGTATTGTTATGTCCCGTCAAGCACGTTGCGACAGGGCAAACTATATCCAAGTTAATGGGGTAGTCATTGCTTTGCTTGCCATGCTACATCATGAGTCAGCTTTTTGAATGAGGTGGTGCGGTCGAGATGGAGATAACCGAAATTGACAACTCCCCGAAAGTTGCATAAAAATATATGTATAAAGAATCGTTATGTCCCGCCAAGCACGTCGCGACAGGGCAAACTATATCCAAGTGAATGGGGTAGTCATTGCTTTGCTTGCCATGCTACATCATGAGTCAGCTTTTTGAAGGAGGCGGTGCGGTCGAGATGGAGATAACCGACATTGACAACTCCCCGAAAGTTGCATAAAAATATATGTATAAAGAATCGTTATGTCCCGCCAAGCACGTCGCGACAGGGCAAACTATATCCAAGTGAATGGGGTAGTCATTGCTTTGCTTGCCATGCTACGTCATGAGTCAGCTTTCCGAAGGAGGTGGTCCGGTCGAGATGGAGATAACCGACATTGACAACTCCCCGAAAGTTGCATAAAAAAATATAAAAAGAATTGTTCGCTCCCGCCAAGCACGTTGCAACAGGGCAGATTTTTAGTGATCAGTGTGGCCACATTTATTTACAACGGCAAACAATATAAAGAAGGAGAAAGACTTGCGTTAAAAGAACAAATCTTCAACCCTTTTTGGTCCCAGAGACGAATCTCCCTGAAGGCTCTCAAGCTTTTTCGTTTATAGGCACCGCGAGGGATTCCCCTTTCTCCCTAACCAGCACACACTTAAACCTCGAGGTTACAGAGGTTGTTACGTACACACCGGGGGGCGTAGCCAGGGGGGGGGGGGGGGGGGTGCTTATGGGGCTTCAGCCCCCCCCCCCCCCCCCCCCGAAATCCAGCGGACCCTATAATATACACATGCATTTCGACCCCCCCTCCCCTTCCCCTCTCCGCACACCAAGTCATGGACATTTGTCACCAGACACATACAACCCGAGTGCCTACGTGAGCAAGCTCCGCTGCTTCATGGCGAGGTGCGCTCAAGTGTCCTATCTCACGGTAGAGCACATGCCCAGATCAAGGTACATTTCGAGTACGTGCGTGAGCGGGCACGTGTCTGGTGGCGGGCTACGTTTAAGTGTAATATTCCATGCGTACCGAAAGAACAAAAGAAACAACAGCCGACTGCGTCATTCACAGCTAGTAATACAATACTCCGTGAGAAACGTAGCACAGTCCTCGGAGAGGAGTGTCGTCGTCGGAAGACCCGTAGAATAGAGCTCGATCGCTTCAAAGGGAAGCTTACTTAAAGTTTAGACACCACGCTCTTCGGTACAGTAAAAATCGAAAAAAATATAAAAAAAAAAATCTAACTTAACCATGCGTTACCCACCTTATCTGATCGGAGCCTACAAAAATATTACATGAAGTTTCTCACATAATAAAATTTTGTTCACATGTTACCTTACTAGAGATTTACAGCCGCATTTTCTTGAAATATCTGTGCTGAATTCACATTAAACGAAAAATATGTGTATTAAAACAATATTCAAATTCAAAGTGCAGTTCGTTTTAATATTTGCTTTTGATTCGGAAAAGAGAAAGTGTGTATTCGCACTCCTCTTCAAAATATTGGGGGTAGAATACTTTCCAACTGCTGCATATTATGCAATTTTTGGGCACAAACGTGGCCACAGCATACAAGAAATGCGTTTTCTCTGACACAGTAAAAGAAGTTGTTCGCCAGGGGCCCTAATTCCACACATTGTGTGCACTAAACATTGTTATAATGTATCATATGAAAAGACAAGATAAACACTAAACTTAAAGGCAAACTAAACTCAAAATCCAGTGTCATATATCTAAGGTGCAATATATGGCGCAGAGATTCCGAAGAGACTGCCAGCAGATCAGTTGCCCACAATCTGCATAGCTTTGCAGTTTGAACACAAAATGCATTCAACTTCAGAGTAGAAAGGCCAGCAGTGGCTTCTTGAAAGCCGACCAGCAAAAATCGACTTCCGACTGGAAGAAAAGTTTTCCCAGTGTCCTTCTCTCTATTCTTCCTCTTTGCCTGAAAGTGGGAACAAGAGATTATTTCCTCTTACTGGAACAAAAAAAAAAGAATATCTAGCATTTTCCTCGCTTCCAGCTGTGCTTCGGGGTTTAGTTTGAAGGACCTACGCGTTAAGGTGTCCAAACCCCGGCCCGCGGAGGTTTTCCGACCGGCCCGTGGTTGGATAGAGTGACCTTAGGTTGGCCGTGGTCCTTCCCTTGAAGCCCGGCCCGCTTCCAGCAGGCACCCTGCTACCGGCACAGGGCTGCCAACACGGAAAGTCAAAATTTCCCTAGCGGACGCCTGAAATTTCCCTATTTGTGCCGAAATTTCTTTTGCTTGGCCAAATAATTATATAATGCTAAATATTCGTTGCTTTCTGCATCACATTCATTTTTACTATGAGAAATATATTATATGCTAAGCGCAAGTTCGTCTGCTCCTTGTACAAAGGGGTGCGATGATAGACCTCAAGGAATCTAGCATTGAGTTCTGCCGCGGTGCATTCTGGTACCTGTAGTTCTCCCAGTTTTCCGGCCGCGTCAATGCGCATTGTACGCCCGGCGTTTGGAAATTTTCGGGTTAGCACGCGGCTTTTAGCCGGATGCCTACTCTTGGTTTTCAATAGGTGGCTTCACCTGTTGTGTGCCACGGAGCTATAATAACAGCACCAGGCAAAAAGGCCTCGGATATTATGTCTTCCCGAAAGAAAGAAGCACGGCAAAGAAAGTTAGACAGAGCCGGACAGAGCGGCAGGAAAAATATCGTTTTACAATTTTTTTGGCCATTTGCTTCATAATTTATATCCACGTTATTTTCACGTCAGCTAAAATGAGTAAGATTACAGGGCACGCGACATAGAGTGTGCCGAAGTAATCTCTCTGAGCATTTGCTCCGTAGCGCTCTATCCTTTGGTCTATCTCAAATATGACCTGCCGTTTTTAATAGACTTTTTTCTCTATGTATTTTAGTGCTTATAACCGTTATTGCGACAACATATTTCAAGCAAACCGTGCTTCAAAAGATCAGTACGATCACTAAAAAAAAAAGCAGCGATTCCCGATATGCATCACATCAAATAAAACTTTTTTCGAAAGAAGTCTTTTTTTTTCTCTCGGACAAGCATGAAAACATTAGATAATGCAATTTAGAAGTGCGACACTTACCGATAAAAATGAAACAAACGAACCTCATCCATTTTGTGGTGGTCTATTAGGCTTACGTTATCGATCCATTCTGCATTAACACCAATCGAGACCGCAGAAGAAAGCTTCTCGCGTCGGGCGACTGTTAGCGTTCGGAGCTTGCGCAAACAAAATAAAACGGAATAGAAACTGCAGACGAAAAATCATCTCCACCCTCAGCTTTCAGGTATCTAGCATGGTTGCTCCTTGACAGATGTCAATTGTTAGGGTGCGTCAGGCATGGCCTTTCTATAGATCGTTTATTCTTTGTGTGCGGCCTTCTCCCGCAGTTCATCTGTACCCTGTCGCACGGGCTGTAAACCAGAATGAAACAACTTTTAGAAAACTATCGCTCACCGAGAAAGCCTATTTAGCTCCTCTTACTTCATTGTTGACTAAACGTTATGCACGAGACTGATAACTATCAGGCTCAGTTTTTCACCAACACATTTGATGCTGTTTCTCGAAACCGAGTTGATGGTCCCTCGAATTTTCTGGTTTGCCATTGCACAAGATGTTCACTTGTCTCCAAGTTAATTAAGAAGTCCGAGCAGCCAGTATGCTCGAGGAGTGGTGTCGTTTAAGGTGCCTTCATGTGCGCTTCGGAAAGGGTGATGCCAGCTGCCTGTTTTCCTTTCCCACACCCTCGTCCACTGCCATTTTGTTCCTCATTGTTTCCCGTTCCTAAAGGACTTTGCCACATCGTAATTAATGTGGCGAAGTGATCGTGTCAAACAGAAGTGTGCCTGGCAGTGTCTGGAGTCACCGTATGTACAGAGTGTTACATATTAAGTTGGATTTAATGATTTGTTTTTATTTTTCTTTATACTGAGAACCAAATGTACCACTGTAGTTTACTACTCAACTGCTTTAAACTAAACTATTTTAACCTTATTTTTACCAGGATCCACCAATTGGCATTATTGGGCCCTTATTGTGAGGGGCGAAAGAAGGCAGTTAATTATGGATCATTAGCCCCACCAAGCAGTGGACCATCAACCACTCACGTCTCTCGTAAGGGCGCTGGTGCCGCGCCTATGTGAGTATTGCGTGAAATACATCACATACCGAGACGCATTTGGATAGCTGCTCAAATATGTTCACAGAGTGATCAACTGAGAAAGCAGCGTTGAAGTCAAATTGGTGCAGGAAAGGCTGGGCAATCTCCTTTCATTGATGCACATTGTACGAAGCTCAAGGTGAAAAGAGTGCTTTTTTTGCCATCGAAATATTTAAGTAAAAGCGGTTAATATGTGTCTATTTTGAAAAACAGTTTTGGCTTTATATTTCAAGTTCAATGTTCAATAAACAGTTTAGACCTAAGCTCAAATTTATTCGTCTTTTTTATTTAGTTAGTTTGTTTTTGTTTTGTTTTTTTTTTTTTTGCCCAACACCCACTGGCACTGGTTTCAACTGCGACGCGTATTTCTGACATCTGAGAGGCGTCAATACCTAAGCGTGATGAAAACGCAGGCTATAATAAGCTTGTAAACGCTGGTCCCCTTCAAGCCTTCCAAGCGCTACGCCGAAGCGCGGCTTTTGCTTAGTAATTCTAGGCATGAAAAACTCCCACGCTTAGAACAAGCGTGTAAAAAATCGCTTTGCATCATGGTTGCTAAGCGTGAAATTTTGTAGCGTGAGCTACACTGGCCGAGGTTGTGCAGTTTCGTGTGGCTCGCATAATAAGCCGTGCTCCGTGCTGCGCATGCGCGAGGAGCACTGACGTCCCACGGCGCACAGCTGGCGCGCCAAAGCCGCCGCCGCCGCGCGCTCCGCCGCTGCCGCGCTTGCCTCGCAGGTCTGCGCATTCCAGAGGAGTGACGTCATAGCCGCGGCAGACGCACTGGCGCCACCGCATGCCCAGCTGTGCGCCTCCGTTGCGCAGTAGCCAAGTCCGACGCTGCACCGGAGCCGCTTGATAGCGCCTCTCATTTTGTGCGCGTAAGCTCACGCTACGTATATCCTGGCATAGCCGAGCTAAGCCACCGCAATTTTTTAGTGTTTAGCGCACCGCAGCGGCCTCCCGTCTGCTTGAAGTCAATCAAAAATACGAATTTAAGTTTTTTTTTTTTTTTTTTTTTATTTTATGACGGGCAGCAAGTTTCTTATTGAAACAACATAATTATTTTACTAAATAAAAAGTTAATGAAACATTTAGTAAATTATTCCACTTATTGTGGCAGTTATTCTTCTATATTATAACGTCTTGTATATCAAGATACGTGCCTTATTGTTTTCTTCGTCCTCCTTCTATGTTGTTTACTAGAGTACGAGAGGTCTATTAAACAAAGCCCGATCGTTAGCACGTTAGCACGAACGCAAAAATCACAGGAAGGTGCACAACGAGCAATGGTGAATATCGCTGGACATTTTTATTTTATCATTCACACCATTCACATCCACACTAGAGAAATTTGTGTGATCTTCACTTGTCTTTCTGAATCACTAACTCTACAGGTTCTGGTTCCTCTGTCGGAATTACGATTGAGCATTTATCCGCATCGTACATTTGGAATTTCATTTTTCCGCAGAGAATTTCGTAGAGGAAGAGACAGCAGGGAGTCGGCTCTTGGCCGGCGGTCGACGTTGGGGCCCAAATCTCGCACCCTGGAGAAAAAAATAAATATCGAGGTTTTACATTGCAAACCCCGTGAGACTATGTGTAACTGCCTAAAGTCTCCAGAGGAAGGGGCCATTGAAAGTTTAAACGCATATTGCGCTCCGAAAGTCGAAACGAAACTTCTACGCCACAAAAGTGGTCATTGGCAACGAGACGAACAATGGCGTAATTACTGTGTAATCATTTTTTCCTTTCACCATAACAAATCGCTCATAAAATAGAAATTGCGCAAGTGCTGAAGTCATCCGACGCTCCCCTGTGCCAGCGATCACTATAAACACGTTTAGTTTATGTCACTTATACTTGATTAAAATAATTTTGAGCACTATTTTGTAAAAAACATCAGAAAATCAGAGTGCATTGCCTACGATAAGTTGTCTACAAGACGTGAAAAGTAGTTTGAAATGTAAAAATTACCTCATCACCTCGCGGTCGACCCCTGTCTGAGAAGAGGGAAGAGGGAGGGTCACCAAATTTAGTGAAGCCCCCCCAAAAAATCGACCTCGAAGCTCGACACTGATTGGCTGATTCCGGTGAGTATGGGCAGTTCTGAAAAACCGCCAGGCTTTAAAACTCGACTATACTTCGTTTCAGGCTAGGTCCGAGCGCGGCCGATGTTATGAGCCGAAGGGCCAATCAGACAGCGAAAGAGGCACAACGTCATGGCGTGCTCTCTGCAGTTGATAGGACCAGCCGGTATTCGCCGTCTCTCTGTGTGTGCTCCTCCGCCGGCTAGTCCTATCACGGGCAGACAGCACGCGGACGCTGCGCTTTTTGCGTTGTTTGATTGGCCCTTCGGGTCATAACATCGGTCGCGCTCGGACCGAAGCTGAAACGAAGTATAGCGCTAGGATCTTCATTCCAGGGACTGCTATCAAGTTTATTATGCCACGTGTTAAGTTTTCTGACGAAGAGCGCCTTGAGTGTATATACCAGGGGTGGCCAAACCGCGGCTCGCGAGCCGCATGCGGCTCTTTGCTGGTCCAAGTGCGGCTCGCGGATCCCTCGTAAGGGGACCCCCCCTCCCCCCCTTCCCGCATTTCCCCAGGAAAAAAAGAAGGAATTTCAGGCAGAATGAAGTACGGCTCGCGGTTTGGCAGCCTTGTACCTCCATACGTACTGTCGTACAGCCTTGTGCACTCATACGTACAGTATGAGTGCACAAGGCTGCACTCATACTGTACGTATGAGTGATTGCTCAGTATGAGTGCACAAGGCTGCACTCATACTGAGTATGAGTATGACTGAACAAAATTTAAACTTGCCCCCCGCCCCCCCCCCCCCCCCCCCCCCCCCCCCCCCGTGGCTTTTAGAAGTTTCGTAATTCCGTTTGCGGCTCTTAGGCCTGGTAGGCGCCAGGTTCGGTAACGTTCCAGAGCGATAGCGGAACGTTTTACGTGTACAACACAATTGCCTAGCAGTTTGCTATACATTTTTTAGATGCAATCATATTGTAAGCTTCATCATTCGCAGGGGTCATTTTGCTCTTCCTCGTGATTGGCTGCCTGAGTGTTTCGCAGGAAAGTGAACGAGCCCCTACCCTGGTTGTCCCCAATTTAGCGTTACGTAAGACCCGTGACACATCATTTTAGGTATTTTTCAGGCACGTCTTGTTTCAAGGCATCTTCTCCAAAGGACTATTATAAAATATTGCCATGACCAATCAACACTCTTAGTGCCCTTTTCGCACTACCTTTACGTATGCAGGAAACATATTTCGAACAGTGAACACATCCGGTCCACTAAATCAAAATATTCTGGCGTGCCTAGTTGGTTATACAGACTAAATTACAAATAGCGCTCAGACAAGGACAGACGAAAAAATTGGCAGGATAGTGCCTGTCCTGTCCATTTCTTCGTCTGTCCTTGTCTTAGCGCTATTTGCAATTTAGTAAGAGGGTCTACTAAAACCTGTTGAAAAATCTGCAAAACAAATAACATTTCAGATCAATTGTTTTTTTTTTGTTTTTTTTTTGCTACGTTTGATTGCGGTTTGCGTTTTTCAGACTACTTCATTCTGATTTTCTTTTCTTTTTTTTTTTGCGGATATAGTCTGCAAGGGGGCAGAAAAGAAGGCATGGTGCGTAACGTAGTTTCTGCCGCCTTCAGTAGAGCGTGCTCAAAATAACGGGGTCCTAAAGATAATAAACAAAACTATGAGCACAATCGGAGAAACAAGCCAGCAAAAACATCAGATACCTAATAGTCATTCAATAAAGGAGCATTATAAAACTATGCAATTGACACAAATTTGTACATTCTAGTTGACCCGACTATCAAAACAAAATGTGAAAAGAGTATATACAATTTCATAATATTCCTAGATACACAAAATCAAAACTAACAATAACTAAATAAACGAACCAAAGCTAAACGACGTGAAAAATTAAGTGGTTATTTTGTAAATGATAAAAAAAAAGAAATTAGTTTAACTAATTTACCCTCAGAAGGAAAAAAAATATACTTGGCTTCACAAGGATGAGAATACTACCGGGTGTGCGGGGATCTATTCACCAAAAATATTAATAAGTGCATTAAAGGGAGCGCCGCCCAGCTGGAATCCAGGCATTATAAGTGAATTTTAGAAACATTTGTTTTGTATATTTTACGACGCTGAATCGCAATATAAATAACTGTTTTCCAGCCTCTTACCACCACTCATGTAGCTTGACCGAACCACGGAGCACTTTGAGTAATCCGAAAAAATAAGCGTATAACGCCTCTCTTCAGCTCTATTATCTGAAAGAAAAAATAATAATGTAGGTTTTATACACTTTACAGAATATAAGGCCATGGTGCAGAATAAACCATGATTGATGCTTGACACTACAAAAATGTATTTCATGCCCGGCTATTCTGCCTGAAGATATATATATATATATATATATATATATAGAGAGAGAGAGAGAGAGAGAGAGATACAGAGTGTTTCAGAGAACGCAGGCCAAATCGCTCCTCCAAAAAGTACTTATCACAACGAAAAAAGGCTTGTGGCGTTTTGGTCCTGGGCCAGGGGCCCATTTAGGAAAATTATTAAAGTCCCGGATAATTAACTTGTTAATTATTTTCGCGTAATCAACTTTTTGAATATTGTGTTTAAGGGCATGGTTGTAATTAGGGAATTGCTCACCATCATCGGAAACCATTAAACCAACAAATTGCAGAACGATAGAAGGCACGCGAAGCATTCTACGGCTTTTTGAAACACCGCACAAATTCGACCGGTGTTTCAGTTTCGGTTTGTTATCGGAGCGCATTTCCGCCCCGACGGCACCGCGCCCCGCGAAAGAGATAGTGCAACCAACCTCTGTTGCACTGTCATCGCGCGACGCAGCAGAGTCTGGTTGCACTATCTCTCCACGGGGCGCGGTGCTGCCGGGGCCGAGATGCGCTCCCATAACAAACAGAAACTTAAAAACCCGTCGAATTTGTGCAGTTTTTTTTGAAAGCCGTGAAATGCTTCGCGTGCTTTCTATCGTTCTGAAATTTGTTGATTTAGTGGTCTTCGATGATGCTGAGCAATTTTCTAATTTAAACCATGCCCTTAAACACCATATTAAGAAAGTTAATTAGACAAAAATAATTAACAAGTTAATTATCCCCGACTTTAATAATTTCCCTAAATGGGCCCCTGGCCTAGGACCACAACGCCACAAGCCTTTTTTCGTTGCGATGAGTAGTTTTCGCAGGAGCGATTTGGCCTGCGTTCTCTGAAACACCCTGTATATACATCTATTTTTTACCACAAACGAAAGTTCGATGTGCGTTACTTGTACAGCGTAATATAGCAGGTATTTTATGTTATTGTCCTAATAGGAACATCTAACGATTCAGTTTTTATTGACATTATCTAGCACAAATGAACAAAGTTTACTCACTTTTGGCGCTTTTAATTGAAAGAATGTTGGGTGCCTGATAGCCGTGGTAGGTTATCAGTTCAGCGTGCCTTGTCATATTTACTCTGTGCGATTTTAATGAAATTCAATGTATCAAAAAAACGAAGGAATGTGACTTGATATGTGCAGACTTGTACGTAATCCGTTACAAGTAACGAAATTACTTGTAATCCGTTACATCTATCGGTACTTTAGTAACGGAATAATTACATATCTGCTAGGGGATACGGCCCATTCGTCACATGTCGATTCGTCATAGGGCAACTGGTGACAGGCCCGTTCGTCACAGCGGAACATTGGTCATAGGGTGATTCGTCACGCTGGCAGTTCGTAACACAATGACTTCGAGATTGATGTTCTTGAAAAAAAAAAGTTCACTTTTTTTTTTCTATCTTGTTTTCTTAGGAAAGTTACGAAAGGTGGCCACTAATTAAATCCGTACAAGGCCAGTGACGTTGACTACGGGAAACAAAAGTATATCCCAATGACCCCAAGTTAAGGCAGCATGCAGCCTTTAGCCTGCATGTTGTCTTATCGGGGTCATCTTTCTTACAAAAGAACTTCGAGAACATAAAGTTCACAAAATAAAAAAGCCCACCAAACGCGATTCTTTTTTTTTTTTTTTCTTTGTGCCCCGTTTCAGGGCTTATTATGCCGGTTGCCCTCCGATTATAAAAATATCACTCTCGATTTCTAAATGGAAGTAGTTACTACTAAGAGAGGTGGCGATATGCTTCTTCACGAACGACATTTCTACACTTGCATTAAGGTTTACGAAACTACGTTGTATTGGGCCTGCCGGCGAAGAGGAGTTTGTAAAACTAAAATAGTCACCGATCACGCTAAGACCCGTGTAATCTCTTATTCAGGAGACCATACGCATGCATTTGACAACACCAAGATAAACTTGCTTGGGTTCGTGATCAGATGAAGGAAAAAGCTGGTATGTACCAAAATCTGTTCCTGCTCTTATATTCCCAAAACAAGTCACTAATGTCCTTTATTCCAGTGGAAGGCCGTCTAGCACCACACCAAATACTTCTGGCTGCGGTTGCCCGTGTCAGTGACGACACTGCTTTGCAGATTCCCGCACCGCCAACACTTCGGCGCACCATTCGCAAGCAAAGGCAGCGGTGGAATTTCGAGTACAGCGTATCATCTTGCAGAGCCGACATACGATCGAATGCCCACAGAGTTCAAAGTAAAGTGTATTGCAGCGCAAAATCACAGTGCGCGACATATTATGATAATAATGACTGTTTTACCTGCATGCAGACCACAGCCAAAGGAGACTCCTTTCTCCTCCACTATAGCGGAGAGGGCGACGGCGAAAGAATCCTGATCTTTGCTACCGAGCGCAACTTGAGCTGTCTGGCTCAGGCGACTATGGTTCGCGGACGGGACCTTTATAGTGACCCCGGCACAGTTCTATTTACTAACTGTACACGGAGCATGCCACAGTCAACGGCGTGGTAAAGCCAATGGTTTACGGCTTGCTGCCCAACAAATCTGAAGCTACCTACAAAAGGTGAGCATTCAAGAGCTCGGTGGTCCTATTATTGGATACGTGTTCAAACACTTCAAAATATGTTCGCTCGTTTTAAGGTTTTTCGACGTCGTTCTGAGTCACATGCCAACTGCCTTGAGGTGGCTTACACGGACTTCAAGATAACGACCATAAACGATACAGGGATGCTTTTTTCACTTATCACAGTCGGTGTATAAGAAGGTGTGCTCCAGTGGTCACCAGAGTCGCTACAATTCAGATGACGAGTTTGCTGTTCTGGTATGCGGCATTCTATTTATATGTCTTAGTGTTGTATTCAGGTAAGCCAATTGGTTACTTTATTTCTTGTTGATTTTCAAATGGGAATGCATCCAGCATTGGCGTTCTTGCTGATCGCCGACATTCCCCAGGCCTTCAAGGAACTTCTCGAGGTTTTCCCCACCGATGCCTCACTCGTGGCGGACTACTTCGAGGACGTGTATATCGGGAGACCCCGTCGAAACGGCTTGTCGTCGGCCACGTCCCCTCCTCTGGTTTGGTCAGTCAGAGAATCAACACTAGCAGAAAGGCCAATAAGGACGAACAACAGCATCGAAGTGTGGCTCCGGGGACTGCACGTAAGAACTGACCTAATCCTCTGAGAACTTGGATGTTTTCTGTAGTACATTTTTGCACTTATGGCTCAAAATTTCAGTACGGTGCCCACTCAAAAAGCTCTCTCCACGAGTGTGTGTGTTCTTTTTTTTATTTTTATCCTTAACAGAGAGGAAGCTGGCTCAAGCAGAGAGCGGCACGACATCTTCGAGGGTGTCCAAGACGCACGACGACAGCAGCCGGCGTCTTCAAATCATTGTGAGCCGCTACAATGGTCGCAATCATCTAGAAACCCTGAGGAATGCATCAGCTCGGAATATCGCTTTTTAATTTTTTTTTATTTGCTCAATAAATTTGTTGTTTTCTAAGTACAACGATGACTTGTCTGGATGTTCCCTCTCTTCAGCAAAATTTAATATACCGTACTAATTTATATGTTGGGCAAATTCAAATATCCGGTTCGCACAGTGACAAACGTTCCTAGGGACAAATTCCCCTATGACGAATGTTCCGCTGTGACGAACGGGCCCATTACCAGTTGGCCTATGACGAATGCGCACATGACAAACGGGCCTACACCCATCTGCTAGAGTAATTTTAAAGTAATTCCCTTACATATTTTACGTAACGGATTCCTTGTAATCCGTTACATTTTTTTTAGGACCAGCCCCCCCCCCCCCCCCCTTCTTAAAGAAAAAGTCGTTTTCTTCTTGGTAAAGTTGAGCTCAGTGACACTATCACGCGAATTGACCAGCGCAAAGGGAGGCTTGGCACTCTTCAGTTCCGCAAAGCCTTTTTCTTTTTTTCTGCAACACCAAGCCCCTGAACCTAACAACAATGTCAAAAGATCCAAATAAACATTTCTACAAAAAAAAAAAGGGGGAGAGGGAAGGAAGTTATGTCCATTTTTTTTTTTAGTGTCTTTGTTTTTTCTTTGCGATCGAAGGCGGGGAGAGGAAGACGCCAAGGAATTGTATGCCTCCTCGAGAAGTTCAAGGCGCTAAGTGCACAGACAAGAATTAACAATGTCGCTCTCAGTTATAGTGACTAGGATCATTTTCATAATGTCACAACACGAGGCAACGCGCCGTCTACCCTAAAATCCACTAAAAGAGATGTGATAATATGTGACGGTGTTATTGCCACAAGCATCCTCGTTCGTTGATGCTCACTTATCATCTTTTAGAAAACAGGATGTAGTTTTTTTCCTGCTTCTTTCACCTTATTTGACCATGTTTTGAAAGCTATTTACTTTTTTTGTAGTCCAACATTTAGGCTTGGCCCACTTTATTTGTGAATTGCAGCCAGGTTATCTGCATCTCAGTTACCCTTTTTGTGAGTCAGCTTTTTGCGAGCACTTCGAAAATGGTAACAGTCTTCCTTTTTTCTTCTTCCTGTTTTTTACCCCAGCAGGACGCATCTTTTCTCAAGCAGATAGTTTTACAAATAAAACATAATGGTGGCTAACGTAGACTTGATATTCTGGGCTTGAGGAGAGAGTGAAACTCGTGAGTGGGGCCATTGCGAGGCTTACTTAGTTCTCTGCCCTTCGCTGCCCGTGGCATCAGCGGACGTCTATCTGGAGAACACCGGAGTAAACTGCAGTCGGTCCGTGCTCCGTGCGGACCGACTGCAGTTTACTCCGGCACCAAGAAAGGTACACATGGCAAACGAGCGTTCACATTTCCTTGTTTTAACCAACGTTCTAATTAATTGTTGTTATGAGTGTCCTGTTGTTTTCTTCTCTATTACTTATATTTAAATATTGGAAACTTTTTTTGTAATTCACCAACGTCTCAACCGAGGCTCGACCTGTTCAGAACCAAAGGAAGAAGAATATCGAGCCAAACCTTATTTGTTATTTAATTATCACCTTACTGTTACCAACTCTACTAAAACTCTCAAATATCCGGCAACGGCTGCAACGGCGAAGCTTAGCTCTATCTTCGAGGTAAATAGTACTTTCATTGATTCGATGAAAGAGCTCATTGAAGAGCATAAAACATTCATGAGGCACAACATGGCACTCCCATCCAGTGCCTCAATTCAAATGGTGTTCAGCGTAGCAGTCGACACATTGACTAAGAAATAACACAAAATGTCTGACGAATCTTCCGAGAGTCAGCTATTGCTCAAAATACGCAAGGTCAATAAATGGAACAGGTGGCAACCATAAGAACTTGAATAACCTTTTTCCCTTTGTTTCTTAATTGAGGAAAATATTGTTGAAAGTAACGCCACGAAAGTAACGGATTACTTTTGGGAGTAACGGTCACTTACATTTATGGGAGGGTAATTGTAATTGTAATAAATTACAATCTAGCCTTGAGTAATTGTAAATGTAATTCCTTACAATTTTTCAGTAACGTGTACAAGTCTGGATATGTGTACTTACTCTTCGCCAGTGGTTTTTTTTTTATATCCCAGTACTAGCTGTATTGAGCTTGCAGCTGAACCTTCTGGATTTATAGGTATTAAATAAGGGCAGTTCCCATTATTACCAAATAAAGCATCTGTTAAGTAGGATCTATATGTAATGTAAGTTCTCTCTCCAGTGAAGATCACCTGAAAAAAGTAAGGTAAAATAGCTTAGCCGGTTTAGTTTCCGTTTTCTTTGGCTATTATTGATCGTCCATTTACGTATCATGACTAGAAAAGAATCGGACCAAAAGTAAGACAGGGACAAAAACACAACGCAATAGATTTGGGACCAGTTGTTCACGAACAAGTAAGGTAGTACTACAATACCAATAGTAAGTTAAATAATTAGGTGAAATCGCGCTTCTGTTTTTCTTTTTCAAATATGTCACTACTTAAAATAAATCGGAATTAAATCTGTATATGAGAAGAAAGATTGCTGGTCTTAGAAGATTATTAATGTGGGCTCGTTCTGAGCATGCGCTTTAAACATCACCCTCACTTATGACGTTTAGTGAATATCCCAATATAGAGATCAATGATATCCCCTATTCGCGGAGAGAAGTATGGGTATCGCCGCCTGGTGGAATTGTTTCACAGCCCAGAGTGAAGATACTTTAACTTCTCTGCTGGTGCAAGCACGTGCGATGCCAGGCTTCTATGCGCTATGAAAACTAAAACATAACCGCGTACGTAGCATGGTGCGGAAAACACAAGCTCGAGGGGGGGGGGGGGGGGGGTGGCTGATAACAGAAATTTAAAGCGCTAATGGGCCGCAGCTTAGTATTGACCAGCTCTTGTGCACACATCATCGAAACAAAAACGAATCAAGAAATAATATTGAGGTGATCATGAAACCAATTCTCATTCGCCATCGATTTTCAAAAATTACAGCGCCCGATGAAATACAGTGTCATGACCGCCATTAGTTTCTCGAAAGTAAAACTGTTTTTGGGGCCACCAGAAGGTACTGAATTTTTAAAAGGGGTTATAGGCCAAAGCGGTCATTTAAAAAGAAATTGAAGTTCAGTAGCTTACTAACTTTTATCGAGTAATGCATATATTTAATTTGTGAATTTAGAGGTATGGTTCTAATTGAAAACTTTCTGGGCGTCATCGAAAACCACTAAATCGACTCATTATAGGAAGATAAAAGGCACGTAGAGCATTTTAAGGCATTCCGAAGAAACACTGAACTGGAACGGGTTGCTATGATTCGGTTTTCTAACGGATGGCATCTTTGATCCAGCCATGATGTGCTGATGACTTGCATATTTAGATTGAACATACGCAAATATGTATTAGATAAACCACCGAAAAATAACCAGTGTGTGCTTGCTTGACAAACGAACTACTATTATTTATGTAGGACAAAACATTTTCTGCATCGGGCATTATTCACTTACCTTCGACATGTTCTGACTTTCACTTGCATTCACATTAAAATAGAAAGGACTTTTTTGTCCTTCCATAACCTTAATTATCGTCCCTCGAGCGTGAAAAGATCCCACGACGCCTGATGCCAACGCAAAAGGCAGCAGGGAGCTCAGGCTTGTACTTTGACTCATGCTTTCTGTGACTGTGGACCCCAACTGAACTGACTGTGCTCCCGAACTCAGAATCCCCCATCTTATATATACTCAACTAATAAAAGTACATTCTGTTTTATTTTATTCTTTTTTTTTATTGTTTGCGCTGCATTCTGTTGGAAGTTACAAAACGATGGAAACCGCATAGTGACGTGCGTTACGAGACATTAGATTCATTTTCCCATTTTATTTTGCCTTTGTGAGTTTCTTTTTTCTTTCTTTTTTTTATGAAATCCAAGTTTTCTTCGTGGCGATGTTTGAGCGCAAGTTTACTTTAGAGGGAATTCTGCTGACGGAATTAAAAGCGCTTTTGAAGTTTTCTTTTTTTACGTTTTCTTTTTTTGTTTTTTTGTTTTTTTTCATGCGCACGTATTAATGTCGTTAAAAGGAATCAGATTCATTGCAGGTGTAGAGTATTAACCATTCAAATGATATCGTAAGAGTATTTTTGTACGCGCTGAGAAGAAATAGGCGCTAAAATGGCCAGTCAAGTATTTAAGTATGAACTCGCGCTGGAGCAACTTAAAGGGATACTGAATCGAAACTTAAAATATACAGAAAACACTTAGAGACAAGTCAAATGGAATCAGATAAACCTGTAATTGATAATCGCATGGTCATATTTCAAGCGGATGGCTGTATTTTTCGTTCTAAATGCCTGGATTTCGGCCAGCGCTTCAAAATCGGCCGTCGAAGAGCGCGATGGAGCTCGGGAGATCCGGCGCGGTCTTGACGTCATCATGCCTCGGAGGGCCAAGCGTACCGTAGTTATGAGTCTTGCCATTTGATGGCGTCAGCGTGTTACAATCTCGCATAGTCGAAGTACCCGAGGGCTGTAGTAGCATATTGCGGAGCCGGCGGAGCGGCTTCAAGTGACTGGTCGCCGACCAACGCGACGCGAGCGGTGGGTAGGTGACATTAATAAGGACGAAGATGCCGCCATGCCGCTACATCGCCAGGCCATGATGGCTGAGAAGCGATTCTGCCTAGAGTCGTATTTGTACGACCCATCTGTGTTGTCTTCATCGTCCGCAACAGGTAACAGAGCTTATTCACAAAACGATCTTACAGCGAAACGTAAGAAAAGTACCGTATTCACGAAGCGAAATTATCGCAAGTTTTTCGCACGCTACGATGAGATCCTACGACCACGCCTACGACAGCTACAAAGCTTTACGCACTTTTTGTGATCAAATTTACATCGCCAGCCACATCGCACGCTTACGTCGTCGCGACGACCAACATGCATTTCTATGTGCTCTCTGTGCGCGTCACGACGAGAGAAAAGAAGAAAAAAATAGTAATTGAAACTGAACGCCGCGGCGGAGACGAACGCAAGAACCACGGATACCTGAAAAAGCTACAACGACAAGGACCCACCGACCAAGCGACCACCGAAGACGGTAGGCTTAGCAAAACACTTTGACGATCCGGGGCAAGACCATCTGCACACGACCGGCTGGCTTGATGAATGGAATACGCCCACGCGACCTTTGTGGACCCTCCTCGTATGAATAGTTTGATCCCTGACCTCTAATTTGGGGTAAGAAGGTCAGTCTTTCCCCCCGTCGTCCCTAGCTTGTTTTCAGATGAAACGGTGACCAAAGTTTCGTCGAAAAAGGAGACACTCCTATAAATTCTATCTCCTTTTTTTTGTGTGTGTTATAGAGCTCAAATAAACGCCATATGAATTGCCTTCGCAACATGGGTACGTACACTTTTGTTTAGATGTCCATTTTATTTCGACATGATACGCCAACACATGTCGAGTTAGTGCAGTTTTTGGGAGCGACTCAATGCCGGTCCAATCTTTTTCTGCCCAGCGTCTCGTCACCATCGAGCTGAGATTGTCTAGAGACCCAGCGGTTCATAAAATCGGTTGTAAAAGACCGTTCCCGAAGCGGCTACCAAGAACGCTGACACTCTTTTACTCCAAACGTATCTTCCTGGACGTTGGCTCTCTCCCGCATCCCCGAAATGCGCCGAAGGGATTTGTTTACATGCGCGCCGCTTTGCGGAGCCGTATGGGCCGTCTCCTTCTAGCAACGATGGTAGTTGTGTTGACTTCTTAGCGATCGAGTTCGTTATCAGTTGCGGTCGACGTAGGCAGCTATCTCGTAATCAGGAAAGGTGGGCGTGCGGGCCCGTTTTAAACAGACATTTCGTAGCGTGAATATTACATCGCACGTAAACAATCTCCAAACCAGCCCAAAGAAACGTTGCCGGAAAGACCACCCGATGCGGTGGCCAACTCTGCTGTTGCTTTCTTCACCAAAACGCCTCGGTACTACGTTCAGGCCTAAGTAATGCCTATGAGTGACCGTACTTCCCGTTGTGGCGCTGCTCTTACGGGCATGTTGTCGTCACGACATTCCATCGAAGCTTCACAGACATCCACGAGGTGGTTTTTGGTTATCGTTTTATTCAGCTTAAAATTAGTTTTCTCGCGTTATCCTACGAAATATTGGTACCGGTGAAGTTTTATTTTAACCCTCTTTATGTTCAAGCAAAGAGATGGGCTCTAGAATTTGGTTTCCGTACCGCTTTAATAGCTACGCTTAAAGTATCCACACCCTATTTCAAGCCAGTTTCTGTGGGCCCACAAGCTCCGCCCATTGGTCAAACTCTCTTAACATAAACAGCTCTGAATCGAATTCAGTGAGAGCGCCTCCTAGAGGGCGATTTCAACAGGCGTTGAAACCTGTATCCAGATAGACTCATGGTATCCAGATAGAGCGACGGTTTGCCATGGTGGCAAATCGTCGCTCTATCTGGATGCTATGAGTCTATATATTGGTTTTCAGCTAATTCAAGTTTATTTACGCAACTCGCGCGAAAAAGTGCTTCACTAAACAAATATACGTCTATGGCTCACCATAGTGCGAACCATACGCTGGACGTTAAACCGCCACGTCACACGACCGCGTGGCTTGTTCCGACACAGACACAACATGGTATACAAACGCCTCAACATGCGTACGCGCGAGCGAACACCAGAATTCAACTTAAGGTTGTTTTATGCTAGATTTCTCCCTAAAGTTACATGAAGACTCGTAAAATCCCAGGAAGCATGAAATCATAAATCGATGTTAAACATCCTGCACTTTAGAGGCAACCAGAAATTTGTAGGTTATGCGGAGAGCAAGTCAATCAAAGCCAATCAGAGCAACACCTAGCTCTGATTGGTTGAAAGGATCGAGTGTAAACCTCAATGCTAGATGTCTTGAGGTTTGCCCACTATTTCTTAATCAGGCAATAAGAACTCGGCGTTGTTCTGACGTCACCGCAACTCCTCCGCAAGAAGCAGACGACTCGCTCCCCGCATTGGTGGCTGACTTTTCTGGTCTAGAAATATTTGCAATGTTGTTCCGTTTGTCGGCGTTCACAGCTGAAGGGACACATGCTTTTCAACGCGCCCAATATGGCGCCCAAGTTCGTCTGCTCCTTGCGCATCTCGTGCGTTTGTTTACCGCTCGAAGACGTCTACGTGCCTTTGTTTCCCCCCGACCTCAACGAATGACGGCGCGCGCTGGGCTGCCTCGTCATCGTGCGTTCCCTACGCGTTATTTCTGTTGTTCTTTCATTGGTACGCCCTTCCTTGCGTTTCGATGCACCATAGACGCATTTGGGAACACCTGCTCGCCATATGACAGTGGCACGAAGACCGATGAACGTGAACAGGGAGTTTGAGGTGCCCACTGCACCTTAGCCTCGGATAGTTCAGAAGAGCTGTCAGTTGCTGCTAAACTTGTAAAGATTATTCCTAACCTTCAATCACAGTGCTAAATTTAATTTATCTCTATTTTGAAACCTTCTTAGCTGAGTACTGAAACAGATGACCAGTTGACTGTACCCTGGAATATTGTAGAAAAATACGCAAGAGTAATGACGAGCTGAAAGCATAATAAAGTCAGATCAAAATCTGAAGAAAACGCTCTGAAAAGGTCTTGGCGCAGTTTTTTTAACAAAGAGGCAGTTGTGAGAAGACAGGACCGGGTGGACTCAACTGACTCCAACCCAATACTCAAGTACTTCTACATTTACGCATTCAGTGAGCGCAGCCAGGGCTTTTTTCGTAAATGGGAGGGGGGGGGGGGGCATAGTTGAGTCATAAGCAGTGGCTGTGTCTTGTATGTGTAAGCTGTGTGCGCGAGGCAAAAGCTACAAGCATGAGAATGTTGCACTGAAAAATTTCTGCACTGCAAAAGTGTGCGTGCTTGGCTGGGATACTGAAGGCTCGGGGCTTGATCTAGTAGCTAATGTTACGCTTGCATTGAAAATGGAATAAACTATAGCAGGACGGTATGACTCTGCCCCCTTCTATGCATAAATAGAGACCGTGTCTGCTCTTCACGAAATAGATCCAATGCAAGATTAAAAGCGCCATTTAGTGTATACTCATGATCACTTACCAAATTTCCGCCATATGGGAAATTCCCGTACCGATGCTTATTTCGCCCGAGAGACAATGGCTCCGTCAGAGTGGGGTTTCACACAGGGCCTATTTTATGCATCTGGGCCAGCATCGTGCAGTTTAACTACAAACAGTGACGGATAATGCATTCTAGGTACCAACCACTTCCGTAGATACGCTGTAGGCAGCATGCAGAGGGTTAAAAGCAGAAGCCCCTGCTGAAAATAAATGCACAGCACACAGAACCGAAACCACTGTGTCAGCAACTTTTAGCCCTCCAAGCTTTGTAACATACGTAGAAGGATATGCCTCGACAGTGCGTTGTCGGTGTCGGACGTGTTCCCTCAAGGACGCCGGCCCTCCTGTGCGAGAGCCAGGCACCTTCCTTCATGCAGGCGGGACAAAAGATGAGCGCTGCAATGTTTTGTAAAGAAACAACAATGCGCCCCCTTTTCCTGCCCCCAATGCCACGCTTCTATCGCATCTTGAAAAAAGTGAACACAACAAAGAAGCGAATGAGAGAAGCTGTACCTTCACGCTACGGAAGAAGCGCGCTACCCATCGAGGAAGGGCTGGGGTAGGCGTCACTGAACCGATACTACCTAGAAAACAAGTCTTCCGCATGACGTCACTGTTAGTGAACCCCCACCCCGCCCCGATCGCCGTAGCCGCAGTAAAACAAGTTCGGCTTCTTGCTTGGATATTTTTCAAGACGTACACATTTTATAAGCCAAAATCATTGTATCTTCCTTCGACAGCCATATACTGTAACAACTATTTCCCTTTAAACATAAATAAATCGCAAAACATTTATTTTAATATGACATCTAGTAGAGGTCGTGTTGTATTGGCTGAATTTATTGGATTAAGAGCTCGAAGTGGACGCTCCCGACGCGACTCTGCTGGTCGTGGTGGATGTTCTTGGCCCAAGCCTTGCACTCCACGCTGATGAAAACTCCCCGCTGGGGCCGCGGAAATCGGACAAAGACGAAGGGCGACTGATATCCTGGCGTGTTCCTGTACGGGAAGTAATAGTTCGGTATGCCGAGGTTCGGGTAGTAGACGAGCGGTCCCACGTTTTCCTTGTCCGCGGGGTTCTGAAAGGAAGCATCAGAGCACCACAGGTTAGCGCAGCAGCCAGAGTGCTCAATCGCGAAATATAGCTGTTATTCCCTGGCGGCAATAGCTAAGTCCGTAACAGCTAAGCCCCTTTCAGGTCAAACTTTCAGAGCGCTTTCGCACTGCACATTCCGCGCCATTAGGAACGTCAATCTTGGCAGTTTATACTGTGAGTTCGTTTTGAACATGCGCCGTGAATGGAGCACTCAAATATGGCGTTCACAGAATGCCCCTTATAAGGTCAGAAAGCGACGGGGAGGAGAACTCCTCTCCAATTACAGCTAAGAAGAGCGTCGTTTACTTTCGCGCAGTCCGGAGTTCGAACGCCTGACTTTGCACGGGAAGCAGGCGATCGCTCTTGTGAGCTCCGAATTGATGGGAGAGTGGGTACAGATAAAGGCTGCAAGTATTTGAGTCTACCCACTATACTTCCAATCAGGGGTCGGCGTTCTGACGTCACTGCACGCTCTCCTCTTCTTCTCTTCCTCGTTTTCTCGAGGTGTAAAGTGTTACACTTATCAAAACTGTTCCCACCCTTAGCAGCAAACGCTGGTAACAGAACATGCGATGGATTGCTACTAAATATGTTCGCGACTACGAATTTTGTTCCCGCGTGAAAAGGTAAATTAACCGCATAATTACTTCAGTAGGAGAGTAATATAAGCTACTAAAAGGCTATCCATCAAAATAATTAACTTCCCGCAATTGTTCGCCGCCGTAGCTTGGACTTGCCAACTCACAACTATACTGTTATACTTTCCGACATGCTTGTTCCTGGACCTTCCCGCACCCCGACGTTCTTTTGCCTTGGATATGCACGCAAGCACCCTTTACTTAAAGCAAACGGGGATAGTTTTTCTTTTTGAACCTTTCCACACAAAAACCTCTCGAAATACCTTTTCTTTTCGCAATTGACAGAGTTCTTTTGTAACTTTTACTGGACATTTTAACGGTATCACTAAGCAGTACTTTTACGAGTATGCAACACTTTGGGCACGAGTTCCCCAATAACAAATTCAAATATGACCTGATGACGTCCGTGCACCAAAACGTCCTAAACCAAATTGTTTAGATCCTGCGCCGCTTAGAGTCACTCAGTCGGTGTGCAAAACGATCAAGTTCGAATGGTCATAAATGCAAACAATCGTGCTCTTATGTTTCGGGAAGGTTCAAACGAAAAGTATCAAATGAGAATGGATCGAAATAAGAAAGGGCGGAATGAGAATGGGATGTTTTGAGATACACCAAGGGCCAATTTTCCCGTCATCACCGGGGCGAGATTCAAGCTGTGCATCTGTGCTTCAGTACTGAGTGCACATTGGGAAATATACTGTGCAGCATGCCCGTGATTGCATGAAGTTTAATGTCTCCGGGGATATCGATTACAACCTGAGGAGTTACTGAAGGAGCAGTGCATCGTTTCTTTGGCTGCACATCAGACTAAGCTGGTCAAGTTCCAAGGTACCAAACAAAACTCCTGCACTGCATTGTCTCGTACAAAGAATGCTTACTGATAATTACTATTAAATCGGTGTCCTTTCCAACGAAAATAATCATGAAAGGATGAATTGTGTCTCTTCCGGCTAATTTCTATACATGGCTTGCACCGACGTCACATCGCGTACTATTGACCACCATATAAGGGGGGGGGAGAGGGAAGCTGCCTTTGTAAGAATTTAGAGTGACGGGTTAATCTTCTATAATCTTCTGGGAGGAGAGCGGCGACGTCTGTGAAAATCGCGGAGACACAAAAGAGGATCCTGGTAAGAGGGGAGCTCCTCCTTTCCCTCTTCTCTGGTGGCTATCGGAGCACTCTTTGGTGACGTCACGTGCAAGCCATGTATAAATGAGCCCTTAGTAATGTTCCTTTTACGCCGCATCACTCTCGTCCAATTAAAGAAATTTATTAACGTCTCGTCATTAGGACATATGAAAAAGAACCATGGCTACGCCCGACTATATAGTTTTCTTTCAAGATGCCTGATAATACCAAGTTGCAGATGTCGTTAGAAACTGTCTTGTTGGTTTGAAAGCTACATCGGAATATATTGTTGTGGCATAGATAAGCCTTTTTGTCCCATGCAAAACGTGCATTGACGACGCAATCGAAAAACACCCCTCTTAGATAGCACTTTCATCAATCGGCTTAATGGCTTAATCAGTCATTTATCCGGGATTCGGGAATTGCGAACAGCCGTCATATGTTGCAAAACTTGACGTTGCGAGCTTCTTAATATATAATAACAGAACGTGCAAGGTAGCAGAATGACAGAAGTAACCCTGCTCGCCAGACTCCATGGCTTTGGCTAGACAAAGGTGAAATGCAGAGAAGCTCCAGGAAATTCCGCTAATTAAAAACCAAGCGTGCTAATGAGGTTCATTTCTTACACACTTATGTCCGTGTCCCACTAGAGCGACAAACAGAAATGGCCCACACCGACAACCCTCCAACACGAGCATCATGCACGCGAGGGAATCTTTGGCAGGCTTGCAATCACTTGTGCTTACTTCGCGAGCACCGAGGGACTGCGAAAAGTACCATCGCGTGGATGCCGCACGTGTTTGAGGTTTGTCGATGCCGGTAGCGTCTGTCTGTCGCTCTAGTGGGACTCGGGCATAAAGAATAAACAAATAGGACGGAGCACAGAACATGACATCTTTCAACTATGAACCAACTCAAGTCTCTGACGTCACGCCACTGTGGTGGCGCTGTCGTCGGCACTGCGCATGCGCAGAAGCTTCGCCTTAAGCGAACCTGGTTTTTGCGCACGCGCAATGCCAACACACGGTGCGGGCAAAGGCAGGCTTGTTTTTTTAACACCGGATCGGTGTATACTTCGTTTCAGCTTAAGTCTAGACGCAGCCGACCCCACAAACTACACTCTTAAAAATAAAAAAAAAGGAGTAGTACTTTGTCCTTTTTGGGGACTAAATCGATGTCACTGGGAGTGATCTCCCAAAAACGGCAAAACCTCGGTTTAGTCCGTTCCTTTTGCATTGATCCCTTTAGGTCGAAGTTTTGATCCACCAGGCCTCATAAGAACCGCCAAGGTTTCGTCAACCTCGCATCGCCTTGGTCGCCGCGGTACCTTCACGCCGACGACGGAAGCGATATGTGCGGAACGACGCTTTCGATAAAGCGTCGCAAGGTAGGTAGGTCGATGAAACGAACACGGAAACTTTTCGATGAAACTAAGTCGCATTAAAACGTCGCTGCGCCGACGAAACGATCTCCCGGTGTAACATCGTTAGTTTGATTAACTGATTGCCACCGGGTATAGTTGCGAAGTGCTAGGTCTCGTTTGCACGCTAATACGGGCGAGTACGCACCCGACAGCGTCAGAGAGCGAGTGTCTATCGTACAGGGCAACCCCGCGGCTTTATGAAGTACCTTCTGAAATACTTATAATGTTCCTGCTGCTCTACAAGTAGCCAAAGCTATCAAAATTCACCTTTCAATCGGTCGCAGCTCCGACTCCTCTTCGACAACGCATCCACCGCAGCGCCACAGGTCACCGCTCACCACTTCAAACTCGGGTGCAAGAGCGGCCGTTGGGTAGTAGGTAGCCTCGTTACCGGCGCCTCCGCGTCGCTCGGATTCCGTTTTCATGTTTGTTCGCGGACGAAGACATTCACTAAATATGCGCGCGTAATCACAATTTCTAAATCCCGGGGCCAAAATCTTGTTTTGCCCAGGCTTCTTTCCAAAATAGCTACTCGAGTGATGCTTCGTCCACTTCATCGAGGGCTTGCGGCAACCATTATTGACGAGGGGACTAAAGTATTCATTAGGGGAGAAACTCCAGTGGGAGCAACGAAATGCCCGAGGTACGAACTGCTCGAGTTACCGCTTCTGAATAAAAGGCGCTTGGGTCGTGGGGATGAAAAATGGCGATTGGTCTCTTTGCGCAACATTTTTTTTAAGAGTGTAATAGGCCAATCATGCAGCGTCAAAAGCACAAGTCACTGGGTCTTTCTTGTTTATGATTGGTTGGGCAATGACAGAACACGTGCATAAACATGACGAACACCATGATGGTGCGCTCTTGATACTGTATGATTGGTCCTGTCAGCTCGTAGGGTCGGCTGTGTCTGGACTAAAACTGAAACGAAGCATAGCAACAACAAGAATGAGACGGAACCGCCCCCCAATGGCGTCTACGAATCTTGGAAATAGAATAAAAAAATGTTGGAAAGAACTGGAAATGTCAGACAGAAATATAGATAAAACGTACATAAATTTTGTGTTTGAAAAATGAGATTAAAAGCCTCAAAACAGAGTATCACGTCGGTGCGTGAAGTAGTCTGGAAAGTTCAGGTGTAAGACATTCAGCTTCTGTTTCCGTCAGTGAGAGCGAAGGAGCAGAACTATTGTTGTACACCGCACCCGTAACACACGACCTGATGATTTTCCTTCCAAATTTGTTCTTGTGCCCCCCTAGAATTCTGGTATCGCGAAAGCAAGGTGTGTAGTCATCACACGTGCGGCCATGAACAACGATGGGGTGAAATGACTCATCGGAGGCATTAAAATCCGTTGGTGATACCCTATGCGGAACCACTCTGCGTAACGTTGCAGATCTCTCGCTGCTGAGTTCGGCACGGGCGTTGTCTTTTCCTGCCGCATACGCCTCAAACAGATGTGCCAGATGGTCAATGTGAGCAACATCTCAATAGAGGGTACAGTGTCATATACGCCAACAAGTGTGTTAAGTGTGAAGTCAAGAAGGTGTGCTCGATCGCTCTAAGCTGCGGGAGCTAGTACAATAATCGAGCAGGGCGTTGTGCCAACAACCGACTCAAAAAACATTACCTTTGAGGTTTCAAAGGCCTCCGTTGAATACCTTAACCTCATCGTTGTTCACGGCAGCACGTGTGATGACTTCACACATTGGTTTCGCGACACCCGAATTATAAAGGACAAGAGTCCAGATTTGGGAGAGCAAATAATTGAGTCATTTGTTATTGATGCGGTGTGCAACAATATCTCCGTTCCGTCACTCTGACGAAAACAGAAGTTGAATTTCTTAAGCCTAGACTTTCCAGACTCTTCACACATCGAGGTGGTACAGTGTTTTGAAGCTTTTAATCTAATTTTTCAAAGACAACATTCATGTATTTCAGCTCTATCTCTTTTCCCCTCTGACCATTTCCCTTTCCTTCAACATTTTTTATCCTTCTCCTTTCAAGATTCGTAGACGTCTTTGGGGGCGTTTTTTTTTTTTTTTTCGTTCTTGTTACTAGTTGAAGAATGTCATGTTCTGTGCTCCGTCCTATTTGTGTATTCTTTTTTGTGTAAAAAAGGGAAATTCCATTGGCGGGGGACAAAGGAAACGGAAGTCCCCATGTTAACTCCTTGTGACGAGCTGCATTTTTCGGCAAGTTGCCTCCTCCCCAATAGGGGTTTGTCCTGTTAAGTACATGTCTTGCACGTTACGTCATACCATCATGCTGGGGGTCATTCCTACCTCTTATCGCTGAAAAAAAAAAAAAGTCGGTTGTGTGAAATATATGCTCCACCGGGCGCGCTCTGCAGAGGCCACCAAAACGGCCGATTCCAAGACGTCATTGCAAGCCATATACTTGATGAGAGGCTAAAAATTCATTGCGCGTTCTGCCTCCTGCCCGAGCTTTCTGCCTTTGGCAACACATCGTCGCACGCGCAGCCTAAGCCCAGTGAAAGGTATCATGCGCGTACTGGAGGCGGAGCTTCCACTGAATTCTTTGCCTGTCACCGACCATACAGTTAACTATCCCCACGTACGTCAATTGTCCCCCTTTCGAGTTATCTGTACCAGACCAAGGATTCTGTAAAGTGTTCTTGTGCGCCTGAATAAAACAACAACTAACATCTCGTTGGCAAGTGCGCCAGCATGCATGGAGACTTACCTCTCCCTCACAGCTGATGTAGACGTATCTGGGGTCGTAGTTGTCCTGGATGTACTTTGGCAACTTGGCAGGGAAGGAGCCGTTCTCGTACGGTTCCGGCACCCAGCCAAGGGTCTGATGATGTCGAGGACATTCATTCAGAGCTTCCAAAAAAGATATTTCTGGCAATTGTATGGGCCGCCCTCACATACGTTACTGTATACTACAGCCAAAGCAACAAACAAGGTTTTTTTTTTCTTTAAGACCTACCTCAGCTGCGCACACTTATGCATCAGGAGCACCAACTAAAGCTATAAACTTGTGCTTATACTCCGTTTCTCACTTACTGTACAATACTGACAAACCTACTGGTACGAGCCCGAGTCTTGATGCAACGTCTCATTTGCCAGGGCTCCTATGTATATGAGGCATAAGATGAAGGCACGCGCTCGTGTCAGTAGCCTTGACAGGGTTGGATATTAAGCAACAAAGTATTGAAACCCGCCGCCGTACGTGGTAAGGTAAAATGGATAACAGAAACATTATGTAACTATGAGGGGAGAGAGAATACAAACAAGTACCTCTAGATAAAAAAATGGCTTTCATTTCACTATTTTGAGTTTATAGAAACGAATACAACTAACTAAAACCTAGGCGTAAAAAGAAAAAAAAAAAGAAAAAGAAAAGCTCTGCAAAAATATTTTATCTGTCATCAGTTTTTGTGTAGCCGCCATCAGTTCAGATTCTGAAATTCTTCAATCCTCGAGATCCCATGGCTGATTTCTACACTACATTTTTTTTAATTAGACCAAAGGAGATGTACAAAGCACGACAGAGTTGGTGCGAACATAAGACTGGCGCTTTCTCACATTTTATTGAAACATCCAGTATTGCAACCCACTTGGAGTACGAGAGCACATTAGGCCAAAACCAGCATTTTCAATGGCAATATTTCAGCAATGACAAATAAACAGGGAAAACCTTTGACTCCCTGCGCATGTCAACTTTGTCGCGCTCCGTATTTTCCCAGTCAACGTCAGAGTCCGTAAGCGTACCGGACCTCGGAGTCTGTGGAGATGAAGCTTGCGACACTGAGCTCAAGAATTATGCATGTTCTATCTCCACACCTCGCAATTTTAACCTGGATGAGTATTGCACTATAGCGTGTGTCGCCACTGCGTGATACAAGTTAGAAAAAAAAAACAGCTTAGCAGTCGAATCGAGCTGGATAAGTATGTCATCTGCCATGTGAACGGTGTCGCCAGATAAGGGCGGACCTATACCTCACGCTGTCTAAAGATCCAACATAAAGTTTGCTTTAGAGTACATTTTCAGTGGATGTCCAATGTCCGACATCCGCGGTCATGAAGAGACCCGCTACGTGAATCCTGTCAATCAATCGAGATACTCCAGCTTCCCACCTAGGTTCGACAGCAGCCGACGCCTTGATTCGATGAAGAATCAAGCAACGCCAAATATGCATTGTCACGCACTCAGCACTCATCGTCTGTGTACGTCTGCTATCACCGAGTAATCCAATCGCGCACAGTAACGGCGCCATGATCCTGCGCATTTTTTTTTGTGTGTGTGACTGGTTTAATTGTTGAAAGCAAGCCCACGAAGAAAACGACAGCCAAGACGGTGTACTTTTGACGCTACTTTATCGCCTCCATCGGATCGTAGCGAGTTTATGCTGGTGCCGTACGTATGTTAAGCAAAGCCTTTAGATTAAATTGCGCAACAATGATGAGTTGCACGCTATCTCTTTCACTGCGCCGTTGTGCAGAAACGCGGCGCATGATGTGCATATGGCGTATATCATGCGAGCAAATGTGGAGAAGCACACCCACCCTATTTAGCTTGAGTAGGACACAGGGTTGACCGCGGTGGTAGCCGAAGTTGTTGGCTGCTGAACAGTCGTTGGCAATGGGATCGAGGGAAAAATAGCAGGACTTGTTTTCGTCGGGGTCAAGCGGATGGGTGAAGTCGCAGAGGCGCAGGTGCTCGCTATTTGCCCCCGTACTCTGGTAGTCTGCGAAGCAAACATTCCTTTCATGATGCAGAACCCAACTCATGTTGCAACGCACAAAGGGAGACGATGTAAAAGGGGCGTCAAAAGTCGAAACCTGTTTCAGGTTCAGAGCTCGGAAAGGCTGGAAATATTTCAAACACTCTGGAGCAGGGGCCGGCATCCTTTTGCAGCGGCGACATTGGACAGCCGGAGCACGCCAAAAGGGAGGCAAGTCGCGAAGGTAAAGGCGGTGTGGGTGTGTGTGCGTGTGTGTGTGGGGGGGGGGGGGGGGGGGCGAAGAAAAGACACAAGGGAAGTGAATATGTTCTCTGCCAAAAGTATGGGGATGCCGGACAGTGCCAATCGGAAGTGCTCCTTGTTCCTCTCTAACTACATTTGAGCTCAAAATCTGCCGTGTGGTCCTTGAGTCTGCGTCAGGAAGAGGGAAGGGGGGTGCTTTCATTGTGTCGTCGTGTCGTGCAGTGAGCAACATAAAAACTGCCGCGGGCCCCTGCTCTAGAGCTTCGAGTTTGAGGGTTTAAAAAGTTTGGTTTTGAAGTCCGCAAGGTGTTTAGTTCAAGTTCAAATAGGGAGACACGCAGGCTAGAGCCACAGTAGCTACACGTCCTAGCGCGAAGCTCCCAAAAAAACGCAGTTGCGAAGTATGCCTTTGGCACGAGAGCGTTTGTAGACTTCACAACTGCACGCGAATTCCACCTTCAAACTTCCAGATAATGCCCAAAGTGTTCAGATCTTGTCAACTTCGCACACTAAGAGGTTTGGCAGATGTGTCTGCTCAAGAACTTAGACACATAAAAGTTGATGGAACTAGCTTGCCCAGTAGGGCTCAAAATTCGAATGACACTTTACAGAGTACACGAATATGAGCTGGCTCAGCAGCCTTCAAGGCATAGAAGCCTTGCAGAAAACTCCTAATTCGTCAAGCTGTTAAGAATAAGAAAATCTTGGAATATGAGACTGCCACATTTGTCACAATGTGGCAGTCGGTTTCATAGCTTAGCATGCCAGAGGCACCCCATGCGACATTTTACCCCTTTTGGCTAGCACTGAACTGGCCCAGCTCGTATTGCCTCTGACTGGACAGTCCTCCCCAATATAAAATAATCTCTCGGACTGTGTGGCCCAGACAGTGATTGGGTGGGCCGTGGAGCGCTCTCCCCAGACAGATCCGTATCGCTCCTAGGAAACGAAACTCGAGAACGCAGCCGAACGTAATCGGCGTACACTGAGGAAGCGCCTTCCCTTCCCTCGGAGTGGAATGGAATTGCACAAAGCGTAAGCAGCGCCCCCGGCAGCTGCCATTTCGGTCACGCGCTCAGAGTGGGTCTTTTTTCATTGGTGAAGACCGTACTTTAGAGTACCTCTCAGACCGTATAACTATAAAGAAACTAAAAAGGCTACACTAACCGCCGAATTCACAAACCTCACTCAAACTGAGGGGCCCCTCCACTTCCTCGAGAAAGGCTCAAGGGCCGGCGCTGGCCAATCGCGACGGCGGATCCGTCCTCGCGATTGGCCAGCGCCGGCCCTCGCGCCTTCCTCGAGGAACTGAAGGGGCCCTTCAGTTTGAGTGAGGTTTCTGAATTCAACGGTAACCGCCGAATTCAGAAACCTCACTCAAGCTACACTCAAACTGAAGGGCCCCTCCACTTCCTCGAGGAAGGCGCGAGGGCCGGCGCTGGCCAATCGCGACGGCGGATCCGTCCTCGCGATTGGCCAGCGCCGGCCCTCGCGCCTTCCTCGAGGAAGTGGAGGGGCCCTTCAGTTTGAGTGTAGTTTGAGTGAGGCTTCTGAATTCGGCGGTTAGAGCATCGGCACTCCAATCCCCGGTTTTCTTGCTGGCACCGCTACTTCGGTCCCAAGTTGAGGGAGGGCGCAATAGACCCTTTTTAAAAGTCCACGCCAACACTTTTCCACTTCGCTTGATCGCATATATTGAGCGACAGCGTTCGGCGTGAACTTGGCTTCGCTCGTGTTGGACACGAGTGCTGACGTCAGCGTTCGGCGAGGACTCGGGTCCAATCGCGCGCTTCGTGTCCAAAGCAATGGCTACCACCAGTGTTGCTTGATGAAATCTTGAAAGGGGTCGATTGTCAATCGTAGCGATTCCGAAACGTGACTTGCTTAGCTTTTAGATATGGTGTCACTGTCAGAAACCTCAGATGGTGTCGTTTTGCTCTATGGCAAGCTGTTTTTACATTTCTGGAGCACAGAAAATTGTTTCCTACGATTTCAGACGTAGCTGGCAACAATAGTTATAAGTACCAAGATGGCTGAAGTGTGGCTATACTCTGAATCGTGGCTTAGTTCGTATCTCTAGCTATGCCATATATGTTTCACACCCCTTGCGACTTCTGTAGCAAAAGCACCGACCCGCGAGGTACTCGTTGAGGTCGTCAACCCAATGCTTCCAGGTGTTCTGGCTGTCGGTCCTGATGTAGATGAGTGTGCTGTTCGACGTGTAGATGAGTGTGCTGTTCGACGTATGCTCCGGCTGATTTGGACGGACGCTCAACCCTGAAACAGCGAAAATGTGTCAAGTTGATGCCGCATCCACGCCGCTACAGTGGTCAGCCGGAACACCGCTCAATAGCATCGCGAGGACCTGTTCCGCACAAGGCCAGGTCTGGAGAACAGATCCGAAGAACCAAAAATAATATCGAAATGTGAACAAACTTAGGGTAGTGACAGAAGTACTACATTCGCATATTCCTACATAATGTACAATATAGGCAGAACAAATATTGAGAGCTCCGAATTTTAACGGAATCCCCCAATCAATTTTGTCCGTCACTCCGTGGCATTTCTCCTGAGTTGGTGTTTAGGTCACGTGATGTCGAGTGATGTCACGTGACCTATACATACCTTGCACCTACATCACATGATGACGTCGAAATCCGGTATCCACCATGCTGGTGGTCGACTCGACGGCCCTTCGCATCGAGCGCAATGGTAAACTGCGCCGCGCTCGGATGTACCAATTGCCCCGTATCCCGACGATCGTCCGATCGTTTTGTTAACTTGCCAACTTGCCCCGCCAGACGGTAGCCGTCAAGTTAGAGAAAGTAGGAGCGGGAGGAAAGGGATGCGGCCGCGGATTATCGAGTTTGTGGACGCATTTCATAGCGGTTAGCGACAGCACTTTTTTACCGTTGTTTCCGTTCGCGCACGCCTTTGCATCGGCTTTTGCTCGTTCGTGGTGTATATGGCCTTTGGTCTTCGTTACATAACACCGTTTCCACGCTTCGAGCGCACCTTCGGGGCTCGCGGCCGAGTCCAGGCGAGTGTCGCACCGCGAGCCCGGCCAGACGGATCGGCCGGCAGCGGCCCCCGCGTGCAAGCTCGCCGAGACGCCGCCGCCGGGTCATCGGTTTGTGCCGTCCGCGAGACGGTAACCTTTGCAAGGAGCGAAAGTATACAGGCGAGCCGGTTAGGAAACGTCAGAATATAAACCCTGGACAATGAGAGTTGTCTTGTCCGTTATTTGAATTATCCTTGTCTCAGGGTTTAGATTATGACGGTAACCTTGCGTTGTTTACCAGTATCTCGCAAAATCGTAACAATTTTTCTACAAGCGACTTCTAGAGCCGCTCGTCAAATTATGGGGCGCGCAATTAAGCTTTTTTTATTGTTTCGGCGACAGGGCAGTGTTTTGCGTCAAAACTTCGTCGGCGGAATTTCGAAACTTTCTGCTCGTAGCGCGATCGCACCAATGCCGAAAAATTCCGCACGCACTGGCTAAACGTCATCATCATAAGGTCAGCACGTTTTTCCAAGTTCACATGTAACACAACTAGGTACCTTTCTTGAAAATATGGTGCATGTTAGCGCATGTCCGGGTAGTTAGCGGCATCCTACGCCTTGGTAAGCGCATCCGCGCGGTGTGAAGTCGACCACCAGTATGGTGCGGGGCCCCGACCTTCCTTGGCGTGACGTCACTTGCAAGGCATGTATACGCCAATCTGTTTCCCCGCTGAATTTAGCGGCGAAAGTGTTGTCCCGTTACGTATAGACCAGTTCAGTCACCCCGCTATATTTAGCAGCAAGATTTGTGTTATGTAACCTGACATCACGTGACCTATACAGCAACTTAGCTTCCCCGCTTCGTGTACCGGGGAATTTGATCACAATAATAATGCTTCATTCCCCGAAACGACGGTTTAATGGCTTTTAAGTCTGAAAATTCGGGTCGCTGCTATGTTTTTTTTTTTTTTTTTTTTTTTTAATTTTTATGTGGAGGTCGAATGTATATAATGGAAACAAGTAATTCACGCCCAACGAGGCAGAGGGGCTTGGAGCGATAGACTGGTATGCCGTTTACCATTCAAAAGCGACCCCCACTCTTTTGTCGCCATGTGTACCATTTTGACCACTAGAGACGTGACCGTACCAAATCCTGAGGCTTTTACGCAAAAGTGAGCCGATATTTGTAATGCGATCGCTGTAAGAAAAACATGATTAACTATTTTTTTAATGCTATTAGCTCCAGAGAATAATGTCTAGCTTCGATAAAAACCCAAAACGCAGCACCGGGGCTGACGACACCTAGCAGAGTCATTGCGAAGCTGCCAGAGTTTTTGTCGTAAAAGTACATTTTGGACTTAAAACAAACGAAACATAAGTTATCTCGTCGGTAGTGTTATTAAAGATCATTAATCAATTATGTGTGCGCGGTACTTCGTTAAAACCTAGACGTAAAACTAAAAGGTTACGTGTCTGGTGGTCAAAATGGTGCAACATTTCGGCGGAAAATTTGGGGTCACTTTTAGCTGCCAGTTTATCGCTCTCAGGCCCTCTACCTCGTTGTTTATGCCCTCCAAAAGAAATCAAAATAGCCTCGCGATTAGTGCCTAATAAGATAATCAAATTAATAAAAAATTACTTTGAAAATAACTGATTAGAAATAATTTGGTTACCTGTGATGACTACTGTTCGTAAACATAATATTTTAATGTTTATCTACAACAATAGTTGTTGGATCGTAGCGGGAAGCCCGTTCGCGGAAGGTAGACAGTCGATAACATTATTTGAATTGGGTTTAAATGCGATAGAACACTTCTTGGGGTCGACAATAAATATGCCTAGAATTTCCACAGCGGTTCTTGAGCAGCTTAATAAGGAGCCATTCACGCGGTACACGACGGTGCAAAATGCTTTCGCATTTCAACGACGATAATCTGGGCAGCGATTTCGTCAACAAGGTTTACGTTTTTGTTCACGTACGCTTCTTAAGAAACAAGATGAGCTCACTTACCGGGACCCTGCCCGTAGACCGCCACGGTTAACGTGCCAACGAAGAAGCCCAGAAGCTGGTTGCGTCGAGCCATGCTTGCTGTCGGTATCGGACAACAGCAAATCGCTAACGTTCTCTCTACTGTCGGCTCACGCAATCGAGTGCCGACTTAGCCGCCGGACACCGGATCTTTCCTTGGTCGGCCAAGATAAGCATTCACGCCAGAGGTCCGACTTCGGTCAAAGTGACAGCGAGAGCGATCTCGACTGCTGATTGGAGGAGGCTTCACAGCTTGCTGCTGGGCGTGCGTAGTCCACCAATGAGAAACTGTGACCCGTTCTCGAGTTCACGGCCGGTCATTCTTTGTGTGAGAAGTTCTCACCACACACAAACGGCGAGAGACGTCTATCGGCTTTCGAGGTGCTTGTCCCCAGCCTTCCTTTATTCACCGGAAGAACAGTCTGCGACCGAGATCCGAGCCCGTTCCGTGAGAGGCAAATTAGATATCGCTCTCGCTCTGTCGGTGACCAAAATTAGACCCCTGGGGTGGCTTCTGCGAAGTGACCTCAAAATTATCGCGTGTTACATCCTCTTGGCGTCGATGAGCGTTGGCGCTGGCTTAGCGCTGCCGACCCCTCTTCAAGCCGTCGAAACTAGAAACGTGGTCACGAAGGAAGCTCCTAGAACTGCGACTAAAAAAAGGGCAATCTAAGCAAAACCTTTTCAGGCAAACGTCCAGACGTGCCTCGTAAAAAAAAAAAATATATATATATATATATATATATATATATATATATATATATATATATATATATATATATATATATATATATATATATATATATATATATATATATATTCGCGACTCCAGCGACCTATTGCCGCGCGCAGGGGTCACGGACTTCTAGAACTTTCTCGTTTATTCTTGCTCCGGACATAACTTCTATCGTTTATCCCCGCTTATGTTGTTCTAGAAAGTGCGTGTTCAGTCTCGCCCCAGCGCTCGATCCTGCGGTTTCGCCGACTTCGACGCCTGCGACGCTCTGTTATTATCTTTTGTACTCTTTTATTTTGGCACAAGTTCGCCACATTAAACGTTTATTTCTTTCTGTTCATCTATTGTTTTTGGTCACCACCCGTGACATTATTGGTGGAGGTGCGGGGTATTCCATCCTATGCCCGTCAATCGTACCCCTCCAAAGACATCCCGGCCAAGCGACGTGCTCAGCCCCGGAAGGCTACCCTTCGCCGAAGACGCGGAAGCCCGAAGAAGCCGCCGTACCAGAGGTCAGTCCCCTGAATTTGGTCTGCTGCCGGACAAGCCCAGGCCAAAGAAGACGACGATGGCCAACCAGTCGCAGACCCCGGCCGCTCCTGCCTTCATCTACCTGCCCGTCGCACCCCGGACCCCGACGCCTTTCCACGGGGACGCCCACGAAGACGTCGAGGACTGGCTACAACAATACGAGCGAGTGGCCCAGCACAACCAATGGACGGACGAACAGCGCCTGCAGAATCTTTACTTCGCGCTCGAAGGAACGGCCCGGCACTGGTTCGAAAATCGCGAAACTTCCCTGACCTCGTGGACCGCCTGCAAGGATGCGCTGACACGGACATTCACCAACCAGTATCGACGGGAGAGGGCCGAGGACCTTCTTCGAATGAGGACCCAGGGCGCAAACGAGACGATCACCAGTTTTGTTGAGGATGTTCTGCGCCTGGTCGCTCGCGCCGACCCTCAAGCCACCGACGAAAAGAAGCTGCAGATCCTGATGCGAGGCGTAAAGGATGACATTTTCGGTGGTCTTGTCCGCAACCCTCCAGCCACCGTCGAAGATTTCGTCAGGGAAGCTACGAGCATGGAACGTGCCCTCCTCGCAAGAGCCAGCCATTACCATCGGCACTCGAGCATCGCTGCTTCTTCTGCATTGGGCCATGACATCAGCCCTAGCCTCCCCGGCATACGCGACATCATCCGTGAAGTCGTCCGGGAAGAGCTCCGAAAGATGCTCCCCGCTGCAGATAGCCCGTCTTCTCTAAGACTCGCCGAGGTTGTCCGAGAGGAGCTTCACCGAGCCGTCCAGCCTGAAATTTCCACCAACACGACGACGCCAGAGGAACCAACGCTGAGCTACGCCGCCATGGCCCGACGACCGCCGCAAGCTAACCGCCAGACAACGGCACCACCCCGACGAGACCCTCCGATGCCACAGTATCCTCGACGTCAGGAAGGACAGGCCCAGTACATCCGTCCGGAGCAACCCTCGACGAGGAAGACCGACGTGTGGCGGACGGCCGACAGGCGACCGCTGTGCTACCACTGCGGTGAGGCCGACCACGTCTATCGAAGGTGCCCCTATCGTCAAATGGGCCTACGAGGGTTTGCGCCAAACGACCCTCGCCCAAGGTACGGTGAACGCCCTCGTGACATTGAAGAATACCTCCGACGACCCCTGTCCCCGGTGCCGACTCGACCCCGAGGTTCCCGTTCGCCTTCGCCACGACGTGCGCTCTCGCCCTTCCGCCGCTCTCGTCGGGACAGCCTATCCCCCCTATCTCGTCGGGAAAACTAAGTGCGGCAACGCCTGGAGGTGGCGTTGCCGAAGACGACCAGAGTAAAGAGCCTCCAAAAACGCCGGAGCGCTCCCACTCCCCCGACGCCACGCATCGCAACGAAGCCACTGCATCGGTGTCCAACAACCTAAATGTTGTTATCGACGGCTACGACGCATCGGCACTCGTGGACACCGGAGCAGACTACTCAGTCATGAGTGGGAAGCTCTCTCGCCGCCTGCGAAAAGTTACGACGCCCTGGGGAGGACCACAAATTCGAACCGCCGGAGGACACCTTATCACGCCTGTCGGAAGTTGCACTGCTCGCGTCGAAATTCACGGCGAAACGTGCCCTGTGAAATTCGTCGTTCTACAAGACTGTTCCAGAGATGTCATTCTCGGCATGGACTTTCTGTGCGAATACGGCGCTGTCATCGACCTGGGTGAGAACAGATTGACGCTGAGGAAGCCTGTTCCGCCTTCAGAGAAACCCCAAAGAGCGTCACCCGCCGTCCGAGTCGCCGCCGACCACGTGAACCTGCCTCCGCGATCAAGTGTTGTCGTACCCGTCGTGGCCGATACAGCTTCCTGCGGCGAAGTTCTTCTCGAGGGAAGCCTCCAATTGCTCCTGGGAAGAGGAATAGGCGTCGCAAGGGGTGTAGCTGAACTTCAGGATGGGCGGACTATGGCCCTCGTGACCAACTTCCGAAACGAAACGCAACACCTCACGAAAGGTGCAGCCGTGGGCCACGTCGAGGAACTCCGAAACCCCGCCGAAATCACCGCGATTACTGACGAACCCTCGCCGCCTCAGCCAGACAGTGCGTTGCCAGCGCAGCTCGACATTGACTCAAAGCTTCCGGGCCTGAAACGACGGCAGCTGCTTAACCTCGTCGCCGAATACCGCGACTGTTTTGCGACGTCGTCGAAGGTACGCCAAACCGCCGTTGCGAAGCACCGCATCGTTACCGAGGATGACGCACGCCCTGTGCATCGATCGCCGTACCGAGTCTCCGTTAAAGAAAGGGAGGTAATCCAGGAGCAAGTTCAAGAGATGCTGAGAGACGACATAATCCAACCTTCAAATAGTCCGTGGGCCTCGCCAGTCGTGCTGGTTAAGAAGAAGGACGGAACGCTAAGGTTCTGCGTGGACTACCGGCAGCTGAACGCGGTGACGAAGAAAGATGTCTACCCACTCCCCCGCATCGACGACACCCTTGACCGGCTGCGCCACTCTCGATATTTCTCATCGATGGACCTGAAGAGCGGTTACTGGCAGATCGAAGTCGACGAACGGGACCGAGAAAAGACAGCTTTCGTCACGCCGGATGGACTGTACGAGTTCAAAGTGATGCCCTTCGGACTGTGCACGGCGCCAGCAACTTTCCAGCGTGTCATGGACACAGTGCTGGCAGGGCTGAAGTGGCAGAGCTGTCTCGTCTACCTCGACGACGTCGTCGTGTTTTCCTGCGACTTCGACGAGCACTTGCGACGACTCCAAGCAGTTCTCCAAGCCATACGGAGCACCGGACTCACCCTGAAGCCGTCAAAGTGTCGGTTCGCCTATGACGAACTGAAGTTCCTCGGCCACGTGGTTAGTAACGAAGGCGTCCGCCCAGACCCCGAGAAGACTCGCGCCGTCGCGGCATTCCCAGCGCCGAAAGACAAGAAGGCCGTGCGAAGATTTCTCGGACTTTGTGCCTACTATCGACGCTTCGTTCGGGATTTCGCAAGGATTTCCGCACCGCTCACAAACCTCACGAAGGACGCCCAGAAGTTCGAATGGGCCGAGGAGCAGCAGCAGGCATTCGACGAGCTGAAGCGAAGACTCCAGACTCCTCCTGTCCTAGGACACTTTGATCAGGATGCGGAAACCGAGATTCACACGGACGCTAGTAATGCAGGACTTGGAGCGGTACTGGTTCAAGTGCAAGAAGGAACCGAGCGAGTCATCGCCTACGCAAGTCGGACGCTGTCCAAATCGGAGAGAAATTACTCCACGACTGAAAAGGAGTGTCTTGCGGTCGTCTGGGCAATCACGAAGTTCCGCCCATACTTGTACGGGAGCCCGTTCCGCGTAATCACAGACCACCACTCGCTCTGCTGGCTTGCGAACCTCAAGGACCCTTCAGGACGCCTCGCTCGATGGAGTCTCCGACTACAGGAGTTCAACATGACTGTAGTCTACAAGTCAGGCCGCAAGCACAGCGACGCCGACTGCTTGTCCAGGGCCCCTGTCGAAACACCTTCCGGCAGCAGCGACGACAATGACGACGAGTGCTTCCTAGGAGCAGTGACCAACGACGACCTGGCACGACGTCAACGAAACGATCCTGAGCTCCGCGCATTAATTCAGCACCTGGAAGGGCGCGGGAGTACCGTGCCCCGTGTTTTCTCACGAACCCTGCCGACCTTCGCCATTCGACAAGGTGTACTCTGCAAAGAGAACTTTGGGGACAGTAACTCGCCGTGGCTGCTGGTAATCCCGAGTGACCTTCGAGAGGAGATCTTCCAAGCCTGCCACGACGACCCGACGTCCGGACACCTCGGTTACAGCCGGACACTGGCCCGTATTCGTGAAAAGTATTACTGGCCCAAGCTCCCCAAGACCGTCCACCTATACACACGATCATGCCACGAGTGCCAGCGACGCAAGAAACCTCCGACGAGGCCGGCCGGACTCCTGCAGCCCATTTCTCCTCCAACTGCACCCTTCCAGCAGATCGGAATGGATTTACTTGGTCCTTTTCCGCCTTCGACGTCGGGGAACCGCTGGATCATCGTCGCCACAGATTATCTCACGCGGTACGCCGAAACGAAAGCCCTTCCTTCGGGGACTGCTGTGGAAGTTGCTAAGTTTTTCATTGAGTCCATCGTCCTCCGGCACGGCGCGCCAGAAGTTCTGATTACAGATCGCGGATCATCGTTCATGGCACAGCTGACCCAAGAAATCCTCCGACTCAGTCACACCAGCCACCGTCGTACAACTGCGTACCACCCGCAGACCAACGGGCTGACGGAGCGACTCAACAAGACAATCGCCGATATGATCTCTATGTACGTCGACGTAGAGCACAAGACGTGGGACGAGGTGCTGCCCTACGTCACGTTCGCCTACAATACGGCGGTTCAAGAGACCACTGGATTCACACCCTTCCAGCTGGTACATGGTCGGAAAGTAACGACCATGCTAGACGCGATGCTACCCCATGAGCCAACTGACACTGAGAGCGACGACGCCCAGGTGGTTGCTCAACGGGCCGAAGAAGTCCGCCAGCTCGCCCGACTCCTGATTCAAGACCAGCAGCGCGTCGACGCGGGCCGCTACAACCTTCGTCGCAGGGACGTCCACTTCCAGCCCGGAGACAGGGTGTGGGTATGGACGCCCATCCGCCGCCGCGGCCTCAGTGAGAAACTGCTGAAACGGTACTTTGGACCATACAAGGTACTTCGCCGCCTCGGCGAGCTGAACTACGAGGTGATGCCCGACGGAACACGAACATCTTCACGCCGCCCACCACGACCTGAGTTCGTCCACGTCGTGCGCCTGAAGCCGTACTACGCTCGATAGGAGTGTGGATCTTATGTGTTTCAAATGACTCTTCAGTTTGCCGTTCTTTTTATGTGCTTTGTTTTGTTTTGTGTTGCATCGGGGCGATGCACTTTTAAAGGGGGGAGTAATGCCGCGCGCAGGGGTCACGGACTTCTAGAACTTTCTCGTTTATTCTTGCTCCGGACATAACTTCTATCGTTTATCCCCGCTTATGTTGTTCTAGAAAGTGCGTGTTCAGTCTCGCCCCAGCGCTCGATCCTGCGGTTTCGCCGACTTCGACGCCTGCGACGCTCTGTTATTATCTTTTGTACTCTTTTATTTTGGCACAAGTTCGCCACATTAAACGTTTATTTCTTTCTGTTCATCTATTGTTTTTGGTCACCACCCGTGACATTATAGAGGGCGCCACCACCAAACAAACATGGCGGCTGAGTCCAGGTCCCGTCGGCTCGGCCGGGCCGCCTGAACAGGTGGCGCATTCAATTTAACAGATTTTCTTTTGTATAATGCCCAATTTTATAGGTATTTGAACTGAGACGGTGTGATGGTTCGAGGTTCGTGTGTTTAGGGTCTTAATAGAAGTACGGAAGACACAGGATGCGTTAGGAAATATTTCTCTATTGTAACATAGACATCAGAAGAAAAGAAAAACCAAATGTTTACACCGCGGCTATTTACAGAGAGTCATTGTACGTGTTGTCTCACAGTTTTCTTTCCTGGTCACATGGTGGGGTAGCGCAGAAGGAGGATGGTGGAGGGCTTATCGTTGATGGGCTCGAAGGCAGTCGTTGTCAGCCTGGAGCGTCTCGTTCCCGGAGATGTTGGTGAACCCGGTCGCTGGAGTTGTCTTCAGCGCCTCATGTAGTCCAGTCGGCTTCAGGCAAGCCGGCGCCTTGACCACGAGAGGAGGTGGGGACAGATTCGGGCCTCTGACGCCTGGTCACGTCTAGTGCCACTAAATAAGCTACGCTTCAGAGTAACGACACTTGGCCATATTGTGGCTTAAAATCATGGTTGCCATTTATCTGAAGCTTTATCTGAAATCACAGAAAATACTTTTCCGCCCTCCACAAATGTTTAAACCGTTCGCGACAGAGCAAAGCAGTATTACATGACCTTCCTAACACCGAATCTAATGCTGAGGAAGTCGCACTTTTGAATCATGATGATCGGCCGTTGCGTCTGTTCTGCATACGAGCCAAAATGGCGGCGCCCACAACAATGTCGGGTAACGGAGTGCCGATACTCTAAGCGCAGCTTATTTAGTGGCTCTAGTCACGTCTACCGAGGTCCGAACAGCTGTTCGCAGCCTCGCCTTCCGAGTCCGAGCTGTGCTCGCGCCCTTCTCGAGCCCCGTTTCAAAAACCGCGCCATTCCTCGCGCATCTCTTTTCTTCCTTCTCTTCGTGGTGGATCACCCATCGCAACGGTTAAGTGTAGCCGGTGCACGTAAACTTGCACAGCATAGTTTTGTTTTCCCGGTGCTTTTTGTTCTTTTCATGTCAAACTTTCGTTTCTGAGATTTCGTTCAAAACCGAAACTATGGGCTCCGGAGAGACGGTAATATATTAATCAATTTTGATCATCCAAGGAAAGCGGCGATGACTACAGAATTGTTCCACCGAGAGTAATTTTCAGCTAACTCGCATGCCTCCACCATGCGACTTATCTGTCCGCGAAATAGAGCTTTTGTGCGTATCCGCGTTGAAGAAACAGCTCCAATCGTATGATCGGTCAACAACACAGGCTGCAGGAAAATTACGAAAATTATGCAAGCGCTTCTTGAGCCAAGGAGCATGTTAACCCGCCGATTGCTACTAAAACCTGAATTGGAATACTTCGTATTTCAATTCAGGTTTTCGTAGCAATCGAGAAGTCATTTTGACGAGCGGGTTATGTATTGTATTACGTACTATTGCGGAGGGGGGGGGGGGGGGGAGGTCCCACTAAAGCGATATTAGTATATTCTTTGGGTTGAAATATGAGCTTAGTTGACTAGCTATTAGGCGAACTGCTGAATAAACGTGTGTTTGACAGACAGAGAGATACTACTTAAACTTAGCTAAATGGTTCTAGCCGGCAGCACGGAGACAAACTGAAGAGATTCTTCATTGGAGATTCACGCAGAACCTCTCTGCATTGAACTTGACTTCGAATCCCGAACGGAGAAAATGAGTATTTTTTGTGGCCGGTCAACCTGAGCAATTCAGACGTATATTGCAGCTGGCTTCGACAGGGGTATAATATAAATATTGGAGGCGCGATAGATCAAAATGCCGTGACAGCATCTAATGTTGCGAGACGAGTGCCCCACCTTTTGAAAACAGATAATTTCCCTCATTCATCATTTGCAGCGAGCAGGTTTTCCTGAATCAAGTAATTGCGAAATCAGCCCAACTCCTTCAGTGTGGTCCAGGGGCTTTTTCGGCGAAAAGCAGCCAAGATGAATAGCCAACGCACCGACCGGCGTGGGTGGTTCAAACTTGAAGCTAATCGAAGCTAACCAAACTCAAGAAAAGCAGCCATCGAACCTTCCCATTCACTTGACTGCAACATTGATGTTCCCTCCAGTGAAATGCCTCGTCTGTCCTCCTCAGTCCACTGTTCTACATCCTTATAAAAAAAACACTTATCAGTTACCAAGCAGTCGTCACTTTGAATGTGATTCGAGACAGACAAGAAATCAAAACGTTTTTCCATGATTCCTCCCCATCCAAGGAATTGAAAGCACGCGACCGTGTGTTGTGGAGAAAACGGGCTTTCAAACACGCGATGGAAGGGAACAGTCCACTGAGGCTTCACCACACTATTGGGGAGGAGATTGAACAGTCACGCCTCTGGCGGCACGCTTCAGCTGTGGGGACAACAAACCGAATTTTCTTGTTTGTTTTTCATCAGCGATATTGATGGTGACGATTCGAATGGCCGCTCTCGTGCAACCAAAGCACTGGTAAGAGAAAAGCGCTCGTGTCCTGACCGTGCATGGCGAGGTTTAATTTATTTGTTATTATATGTTAGTAAACACCAGGCTTTGGGGACAACAAGCTCGATAAAGCTCCCCCTATAGTTCGATCTCCTGCCCATATCACCTTAGGTTGTACCGCAGCGACTGCTGGACGCGCGAGATCTTTGGCAGCTGCCCTTAATGCACGAGAGCTTGTGCCACCGAGATGTGCCCTAGAGCAAGGAGCTTGCGCTTGTAGCCTTTCCTGCGGTACATCATAAGGTGAAACAGAGTATAATGAACGCTGAGGCAAAATAAATATTTGAACCTTCGTCAAATTACATTGATCGCCACCGCGCCGACAACACGTGTCCGCGAAAGCCACCAGAGACGCGGAGCAGAGCCGTATATTGGGAAAGTTTGGCCAGTGAGTGTGGCGATGAGGTCGCCGGAGAGGAGAAAAGTAAATGAAAGGGAAGAGAGCGCCGAAGGAGCGAGAGAGAAAGAAGGGAGCACAAAGGAGACGACCGCCATTTTTTAGCAACGCTGCCGGAGTCTGGTCGGAGAAGAGCACTGCTGAGGCTACGCGTCGTCTGCTACGGGCCGACTTCTTTTTCGCCTGAATAAAAGTTTCTGGCCATACGCCGAAAAATCTTCATTTATAAGCTTTTTAACCCACCGAGGAATAACAGAATGTCATTTTCTTGCCAGAGCCAGCGATATAAAAGGCAATAATTAAGATTTAGATGCCGATCCCACGCTTTCCGCCGGGAGAATGATCGAAGATGGCGGCCCTCCCCACTCAGCTGGGAGCAGCCGGGAGTTCACGCGCATGCGCTCATGCCTCTCGCTCTACGCCGCGTGCTGATTGGCTCACTGGGGAGGAGAGCGTTGCGCGGCGAGACAAACTCTCCCCATATACGGCTCTGACGCGGAGGGGCTGGTACGGCTGGTTTCCGGTTTTCCCGCTTGGTGGCGTCAGTTTTTCTGGAGTTGCGTATATATATGTGTAGCTGTATTTGGTACGCACGTTTAGTAGTTGTTTTTTTTCAGGTTTTTTTTTTTACGTAAGAAGTAAGTTTAAAATAAACGACACAAATTTATATATTATAAATTGTTATAATCGGATATTCTCTTAAAACTTGTGGTTGTTGTTTTCAACGTCTATTTACATTTTTTACACTACAGGTGTGGCTCATCAATTTATTTAATAGCACCATAGTCATCCACATCCCCTCCTTATAACCCCCCACCCCCTCGTCTCAGAGCACACCACTCATAGACGGGAATCCTATCATATATAATAAACATGTTCTCTCTCTCTCTCTCACTCTGAAATACCAATCGTCCTGGCTTTCCTTTCCTGACTGCTTTATCAAAATATCCCTGCTGAACATTTGAAGACTTTTTCTGCGGTATCTCATTTTCGTTTCTTTTTTAGTGTCAGGCAGCTGAGAAGAATCAGTGGACTTCTTGAATTTAACTTTGCCGCGCTGACGACGACGGTTGGGTCGCCACCGTCTTCTCGATTTTTTTCGAGTCTCTCGACCAAACCTCCCTTCTGTTTAAAGCTTCCTTTCGGCTCGAGATTTTAATTTGCCTTTATTTTATTATGTTTTTTTCTTAAGTTTTGATGGAATGTTTGGTTCGGTTTGGGATTCTCTCTCGGCGGAATGTTCTGAACTGACGGAACGACTTAATTTTTCTAGAAGTCTCAATTTGACGGGAAGCCTCAATAAGGCCCATACACGTCAACGTGACTGGAAAGGTATATCCTTGCTGTTGAGCTGATCAGACGTCCCAAGGGTTTACTGTCTAGCTAAGATGTCGATCCTTCGTTCAGTTGAAGGACTTCAATGTTGCAGAAAATTGACCCTTTTATAAGCTCCCTCCAGCAACATCGGCGATCGCCACGGCTTGGGCGCGAAACAAGTTAGAGGATGCGAATTCTCGCCGAACGCCGAAGCTGCACTGGTTCTCAATACGAACTGAGCAGAGTTCACGCGTCACGCTCACGCAACCCTCGCGTTCACTAAAGGCTCAAAGTGCGTGCCCAAACAATGGCGGGCTCTGACAATTAGCGATGTAGCTGCTAGATGGCGGGCACGCTTCAAAAGGGTTTAGGAAGAGGCTTTTGGCAGCATATAGACATTATTTCAAAAGGCGCCGCCATCTTGAGAATTGCGGCGCCAACGGCGCTGTCTAGCGGCTTAAAACTTGAGATGCCAGCTGGTTCTGGCAGCACAGCTATCTGGGTAGGCAACGGTGTCGGTAAAGGGGAGGGGGGCGAACTTCACGAGGCTTGGCTATGGTGGGCTACAATAACTTGGCTGGAACTCGGCCGGTTAAATCGAGCTGGCTAATGACAGGCCATCACCTGGCCTCCGCGAAAGAATGAGGACGAAGGTGGTAGGGTATTTTGATTGAGTTTCCAGAACGAATAAATATATGATAAGTTTAATGTAGTCTATGCAGGTAAGCTCTCTGCATTTAATAGCTGCATCTTGAGTGGTATGGCGTAGACGTTTCCATATACTTCACATGCCATGGAGTAATAGCATACCTTCCAGTGATAATCTAATCGAAGCATCGGCACTGGGTTGGAATCGATCCGCTTGCCTTAGACGAAGCATTTGAGCATAAACGTGACAATACGTTAGATACAAAACCCTCACGATTCACGCTCGCAATCGACTGACTTCATAAATAAAGATCCATGGGGAACACGTGAAGCTCAATAACATTGCAGCCACAGTCACGATGCAGCCTCTTGTCCACAGCGCACACTTTCCACGATTGTTCCTATGCGTACTAAAATTATTTGTGCACCCGACGACGGCGCAGTGATAACCAGACAACCGCAGATGTTCGAATATTGTAACGCTTAATTTTATAGAGCGAATTATACAACAAATAGCGGACGAACGTCACCCGAGTGCACGCTCACTTTGCGCGCGACGTAGCAGCCACTGTACTGATTCCACGCGCAGAGCGGATGGTGCATACAGTCAAGTATCGTTTGCGCAAGTCATAAGACCCTATTTGTCGTTACTAACATATCGGGACACTCCTGGACTCAACGGTGCCCGCCCTGTCCAGCTTTTGATAGGCAAACGTCTACAGACCCGACACGCTCGCACGTCGGAACAGCTCGAGCCGGTCTGGCCCTTGTTGGTCGCAGTCACGCAGCGCGACCAAACCAACCAGAGGTGGCAAGTGGCCGACTTCAACCGGAAAAACGCTGCACATTCTCTCCCTCGCCTGGTGAGCAAGTCTAGATGCGTTACACTATAAGGCCACGCAACACTTCATGGACCTGCGCAACGCCCTTGTTCTTCCGTTGTGGAGACTCCGACGGGCACCTTCCAGCGCCACAGGTTGCAACTGCTCCCAACTTCTCCAGCAGCCCAGCGGACCAAGCCATCGACTCTTCCGATGGGACTCTAACGGCTGCCGAGACCGCCCCAGCGACGCCGGTATACGACTCTGGCGATTCTGTCGACAACTCCAGCCGCGAGGCACACCGAGGTGTCTCGACCAGAGACTTCGGCGACTCTCAACTCGCCCCCCCGCGCAGTTCTTCCGCGCGCGTCTCCCGTTTTGGCCGGAGACTCCGAGCACCAAAGAGACTGGACCTCTGAGTATGTTCTTGGTTTATATTGCCGCGCGCGCAGCTGGCCAAGTAGGCAGCGCGCGCGTGGCCCAACGGTTATTGTCCCCTGCCTCTCATGCAAAAAGCCAGGGTTCGATTCCTGGAAGCGACGCATTTTTCGTTTATTGCTGCAATTTAGTGTTCTGGTAAATTCGAGAATCCTGTTGCTTATTCGAGGTCCGAATGTCCTACGCGTCGAACCTCCCACGCCGATGTTTCCAGAAGCCCACTTGCGTACATAAGGAGCTTCGCTTGGCGGGCCAAAGTCAATCTCGCTCCAGCGCTCGATCCTGTTGTTTCGCCGACATCGACGCCTGCGACGCTAACTTAGTTCTATCTTGTTTTGGGCACAAGTTCGCCTCATTAAACGTGTAGTTCCTCCAGTTATTCTTCGACTTATCATTAGTCATTTGCGACATCTTTGTGGAGGTGCGGGGTACCGCATGTCCGTGCAGCGCTCCCCTCCGAGGTCCCGCAGTGCAAGTTCGAACCCAAGCCCCTGAGGACCCAACGAAGACCAGACCGAAATCCGATCAGGCCGCCGCAACCATGGCCTACCTCTTGAATTAGGACCTTTGCCACCCAAGACCAAGCCGCCAAGGAGGACGACGATGGCCAACCAGTCGTCGCAGACCCCGGCCGCCGCCGCCGTCGTATACCTTCCCGTAGCACCCGGGACTCCGACGCCTTTCCACGTGGAGGTCCACGAAGACATTGAAGACTGGCTTCAACACTATGAGCGGGTGGCCCGCCATAACGGTTGAACAGCTGACCAGTGCTTGAAGAACATACACTTCTCGCTTGAAGGCACTGCGAGGCACTAATTTGAAAACCACGAAGCCTCCTTCACTACATGGGAGTCCTGCGTCACCGAACTGAAGCGGAAGTTCATTAACCACCACCGTCGCCAGCGAGCAGAGGACATTCTTCAAACAAGGGTGCAGGGCCCCAACGAAAGCGCGAGCGGCGCCTACTAGAAAGGAATAGTGGGATCAGGCTCCGACGAGCGGCGAGCGTAGAAAGGTCCCGGATGTACGCGGCGGCGCTGCGGTCGTTTACGGACTCGAGGATCCGACCGGTTCCGGGCGTTTCGAAGGCCTTCGGCGCAGGTTTGGCTTGCTGTTCGGCCGTTTAGCAGCAAATGCAGTGCGAGCCGCCCTGGGTGCCGGCTTTGTATATAGCCTATCCAAAACATGCTTTAGTGGCGCCCTCTCGAGCCGTCGACACAGAGTACGGCAGCCGCGAGCGCTCGCTGAGCTCACTACCCCTCCTCTAGTTCACGGCCACTCAAGCGGCCAAAGACGTCATGAAGGAGGTTACTCTTTGCTTATTTTTGTAATTTTAATTCGCCTATCACTATTAAAATAAAGCGAAATTCGTGAGAAAAAAGTTTCATTAAGTTACTACGTTTAGTGCGCTCAGGTTCGGTGGAAATTAAAAACCAATGAAAAAGTCATTGCAGGGTCCCTTTAAGCGCGATTCACACACTTGCGTGAAGTCCGACCGTGTGCGAGGGTTTCTATGCCAACATCTGCGTCGTCTCCAACAAAACCGGGTTGCTATAGCAACCCTCGCAGTCAGTCGGGCTAAACGCAAGTGTGTGAATAGCCCTTTAATTTCTGTAACCGTCTATGCATGCTTACTGCCACATGCCCTAAAACGTTGCATCTCCTTCAACGTCCCATCATCTCTTGCCTTTGAGTCGCCGCTTCCCAAGGCGTTTAATTTGCATTTCGTCTAGCTAAAGCTCAAATAGCTGAACCTTGCATGGGCTTCATATGCTTGCATGTCGCCAGATATTACCCGCTCGCCTCCTCTACTCCCTTGAAAGCTATTTTAAAGTGTTTGTGTATATAAGGTTGGATATCGATGTCCCCGACAAGGTGAGAACGACAGGAAGGAGTTTCGGTTGTCTCATCTCCAGCGCGCGCTTCGAATACCTTCGATTATGCTTCGGCGACTTGTAATTTTCGAAAGTGGGCGCGCAGCCGAAGCACGGCGGAAGACAAGGAGCGCGTGCTGGAGACCGGGCGTTCGAAGGAGACGCCCTGGTGTTCTCACCTTGTCAGTGACCACGCTAAATCTCAGTTTAATTCATTTATTCGTTGTAACCTGGACATGTAGCACGTTCCCTCTCGTCTATTTTCGTTATCTTTAGCTTTTACTATCCATTATGTGCGACACCAGCGCATTTTCTCCCGTCATAAAATCTTACGAGCTCGTCGCACTTCTAAGTGGTATTGCATAAATCAGGGGTCTCCGAACTTCTGGCTAATGGGTTGAATCGAGGATCTGTCGCTCTCTCGAGGGCCGAAAAATAAATAAGTAAATATAAATGAGGTAAAATTAAGTAAATAACCCCATATAAGAATTCAAATACCAAATTGAAAGTTACAGTAAACATTAACAAAAGAATCTAAGGGGGATGAATGCATCTACGTTATTTTGAAATTTAATATTTGGCCAATTTTGATATATGTACAATAATTGAGAACCAGAAAACTGAACAGTCACAAGTCAAAGCGCATGGGAACTTTGCTGCCATGCTCACGCAGAGCAGAAGCACAATATACACGAGAACGCAAACGAACTTTAACATGCCTTGTTACAGAGATATAAAACAGGGGACAAAGAATGGTGATTATGGTTATGACAATGTACAATTAATAATATGACAAGAGGCTTACGATAATCAGTTTTCTCTGGGTTTTTTATATTTTTTGTTTAAGTGGTTGGTTCGTTCTACGGCGCCGTTTCTTAACGTGGGCTTATTTATTTATTTATTTTTATTATTTTTTGTAGCAGTGGGCCTGCTAGAAGCGGGCCACGGGACCGCACTTCATTGGAAGGACCTTGGCCAGTCACAGCCTGCATATGGTCGAAAGACCTCCGCGCAGTGTCGTAGCCAAAAGGGAAGCTTGTGGGGCTTCAACCCCCCCCTGGTATAAATGATTAACATAAGTCGTGCCTACCCTCCGGGACGCTGGTGCCATCTCGCGACGCCAGGGTGAAACGGGTGGAACGTCACGGACGGTATTCAGAAAGCGCGGGCACTTGAAACCCGTTCACACACTTGCGTTTGACACTGACAGGGTATTTATCCTCGCCAAGGTTATTATTTGTACATGACAAATGAGGGCTCAACTACCCAGAACACAATTTCCGGCTCGAAATTCGCTTTCTTTCCGCCCCAAAAACCGCCGATCGAGAACAGGCCGGTTTGGGTAGCGGTCTCTCTCTTCTTTCTGGTCATGTACTATCGGGGAAAAATGAAATGCGAACAGAGGAGCGCGTGGCTCGCGGTACAGGCTGCGCCACCTGGAAGTGAGCCCAGGAGCGAGGGTGCGTGGCCTACTCCAACGTGTTCACGCCCCTCCCTCTGCGCTCCCCGAGCTTCAGCAGTGCGCCTCTTGGTGTGCTGAAAGCTATCACCGCTATCTTTGCTGGCTCAGCGCGTGCGGCGCAAAGAAGCTCGCCGCATTTGCCGAGCAGGCAAAGATAGCGGTGACAGCTTTCAGCGCACTGAGAGGCGCACTGCTGAAGCTTGGGGAGCGCCAATCGAGGGGCGTGAACACATCGAAGTAGGCCACAAACCCTCGCCCCTAGGCTCACTTCCAGGCGGCGCAGCCTGTACCGCGAGCCATGCGCTCCTCTGTTCGCATTTCATTTTTCCCCGATAGTACCGTTCTCTGTGGATTAGACACACACACCAAATATAATAAAAGTCGTGGGTCATCAAAGGCACACACTCAATATTTAAAAAAATATATATATATCAAGATACCTATTTTTTCTGGCTTCTAAAATGCTGCAAATACATTGATTGAAAAAAGAAAATAAATTCCACATAGAACCGGAAGCACTCGGTGCATTCTATGCGTAATTCTCAACATGGCGTCGTATCGCGGGTGTCGCGAGCTGGACGGCTGAACGAAGCGTGCCAAGCAATGGCGGTTGACAACGGGCGTGGGGCATCTACTTCAGGACTGTCGTTGGCGGTACCGGCGAATCTGTCTAGCTTCGAAAAATAAATCGTTTACCGATCAAAACAATTAGGATTTCCTCCGTACTACGCGCTCGATCACCAAGATGATTCGCATGAAGACGTCGCCGATTCGCCTTCTCCAGGCAGAAGACGTCGCTCGTCTTATCATCATCATTCCTTTATTTTCCTTGAGGGCCCCAGGGGGCATTATACAAGGGAGTGAACACAATAAAAACATCAACAAAATAGTTAATAAAAAACACGCTGTAACCTATACTTGTATTTCAGAAAGAAAGAGGTTAACGGCTGCAGCAAACTTGTTAGTATCAGTCATGTTTACAATGAGGTCAGGTAATGAGTTCCAATCGTCAATAGCAGATGGTAAGGTCGACATTTTATAAGAGACAGATGACGAAGTAATTGAGCGCAGTTTACATGAGTGGTCAAAACGAGGGAAATTACGGTAGGGAGGTGATAGTAGAGAATCTTTTAGATGGTTGTTGTGGTAAAAGATTTTGTGAAGAAGAGTGAGACGTGACACCCTTCGACGTAAAGTAAGTCAAGGTTAGCTGATTTGCGTAATCCTGATATGCTAGTGTATGGGGAGTAGTCAGAGTAAATAAAACGAAGACCTCTGTTTTGAACGGATTCAAGGTTGTTAGTTAGATATGATTGCCATGGTGACCATATGGATGAAGCAATTTCAAGTTTAGATCTGACCAAGGTCGTATAAGCTAGTAGTTTTACTGAAGGTGTAGCTAGTCTGAGGTTACGGCGAAGAAAACCGAAAGTACGGTTAGCATCGGCAGTGACAGCATTTATGTGAGTGGTCCATGACAGATCAGAGGTCAGGTGAACGCCTAGGTATTTATATGAGGAACAGATAGCTACTGAGATAGTGGAAAGGTGATAAGAAAAGGATGGAACACGTGAACTGCGGGTGAATGATAGAGATTTACATTTATTAAAGTTTAAAGTCATTTGCCATTTGTGGCACCACTGAGTTATAAGCGCGAGGTCATTCTGTAAAATATGATTATCGTGGTTTGAATTAATAGGTCTATAAATTACACAGTCGTCGGCGAACAGACGTATTGAAGAGGAGATGTTGAGGTAGAGATCATTAATGTATATTAAAAATAGAAGGGGGCCAAGAACGGTTCCCTGGGGGACGCCGGAGGTTACAGCGCAGGTGGTAGATTTGGTGTTGTTAATAGATGAGTACTGGGTGCGATTTGTGAGGAATTCGGAGATCCATTTGACGACTGAGGGATGGATATTAATATTTCTAAGTTTCAGTAAGAGACGTTGATGAGGGACCCTGTCAAATGCCTTGGAGAAATCAATAAATATGGCGTCAGTTTGCTTATTAGAATCAAAGTTTGAGTAAACGTCAGTAAGAAAAGCTGTTAGTTGCGTTTCGCATGAGTATGACTTGCGAAAGCCGTGCTGATGCTCGAAAAGAAGGCTGTGGGAGTCTAGAAAGATTATTATGTTAGAATAGAGTATATGCTGTAAGGGTTTAGACGACACACTGGTGAGCGAGATGGGGCGATAGTTGTTGATTAGTTGGCAATCACCTGCTTTGTAAACGGGGATGACGTTAGCGATTTTCCAATCGCATGGAATTTCAGAAAGTTGAAGAGACTGCGAGAAAATATCGCAGAGGAAAGTTGAAGAGACGTGTTTAGTATTTATTAACATTTTCGAGTTTATTTGGTCGTCGCCAGAGCTAGAAGACACCTTCAGCTGATCAATGGCCTTTAGTACACCAGAGTGGTCGATCATGATAGGATTCATAGGAGGATGAAGGGGTTGGCACAAGTTGGGCATATTGACAAGTCTTCATTGGTAAAGATCGAGCTAAAAAAGTTGTTAGTTTCAAGAGTACTATGTTCGTCAGAAAGTGGAAGGCCGTACTCGTCAACGAATTGTAATGTAAGAGAGAGTGCTGGGTTAATTACTTTCCAAAACTTTTTAGGTTTATTGGTTAAAATGTTGGGGAGGTCATGAGTATAAAATTTGGATTTGGCATCATGAATGGCGGATTTGTAGGCCCTAGCGCATTCGTGATAGGCGTTCCAAGAAGCGTTAGTGTTATGAGCCTTTGCCCTCGTATAAGCTCTTTTTTTCCTGTTGGAGTGACAATGAACTGTTTTATCGTACCAAGGGTTAGTGTTATCGGATATAATTCGAGTGAGTGGAACGAAACGTTTGATTAGGGATGTTAGTCTATCTTTGAAAAGAATCCAGTTTTCATTGACCGTCCTTTCTGCGAAGTTAACTGAGAATATGTGATAAAATTCTTCCAGGTTGGTGTTGATAGATGCGTAGTCGGCTCTCGCGTAATCGTGAATGAATTTGCAATAACGTGATTTCTTAGGAGTAGTGATGGAGAATGTTAGCTCAATGACGAGATGGTCGCTAATGCTGGGTAAGTACGTGACGTTGCTGAAGAGTGAAAGGTCATTGCTTAAACATAGGTCGAGTACGTTGCTGCAGCGATTGGTAATTCTAGTGGGTTGAGTGATAACATTAGATAGGCTAAAATCTAAACAAAGGTCAATAAACTCTTGAGAAAATGCACAGCTACAACAAATAGTAGACCAGTCAATATTTGGGTAATTGAAATCACCAAAAAGGGTAACTAAAGCGTTAGGATATTTACATGCGGGTTCAGAAAGGCATTTATACATCTCAATAACAATATGAACACGAATTGATAAGAGCTTGAAAAACGCGCAAACGTCAAGCGTGAACTGCTTGACTTCGGTGTTTCTCGTGCGGGGAAAAACAAAGAAAAAAAAAACACGGTCGGGTGTAGTCACGTGACTACCGGGAACTCTCTCTTCTACATTTCTTCTTCTTCCCCCCCCCCCCCCCCCCCCCCAGTTCAGTCTTGGTTTCGAGCAGTTGCGTCTTTTTATTTTTACTTTATTAGAAATATATGTGACGCTGTGGCAAAATATTGATCGGGTACTCTTCTGACACCGTACTATAACGCCTGGCAAAAAAAAAAAAATCTTTTTTTTTTGATGGGGGGAGGGGGAAAGGGGTGTCAGTGCCTTCTTGATGCCTTGAAACCTCCGAAGGAGCCCCAAGTGTCTGAACGGGCTTCTATGATTTGCGAAATGAAGAGAGTGTAGGTGATGAGAAGTGTGCGAAGAATGAACAAACAGGACAATTCTTAATGATCGCGACTTATTACGTTATTAGCTTGACTTGGAGAGCTGGTGTGTAAGAATAATAATAATAATAATATAAACATCATTCTTTGCCAGTAACGCCAGAGCAGTGGAAAAAAGGGGGGGGGGGGGGGGGGCAGACACTTTTTTTTCTTAATGGGGCACGTCCACATAACCCTCTCCCCTCCCCCCTCTCCACCATCATCTCAAAAAGATGACAGACCGAGGACGTCAGACGAATGACTCCGGCCATAGCCTCTTTTGCTCTCAAAACCTGTCAAATCGCGAAAGAATGTGGCCGCTGTAAAGAAGAAAGGAGATCAGAGAAGAGGGCGCGCACAGGGGCTCTCTCTGGCAGCATCAAAGGAATGCCCCAGTTGTAAAATCTGAAAACACAAACGCGTTTTTTTTTTTTTTTTTTTTTTTTTTTTTTTTTTTTTTTTTTTTTTTAGGAAAGGAGAACATTTTGCATTACCTTCCTCTATTCCGCCCCTCTCCCGTTCCTCCACGTGCCGGTAGCGTCCTTTCTGTGTTTCTTTTTTTGTTGTTGTTTTCGTTGCGGTCTGTTGTTTCGCGGAGGGGCCACCGCTCATATTGTTGGCGCTGGCTGAAGGGTTACCCCGGAAGTGGCTCTGCGGTACCATATGGTTGACCATTTGGCGGTGCTCCTCGCCTTCTTCCGGCAGTCGCGGCTCAATGACTCCGTCGTGGAATTGACGGACTTTCTAGAATAAAAGGGGCTACGCCCCGACCCAAGCGCTAAGCGGAACACAAGAAAGCTATCCTCGATTTACAGGTGGATTACATAAGATCTGGTACCCATCACATCATCTACTCAGGATAACTCAGCCAAGGGAGGCGATCGCGAAGCAGGGAATTCTTTGATATGAACTAATACATGTTTTAGCCGGTCGCCCCTTTAGCCGGTCGCCCCTTTAGCCGGTCGCCCCTTAAGTGAAGCCAACTTGCGAAACTACCCTTTTGCCGATTCGGGAGCATCATGTTCGTTTAAGCAATTCTACAAAAGACACAACAAAAAAGGAGGAACTTTGATTAGGCGCATAGAAAGATAACATCATTAAGAGCAATATAAAAAAAAAATTTAAAAAAATAAAAATGGCAGTTTTTAATAGCCCGGGCTTAAATTATGGCTAAATTTACTTTTGACGAAATTTAAAAAAAATATATATATATATAACTTATTTCGACAAAATAAAAATAAACTAAAGTGGCACCAGTCAATAGCACATGTATAGATAGGCCCATGGGCATACAGTATATAATGCGGAGTGCAAGTTCGTCTGCTTCTTTTGCAGGGGTTGTGGTGACGTCAGAAAGACGCCGAGCTGTGATTGGCTCTGATTAGAAGGATAGTGGGTAGACCTCAAAGCAAGCTACCTAGAGGTCCATCCCAGTGTCCTTCAATCACAGCCAATCAGAGCTCGGCGTTCTGACGTCACCACAACCCCTGCTCAAGGAGCAGACGAACTTGCGTTCCGCGTATGCAAATTGTATAATTCATTCTCAGATACAAGGCTTCAAATATGTCACCAAAACGTCAAAGATGAGATGTTTGGCATTTTTATTTTTGGCATAAAATATACCAAATTAGACTAATTGAGAGGAAAAATAGTTATGCGGCATACATTTTATAAAAAAATCACTGTGGGTGTTTTTATTGTTACATAAGTATTTATTACAGCCGACAGAATTGGGCGCAAAAATCAAGTAGCCTAAACGTAGCATTCCATCACGCTCCATTTCAAACATTTTGTGAAGAAAATAATTTTTCTTCAAAAAATTTGAAAGCGATTGTGTTCATAACGTAAGAGGCGCATAATATATAATTTTGTTAGGCAAATCAAAATGCCCATCCCGACACGCGTGTTCGTGTTCATATGAAACCATTCTAAAACGGAAAGACGTTCCTTGTCCTGGAAATTGTATAGTCGTGGTTTATTGCAAAAACTTATCAAGGGCCGTAATCGCCAAAATCAGCAGAATAAGAAGGGCTAGCATCGTTCATTAATGTCTGACAATTCGCCAAACAAACTGTACGTCGACGCCTGATGTTTTTTTATCATTTCCCAGCCTCGTGTTCAGAATGCTGTAGCTTTTGACGCTACACAATCAGTGGCGCGCGACAGTTCGCAAACCGTCAACTCGCCCAACTGCAAAGAAATCCTTCGTGGCATAACAAAAAGGCGATGTTGCTCTCCGCTCCAAGATCGAACTTTTATTTGTTCGCGCGTGCGTGCGAATTGTCATTCATTATAAATTATATGGTATTGTCACGAAGAAAATAGGTTATTGTACGTTGATGATGATGATGTTATTAAAGAATAACTGCTATTTTAACCAATAGGAAAGAAACTCAATTCCAATACAAATGATAATCCGCCAATAAACTCGGGGGAGAAATACTTCTAACCTCGGAAAACTTCTCCTGCCGTCCTCCTCGACCAAACCTTCAGCGAGTGCATCGACTACAGCCAAACTCGACAAACAAGAATCCACAGAAAAGCGGGCAAGCCGAACTCCTCCACAGCCGTAAAGGTTCCCAAATCCGAACTCCTCCACAGCCGTAAAGGTTCCTAAAGCCAAACTCCTCCACAGCCGTAAAGGTTCCCAAGTTTGCAAGTTAGCGGGTGGAAGACCCCACAGCCGAAGGGCTGTGGGTCTTCCCCCGCTAACTTGCAAGCTTGGGAACTTGGAACGTGCAGGTTTGCCTCCAGGTGCCGGGTGATGTTCACGACATGGTATCCGGAACCGGCTTTTTGCGAGCCTCTGGAAGCTGCTTATATTGGGTTTATCAGCCTTCTGGAGCCATCCAGGCAACTAATCACAAATGGTTTTCTTAGCACCAGTCAAAAGGCTCGGAGCCCAAAGCAAACATGAGCATGCGAAAACAAGTGCATACACAACACAAAACAGATTTCGGGTGAAGTTCACGAGATCAGTTAAAACGAGACAAAGTACGTCCCAAGCCATGATCACAAGAGCAGGCATGTACTCAAGCATGTAACCAAAAGGAAGTACGCAAGTACATAAGCAATAAAACAAATCTATATGGCACCAAAAACAAACCACCCTTAACACATGGAAACCATTCCCAAATTCCCTGGACCTGAAGGGCCATTTACACACTTGTGTTGAGTTAGACCGAGTGCGAGGGTTGCTATGGCGACCGCTACGTCGGCTCCAACAAAACAAGGTAAAAACCAGGTTTGTTGGAGCCGACGCAGCTCCAACAAACCCGCTCATGGTCGGACTCAACTCAAGTGTGAGAATCGCCCTTGAATCTTTTCCGCTACCGACTGCCAGAGCTTCAGGCAGAACGGTTCGTGGACCAGGGGGCCGTAAACATGTCAAAGAAAGACACGGACAGTGCCACTTGACACCCCGAACGGGGGTCTTCGTGAACCACTTCGATGGCAGGCCCTCATCTGCCTCAGGGCGGCGACCAGCGGCCGACTACACTGGGAGATACGCGGATAGGCCCCAAAACAAATTAGAGTTATAACAACAAAGCTGCGAAAGCATAACTTCACGATAATATGTGGTTTTAAACAAAAGACAACCATTAAGCACTAAACCCTTCGAAAAACGTTCACCATCCCTACAACATATAGTCAAATATCATAATTTAAAATTGTATATATGAGAATATTCCCAACTGCAAATAAATTACGAACGGAGTTTTGCCAAATGATTCGATTCGCAGTATATCTTGGTTGATCAATGTAAGTAAAGTTGTTCGAATAACTGAACCTACGAATGATGTCCTCGAAATTCCCCAATATCCCGCGCTCTGCTTCACTGCTTCGCACTAGAGCTCTGCTGTCAAGTTTCCTCGCTGCGCACCGGTGCCCGCGTCTCGAGCTTCACTGCGTTGCACCAGAGTGCCAGGAGAAACGGCTGGCGTGAACTCGGTAAACAAAATTCGATGATACCGAATTTCTTTAGCAGTTTCTTTTAGTTATTTTCTTACTTCGACCCCTCATTTTAAAGAAACCGCAAACTATCTCCAAGGGAATAGGGTAGTCATTGCTTTACTTGCCATGCTACATGATGAGTCAGCTTTCCGAAGGAGGTGGTGCGGTCGAGATGGATATAACCGATATTGACATCTCCCCGAAAGTTGCATAAAAAATATATAAAGAATTGTTCTGTCCCGCCAAGCACGTTGCGACAGGGCAGCAGATTTTTAATGACCAGTGTGCCACATTTATTTACAGTGGCAAACAATATACAGAAGGAGAAAGACTTGCGTTAAAAGAACAAATGTTCAATCCTTTTTGGTCCCAGAGCCGAAATTCCCTGAAGGCTCTCACGCTTTTTCGTTCATAGGCGCCGTGAGGAATTCCCCTTTCTCTCTAACCAGCCCACACTTAAACCTAGGGTGACCACCTTTCTGCTAGCGAAATGCGGGACACACGGGACCTGGGGGGGAAGGAATTTACGAACACACACAACACGGACCGAGGCTCTGTTAACACATTTAATATCTTGTGCTGTTTATACACCTGCAAATTGTATTGCAAAGTTGAAAGTATAAAAATCAGCTGCAGCAGAACTCAGTGCATCAAATGAAATTAAGAAGCAGTAAATCTTTTTCGGGCATTCAGCATGGTCCTACGCACATTTTTAACATTATTTTCTTTTTCGACCGCTGTGAGTTGCAAGCTAAACATTCTGCAACACTTTCACCTTGACACAACGATATGAAAATTATTACAGCACTTTATTTTTAAAACATTGGCGAGCAATTTTCTCTCACAATATTTTGCCACCAAGGGGATAGGCACAACGGCGCATGCGCGTCCGTTCTCCTGCAAGAACGGCGGTCGCTTCCCGCTATATGCTTGGATAGAAAATGGCTTACCATTGCGATTCATACGATTCCCAGCGACCCCCGCGCTTCCCCGTGCCCCGCTGTTCGGCAGCATCATGAGTTGCAGAGCGAATTTTACGACAGTGGGAAATGCGGGACATTTTGAAAATGTTTGGTATATCTTGCGGGACGCGGGACACGAGCCCTCAATGCGGGACAGTCACGCGAGTCGCGGGACGGGTGGACACCCTACTTAAACCCCGAGGTTACAGACGCTGTGACTTCACACCAGGGGCGTAGCCAGGAGGGGTGCTTATGGAGCTTCAGCCCCCCCCCCCCCCCCCCCCCGAAATCCAGCGGACCCTATAATATACACATGCATTTTGACCCCCCCCCCCCCCTTCCCCTCTCCGCACAGCAAGTCATGAACATTCCTGCTACCCCCCCCCCCCCCCCCCCGAACCAAAAAAAAAAAAAAAAAAGATTATTGGCTACGCCACTGGTACACACCCCCGTATTGCCCCAGTCCACACCACTGAGCACACGCGGTCTTCATCACCAAACACATCACATCCCGAGTGCCTACGTGAGCAAACTCCGTTGCTTCATGGCGAGGTGCGCTCAAGTGTCCTATCCCACGGTAGAGCACATGCCCAGATCAAGGTACATTTCGAGTACGTGCGTGAGCGGGCACGTGCCTGATGGCGGGCTACGTTTACGTGTAATATTCCATGCGTACCGAAAGTACAAAAGAAACAACAGCCGACTGCGTCATTCACGGCTAGTAATACAATACTCCGTGAGAAACGAAGCACAGTCCTCGGAGAGGAGTGTCGTCGTCGAAAAACCTGTAGAACAGAGCTCGATCGCTTCAAAGGGAAGCTTACTCAAAGTTTAGACCCCACGCTCTTCGGTACAGTAAAAATCGAAAAAAATAAAAAAAAAATTCTAACTTAACAATGCGTTACCCCCCTTATCTGATCGGAGCCTACAAAAATATTGCATGAAGTTTCTTACATAATAAAATTTTGTTTACATGTTACCTTACTAGAGATTTACAGCCGCATTTTCTTGAAATATCTGTGCTGAATTCACATTAAACGAAAAATATGTGTATTAAAACAATATTCAAATTCAATGTGCAGTTCGTTTTAATATTTGCTTTTGATTCGGAAAAGAGAAAGTGTGTATTCGCACTCCTCTTCAAAATATTTGTGGGTAGAATACTTTCCAACTGCTGCATATTAAGCAATTTATGGGCACAAACGTGGCCACAGCATACAAGAAATGCATTTGTTCTGACACAGTAAAAGAAGTTGTTCGCCAGAGGCCCTAATTCCACACATTGTGTGCACTAAACCTTGTTATAATGTATCATATGAAAAGACAAGATAAACACTAAACTTAAAGGCAAACTAAACTCAAAATCCAGTGTCATATATCTAAGGTGCAATATATGGCGCAGAGATTCCGAAGAGACTGCCAGCAGATCAGTTGCCCACAATCTGCATAGCTTTGCAGTTTGAACACAAAATGCATTCAACTTCAGAGTAGAAAGGCCAGCAGTGGCTTCTTGAAAGCCGACCAGCAAAAATCGACTTCCGACTGGAAGAAACTTTTTCCCAGTGTCCTTCTCTCTATTCTTCCTCTTTGCCTGAAAGGGGGAACAAGAGATTATTTCCTCTTACTGGAACAAAAAAAAAGAATATCTAGCATTTTCCTCGCTTCTAGCTGTGCTTCGGGGTTTAATTTGAAGGACCTACGCGTTAAGGTGTCCAAACCCCGGCCCGCGGAGGTCTTCCGACCGGCCCGTGGTTGGATAGAGTGACCTTAGGTTGGCCGTGGTCCTTCCATTGAAGCCCGGCCCGCTTCCAGCAGGCACCCTGCTACCGGCACAGGGCTGCCAACACGGAAAGTCAAAATTTCCCTAGCGGACGCCTGAAATTTCCCTATTTGTACCGAAATTTCTTTTGCTTGGCCAAATAATTATATAATTGTGAGGCATGGCACGGCTGAAGCAGGGCGTAGAAGTGATAATTACGGACTTTATTGAACAGCTTAGAGGATTACATGTTAAGAGGGCTAGAGGCGAAGGCGGTCTGTCACACAAAGCGAAGTAAGCGGTGGGCACGGCACGAGAACACAGCGAAGAAGGCGAGGGAGAGCTGTCTGGGAATGCGGAGGGGAGACACTTGAGATGGCGGTGGCGAGAGCGTACGGGCGAGAGGGAAAGGCTTGGGAAGCATTGTGTGTGCGGTGAGCTGGTGGTTTGGCGTTGCGGTCTTGCGGTGGGGAGAACGTGGGGCCCATCGAGGGGGGCTCGTGCTATACGACGTGGGCTCGCTCACGTAATACTAAATATTCGTTGCTTTCTGCATCACATTCATTTTTACCATGAGAAATAAATTATATGCTAAGCGCAAGTTCGTCTGCTCCTTGTACAAGGGTTGCGATGATAGACCTCAAGGAATCTAGCATAGAGGTCTGCCGCGGTGCATTCTGGTACCTGTAGTTCCCCCAGTTTTCCGGCCGCGTCAATGCGCATTGTACGCCTGGCGTTTGGAAATTTTCGGGTTAGCACGAGGCTTTTAGCCGGATGCCTACTCTTGGTTTTCAATAGGTCGCTTCACCTGTTGTGTGCCACGGAGCTATAATAACAGCACCAGGCAAAAAGGCATCGGATATTATGTCTTCCCGAAAGAAAGAAGCATGGCAAAGAAAGTTAGACAGAGCCGGACAGAGCGGCAGGAAAAATATCGTTTTACGATTTGTTTTGCGATTTGCTTCCTAATTTGTATTCATGTTATTGCACGTCAGCTAAAATGTGTAAGATTACAGGGCACGAGACATAGAGCGTGCCGAAGTAATCCGTACACTGGAATCTCTCTGAGCATTTGCTCCGTAGCGCTCTATCCTTTGGTCTATCTCAAATATGACCTGCCGTTTTTAATAGGCTTTTTGCTCTATGTATTTTAGTGCTTATAACCGTTACTGCGACAACATATTTCAAGCAAACCGTGCTTCAAAAGATCAGTACGATCACTCAAAAAAAAGCAGCGATTCCCGATATGCATCACATCAAATAAAACTTTTTTTTCGGAAGAAGCCTTTATTTTTTTTTTTTCTCAGACAAACATGAAAACATTAGATAATGCGATTTAGAAGTGCGACACTTACCGATAAAAATGAAACAAACGAACCTCATCCATTTTGTGGTGGTCTGTTAGGCTTACGTTATCGATCCATTCTGCATTAACACCAATCGAGACCGCAGAAGAAAGCTTCCCGCGTCGGGCGACTGTTAGCGTTCGGAGCTTGCGCAAACAAAATAAAACGGAATAGAAACTGCAGACGAAAAATCATCTCCACCCCCAGCTTTCAGGTATCTAGCATGGTTGCTCCTTGACAGATGTCAATTGTTACGGTGCGTCAGGCATGGCCTTTCTATAGATCGTTTATTCTTTGTGTGCGGCCTTCTCCCGCAGTTCATCTGTACCCTGTCGCACGAGCTGTAAACCAGAATGAAACAACTTTTAGAAAACTATCGCTCACCGAGAAAGTCTATTTAGCTCCTCTTACTTCATTGACGATTAAACGTTATGCACAAGACTGATAACTATCAAGCTCAGTTTTTCACCAACACATTTGATGCTGTTTCTCGACACCGAACTGATGGTCCCTCGAATTTTCTGGTTTGCCATTGCACAAGATGTTCACTTGTCTCCAAGTTAATTAAGACGTCCGAGCAGCCAGAATGCTCGGACGTCTTAACTGCCTGTTTTCCTTTCCCACACCCTCGTCCACCGCCATTTTGTTCCTCATTGTTTCCCCCTCCCCGTGCGCCGGAAAGTGGCCTTTGTGTCCATCGGTCCTCCCATCCGTGGGGGGAAATGCTAATCCTCCCTCCGTGGGTTCCACAACACTGCTCAGAACTTGCGAGATAAGCTGCTTGTTTCCGGGAGGGTTATAAGCCCACGGATTATCGCCGAGGACCAAAATGGCTGCTGGTTTGTCGGCGAGTGGTATTACAAAGGGTGGCATCACCCTAGCAAAGCGCACATGAAGTCTCCCTAGTGTCGTTGTTTTTCTCCCGTACTTATGAAGTACAGACATGGAGGAGAACCAAGCTGATATCGGGGCGTCCCTAACGATAATCTATGATGATGTACGCGCAGCCCTATGTGGCCGGGAAGCCGGAAAGGGATGACTACAAGTAGCACGGTGGCGGCACCACTTCCGGAATGCGCGCGCCTGCGCAGTTACATCGGCCTCGTCGTTCTGATGTCACCGCAACCCCTGCGCAACAAGCAGACGACTTGCTCCACGCATAGCCTTTACGCCTTGCGTATGTTTTGCAATAAATTAGTTCATCGGGCCAAAACCTTTCCCAAAGCAAATGTGGTGAGGGGAAGTGATACCGGGAGATTTAAACTGATGAATGAAATCCTATCATCGCATTAGATGTTATGCACGTGATCAGAACATGATATTGCTTTAATAAATTCATTTGCGATATTATATAATAGTCAGTCCAAAACAAAAGATGTTACACAAGCGAGATCTATCAAACTCAAACACACGGAACACGACGGCTTTTCACGAGATAGACATTGCAATATTCCTCCTTGTACTCAAGCTTTTTTTTTTTTTTTTTTTTCGAGAAGGCACAGTGGCGCTCTGAGAATCTTCGACTTGGGTGGTACCTTCCTTCATAGTTTTCAGGGGGAAATGAAAACCGATTTTGCCGAAAAAGTTGGATGGATGGACGAATACTAACGGCTCCGTAATGGCTGCAGTCTTTATGACGGGAGGAAACTTGCGCCACCTGAATGGATGAATGTTAATGGCTATACCCTTCGTAACGGGTAGCAGCTTGCGCCATCTAGCTTAAGTCTAAAAAGACAAGCATGTGATTTCTGTCGCCCTTCTAAGCCAATTTTCTCCCCCTATCACCAGGCAGTGTGGGATATCACCAGGATGACCTTTGGGGGATCGGGCAAAAAAACTACCTAAAAAACGTCACCCCTCGCCTCTTCCCCCCGGTGAGGGAGTCGCCGATTTTCCTCTGCCCCGCCTGTCCCCAGCTGTGCTAGTTGTAGTTGCATCACTCAATTTTCCCTCGATAATTTCCACCAATCTTCTAATCGTCTCTTTGTGACTGTGATCCGTTTCTCTTCCGTCCTTACATCGTCGCCAGCAAAACCTGTAGCGCCACTACCAAATTTGTTACCCCTTCTGGGAGGACAGGGCGAAGCCCCGTGCACTTTAAAACAAAGTGCTCTAGTGTCTCACTCTCATTATGGCAGGCAGCTTATAATGTGTCTCCTGAAATGTAGCCCTATACGTCCTCGTCCTCAAGACTTCCGTTCTCGCCCCAACAGTGAAGAACTTGCCAGTGAATTGTCACACATTCCCCTTTCTTACCCTGTTTTTGTGACCTGTACATTGTTAGAGCTGATTTTAGAGCGTAGCTCTAAGGCTGCCGTTTCCGGCTTGAGCGGCGTCGTTGGCGTCGGCGTAACCGCGCGTTGCATTATGGGACGTTTCCCATACTGACGTCACACATGACGTCACGAGGGTTATCCTCCCAAGCGTCACGACGGTTACTCTCCTGACGTCACGTGTGAAGTCATTGCAGGAAACACGCGACGTATGACTTCGCGTGACGTGTGATGTCCCACACATATAACATTGCCAATATTACCGCTAAATTTAGCGGGAAACTTTTTCCGTTAAATTTGGCGGAGAAATATTCCCACTAAATTTACGTGATGTAACGTGTGACGTCACGAGGCCAAAAAGTTTCCAACTAAATTCAGCAGAAAAGTTTCCCCGCTAAATTTAGCTGGTAAGGAAGAGGGACTTACCCTCCCTTCCTCCTGTTGGAGAGCTGCGCTCTGATTCGGCGTTACATAAAATTGTAAACGTTTCATTTTTCCTGCATTCTTACCTCCCACATTTTTCTTTCTGTCTCTTTCATTCCTGTTTCCACTGAAGTAGTCTGCTCAGCACCATCACTAGTGTGTAGGTACTTAGATGCAAGCTTTATGGTTCGGTTTGTCCATTTCGTGTCTTGGTTGTTTTCAGTGCTAACCGCGTACCATCCATTTCTGTCAACCGTTGTTCAAATTGCCTCCCTGCTCTTAAAAGACTCCCAGCCCATGTCCCCCTTCATTTGCTGTCTTTCCATTTGCTCCCAGTGCCAATCTGCCTACGCTTCTTTGGCGAATTTCTAATCTTGATTGAACTTCTGATTTCATGCACAGTACCCCATTGCCGAAGTATACAGTCCTGGTACACCTGTGAGCGATATGAAGGTGAACCGCCCTCTTCTTGTTTTTGACGCTCCTGCAAGTTTTGGAACAAGCTCTGTTCCAGAAGAGGGCTAGAACGCAAAGTTCAGACCCCCAAGCCACGTACCATTTGAGACGTTGAGAGTTAATATAGCTTTAGGGCGCCGTAAAACAGACAAGAAACCAGGTAAGGTGTCCACTTTCATATTGCCGGCGGGTGTACCATCACTCCTTTCCACATACCTCCGACCACATCATTATGTCTATTATAGTTCCATAGTGCATTGAGCTTCATAATAGATTCATTTCCTTTTTATTTTCTAGATATATTCTCATGTTCCTCTAGGTATTTACTTACCTCGTTGAGCCGGACTCCCAGATATTTCTATTTTCCTACATGGTCTAACAGGGGTGGCCAGGCTGACCCGGCCTAAGAGCCGCAAACAAAGCCACGAAACTACCAAGAGCCGCAAGAGAGGGCCCCCCCCCCCCCCCCCTCTCTTGCGGGGGGCAAACTTCTGTTTACAGCAATAAAGGGAGCTCGAACTACTTTCAATCTATCCCAGTCAAAAGCAGTCCAACTGCACGTAAGGTAGCAGTACACAAGACTACCGAACCGCAACCTGTCTTTCGAATTAAAACGCGGTCCGTTCCTCTTTTTGGGGAAGTGCTCGTGTCACTGTGAGAGAGGCGGTAGAGGGGGAAGGGGGAGGGAGGGGGGAGGGGAGGGAGCCGCGAGCCGCACTTTGACAGGCGAAGAGCCGCATGCGGCTCGCGAGCCGCAACTTGGCCACCCCTGGATGTTTTGTATCCTCAGGGGATCCCTCTTTTCGTCGTTAAACACCATTACTCCAAATTTATCACTCATAAAGCTCATGCCCAAGGTGTCCCTTCCTCTACACATATTCCAGCTAGTTCCTGTAACGGATCCTGGTTATCTGTCTTAAAGGGACACTGACAGGTTATTTATTTTCGCCGAGGTTTTTTATTGTACGTGACATATGAGAGCCCAACTACACAGAACAGAATTTGCGTCTCGAAATTCGGTTTCTTTCTGCCCGAAAACCGCCGATCGAGAACTGGCCGGTTCGAGTCGCGCTCACTCTTATTTCCGTGGTCATGGGCCGTTTTCTAAGGTTTTGACACGACAACCAAATTTAATCAAAGTCGTGGGTCATTGAAGTCAATGACCCACGACTTTCAAGACACATTCAATATTAAAAATAGAAAAATAAAATATCAAACCCATTTTTTGTGGCTTCCAAAAAGCTGCAAATGCGTTGATTAAAAAAAAAAAAAAGGTAGCGCAGGCAACCGGAAGCATTCTGTGCGTTCACTGCATAATTCTCAACATGGCGTCGTTTCGCGTATCGTGGGATGGGACTAGCGGATGGCAGCGGACGACGGGCGTTGGACCTCTACTTTAGAACTGTCGTTCACCGTACCGGTGAATTCTATCTTTCTTCGGAAGAAAAATTTTGAACCGATCAAAAGAACTGATATTCATCCCGCACGACACGCCCGACCAGCAAGCCGATTACACGAAGACGTCGCCGAGCCGTCGTCTCTTCTTGTGGCTGAAGACATCGCTCGCTCAAACGTCAAGCACGAAGTGCGTATTTCGAGTTCAATACGCACGCGTACCGTTTCTTTACGAGGTGCGAATGTGGCCTATGCGTGGTGCTGCCCGACTTCAAGCCGGGAGTGCATGCATTGAAGGGAAATCGGCTGTAAACTTCCGACATACAGTCGACCGGCTGCATTATTACATATGAAAGAGTTCCTCCACCGACTCACAGAAGCAGCTAGTTCCTAAAGAGCGATGGCTAAAGCCAAAATTCAAAGACCGGAAACCGTCTGTCCCGGCTGCCCTCAAACCCGACCCGCGCCACCCCCGCCCAGATAAGTCCTTTCACTATTTGCACATTAAATATGCGAAAGACAAATTCGAGAAAAAAACAATACCAACTGTTTCGGTTTCTAGAGTAACATGACAGCGACATTGTAGCCCTGCAGGAAACAAAAGTGTCAGAATAGAATACCTTATTTTCGGAATGTAACCTGTAGATGAACACCTACGACGTGGTCCACTGTCCTCCAATCGACTACTCAGCAGAATGCGCAATTCTGTTCAAGAAACATATGAATTACAAAATGTGTAGCGTTCTCGAAGGGATTGACAGCGGGCGCCTAATGGTAGCAAACGTCCTCCTACAAAACCAGCCTTGACGAATAAATATTGTGTACGCGTACAACGACGTCGCGCAAAGGGAAAGCCTCTTCTGTCAGGCTAGAATTTACGACGGCACTAGATTTAACGTCATGCTACTAGGAGACTTCAACTGCGTTTTAAACAAAAAGGATAGGGTCCCATCAACAAACAATGTAGATCCAAGCGCAGAAGTTTTGAAATCACTGGAACGAGACTGCGGCTTGGTTGACTCATCAGCAACATCAAATCAAGCGCTCTGCTTTACTCACTTCCAAGGGTCTAATGCACGATTGGATAGAATCTACATTTCCGGAGCAGTCTGCGGTGCAATGGGTAGCTACAACGTGATTCTTTCCTTCTTTTCTGATCACTGTATGGTTCAGGTGACAGCAGGCACGAAAAGATCTCAGAAAACAAGAAACTCACAGGCCTGGTCCCTTTGGAAAATGAATGAGAACTTCTTGAAACGAAGAATTTAAGAAGGGAGTAGAATCAGCTCTTAAAAATATCGAATGTACCAAACATGGGTGGGGACAGAGATAGGAAATGTTTAAACAAGAAATAAGAAAGATGAGCATCGAACTGTCATCAACTGTGACATACCGACAAAAAATGGAAGAAAGGCGACTTAATGAAGACATTCTCTACCTGTATCGCCTTGAATGTCAGGAACCAGGGAAATACAAAGATGATATAAAGAATCTTAGAAAACAAATTGAAGAACATGATAAACTGCACTACGGAGGAGCCGCAGTAAGAACACGTACCTTGCAAATCATAGAGGGAGAGCAACCGACGAAGAGGTACTTTAATGCCGAGAAAGAATATGTAAAAGAGAAGCGAATTGACAGATTGCAAGGAAATGGTTGAATTTTGACTGATGAAAAGGAAATTCGAGAAACATTTGAAGCCTAACATGAAAATATATTTACTTCCAAGCCACTTACCGTAACCATGCAAATGCAGGAATCTTTATTATCTGGACTACCAACACTACCAAAAGAGACGACCGAAAACCTAAACACCCTCATCGATGTAAGCGAAGTTTTAAATATAAAAGAGATGAAAAACGGGAAGGCCTCAGGTCCAAATGGCTGGCCAGCAAGTTTTGCAAGAAATGGAGCAAGAGACTTGCGCCTGTACCCTTAAATGTTTTCAAGGAATCGTACTGCAACGAATGTCAACCTCTATCATTTCGGAAGGCACACACAGAATTAATACCTAAATCCAAGGACTCAGACAAGCTTCAGCAGGTAGAAGGTTGTCGGCCAATAAGTTTAGTCAATAACGACTATAAAATTTTTGCACGCGTGCTAGCAGGTCGGTTGCAAAGCGTAATATCTTTGATTGTTGGTGACCATCAGACTTGCTCCGTCAAGGGAAGGAATATACAAACCAACCTTCACATAGTTCGATCTATAATAGAGATTTGCCAACAAACACTCCTTTCTGTTCTCTCTTCTGAGGCACATACAAGTAGGAGAGAATGTCAAGCGTGGGATAAAACTTTGTTATACTGACATATCAACCAAATTAATAGTCAACGGAGCTCTTACACGATCAATAGGAGTTCAGCATTCGGTCAGACAAGGATGCCCCTTATTACCCCTTCTTTTCGATCTCTATATACCTTGAACCACTCTGCGGAAGCATCCTGAACGGCAACAAAGTTCAAGGCTTTAGTCTCCACAGCTGCGAAGTCAAGCTTCTGGCATACGCCGACGAAGTTATGCTTGGGTGCTCCAAGAAGTCAAGCATAAAAAACACAGTGTCGCGCGTGTCACATTTTTGTGCCGTGTCTGGTGCGGCAGTAAACAACGACAAAAGTTGCGGTTCGTGGTGTGGGGAGTGGGGAACGACTTCACCCATATGTGTGAGCATAAAATGGTCCACCGAAAAACCACAACTGTTGGGAGTACCGCTGAGGGCAGTGGACAATTCAAAGGCAATGCGGGACAACGTTGACAAAAATGTCAAATCAGCTGCACGCATGTCGAACCTCAGATACCTATCATCCTTTGGTAGAGTCGCCGTTTCCAACATTTACTTCTTGTCATACCTGACATACCTTCTGCAGGTTATGCATTGTTCCAGAGTAAGAGTCAACGTGTTTAACAGGATTTTTGCGACATTCATCTGGAGGTCACCGTATGAGCCAATGAGAAGAACAAACCTATTTCGAAAAATTCAAGACGGGAGCCTTGGAATGGGTCACATCTTTGTGAGACAGCTAATTGCCACATGAATTTTTTTTAGACGGGAACAGTATCCTTTCTTGGAGATGTGCCAAAAATTCTTTTTGGCAAAATACTTGGTACTACCAGGTGATGATTCACTAACCACGAGTAAAATAACATTACGAGGATATTATAAAGAAGTAGCAGGCACGTTGGGTTTCGTAAGAGCAAGGTTTGACCAAAACTTTTTAACATCATGCTTAAAAAAATCACTGGTAAGGAAACTTCTGCTTTCGCTGTTTCCGGACCCAGTGTTTCGCATGTACCCTTATGACCCTCCACAGAATTGCAGAACGGATGTTCTAAAAAGAGTCATGAAAATGCCAGTTCCTCCCAAGTGCAATACTTTCTTTTACAGATTTCATTCGCGTACCATACCAGTAAAAGAGTGACTCGACTCCCGCGGCATTGGAGTATATGGAACTACCAATTGCCGACTTTGCCAAACAACAGAAACGTTCACGCACGCTTTCATTTTATAAGTAAACACTGTCTTCTTTTGGGACGTTTTCAAAAATTTGGAATACATTTTTGCGCTCAAAAAACAAGGACAAAGAGACAAGAAATAGACAGCACAGTGCGCTACTAACAGCTGATTTTATTACATAAAACGACACTTTCATACCATCCGAGTTTCTGATTTTGCTCCACCACTAGCCAACCCGATGCCAGGCCCCGTCATTGAGGAACGCACGCTCCTTGTCCAGTAGATCAATTGATGCCACGCTGACACATGCTGCACCACCCTTCTTAATCTCTTCTGCCTCGACTATCTCCCTCACAGTTTTTTCCTTGTGCCGTGCCAGAATATTACTCTTGGAAAACAACTGCACACACTTGCAGCTTTGACAATGATCAGACAGATGACCGTCCCTCCAGCTGACAAGGAGGGAGGATTTGTAGTTTTAACAGAAGCGGAATTCGGTAGCAAAGCCCTTGAGGCGACCTCGTCAGTGTTTAATCGCCGAGATGATGTGTCTCTAAAACCATTCCCGGTTCAACATGGCGGAGTGCGGGCACGTTTTTGCGTGTCTCCGTACTTTGTTTTATATTTCCGTACTCGCACGCCTTCGCCGCCAATGCCCTGCTATCTCGAGTATTGATTAACGTCTCGCCCGCCTGCCTGTACCACTTGGGCTGCACATCCCGGTCGCCTGCCCCCGTGATGCCAGTTTTGCCGTGACTGTAGCTAAGCCTACTGGGATTGGAAAAACGACTGCCCTCGGAGCCCGTTCGGCCCGCTCGCTCCAGCAAGCGCCCGTCACCTTGCTCCTCCTCCTCGCCGGAGACGTTCCTCCCAATCCTGGGCCGCGGCCCACTTGCCCCCGCTGTCGCCGACCGGTCCTCGAAATGTGGCTGCGCTGCAGTGCGACGGATGCGACTCCTGGCACCATCGCAAGTGTGAGCTGCTGTCACTTAAGGCCTACAGGAGACTCTCATCTTCATCCACCGAGTGGTACTGCGGAGTCTGTGCACTCCCACCCCTGGATGTCGATTTTTTCGCTCCGGCTCCGAGCAGCCAGCACGCGGACTCCGCTCCCCAGCAGCCCGCCTTGTCGCCGGCTCCGGTCGGCCCTTCACCTGAAAGCTCCCGCATCGCAGTGAGGTTTTCAAACGTCCGCTCAGTGAAAAACAAAACACTTGATTTCCAAGCGTTGGTCGAGGCGAATCCAGACACGGTCTTTCGTCTTTGCGAAACGTGGCTCGACCCGTCTGACCACGACGGTCAGCTCATCGATACCGCCAGGCACGTCGTCTACAGGAGGGACCGTGCGTCTTATGGGGGTGGTGTACTGATCATGGTGCCCCATCGACTGCCCTGCCGTCGGAGGCGCGACCTGTAGTCAGAGGACCTTGAGGCCGTCTATGTCGAAGTTACACATCGGAGGGGCAAGATGTTGCTCTGCTGCGTGTACTGTCCACCTAGCACGCGAGCTGCCTCCTACGATCTCTTGGGGCAATCTCTGGCACATGTTGACGTTTCGGCCTACTCCTGTGTCTGCGTCTTTGGAGATTTTAACGCTCACATAGACTGGTCTGACCTCTCTGCACCTGTCCCGCTGAGCCCGCACGACGATGCTCTCCTTGATGTTATGGAAACGTCTGGTTTTGTTCAGGTGTGCGGTGAACCCTCATACAGGTCGATCACAGACAAAGCGTCCTTCTTAAATGTCGTGTTTGTGAGCAAACTTCCCCTCATAACTGACTGTTCCATCCAACCGAGCCTGGCTGGGTCCGACCATAACGCAATCCGCTTTTCGAGCTTCTTGACGCTGCCGAAGTCTGACCATTATTGCAAAATGGTACGGAACTTCTCCAGGATGGACCTATCGCACCTGAACAGCCTCCTACATCTCGCACCCTGGAGTCTGGTCCTCGACACTCCATCTGTAGATGAAGCTTACGACATGTGGCTGGACATCATGAGCGCCATTGAGGCAGATTGTGTGCCTTCCAAGCATCTGTCCGGCCGTCGGAGGACCCCCTGGATCTCCGATGATATTATACGCCTCTCCCACAAAAAGAGGAAACTCTTCAGAAAAGCCAAAAAGACAAATCGTCCAGACGTCCTTGCTGCAGCACGAAGAGCACAACGAGACCTGAAAAAGTTGGTGTATACGGCCCACAAGGAGTACCTGTGCGTGGTCGCCGAGAAAGCTGCGCGCTTTCCCAAGCTCTTCTGGGCATACGTCAAGAGCCAGCGCAGGTCCTCCTTTGTCCCAGAGTTCGAAAGGGACGGCTCGGTTCTCAGTGACCCTGAAACTATTGCTGAGCTGTTCAGTGACCATTTTTCTTCTGTATGGGCTTCCGACGCTGACCTAGATGTGCCTCTAGCTCTCGGCACTCCCAGTGCCCAAACATCTGACTGTATTCTACCTGCCAGGCCAGTAATCACGGAAGGCGACACTAAAGAAGCACTGCGCTGCCTCAACGCTTCCCAAAGTGCAGGACCTGATGGCGTCCACCCAGCATTCCTGCGAGCCTGCTCCACCAGATTATGCGCAGTCCTTACCCAGCTTTTTGGGAACTTCCTCTCGGCAGGAAGGGTGCCACGGCAGTGGAAACATGCCATGGTAACGCCTGTGCACAAAGGTGGTAAGGCGCCGACTGACACTGCCTCATCATACCGCCCCATCTCTACGACTTCCGTAGTTTACAGGACCATGGAACGTGTTATAAACAGAAAACTGCTTGCTCACTTCGAGCAGCATAATCTGCTCACTGTGTATCAACATGGTTTTCGGCCCGGTCGGAGCTGCGAGTCGGCCCTGGCTGTTCTCGTCAACACTGCCAGTGAGTACCTGGATGGCCGTACCCCCTCTGCGCTTGTTCAGTTGGACTTCCGACAGGCATTCGACAGAGTAGACCATAAGATCCTCATAAGCAAGCTCCGCGCTTTTGGCGTATGCGGTGAACTCTTCAACTGGTTGACAGACTTTTTATGTGAGCGAACTCAGCGCGTTGTGTTCCGTGTTGCAGTGTCTGATACAGTTGGGGTCTTGTCCGGTGTTCCCCAGGGCACTGTGCTTGGACCCACACTTTTCAACGTCTTCATCAATGATATTGTTACATCCCTGTACTGCAAGCCCCTGCTTTATGCAGATGATGTCACTCTTCTGCACCCGATCTCTAGCCTTGCTCACCAACCGCAGCTCCAACATGACCTTGATGCAATGTCTGCTTGGTCCTCTGAGAACAGGCTCCCTCTGAATGTTGCCAAGTGCTCGGCTATGGTGATATCCTGCGCCCGGCAACCCCTGGCCCCTCCTAGTCTTTGCCTTGATGGTGTTGCCCTCAGGTGGACATCAAGCGCAAAGCTGTTGGGTGTCACCCTGGACGCCCAGCTACGTTTCTCCGCTCACGTTGGAGAGGTACTTTCGAGGGCGCGTCGGCAGCTCGGATTTTGTCTCTGTGTAACCAAGGGGGCTGGACCCGAGACCTTAAGACATCTCTTCACTGCACTTGTGCTTCCTCAACTTGAGTATTGCTGCCCGATATGGAGCCCCCACCAGGAACACTTTGTAGCGGCACTGGAGAGTGTCCAGCGTCGGGCCGCCTACGCTACCTTGACTAGGCGGAGTGACATACGCATAGCACGTTACCGGGAAATGCGAACGGCCGATTTACTGCAAGCTGTTGGGTGGAACCCGCTTGTCTTACGGCGAGAGGTGGCCTCCCTACGACTGCTGACCAACCTTTTGATTCTGAGCTCAAGCCAGTCTGGCGTTGTGCTCCCTTTAAGGAAAAATCGGACCGGTTCATTGCAGCCTATCTTAGCCAGAACTGAGAGGCATCGCCAGTCTTTTGTTGTGAGGACTGTGACGCACTGGCGATCATAGCCACCTAGCTTCACCCTGTGCCCACCCACGGCACGAGACGAAGTGAAGGACTTCTGCCATAGAGTAACTAGCCATCTCCGTCATTCGCTCACATAGCCTTTGTGCAAGTATCTAGTTGTTGTTATCTGTCTTATTGTTTACTTCTTTAACTTGTATTTGTCAAAAGTATTTTGTTGCTTTTGCTTCCCCTCACCCCCTCCCCCCCCCCCCTTTAGTTTGGGTGTTTGCAGACCAACTCCCGACTCTCCTGAGCCAAATAAATGAAATGAAATGAAATCAGTGTTCAATCGCCGAGATTATGTGTCTCTTAAGAAGCTGAGATTAAAGGCAGTGAGACGATGCAAAATGTTGAACCTTCATCATCTAGCTCAGAGCATCAATAAGAACAAAGATGGAAGCTTGCAAATCATGTTTAGCGCCAAGACCCACAAAGAACAATGTCCCCTAAGGGTCATAGTATCAGAGAGGGGCTCATGGCAGAAGCCGGTCGCGCTTTTTCTCCAAGACAAATTGGAAGTTTTAGGCTTTAACGATCCAGTTTTGGTAAGTAATTCTGACGATATTTTAGATTTTTTAAAAGATAACTCCAACAAAGGATTTTCAGCCTGTTCATTTGACATTAAAGATTTATACTACTCTCTGCCGCACGACAAGTTTATAACATCCGTGGAACATTGTAACGATCGCTTTGGTACAGTGGCCTTCCAGAATAAATCGGCATGACAGAAGAGAGTTTCATTGAAATGCTCTCGTTTTATCTTAAATAGACGTTTGTGGAATGGAATGACGGGGTCTATATACAAAAACAAGAGGTATGCATTGGCTCATGTTTGGCACCCATCCTCAGTAACATATTTTTAGCCCATCAGGACAAAGTTCTTTTTGAGCACTTTAATGAAGGCAACGATTTTAATGATCGAAATCAAAGTTTTTAGATTTGTGGATGATTTTTTTGTTATGTTCAACCATGGGCCTGCAGAATTTCAGTCGAGAGTGGATGACCTCTTTACTGTTTTTAAAAACGTCTTACACCCCCTCATATTAACCCAGGAACTACCGGTAGATGGTGTGTTGTAGTTCCTTGATATCAGACTAATATTTTCCGAAAGACATGTGTGTTGGATGTACCACCCTAGAGCCTAAAAACCCCTGCTGCCGTACAATTTAGCTCATTCGAAACTGGTAAAAAGGAGTATTGCCAATATGTGCGTATTGAACGCCCTCAAAAAATCATGCCACCATGTGATGTCAGAAGGCCTGGGCACGCAGTATAGGCGGTTGTTGGCAGCTGGCTTCCCGAAGAATGTAGTGGTGTCAGTTGCAGGAGATCGTATTAAAAAGATTGCGTAGTGAAGATTGCCCTCGCCCAATGGGTCTCAGAGATAAACAAAAGGCCGCGGTGATACCGTACATTCACAGAACATGGCTTGGGAAAGGTGGCCAATAGATCAAACGTGAAAATGGTGTTTTCCGAACCAAACAAAATTAGTAGATTATGTAGGATGACAGATCCTTTTCGTAAGGCCCCTTCTGGCTGCGCGGTGAAACACAGGGATCCCTTCGTTGAATGTGCGGAGGGAGTAGTATATCAGATCCCCTTATCATGCGGAAACAAGTATATAGGTCAGACCGGTAGGTGTGTTAATGATAGGCTGAGGGAACACAAACTTAAGTAGGAAATTATCGGGACGGTCATCTGTCTGATCATTGTCAAAGCTGCAAGTGTGTGCCGTTGTTTTCCGAGAGCAAGATTATGGCACGGCACAAGGAACAAACTGTGAGGGAGATAGTCGAGGCAGATGAGATTAAGAAGGGTGGTGCAGCATGTGTCAGCGTGGCCTCAATTGATTTACTGGACAAGGAGCGTGTGTTCCTCAATGAAGCGACCTGGCATCGGGTTGGCTAGTGCTGGAGCGAAGTCAGAAACTCGGATGGTATAAAAGTGTCGTTTCATGTAATAAAATCAGTTGTTAGTAGCGCACTGTGCTGTCTGTTTCTCGTCTCTTTGTCCTTGTTTTTTGAGCGCTAAAATGTGTTCCAAGCTCCAAAACCAACCAGCCCAACAATCTACTCTACTGAAGTTTTCAAAAAGACACTGAAAAAGGACTTTGAAGTGGTTGAAACAAATTTTCGATACTTACATTTTGCTGAAAATCTGGATACAATCCAAGATGTTTTAGTTGTACTAGGACTTTATTGCTTATGGAAGACACGAAAAGTAGATACTGAAGCGGGAGCTGCAAAGCCCTCTTGGGTAAATTTTAAACACATAGCAATTCAAGTTGGCCACAGCATCCAAGAGAAGGATGAATGGAGAGAAATAGTTAAAAACCTCAGTCAGCCGCCAGATATTATATACATAACATGCAGCTACTCGTGGAAAAAATATTACCATAGCAAGATGTCTCCCTCGCTAAGGCCACGCAGGTGCCCTACCATCTTAGTCAATTTTCGTATCGTTTGCTTAAAAGCTTTTGCGTCATTGACAAAAGTCGTCACCTGTATATATTGCACATAATTAGTACAAAATTGAACACTGTTGATATTGTGTAAATAGATGTAGATAAAGGTTCAAAAAAATCCTTCAGTAGCTCAGTGCAAAGACGTCCGCTTCACACACAGCGGGCACGGGTTTAATCTCTAATGTAGTTTTTTTTTGCTCAAGCATTTTGCGATGTTTTGCATTTTTCTTATTTTTTTTTTTTTTTTTTTTTGTTTACAATTATCACTGAAAAAAAGTCAGTTGTTGTGGACGGTACGTCGCTGAACTTAATGGTATGGGATTCCATTTTGGACACCTGCCAACTCAATGTAGTCACTTTCCACAAAATGCAAGGAGCATATGAATCGGGTAGAGCCCGCTTTCCGAGCTTCGCCTAACTGTTCTACGTGAATTGCAGCCAGCTATTGATCCCGACCCGATGATCTTTCGGAAACTTGTGCACTCTGCCGCACAATGTGTTGTAAATAAAAAAGAAAAGGCGGTCACCCGTGAAAATAAAGAAGAGCGGTGCCCACGCGGGTCTGCGGAAAAGATGAGGGGTCTCACATGACGAAGTGGGGACCGGCGGGGCCCCGGGCCGGGGGCGCGGGAAGGCCGCGTAAGGAAACAGGCGTCCGACAGGGCTGGTGGCTGATGGCGTACTCTGTTTATTCAACAGTAAACAACATGGGGGTCAAGCGCCACGGGTACCACGGGGACGCGACCCTGACAACAATGGCGCAATAATGGACAGTGGCGCCATCTATGTAGTGTATATAGAACTTGGAAAAAAGTTTAAATACAACGCAATGCCACTTTCAGATGCAGGGCATGTGAGGCACCTCTTCACGCGACATCTTGGGAGTATTCTTTTCGGACCCGATCACGGGAATTCACCACGGGCACTCACTACCAGCGAGCGAAAAAAACATAACTGTAAAGGAATCGCACGGCGCACGGATCCTGCAAAGCATTTCGTCTGCAACGGGCGGAAAAGAAGAAAAAAAAAACGCAAGGTCGGGTGTAGGCACGTGACTTCCGCCACTCCCCCCCCTCCGTCTTCTCCCCCCCCCCCCCCCCCCCCCCCCCCCCCCAAACTCTATGCTCTCCACTTCTCCGTGCGGTGCGGGAGTTTCGGTTTCGTTTTCGAGCAGTTGCGTTTTTTGGCTTTATTAAAAAAATACGTGACTCTGTAGCAAAATATGAATTGGGTAGTATTCAGACACCATAATAGATCGCCTCACAAAAAAGATAAACAAATTTTGGGGAGTGTCAGTACTATGTCGCCCGTATAGACCTTTTCATCCTCCTCCGCATGGGCGCTGCCATCTTGGAATCACGTGACGCGGCAGCCATTAGGTTGCTTCAACTTGCTGCTCCGCTCTCCCCTCCCAGAGCCGTTTATCGAGAGAGTTTGGCCATACGTTGGTTTGAATAGGCGAGCATCTCTGGGCCAACCACAGGCCGCGAAACAGCCCCTAGCGGCGGTCGTGAACTCTAAATTTGTGACACGAATAATTCAAGCCGTTTTAGCGTCGCTAGAGTTAAAAGGTGTAACTCTCAGTGACTGAAAACTTTGTGCGTGCGAGGTTTTCGTCACGCCAATATTCAAGTGTACAATAAACGAACGTGCGCTCCAAACCAGGGCCAACTTGCTACAAACAGCGTCTCAGGTGAGAGGGTGAAAAAAAGCACTGCCAAAGCCAGCGCACGAGCCGAGCGGGACTCCGCGTCTCCAGACGCTCGCGCGCCCAACCCTTTGCACTGTTTTCTTTCCGCCAGTCACTGGACGCTGTTCTAACAAGCCAACATCAGCAGTGCAGACAAAGGCAAGGGCACGATCGCGTGGCTTTGGAAAGTGGCTCCTATGCACGAGTTCTCGTATAAACAAAAACGTTTTGCTAAGCTAGGTTCACGCGCCTGTACCTTTGTCTTCACTGCCGACATTTGTGAGATGGAGCAGAGAGGCCGAGATTGAACGCCTCTATTTCACGCTTTGAATGTCGCTTGCAATATTTTGACGTCGCGGTCTCCTGATTGGTCGACGCTGTGTCACAAATTTAGTTCACGCTCTAAGCGCGGGGGGAATAATCGGCGCTGGCGACGGCCTTTGCTCCGCCTATAGACCAACACGCGGCTCTGACGTCATGACTCTGCGGTGGCGCTGCTGTCGGCATAGCGCAAGCGCAGTTGCTTCGCCTCACGCGAATCTGGTTTCTGCGCATGCGCAGTGCCCACACCTGGTGTGGGCAAACGCGGGCTTGTTTGTAAACAGCGTGTCGGTCTATTGGCCAAACTCTCCCAATACACGGCTCTGTCCCCTCCGCGCCTTGGCGGATGCGGTGTATTCGTGTTTTTCGTCGCGTTTCACCGCGCTTGCTTGCCTTACTTCGGAAACTGTAGTCCGATACGTCTACTCGACGACTCCTGAGGTTTGTTTACTAATAGTGGCGAAACATTCTCAGTAAGAAGCGCGTATATTTATATCATGCATTTAGGATTGCAAGGCGTCAAGAATAGTCAGCACAAGGAGACTATCTGTATTCCGTGAAAGTATCGTTCTTTGTATTCATAATATATATCGAAAACAGTTTCTTTTGATTATGTGAGGAAACTCGCGGAGGAGATAGACAACGAACGCTTAACTTGTATTTTATCTGAGGCTAAAAGTAAAGGTACGTTAACATCAAGCGATTTTTTTGTTCAAAATATCACACTTACATGTTATGAGATTCTCAATCTCCTTTTTGCGACGTAGACATTCGGTTGGTCGGTTTACTTATGAAGTTTAAGAAATTGTATACTATGCTTAATTTACTTAACAGAAAGGTTGGGCTCCCGCGTAAGAAACTGTCACATACACTTAACAGTAGCGAGTTGTCCTTGTCCTTGCGCTGTTTGTTTTCCGCTAATATGAATGACCAACTAGCCCAATCGTCAACACTAAAGAAATAACGTCGTTTCTATTTACAAATTCAAAAGGCGGTTTGGGTTCGGCGCATGCGCAATAATCACGACGCTTTTTTTGCTTTTGCTTACGTTGTTTTATCTTTTGCCAGCGTCTAAAATCCGCAATAATTGAGGCCCCCCCCCCCCAAAAAAAAAAAAAAACAACAACAAAAACATCAACAACAACAACAAAAAAACAGAAAAAGAGAAAAAAAGAGCCGTCTTAATAACAGTATTTGAGTCCAGGATTGTCGATGGCGAATAGAGGTTTACTTTTTGCGGCTGGCTACACCGAAATTTATAAAGCGAATTTGTGCTAAGAAATAAATATTTGTTCACACAGGTCCGTGAAGTGGTGCCTAGCGCTAGAATTCAACCAAACTTTCCGAGGTATTTCTCCTCCTGCGCCCTTCAATTTTATTTGGCCAATTTTGCGGAAGACGAATGCCAGATTTAATTTGAAGGGCCTGTAACTTATATCATATCCTGAGTAAGCAAATGTTCATATAAAAAAATGTATTCCCTAGGGCGAATATCGCGAAATGCTGCTGATGAGTACTTTAGCAGTATTAATAATTTAAGATATTTCCTAATCAGTCTGTCAAAACATGCTTGAGTACTAAATTTAAAAAAAAGAGACCGAGACGATATTATTTGTTTATATCAATTATCTGCGTCATTTAACGATACGTTTTTATTCTGCGAAGTTCACTAAAGGCTGGGTGCCCACGAAAACCAAACAGTGAGTTGTAAACTCGCGAGTTCATCTGTTCTGGCCGATTCAGAATATTGCTAATCAAGCTGTCGATATGCTTCCCCCCTCTACATTCACATGTTAATTTCTTTATTAGTTTGTTTTTCTGGAAACTGGTGTCATCGGGTACGGTTATACACGATGGTAATCTTCCCTGCACATCAGTCAGGCGTTTCGCAACCGACCATAATCAGATACATCAATGGAGTTGGTAAAAAGAGCCCACAATTTAAGCTAAAATACACCTCGTAGTCATCAAAGTGGCTCAATACTACTGTTTCATTGGTTGTGTGCTACCAGGAAAATAATCGTATCGCAAAACTAAGCAAAAACAGCGTAAAACAGCAACATAGCCGCGCTCACGTCGAAACCGAAACCAACCAGAGTAGAAAGGACAGCCCTGTTTGAGCCCTTTTTATTGCTGCGGGTTGTGTAGTTTCTGCTTCCCATGTTGCTGAAGAAGCCTAACCAAATTTGCATCCAAATCATACTTTTTCAGCTGACCAGAGAGTTTCTCCTGGCACACATTATCACACGCTCCCTTGATGTCCAAAAAACTAACCATAAAGGAGTTTGGTTCTTAGTGACGAACATGTTATCGGCCAGTCTTCTATCCCTTCAGAATCCGTATTGGAGCTCACCCAGTGTTTGCATATCTTCCGCCCACTACCCCTCCATTCTCCACTTTACTCTCGGCATAGCTATCTGTACAGAACTGAAGTTACCGTTATTGGGCAATATGACTTGATGTTGTCAGTTTCCTTTGCCTTTATATATTAGTCTCATTTTACTTATGGCGAATTCCATTGGGCATTTTGGAGCGCGCCGGAATCAGTTGACCCTGCATATCCGGACTGGAGCACACGATCCGAACGGGGTCGCGCCGCCTACGGATCCCCATTGGAACATGACCACTGCTCCGGGATCGGCGGATGCATTCCCGTCATTCAACTGCCCGCGAATCCCCTTTCCGCGGCCGCCGCAGTCGTTTCGAAGACGTTTTCGCAATCGTGGCGCTAACACGTGTTCGACGCACGAGCGGCAGGAATGACTTAGGCGCTTCTAGCAAAGATTGCCGGAATGCCCGTAGCGCGGCAAATACCTTGTCTTCTCCTTCCTGGAAAACGGACTGGCTGTCGAGCCAATGGGTAAGCATGCGACCATTGCGAATTCTTCCGATGTCGAGACAATCTAGGAGCCCAGCCCGCAACGTGCTTCTTCTTCTGAGGCGAGATCAGGCGAGATGCCCTACGAGAAAGGAAGTCACGTGTGTGCGCCGAGGGCGAAATCGTCGGTGCGACTTTTCTCGGATCCAGATCGAGATCAGTCAGCGGGAGCTAATCCAAAACGACCAGTGAAACACGTCGGTCTCGCTCCATATTGCTTAGTGAAATAGGCTCGCTCCAAAGGAGTCGATCGCGGCGCGCTCCAAAACGCCCAGTTGAATTCGCCATTAGTTTCCAACCATTCCGTACCTTTACTCCCATCATTTGATTAATCCATGCCGTCTTTCTTTGTCCACCTATACCGCACCTCTTCCGCCTCTACTCTTCTTTCCTCCTGTGTGGTGTGTGTTGGGAACCCTCAGACTTTTTCCCCTGCGCTTTAATGTACTCCCAAAGCCGCTCCGCCATATTCTATCTTTTTTTTTTTTATTTATTTCCATCATCCGCTGCACTCCTGCACTTCCGATTTCGGCCTGTATTAGTGTGGATGATGGCGATGACGATGGGATGGTGAAGAATGCGAGGCCTTGCAGCGGCCTTCGCGACAGTGGTCTTCGCTGGGCCGCTATGGGCTCCTGACTTCTAGCACGCCAGTCTTTAGAGTCTGGTGAGGGCTTCTGCGTGCCCAGCTTGCAGACGAGCCGGCCGAATTTCCCTGACTCGGGGAGTCCAGCAACCCCGTGGAGCAGCTGCAGGGGTCGGCACTGCTGGCAGTCTTCGCGAAAACGGGTCTTAGTGTCTCCCAGCTTGCGGTTGAGCTTGTAACCAACCAGCTTGAGCACCTGGTCGATCGAAGGCATGGTGGTGCCACTGGTCTGGCTGGCTATCCGACGATGGAAAAAATGTCCTACGCCCAGCTGGCTTCCTCTTCTGCGCGGTTCTTTTCTCCGTGCCTATTTAGACACTTACCTCTTTACTTAGCCCTGCTCTTGTCATGAGCAATCTGTCGCGTCCTCATGGTTTCCGAAACTGCGATAAAGGAGTGAGATGACAACGATCCCGACGATGTTGCTTCACAGGTCCTCACCACACGGCATTACGCACACCCTACCCAACTAGCGGGAAAATTGACGTCACAGGACCTCATCACCAATTCAGTTTCCCTGTTAAATTTAGCGGGGAAAACTACGTTGCATAACTTTGTGTCACGTCGCATATGTATAGTCACTTCAACAGCCGCCTCCAAAACGGTGGCACTTCGCGGAACGAACGAGAGGCGAACTGCGGTGGGTGAGAGGGGGGGATATCGTATCTGCCTCTGCAAGCAGCGTCTGAGCTGTTTTGTGACTGACCTCATCCTAACGTTGACGTCAGATTAGCTGTTACGGAACTGCTCGTAGACCACTGATCTCTATGACAATTGCTGGATCGCGCTTCCCCGATTGCGAGCTAGAGCACAAGTGTGGCCACCGGACGGCCATCTTGCATGCGGTGAAATCACGTTTTTTGCTAGCGACGCACTGAAGACTCGTTTTCTACTCGTTCGTTGTTATTTGCCGAAGAAGTTTTTTTCAAAACACTGCGTAAGCGATGAGAGTTGCCATTGAGAACACTTGGCAATTTTTACGAAAGCGCAGTGCCACAGGAAAAAGGCACAGCAGGTCGAAAGCAAGTTTCAGCGGTCTTGCGGCGCGATCAAAGCTTCCTTGGCACGCCGAAGTTCTGTGTCTCTGCCTTCGCATGCTTCGATACTAGGGATGCCGCGAACTTTTTTCGAATCGAAGTTTCGATGATCGAATCAAGCGGTTCCAAAGGTTAGAAAGATTTCGATTTTTCGAATTGTCTATATCGTAAAATTCGACGGAAGTCGAATTTTCGAACTTGTTAAGCTAAGAAGTTCGACGCTTTTCGAACCGTCGAACTTATTACGCTAAAAAATTTGATCATTTTTGAACTTTCGATTTTATTGCGCTGCAAAGTTCGATGCTTGTCGAACTTCCGAACTGGACTGACCAAAAAATCGATGAATTTCGAACTTTCGAATCCTGAAAAGTCAGAAGTTCGACGAACTGCGAACTCTTAGGGTAAAAGTTCGACTTTAGTCGAACTTCGAAAGACCGGCGGACGGCTTTATTTGAATTCAAAAGTGAGGTACATTCGTAATTTTTTTTTTCTCGAACTTTTACACGCGGCGCTGCGTTCCTTACGAAAGACAATGCCGTTTGTTTCAATGTTCTGGCATGCTTAGTTTTAAAGAAATAAATTCCCGAAGGGGCGAGGAAGGACAAGGGGCGAGGAAGGACTCACCAGTCACCTAGCTGTGTTTGGAGATTTATGTTTGTCCTTTGTCCCTCTTGTTCCTCTTCTCCAGGGATTACTTTCGTCATTCTTGTCCAGCTCGCTTGCGCCTTTGCATTTAATTGCATTATAATTATAACCTTAAATTGCAAACGTCACCCTTGTTGGTCTTCGACTGGTGGCGGCTGATAAAACCCGTTTGCTCTACTGGCGTCTAACCCCTGGTTAGCTCAGTTGGTAGAGCGCTCCACTTGTAATGGAGAGGTCCAGGGTTCGATACCCGGACCAGGCGGATTTTTTCGGCCGCTCACCAGTCACCTAGCTGTGTTTGGAGATTTATGTTTGTCCTTTGTCCCTCTTGTTCCCCTTCTCCAGGGATTACTTTCGTCATTCTTGTCCAGCTCGCTTGCGCCTTTGCATTTAATTGCATTATAATAATAATGACAACGGGTTTTGACGATTATCGTTTGTGCCAGATTTGAAGCGCACTGTAGCCGAAGCTATTTATGGTAGAGATGTTATACTTTTTTAAGAATGAGTGCCGTCTTAAGATGTGATTATTGTTATCCAATGTGAGTTTCGAAGAAATGCCCTAAAGTTGATATTTATTTTCGTCTAAGCTGTTTGAGGTATCGCATTTAAATTAACACCAGTACATATCATTGCCACCTGCAGAATACAGAATAATGTATTTATTGTTTTTTCACGTTAAGGAATAAATAACTCATGAAAGAAGATTTCTAATAGTGTTCAAGCTCAGCACGTCATTAAAAGAAAACTTTTTTTTTTTTTTTTTTTTTTTTCGCTTCACGTTTCTGGGACGTGTTTCTTTTAGCCTGTACACATTTTGGTAAAAGAAACTTGTTTCGAAGTTCTGAACCTCTGAATATGCAAGAATACAACACTTCCGGCGAATTCTTGATAGTTTTTTTTTTTTTCTCCAGTTTTTTATCCCCGCATTTATTCTTTTTTTTTTTTTCTTTTTTTACTATTGACACAGGTATTTAGGTCAAAAAGACATAGCTTTGAACTTCCAAACCACTAAGCATGTGACGTATAGTGCCTCTGACGAGTTTCTAACAATGACCATCTACGCAATCTTTTATGCAGTGAAGAGCGACAGTAGCTATACATATGCATAAATAATTTCAGATTAAAAAAAGCTCGACCACGCCCTCTTTCCTCGTATTGTTCTCTTTAACAGTCCGAAATATCTGGAAGGGGGGGGGGGGAAGGGAACTGAAGCCTCCCCCCTCTCCCCCCCCCCCCCCCCCCACCACTACCCTCTTTCCCCCAGTTTTTCCTCTTCCGACGCCACTTGTATGGTATAACGCTCCTCGACCCCGAGTTGTGTCGGCTTTTTGCGAGGCGATTCCTCCGTCCCAGAAAATAAACCTCCAGGACAATTACAAACTTAACTTACTATATGCCAGCGTCACTCGGGCAGCGTTCGATCGGACTACTACCAGCGTGCAAGGGGTGGCGAGGTAGTTTGCCAGGTCGCTTCAAGGTTTTTCTGAGCCTCAACCTCCTGCTCGCCCCTGGCCGTTTCGAACTGGATGAGTATCGTAAAACAGTGTGTTTGTGTGATCAGTACTGCGTGATGCAGGTTAAAAACACCCCCCTGGGCTGGCGGTCACAATTACTGATCTATGGTCACACGTCACTCTGTACCGGCAAATATTCCAGCACATCCGGGACACTCGTCATCTCATTTCATTGCCTGACCAACTTCGCAGAATTTATATATCACACCCTAACTTTTCTCAACTTGATTTTGTGAAAACCAGTGAGTCGTGAAAACGTTATTTAAAACTGAAACCGTGGAGGAACTTGAAAACCGGACTTCGAACTTTGAAAACTGGGACTAGAAAGGAATTCAAAATCTTTGAAGTTTTTTTTTTTCGACTTTAGCGTTAAAAGAGAATCGAAACCTTCGAACTTTTCGAACTTTATGCAGAAATAAATTCGAAATCTTCGAATTGTTCGAACTTTATGTCTATAAAAATTCAAAGCGTTCGAAGTTTTCGGATTTTATTTCCAAAGAATTTCGAAATCTCCAAATTTATCGAACCTGAAGTAAAAAAATTTCGAAATATTCGAATCCGAAATTTTAGAAACCGTGAAAGCTTCGAACTTTTCGAATTCGAACCACGGTCGGTACGAAAATATAAAAATTTTCCGAAATCGAACCTTAGTTCACATCGCAAATATCGAAACCTTTCGAAATCGAACCTGGGGTGGTTCGCAGCATCCCTATTCGATACCGATCAAGAATCGACGCCGTGTGGACATGATGCAACAGAGTATAGAACCAACGGTTCAGCAACACGAGACGAGACAATAAATGCACAGCACAAAGAACCGAGGCAATTGTGTCAGCAACTTTTACTCCTCCAAGCTTTGTAACATACGTACAAGGTAATCCCTCGCCAGTGTGTTGTCGGCACGTTCCTATGAGGACACAGGCCGGCTGCGCGAGAGCCAGACGCTCGCCTCCTTGTTGGTGGGACAAAGCACGAGCGCTGCAATCTTTTGTGAGAAACAACACTGCCCCCCCTTCCTGCCCCGAGTGCCACAATTCTATGCCAAAGGAGACGGAACTGCGGCGCCTACGCAAACGTCTGTTGTTGTGCGGCCAACGAGGACGTGCGCTCCAAGCGGAGTTGCACCGGCGGTGACTTAAAAAGCACTAAAAGAGCGGCGTCGCGATTTCCGAACGCGGCAGAGCCGGACGAGAAAAATGCAGTTTCAAAAACCGAGAGGCCGGCTCTGAGCACTAGCACAGCTATCACGCGCTAGAGGGGTAACTTTTTTGCTTCGCTCAATATTAACCTGCCCCCCCTAAAAAAAAAAAAAGAAAAGCAAAGATCTTTCACCGGTGCAGAGAGAAACGAAGAGTTTCCAAAGGGCGGGAGAGACGCTTCAGAGCGTACGAATATCCAGGGTTGCTCGAGATCTCGCCTAAGGGCCGGCAAACCAGGGGCCCAGACGCCAGCTATTTCGGTGAAGCGGTGAAGCTAAACTAACGGCGTGCCAGGGGTGTAACTCTTTAAAGGCCCCCGCCCCCCCAACCGTTGAGATGGGGGTGGTAACAATACATGGGGTGGGAGGGCAGGATCGAAACCCCGGCTCGGGGGGGCCGCTTCTGGGAGGCAAAACAATGGAAACAAAGCGTACCGCCGGACATTCTGAAGGAACACCTCCCACTGTACATCTAAACCTCTAAAAGAACTAAAAAAAAACTAAGAAGGCAATGTAGAGTGGAAGCTGACGACCCCCAAACCCAACAACCTACGTAAAAATCTAACTAGCGACGACGAAAAAAAAAAAGCGAAGGAAGCCGCTACTTTGGAATGTCCTTCTTAGCAGCCACCTTTTTGCACGTGACGAGGCAGTTTTGTTTTTTTCTTTCAGTAGCTGTCCCTTCCAACCGTCGTCTCTGAGGCGACGGCACTTTTGACCAGACATCTGCAACAATGTAGAAACGTTCGAAAGGACCAAGAAGAACAAAGAGACCGCAGACTAGGTTCCTGTCTCCTATGAAAAAGATAAAAAAAAAAAAAAGACAATGAAGTCGGGGCAGAGAAAACGGAACAAAAATGCGTTCCCAACTTTCCCGCCGTCGACACGAAAGACCGCCGGCACACAGCCGAGTTGGTGGGCAAGTCTCGATAAATGTAGAGTGGCCGGAAAAAAAATAAAATAAAAAATGAAGACAACAAAGAAAAGTGAGGGTAGGCGCATCCTTTCACGTTACGAAAGGCGCGCGCTACCCATCAAGGGAGGGATGGGGTGGGTGGGTGGCGATGGACTCAGTCAATCATGAGCTCGAAGTGGACGCTGCCAACGCGATCTTGCCGGTCGTGGTGGATGTTCTTGGCCCAGGCCTTGCACTCCATGTTGATGAGCACGCCCCGCTCGGCATGCCAAAACTGGACAAAGATGAAAGGTGACACGTAGCCCGGTGTGTTCCTGTACGGGAAGTAGTAGTTCTCTATGCCATTGCTCGGGTAGTACGCCAGCGGTCCCATGTTTTCCTCGTCAGCGACATTCTGCAGGGAAGCAGCAGAGCACCATAAGTGAGCGCAGCACATCAACAGTAGCAGCGAGTGCTTTAGGGGGGACACTACCCAGAAAAAACAAAACAACATCCGCCAACATATAGAGAGTATTCCCAGAAAGTTTCATTAGTTTACACTGCATAGTTATTTTTTTATAAATTATCTTCGGTCTATCGATGCTAAAGAAAAGGTTGGAGCACTTTGAATGCATTTTTCTCCGTTCCACTTCTCTGCATAAATTTCACTTTAGAAAAACTATTGTTTTGCTATTATACACAATAGATAATTATTCTTGGGTGGTTTTCAGGGGTAGAATTTTGTGAGGAACATGCCTGGCTGGTTAGTTTTTCTAACGACTTGTCGTTGCGAGCATGACTTGTCGTCGTGATCAGTGGTGGGAGCTGTAGGGGGTCATCTGCCATTGCATTGTCATGGATGTGGGTGCGAACCTATCTTCAGTAAGACTGGTATCATTGGCAATGGAAGGGACAGAGTGAATAGAGAAATTTTAGAGGCGCATGCAATTATAAAAGCAGGCACGAACTGTGTAAGCCAAATGTCACTGGGCTTGAGTAGAAAAGAGATGTTTTTTTTGGACACGTGGTGAATGTATCATGTGACGTGGGCGGAGTTGCTGTTTTCTTTGTTTTGTTTTCATGTGATGAAATTTCAGTTGAGTCAGCGCTTGTCCTGTTTGCACTTCCTTTAGTCTCCGTTTACTGTGCGCCGTTTGCCTTTTCGTCAGTATGAACCAACTAATGCACATCGCCACCCTTATTTAGTTTTTATTCATTCATGCCAAAAAAACTACATTTGTAAAAAAGCGCAGACATGGAAAAAGAAGTAATCTTCTTATGGAGTTACATTTATGAGAAACAATGCAATATAGCGAAATAACTAGTAGGGTATGTGCTATGGCTATTCCTATAACTATATTACACACAAAAATCACAAATTTTTATTTTATTTTAAAACAATGTTTTCCTAAGCGAACATACTGACTTTGATAATGCAACATTTGCAACGAGTTTCAGAATTGACATAGGACAATCGAATTTGGCAGGGATGGGCTTGCCACTCATATAAACTTCCACTGCAAATTTGATGGAAATTAAGCAAGCCGTACAGAAGTTGACTTTCGTGGGTAGTGTCCCCCCTTAGGTGCAGAGTACTATGAGATGCTAGTCACTAAAACCATTCGCATACCTAGCTGTAGATGTTGGCAACAAAACATGGCATGGATTGTTTCACAATTAACCGCAGGATTAATTCAGTGGAATGATGACATGTAACTACTAAAAGTCTATGAGAGAAAGTAACTCGTTACAACGGGCCATAGGTGAAGCGCAAGCAGCAGTGCTTAAATTTCTGGACAAGGCCTTCGCATACTGCCCGAACACTCGCACAACAGACCCAATTACAAAGCTAGAACGAGAAGTCGAGGACAACTGTCGGCCATTGCCCGAGAAAGAGCTCTGGGCATTTTTCGTTAGTGCCTCGTAGTTCCTGCTCAATTCCAGAGCGCTCGACCAACTATCCTTGAATGTAATACAACACCTGGAAAACAACTGTGGCTGTGCCCAACCGTGCAGCTCTATCGCAGATGTCCAGCAATACTATCAAGACTCTGACGTTATACGGAAACTGTCCCGCTGGCATCGAGGCTCCAAAACTCCGTTAGGTTGCTGTGACACAGTTAAAGGGACACTGACACCCCCCAAAAAATTTTTTTCATTTTTTTTACTAGGCATTTTATTTGGGTGTCGGAGGACAACCCAATTAATATTTTGCAACAGAGTAGCGTATATTTTTAATAAAGCCAAAAGACGCAACTGCTCGAAACCAAAACCGAAACCCGAGCACGGAGATCGGAGAAGTGGAGAGGAGAGAGTGAGTGGCGGAAGTCACGTGGCTACACCCGACCGTATGTTTTTTTTCCCCCCTCTGCAAAGCAGACAACATGCGTGGCGGCGTAGCGAGAACTGTTTGCCGTGCGATTCTTTTGCAGTTATGTTTGTTCCGCTCGCTGTTCTGCACTTCAAGATGAGATGTTTTGTACATCTAAGTGTTGGCAATTAGTAGTGAGTGCCCGTGGTGAATTTCCGTGATCGGCTCCGAAAAGAATACACCCAGATGTTGCGTGAAGAGCTGGCTCACATGTCCTGCATCCGAAAAAAAGTGGTATGGTGCGACACAGTTTCCAAAAGATCAACGGAATCGGAACCAATGGCTGGCTGCAATTCCTGTAGAACATTTACGGGCACTTCGAAAAGCGGACGCTACCCGATTTATATGCTCCTTGCATTTTGTGGAAAGTGATAACATTGAGTTCGCAGGTGTAAAAAGGGAAATCCCATACCATTTAGTTCAGTGACGTTTCGTCCACATTTGTTTTGTTTTTTTGTTTCTTCAGTGATAATTGTAAAAAAAAGTAATGTAAACCTCGCAAAATGTCTGAAAAAGAAAAAAAAAATGGTTTCGCTGGGATCGAACTTGGTCCTGCCGCGTGTGAAGCGGATGTCTTTCCACTGAGCTACTGGGGGAGCTCCTTCCTCACTAATAATACAGCCGGTAAACTGTAAGTTGGAAAGTTTGTTGCTAATTTTCCTCCAGCAAAAGCACTGCCGGGTCGAAGTTGGGAAGCACCACACATTGGCGACGTTCGCAACTGGTAAAGAAATCGTATGTGTGCATATTCAACTCAAAGTACGCACTTCGTGCTTGACGTTTGCGCGAATGATGTCTTCAGCCACGGGAAGGGGCAACGGCTCGGCGACGTATTCGTGCAAATCGGCTGGGTGGTTGGGCGTGATCAGTCCCAAATTTCTCTTTTAAAGGCAGACAGAATTCGCCGGTACCACAAATGACAGTTTTGAAGTAGAGGTCCCACGCCTGTCGTCCGCTGCCATGGCCTCCCCGCCAGTCCCACGATACGCGAAACGACGCACGCACAGAATGCTTCCAATTCTCTGTGCAACTTTTTTTTTTTTTTTTAATCAATGTATTTGCTGCAAATACATTGATTTAAAAGCCACAAAAAAAATTTTTTCGTATTTTTTTTTATTTTTAATACTGAGTGTGTGCCTTCAGTGACCAACGACTTTGATTAAATTTGGTGGTTGCGTCGAAACCTTAGAAAATGGCCCGTGACTATGGAAAAGAGAGCGAGCGAGACTCGAACCGGCCATTTCTTGATCGGCGGTGTTCGGGTAGAAAGAAAGCGAATTTAGAGCCGCAAATTGTGTTCTGGGTAGTTCGGCTCTCATATGTCATGTACAACTAAAAACCTCGGTGAGCATAAATACCCTGTCAGTGTCCCTTTAAGATGTTTTGTTGAATGCCAAACTGGTACTAACAACCCAGCCAAAAACACCTCAGTGCCAATCGGACAGCACTGCAATTTATCGGCCCAATGGCTTCGTCCGGCATTATGCTGGGATGCTGCAATTCTGGAGAGCAATTATCTCCTGGGACAGCTAGAGTTAAAGGAAAACTCAATTCCCAATCAAACTTTTTTTGTTAAGTGTCTGGATTGGCAATGCGTCAAAAAATTAACTTTCCCAAAGACCAAAAAATATTGGTGCTGCTCTATTTATGTCACTAAACAAACTTCCGAGATAGAAGCGGTTCTCATATTTCGGCACAAGGATCCGAAATAGAACCAAGTTTCAGAACACCTAGAAACACAAAACTTTCAGAAAACTCTTTTCTAAGTGCCTGGGTTTTGCAACCCATATACAGCCCTAAAAACTTGTTTTTGGGTGAAGTTTATTTTTTGACGCATGTGTCACAGAAAAATCCACTTACAAGATTAAGAAGAAATAAAAAAACCTGAAAATGTTGTCTTAACCTATTATCACTGTGTCTGGGCTGGCCCTTAAAAGTGCCCAAAATAATACCCCCATGTTTCAGGATGGTGAAAATTACTGGGCAATACTGTAAATATATCGTGTTGAGAATATTAGCTTTGAAAGGGGCATTCTATTTTGTTAGTTTTGAAGAAACAAACAAATGCTCGATAAACCTTGCGTGAAGGATAGGAAATTCACACTTTTTATGTGAAAGCTAGGTGATACTCAAGCGCAACGTATTCAGTTGCTATGCGTGTGACGGCCACAGTGTGCTCGCGTGTGCCAAATTGATCGACAACTGAACCTCGAGAGGAAACCCCTCGTACATAAACTGAAGACAGACCCTTATCGATTACGGCATCAAAGATGTCAGTGACGTCGTCGACAGCACAGTCGACCACCGAAATGAGTCCCATGTACACTAATAGTGCCCATCTTTAGGTCAAGGATTGTTTAGAGTGTCTGTCTCCGCTAACTTAAAGAGTTTGCCCAAAGCGCTATGCACCAACGTGCGTGGCAACTCACCTCTCCCTCACAGGTGATGTAAACATAGCGGGGGTCGTAGCTGTCCTGGATGTACTTTGGCAACTTGGAAGGGAAGGAGTTGTTCTCAAACGGCTCTGGCACCCAGTCGAAGATCTGGAGAAGTTGACAACATTAATACAGAGCTCCCAACAAAAAGGACAACTGTAAATGTATGCCCTCACACCTTAAGCTATATCACAGCCAAAGCTACATGCAAGAGCCACTTGCCTTAAAGGACACATGTAGAGGAAGAAAACTTGTTTTTTAAACTGCCTAGACAGAAAAAGAATGTCATAAAAGGAATTTACAACAACAAAAAAATTTTATAGCTATATTTAAGGCGCAAAACAAATTCGTAGTTGACGCCCACATAACCGCTATAGCCACGTGGTGCTTGCACTCTTTCAGGAGCTTCATATGGACTCTAAGTTACTTATTAATCTTCGTTTCAAGTGCAACAAAAAAACATTAATAAGTAACTTTCAGAACCCAAAGGAAGCTCCTGAAAGAGCGGAAACACCACGTGATAGACCTGTACGCCGGTCAGAAACTGACGGCGGTGGCACGCCAGAACGTTCTGTTCCATCAACTGCGTGAAAGAAGCGTTCGACCGGCGGCACACCACGCTCAGCGTGCAGTGCGACTTTGCGCCAGCAGAGGTGGAGCGCGGCGGCGCACAGGTGTACTACAGGACCAGTGGCGGCTGCCGTGGCTACCAACTACAAATTCGTTTTGAGCGATAAATACAACTCTAAAAAAAATTTGTTATCGTTGTAAAAATGTTCTATAAGATTCTTTTTCCATCGAGTCTGTTTAAAAAACTTTTTTTTTCCTTTGCATGTGTCCTTTAAAGGGATACTTCAGCAAAATATGAAATATACCCGTTGTGTTCAAAAATAGGTTGAATATTATCCACAACATCCGTAAATGACAATCGCACAATTGTATTTTGAGCCTGGTGGCAGTATTTTTCGTTATAAACAGCACATTCTGGCAAGCGCTCAAAGAACAGCCAGCGGAGAGCAAGTGACATCCAACGCAATTGTTACTTAGTTCGTCTCGGGGACAAGTAAAGCTACGGCGAGGCTGACGTCGAGAGGATGGCCTAGTCGTTCCAGCCACCGAAGCGGCCGCTTTTGTGCAAACTTTGAGTGACGGGTTATCTTCTAATCTTGTAGAGGGACAATAGCAACTTCCGGTTCACATAAAAGATATTCTCGTGGAGAGGGGAGTTCCTCCTTCCCCTCTTCTCTCGTAGTGGCCGAAGGCGAGACAGTTACCGTCACTACCTCTCAAGGTTCCTGACAGGCATTACAAACGAGGCGTTAGCGACATCCACCAGATGCTCTTTGCTAATCGTTAAATTTGTTTTAACATTCCTTTTTGTGACCTTTTTAAAGAAGATATTGGAGTGTTCAATGCGATACCGCTCCTTTGAAGACATATAGACCAAACAATAAGCGCCACGATTTCGTTGTAGTATTCCTTTAAGGTCCACCTCGGTCGCACTCGTGCACCAGGAGCACCTACCAGAGCTATGAGCGTGCGCCTAAACTCGGTCTCATAATAAGTACACACTGCCAACAAAATTGCCTGCTCGATTCGGAGCTTGATCCGCGCGTGCAGTCACGCAAATGGGGCACAATATGAAGTCTTCTGGGTTCAATCCCCCCCCTCCTGCCTATCCCGGTTATATCTCTCACCTAGCGTATACAGGTGTCGTCGTACAAGGGCAGACCTACCTCACGCCGCATATCAGTGTAAAATTCGCTTTGCAGTGCATTTGTAACAGACGCCACATGCCCGACGTCCTCGCTTCCAGAGAGACCCGTTACATGCATCCTGCCAATCAGCCGAGACACGGTGCCCGCCCCGTGTTTATTGCGAGTTTACCCGAGTCCTCGAGATGCCTTATGTGCCGGGTAGCGCAAAACCTTCCAATTTAACTTGCACATCAAGCTCGTCGCACGAGTTGCATCCCAGGATTCCCGTCGCTCACTACGCCGCTGTGGATCAAGGAGAGCATACAGGGCATTTTATGTGAGCAAAAATGGAGAGGCACACCCACCCTATTCAACTTGAGCAGGATACAGGGTTGACCGTACTCGTAGCCGAAGTTGTTGGACGCCGAACAGTTGTTGTTGATATTCTCGATGGCAAAGCGGCAGGCCTTGTTCTCGTTAGGGTCGCGCTGCTGGGTGAAGTCGCAGTTGCGCAGGTGCTCTCCATCACCCTCCTGACGCTGGTAGTCTGCAGAGCAAGCATCATCTCATGTAACCAGCAGGTCTCATTATGCAGAACCATCTTACGTTGCAAAGCACGAAGTGTAGACTGCATACGAGGGGTCCCGTGGCGCGTATAAAGTTCAGAGTTTGGAAAGGAGCAACTTCCAAACGCTTCTGATATTCCAGTACGGCCGATTAAAATATCTGGTTCTGAGCCAGACTGACTCGGCAAAGATGCATGTAGGCTTGAGACACCGCAAGCTCAAGGTATACTGCAAAGCTTTAGGGGCAAAAATGTAGTTTCGGAGTACCCTTTCGGTACGAGTGTGTTCGAAGAGCACGCGTAGCACGCGAGTTTCACCTTCAAATATGGAGACAAGGCTCAATGTTTTTCAAACCTGGCGACTTTACACATTGAGTAGTTCGGCAAATGTGTCTGCTTAACAAGTTTCAAAGTTCGAAGTTTATTGAACTAAAGTACTCCATAGGATTCAAAGTTGTAACAGCACTGTAAGGGGTGCCACAACACAAGCTGGCACAGCCACGTTGAGGCTGGGGTGGACCTGGATACGTCAAGCTAGGGACACTGACACCCCCCAAAAAATTTTTTTCATTTTTTGCCAGGCGCTTTATTATGGTGTCGGAGGACTACCCAATTAATATTTTGCAACAGAGTAGCGCATTTTTTTAATAAAGCCAAAAGACGCAACTGCTCGAAACCGAAACCGAAACCCGACGGAGGTCGGAGAAGTGGAGAGAAGAGAGTGAGTGGCGCAAGTCATGTGGCTACACCCGACAGTGCGTTTTTTTTGTGTTTTTTTTTTTTCTCCTCTCCGTAGCAGACGACACGACATGCGGCGTGCGGGAACTGCTCGCCGTGCTATTCTTTTGCAGTTATGTTTGTTCCGTTCGTTGTTCTGTACTCCAAGATGAGTTATTTTGTACATTGAGGAGTTGGAGATGAGTAGTGAGTGCCCATGGTGAATTTCCATGATTGGCTTCGAAAAGAATACACCCAAGATGTTGCGTGAAGAGCTGGCTCACATGTCCTGCATCTGAAAAAAAGTGGCATTGTGCGACAGAGTTTCCGAAAGATCAACGGGATCGGGACCGATGGCTGGCTGCAATTCCTGTAGAACATATACGGGCACCTCGGAAAGCGGACGCTACCTGATTTATATGCTCCTTGCATTTTGTGGAAAGTGATTACATTGAGTTCGCAGGTGTCAAAACGGAAATCCCATACCATTTAATTCAGCGAAGTATCATCCACAACATTTGCTTGTTATTTTTTTGTTTGTTTCTTCAGTGATGATTGTAAAAAAAAGAAAAAAATATGTAAACATCAGAAAATGTTTGAAAAAAAAAAAAAAAATTCACGGGGGATCGAACCCGGTCCTACCGCGTGTGAAGCGGACGTCTTTTCCACTGAGCGACTGGGGCATCTCTTTTCTCGAGGATCTCTTTCCTTAGTAGTAATTCAGCCGGTAAACTGTAAGTTGGGAAGTTTGCTGTCGATTTTTCTCTAGCAAAAACACTCCCGGGTCGAAGTCGGGAAGCACCGCGCTTTGGGGACACTCGCACCTAGTAAAGAAATCGTACGCGTGCATATTCAACTCGAAGTAGACACGTCGTGCTTGACGTTTGCGCGAGCGATGTCTTCAGCCACGAGAAGGGAGCGACGGCTCGGCGACGTCTTCGTGCAAATCGGCTTGGTGGCCGGGCGTGTCGTACGGGATGAATACCAATTCTTCTGACCAGTCCCAAATTTCTCTTTTAACGGTAGACAGAATTCGCCGGTACCGCGAACGACAGTTCTGAAATAGAGGTCCCACGCCCATCGTTCGCTACCATCGCCGTCCCCGCGAGTCCCACGATACGCGAAACGACGAACGCACAGAATGCTTCCGGTTGTCTGTGGAACTTTTTTTTTCAAACAACGTATTTACAGCTTTTTAGAAGCCACAAAAAATGGGTTTCATATTTTTTTCTATTTTTAATATTCAGTGTGTGCCTTCAGTCACCCACGACTTTGATTAAATTTGGTGGTCGCATCGATACCTTAGAAAACGGCCCGTGACCGCGAAAAAGAGAGTGAGCGAGACTCGAACCGGCCAGTTCTTGACTGCCGGTTTTTGGGCTGAAAGAAACCGAATTTCGAGCCGCAAATTTTGTTCTGGGTAGTTGAGCTCTCATATGTCACGTACAACTAAAAACCTCGGCGAGCATAAATACCCTGTCAGTGTCCCTTTAAAGAGATAGGCACGAACCACATGTTCCATTGTCGCAATGTGAACGTTGGTTTCATAGCTTAGCATGCCGGAGGCACACCACGTGGCGTTTTATCTCTTTTGGCGAGCATTAAACCGGCTCAGTTCATATTGCCGCCGACTGTACCTCCCAGAGTTCCACAGCATCTCTACTGTCAACCGTGGCTTCATCGGGAGACTCCTTAGCTGCGCCACATTTCCTGCATCCTCCTCCTCCCTTTCCCCCCCCACCAATGTTTGTGGCAAGAACACCCACCCTTGAGGTACTCGTTGATGTCGTCAACCCAGTACTTCCAGGTGCCCTGGCTGCCGGACTTGAAGTAGATGAGGGTGCTGTCCACCGTCTGCTCCGGCGGATTTGGACGGAAGCCCATTCCTGAAATGCATGAGATGCATTAAATCAACGCCACGACCACAGCACTATGTTTTTCAGTGCACACTTTAGCCTATGAACTGTTTTGTGCTGTAAAGGGGTCCTGCAAGGACTTTTTTACTGTTATTTAATTTGCACCGAACCTGAGAGCACTGAACGTTGTAACTTATGAAATTTTTCTTTTCTGGAAATTCGCTTTATTTTAAAAGTTATAGGCAAATCAAAATTACAAAAAACAAGCAAAAAATAACCTCCCTCATGACGTCCTTGGTTACTTGAGTGGCCGTGAACTAGAGGAGGGGTAGTGAGCTCATCGAGCGTCCATGGCTGCCGCACTCCCTGTCGACGGCGCGAGAGGGCGCCACTAAAGCATGTTCTGGATAGGCTGTATGCAGCGGGCAGCCAGAGCGGCTCTCAATGCATTTGCTGCGTGTTTTGACACTAATTCAGCATGACACTTCATTGGCCACAAACGACAGCAAACACGGAGTAAAGATCAGTTCATGATGGGAGCCAGTTTGCGCTGCCATACTGCGAAACGGCCAAACCGCAAGACAAAGCTTCTCGCCGAAGGCCTTCTGAACGCTCAGAGCCGGTCGGATCCTCCTGTCCATACGACCGCAGCGCTGCCGCGTACATACGGGACCTTTCCGTGTCGGCGCCTGTAACACTACTCATTTCTAGTATGTGCCGCCTTTCCCACTGCATGGCGGCGGGTATGTCGACGGGTCATTTTGTTGTTTCCGTACTTTATAAACTGCATTTGTTTCTTTTCTGATCTAAAATAGTGAACAAAAACTACTTTTATAAATGATTGAAACGGTTTGCGCCACTTATATTTTGTATTTCGACTAAAAAGAAGCTTTTAGCGGCTCTTATCAGTAGTAAGCCTAGGACCAAAGACGTCACTTTTTGCGCGCTTTCGGTACCACGGGTCGCCCTCATCGGTGGAGGAGGTTTCTACGTCATCCGGTTAAAATATGACGCAGTGATATTTAGTTTCTTGCTCTGTTCCCGCTGGCTTGCCCGAACCCCAAGAGACGTGGAAACCGCAAAAAAGGTAGACGCTTAAATATGATTGCAGGGCCCCTTTAAGCATCACCAGATTAAGCGTTCGAAGCATGGATCAAAGGCATCCAGAGAACCTGTTCTGCAGAGAACCAGATCTGGAGACATTTAAAACACCGAATTAAAACTAATTTTAAAATGCAAACAAAGTAGAGGCAATGGCACTAATATTACAAGCTCATATTTCTTTGTAATGAAGAGCATAATCCGTTGTACCAATCGGAAATCCGACTTGTTCACACAACAAATACTGAGAGCTCCGGAACCCCTTGAAAAAGCTAACCTAGTGCTCTTCTAACGTAAGGCCCGAATACCAGCTGTTGGATTTTCTCGATAGATACTTAAACAGTGGATTGAAATGTATGATGCTGCAGAGTTACTCTGCAGTAGGGTCAGTGTCCAAACAGCCTTATGAAAAAAAAAAGTTGAAATAAATTTTTATTCCTCGCACTCCCAGACCTCACTTTCCTAGCTCAAATCTGAAGAGAGATTCACACGTTGGCGTTTGACGACCAACCGCACTGCACCCATTTGCGATGGGAGAACACTGCTGCACCATCCATCGGTGACCTCGGAACCCTCCCGATCAAAGCATAACTAGAGTGAAGGAATTGTTGTATTTGCAAAATCAAATCAGGACACCATTTAAGAGTAATGGTCGCTTATATTATTGTTACAACTATTTCAAGCTCACGGTGAAAGAGTGGTGAAAATGCGAAAATGTATGTGCAGTTCGGCGGTGCACCCCAGAAATGTGTGGTCAATCACACTGAACCCAAATGTGTAACTAAGCTGGGGTGAATACCCTGCAAACACGTGGGGCCCAGTTCCTTACCTGGCACGGTTCCGATGGTGCTGCGATCGAGGACCCATTTGGGCTTGATCGTGTCCAGGGTCTGATAGAACACAATCAGCATAATGGTCCAGAATGCAGTAAGGCATGCATAGAAGATGATGTAGAAAACTGTGATCTTGACTGCAAAAGAGAAAAGGATGGGCGGAAAATTAGAGCCGTGATGCGAGCTGGCGAGTCGACAGCACAGGTGTGGCAGCGTCAAGAACGGCACAGGGGTCACCCTTGAAACGATAGAAGGGTTGTTGACACCCGCGCGCTCCAAGGGGAAACAAGGGTACGCTCGCCACTACTCCCGCGTGGCGTGCAACGTTATCGAAGGTACGGGAGCTGGGATAGGCTCCATAACACGCACTGTCCGTACGAGCATTCGAGCATGGCGCTTTCTGAAGCCACGCGCCACCATCCGCGTCTCCAACGATGATTCACAGAACTGCGGAGTTCAGAGAAACCGTCAAAACGCTCCTCAGCTCTCGCGGCGAGCTTCAGCGTCACAGCTGGCTCACGTGACCTCTACTCAACATGCTAGGCACGTCTCATTAAATCGGGGTTGAGGTCAAATGTACGCTCGGCTCAACCCTGAATCAGCACGTCGAGCCACAGCACACTGACGTACACAATCCACTAACGTTTTAAGGTAGGTTCAGGGTCACGTTTCCTGAATGGAAAATCGGCAGCGACGGAGTTTTTGTCAGCCAGCAGTTGTAGCTTGCAAAGCTAGCGAGCATGTTCCGAGAAAAAAACAAAAAAAAGAAAAGAGGAGTTTCGACGAACGCGCCTGGATTCAACGCCAGTTCCGAGCGCCCCAGTTTAGCGAAGCCGAGACAAGCTTCGCAGTAACGTTTCTGCCACGCCACAGTCATGCCGCAATCGCAAAACCTGCTTGCGCTTCACGCGGCGACCGCCTTGGAACCTCCAAGGTCGTTTACACTGGGGTTCCACCGCACCCATTCAATCCAAAAGCACCGCCCGACGATGTCCACAGCCGAATTTCACGCCGCAACACACTTGCAAAGGATCGAAGCATCCAAACACGCTTCCTGCGAGCCGCGACCGAGCGCTCGAAAAGGCTTGCGGCTAAACGTCCTCAGTTTGACCGCAAAGCCAGCCATGTTAGCACACCGTCGAGAAGGGCGTAGGTAAGGGAAGCCGATTCGCCACTTTCTGCATCCAAATCGTGCTTCGTTAACCCTCTTTTCACCCACTCGAGAACGGGAACAGCGTCCTGGGCTACCCTCCCGGACGAACGCGTAAGCCTCGCGATTAAAATAACCCTCAAGCTCGACGCTGCATCGAACGGTTTCATGGAGCCGCCGACCACCCACGCGATTGCTCGTACCGGGAGCGTTCGCGATCGGAGAAAGTAAAAGGTCCAGTTCAAACTTACACCAGCTGAGGCCCGTTCGTCCGAACACTTCTTTCGTGTCCGGGTTGTAGAGGAACTTGAGGAAACCCCCTTCCTTGGTTTCCCCCTTCTTGTAGTAGTCACCTTCCTTGCCGGCCATGTTCACAGCGCGGGCTCGATCGATGGAATGACGCTCGCCGAAGAGCCCGGATGCTCACTTTTGGGCCGACCGCAGCGCCGCGCAGCCGCTGCGGCGACCCGATTGGACTGGGCCTCCTCACTCTCCTTCGCACCGCTAGTTTACCTGTACGTGACGTCACGGATGGCCCGTCCGTGTAGATCGGAAATTTTACGTTCGTCGCCTCGTTTCTCCATAACGCCGCCTGATAGCTGAATAGGTGACCGAGAGATACAGAAGCCCGCTGAAGGCCATTTCATTGCTTGGGGTTCCATTGCCATCGTATGTTTAAAACGACACACACAAAAAAAAGTCCACACAAGTTTTTTTTTTATTTTATCTTTAAGTATTTGAAGTGTTTGTCAAGTGTGCAAACCCATTTCAATTGACTCTCAGTGTTGCAGCACGAGAGTATTATCACATAAAAAAAAATTCCGCTCTAGAAATTAGAAAAAAGAAAGGAAATCGTAGGTTAGTTGTAAAATATGGAGGTGCATGCATTAAACTTTAACAAGTTCGAACAATTTTACGTCTGACATAATATATGTATATATCTATATCTATATATATATATATAACAGAAACTGCGTTGGGTGAAATACTATGAGGCATTGCTGCTTATATAATATCCGTGTTCATTAATTGCAAATGGTTATTGCAAGGGCCGGGATCAATGATTAGTCAGGTCACAGAGAAATTGTTCGGACCAAATTACTCTCGCAACGTGGATTGGAGGAACGACGACTGGTCACGAACCATTCCGATTTTAGCGGTTTGCGTTTGTCACTTTGTGTGCCGCAGTAATTATCGCTACACAGCCAATTAAGAGCACAAGACTCTGAGCAATGCAATTAAGATAAAGTACCACATACTGTCAATCGAATATATTTGCAACTATACCAAATTACAACCAAAAGCAATTAAAATATCGTGTATAAACTAGCTCAGCTTCAAGCCGTCACAACAAATACACAGTATATTAGAGCAGTGGTTCTCAAATGGGGGTCCGCGGACCCTTTGGGGTCCGCGAAGGCATTCTAGGGGTCCGCGAAGCCCTGCCTAATCAGTCAAGCCCGACAATAAAAGTTAATTTTTTTTTCAGATTAGGAAGGAATGTTCCAATTATCTGGTGAGTTTTCTCGTGTGTATGTCGATGAAAGAAGACTCTTTCACATTAACCCTTAGTTATATCCATTCATTAAATCATTATAATATTTAATCACTACCTTTCCCTTCCCCTCATCACAAATGGGGTCCTCCATCATCTCTGCCGACCCGCAAGGGGTCCGCGAGACCTCAATGGTTGAGAACCACTGTATTAGAGTATTTCAGATAGGCACAAGTCTGGATTGAACCTAAAATGCGTTTCCTATTTAATATGCAACCAGTGGTTAAAGTCAGGAGGAGGGTCTCGGGGGATCTCAGACACCCCACGAACTTCGACGGGGGGTCTGAGTAGATACAAGCGTGGCGCCCCTAGCGGCGAAGTTGAGAACTAAACCTGTGGGTACAAGATGAATTATTTGGGCGTGTTTTTGACGGACCGTTCGGCTGTGTGTATTAAGTATGAAACGGAGTATACACTTTTTCGGACAAGGGCGTAGCCATCTCGAATGTCGACACTTCTGATATGCGGTAAAAGACCGTTTTGATCTCTCCACGCCGCTGGAAAATGCTTACGAAAAATGTGTGATTGTCACACATTCTTGCTTTACCCAACCTATATTTTCTCGCATACCTTAGGCTGAAGTGTTTTATTATATTTTCGTCCCGCATACCAGACACGGAACCTACGTGACTGAGCAAGACAGGAAACAGAAAACGTTTTTAGGATCCCTGGGGTCCTGCAGCGCGAGCTTTTGCCCCACGTGCTTCGAGCTGCGGTGCGCACTCGGATCTTACAAGAACTTCGATGTCCGCACAACACCTCAAATCATTCTGCATTCTGGCTTTTCTCTCCACACTGACAATGGAATGAATGAGTGAAAGGACTTTATTTGTAGCAAGGAGATTGCGCTCGGGCCCAGTGTTGGGGCTCATTTGAACCCCTCGTGCCTTCTGTGCCATTGACAGTTGCTCAACTGTGCCCCTAGACTAGAGTCTACTCTCAGAGTGCAGTCTGGACTCATATGAGTCATGATCCTTCCCAAGTCGCACTCACCTTCCAAAAGGGCAATGACGGACACGCCCAGAACTTTTTTATCACGTCAACTACTTCATGGAAACAGAACTGAGCTCCAGCCTAACAAGATCGCAAACAATAGAGAACAAAAAACAAAACAAAAAACGTTAGTTAAATTGAAAATTTAAGATTATAAATATTTTTTTTTGAAAATCGAGTAAATAACAATTACAATTGCTTTTAGTCAAAATATAATTCACTACAATTACAAGCTACCCAAAACGTAATCGTTTTTTTTTTTTAATTACTACCCAATTATTTTCTTTGGTATGTAACAGAAACATAGAAATGGGAACAAAACTACACTAAAAAATATTTTCGAGCAAGCAGTAAGTATAAAGAGTTTACTTTCTCAGTGCGGTTGCCATTGAGAAACCGATGATCGATCTTTTGTGAATATACGGAAATGGCAAGCTCAGTATAAGAGATTCCCGTCACAACCTCGCAGAGTTCCCTTTTGACTAATTAATTTAAAAAAAAGAGGCGACAATTAACGCATAATTGATAGACTAACTTATTAGGTTCACAGCCCAGGCCGTTCTAACAAAGAACGCTGAACTGATTTTCCGACGAGTGACATTACAACAGCGACCAAACATATCCGCAAAATTTAATGGATTTTGTTATTATTTTTTAAGCAACTCCGATAAGAGCAATGACCCAGCTGAAAGCTTGACACGGTAAGTGGGCATGCCATAAAGCGCGAAAGTAATGACAGAGCTCCCAAACAATCGGTAAGAGTGAGAATGCCCAAGTACGAAATGTCGTTTTAAAGTACAGGGAAACCTGTCAAATCGGGCACCGACAGGGCATGTCCCTTCACGATGTACATCTCTCTAGCTAGGACATTTCCCTAAGCGGGGCAGTCCAAGCGGGCATCGCGAATGTCCCAATGGGGGTGCTTTCGCTCTATTTTCGGAACACTAAAGAACAATATGCGATGCTCAGAGTTAGGCAATAAAACTCAAAATTTCTTATCCGAAAAGCCTGATCCTCTATTCCTCTCTCATAAGACGACAGAAGCAAGGGGTGCTTGTTGTATGTACATATACTATAAATTAACATCACAAGTTTGTCCAAACTTGAAAACCTCAAAATATTCATTAAAAAAAATATTATCAGGTCCGAAGGCTCCGAATGCTGCATGCTCCGTTGCATGATAGAAACAGTGGAAGCCGACAGCGACATGCTTTATGCAGATCTGTGTCTTCTGTGTGTTGAGTGTTTTGTTGAGGTGTCAGTGTAACCCGTTTTCCAAAAATCTTCATTTTCTTTTTTAAATATACCGATTTTAGTAGGCGCTGCAGGTACGCGCGACGGCGCCCTAACTGTATTCCACAGGGGACAGGCTCCAGTGCACAAGATGATTCGTGTCGTCTATAATGCTCAGGTTGTCGCGCGTGCAGAAAGGCTACAGTTCCCATGATCCATGCCGGCAGCGGCAGCATCGGAATTCACTGGTGAGATGAATCTATTGTCACAATAATCAGGATGAAAATTTAGATGAAAAAACTGTGAGTGCGCAGGCGAGCTGGTGGATGTTGATCATGATGTAGATTTAGATGACGTGTTACCGTCATCATACCGGAGCTAGTCCGCCGACCGCATCACATCTCCTACGCTCGTGTCCACCTCAAAAGAAAAAAAAAACAGTTTTGCGTATTCTTCATGCGCCGTGCGATGTAGTTTTTACAATATTTGGTTATCGGAGGAACAAGCGACGCTTTTGGCGTTTGAAACGTGCGCGTCTTGACAAGGTAACATATATCTGATCAAAAATGCTCCTGCATATATCTGAATTGTCGACACAAAGGGGGAAATCAGTCATGCTCCGCGAGGTGTCGGTCTTTTTTTACTACGCTACTTGAGGTGAAGACGAGTATAGTCCCCGTTAAATAACGTCACCATCATACCGACAAAATTAAGAAATAAAAAAAAAAACTCCTTTTTTACGGTATTATGTATCGGGGCTTGTTAAAGTCACGGTTTCGTCCTTTTTGTTATTTTCCCAACTTTTTGTTAAATATTGATACCACATGTTGTAGCAAAACACAAAACACCAATACCAACCCCAGGAATAAAGAAACAAATTTGTGTGTTTAAAGTCATTTAACAAATTTCGTTATCTACGTTTAACATCGGCATTGCATAGAAACATAATTCGAATATACACAGTGCACACCGAGTGGCACATACTTTATCAATTATTAAATAAAATCATAAAAAAGAAACAGCAAAATAGCATGATTCTTATTAACGCCTCGCAGCCGGTTTGATACGAAAACTGGGGCACTCGGACGTATTTTCAGAATACTTTCAAGAACAACATTCAAGTAATGCCTTGAAAAAAAACAAAAACGGGGAATTATGAATGCGCTCAATGAGGTATATGCTCCATGGTAGCAGCACTTAGGCCATTTTGATGTTTAAAATTACTGTTGCCAGTTAAGCGGAACTTTATTTGAAATTGAGGAAAGCAGCCTTCTGTCCTCCACAAATGTTAATGGAGTCCGAGATAGATCGAAACAACATTGCCCGAGGTTCCCGGATACCTCACAAAGTCCTTAACACTAATAGAACGGCGCCCACGAGAAAATCGAGGAATGGAGTTCCGAAACTAGAAGCGTAGCTAATTTCATGACTACCGTATCGTGTTACCAAAATTGCGTTTAATGCTTTACCTTTTTAAAGATATATTGTTAGTCGTTTTGGGTTGCAGTTACGTCGATTCGCAATAGAGAAAAGTAAGTACACACACACAGAAAATGAAGTCTTCTCCGTACTCCAAAAAACTTCTTTTTACTTTGTTTTACCTTTTTACAATTACACACAGGTAATCGACTAAGCGGAACCGTTCGCTTCGTGCGTGTCTAGTCGTTCATATTCAGGCAGTGTCTCTGAGGGCAGCCCGTCTTGTCGAACATATCACACAAGCGGGTGTTGGGGTGTTGGCACCGTGCCCTCATACGCGCTATACTTCGTTTCACCGCAGCTTGGCAAAGGTAGAACGCTACGGCCTCTTCGAGCCTATCAGAACGACGGAGGCTAAGCACGCGACAGCCCTTACCAAAGCAAAGAGCGAGAGCGCGTAACCCGTGCGGTTGGAAAAGATGGCAAGGAAGAACTCCCCTCTTGCAGGACCCTCTCTTGCTGGACCCTCAGACGTCGATTTTCTTCCCCTTGAAGATTAGCCCAGAAGCAGCTTTCGTCTCTCTCCCGTCCGTGGCTTCGACAGCACATCGCGCAACTCAAGAGACAGAGTAATGTCACGTGGCTCCCTCCGACACGCTGATTGGCGCACCTGGACCGCAGCCTTCGTCGTTTGCCAAGTTACGGTGAGGCAGAGTGGAGATACGTCTCTCACGGTCAGTCGGCCATCTTCTTAAGGACGAAGATTAAGGGGGGCAAAAAATAATATAGAGCAAAAAAGGAACGAGAGCGTTATGATGACGCTTTCGGGAGAAAAGCAAAGCGCAATCGAGACCGACGTAAGCATTCCTCTTATCGACCCTGTCGAATCCTACAGTTTGCCGTATCTCTCCTCTTCAGGTGTACAAAAAATAATCGCTCGCGATAAGCGTTCTGTGCCCTCTTCGTTCGCTGCTGGTATTGTAGTTGTATCCTGCATTTATTACAGGTTTAGTACACCTTTTCCCGCTCTTATCGCCTGATTCGTGGACTCGTGCTCGTGCGTTTGATATTCCGTAGAAGGGGATACTACGGCGTATGCTCGGGATATGTTCCAGAGACCAATATAGAGCGTTAGTAGCGCTCAGAACGCGATTATAGGGATGGTGTATTATATAGACTTACCCAGCGTGGAGTCCCAAAGCGAAATGCACCCGGTATACGATATTTTGCGAGAGGGCCATTGCACGTGCTCGCGACGCATGCGATTCGCACTCCAACGAGGGAAGATGGCAACTTGCAGATGACCGTTATAATTACGGTCTGGAAGAACATATCTAGTATTCCCAACTGGAAAGTGATCAACGCCATCCTCCAAGAAAAACAAATAATAAAAAGTGAAGGAGAGAAGCGAAGAGCTACACCCTACCCCTCTCTTGAAACGTTGTTTATTTAGATGGAAGGGTATACACTCCTGTTCTCTTGACTGGAGTCATCCGAAACTATCCAAGTGTGCAGCGAAAACTGACGTGACCGGGCGGGCGGAATGGAAAAGAGAGAAGAGGGGATTACTTGCAGGCGGTTGGTGTTGCGAATAGGGAACGCAGGACGAATTGGAACTTTCTGCGAGTACCTATCGGTGGACATAATCTGATTGAGAAAATATATGGAGTAAGAGAAACTGCTGCGACTGAAAGAACAAGTCCTTTAAGTTGTAGAAATAATGATTATATTATTTCCCATAAAACTTACCACGCTCCCTGATCAACTGTTCCACCGGTCTTCCCCATTGTATACAGGAAACACTGGCGTTAGTTTTTATTTAGCCTCTTTTTTTTTATTGTCTTTTTGTTGCTTTAAAGCATATTTTTTCCAGTCTCGTACCCTGTGTTACGTACGCTTTGAAAAGGCAAAGGGCTGTCGTCTTTCGCCAGTCACATAACTTGTAGGATATTATCGGCGGATGCAGAATTTTCGAGATGGCTGCCAAAATAATTTGAGCTTTTAGAAAAAAAAGAAAAAAAGATCGATGTATGCATTCTGCAGCCTACACACGGAAACGTTAATTGCAGTATTTTCGTTTTGGATGTTGTACTGCGGGTTCTTTGTTCACAAATGCGGCAAGGGTGCTGCGTGCACTGCGTTCAATCACGATTCAGTCGCAAAGCGTATACGAAGACAACCGCTTCCACACCGTCCGGCGATGGATTTCATATCTTCGATCGATACCATGCAGAATACATAATTTTTCTGTCATATTGTTCCGCCCGGAAACAATGGGAGGTGCGAGAATATGCAGTTATCCTAATCGAACCAGGAGGTACCCGTCATCCAGAGGCAAACCGGCAAAATAGTTATCGTTAGACTAAAACATGACGGGAAACTGGTGCCTACAAATACTGAACTAAGCTCCAAAAAACAGTCGCGTCCCTGGTAGTTGTAACGGGAAACGTAAATGAAAGACGCTCAGAGTTATAACTCTCCGTCATTATTTTTTTTTTATTTTTACAAGCGGAGTGGTCGATATACAATTCAAACTTACGCTTGCCTACGTTTTATTTTTATATTTTTTGTTACCTTGCTAGAGAACGTCTTTACAGCCTGTTTTCCTCTTTACTGCCTCGTTAATCAAAATCATGAAACACTGCATCGCGTGAGCAACTTTTGCTGTTCGTGGAAACCGTTATACTTCTTTGCAAACGTGGCGCCCAGCCTGCCTAAATTCGCGGAGTTTCTTCGCGGATTTAGGCACGGAGTTTCTCCACACCACAAACATGATGACAGACATATCTGCGGGCAAGCCTCAAGGACAGGGGCGGAGGGGGTGGGGGGGGGGGGGGGGGGGGGGGGGTCCGGATGTCCTGGCCCCCCTTTTGATTTCTGCATGTGTAAAATTTAGGGTGTAAAACGAAGGAGAGGGGGAGGGGTTCCTAAACATATGGTACGCTGATCAACACCTGACCCCCCCTCAGGAAATTCCTGCATCCGCCCCTGCTCAGGGATACTCGAAGCACGTTTGCCTCATCCGTGTGTATGCTTCGACCATGTCCGCAGCAGTGTTGCGGAATGGCCACCCCCATTCCATTCCAATTCCATTCCGGGGAATTAGAGTTTTCGATAATTCCATTCCTTTCAACTTTTAGGAACGGGGACACTGGGCCCATTCCCACTCCTGGAATGGCTGAATCGTTCCATTCAATTCCTCTAATTCCTAAACGTTAAAAGTGTCACTTGACAGCTGCATTACGTTGCAGGGTTGGGCAGAAATATTCAAAAATGTATTTGGATATACAAATACTGGGATAGATGAAAACAGTTGCTAAGATACTGATTCTCAAGTCTCAAATATATCTGTAAAAATGTATCGCGATACATATCGGAAATACATTTTAAAAAGAGGCAAAAAGTTTTTGGAAAACAAATACAAGAATACATTTTAGGGAGGGCAGAAATGTAAATCTGATAATGCAATACATTTTTCAAATTTCTTTGAGACGCCAACTGAGGTGAGGCTTTAAGTTTGAAGAGGAGGTTTATTTTTTTTCATGTTCAAGGTGTTGCCTTGAACATGAAATGTTCAAGGCAACACCTTGAACATTTCATGTTTCATTGTTGATGAACAATGAAACATTTCATGTTTCATTGTTCCTTGAACATTTCATGTTCAAGGTGTTGCCTTGAACATGAAACTTTACCCACGCTGCTGTATGAAAGGACAATATGTACTTTCGTCGTAGGTGACCTCGTTAAAGACCATGCAGGCAGTTGCATTTGAAATTTTCGAGAAAACTAAAGCACATGTCTTATCTTTTGTTACGGTTGAAAAATCGATACGGTAGCATCCCTGTTGTGACGGTCCTTTTTGCCGACTCTCCGCCTCCAACGCATGAATGGCAGTCTTCAAGTTTCGCCTAGCATCATTCAAGCAGAGACCTCGTGGATTGCGACCTGAGATGGCCAGCACAGGTGCGAGGTCTCCGAGAAACAGCGCACTCCAGACAAGTTGCAGGTGTATGAAGTTTGGGTGCGCACAGCGAGGCCACCTCTGGCCTCCTTCCTGGGTATCGGATCACCAGAGCAGCGGGTCACGTTCACGTCGGCTGATGACGTACCCTTGATCCGTGCAATATTACAGGTGCGGACGCATTCGGATATGTGCTGAACTTCACTGGTGAAAGGTGCCACCGCCCCTCCCCCCCCCCCCCCCCCCCCCCCTTTCCCCTCTGTTCTTTGCTTTGTCGCTTGTTTTTTGTATTGCATTTTTTTGCGTATAAGTCTGTTAGGGCCTTACGTGGGTTCGCAGATTCCCGCTCATTTTATTTCTGAACATTCGACTCCCTGACTGGCTCGGTGTAGCGGAACACTAAAAAAAAGAAAATACAAAGAACTTGGCCCCATTCCATTCCCATTCCATTCCGGGCCAAAGGCATCTAATTCCATTCCCATTCCATTCCCCTCATCGTTACCGCCATTCCATTCCCATTCCATTCCGGGGTCACGAAAATGCGGAATGATTCCGGAATCATTCCAACTCCGGAGTGGCAACTCCGCAACACTGGTCCGCAGACATATTTTGACAGTGTGAGAAAATCGATATACAATGAAGATTCACGTCTCAAGCAATGTCTCGCAGACTTTTTTTTTTTTTTTGTGGAATGTATGAGAAGCGTGGCGGCAGATACCGCCACACTGCTCATACTTTGTTTACATTTTTTTTTCTTCTGAGATGAAAGGATTTTTAGCCGGCTTGGAGAAGGAAGAAACCGAAGACAATAAACAAGAAAACAACGAAATGTAAAAAAATAAAAAAATAAAAAGATTATGTTCTTTCGACCGCAGCCGATACAGGCAATACATCCCATGACACGTTTATGTTCGGTTTCGCTTCGCTGCATTCCTACATGACGTCCCATTCAAAATACCTATCCACCAAACGCCCACCGCGAATTTCGCTTCGCTGCTGTTTTGCGCTACCTGAAACTGAGACATTAGAAATGTCTTTAAACTATTTCCGCTCAATTTAGGCTAGGCATATTTTTCTTTCCCTTGCGTTTAGTTGTTTAAGTCGAAGGTCAAGCGTTACTTCTTGCCGCGAGCCGAAACTTGCTCATTCCTAATCACAAACGTGTTTTGCAATTACAAAAAAAAAAAAAAAAAAAAAGAATATATTTAAGGTTGGTTACGACTCGCGTTCAATCGAACCATTGTGCACAGATTTCGTAATGGCGTTTCACATATCATAGATCGTATTTACTACTCGAGTGGGAACTCAACCGCCCCACAGATTTATGGGAACAAATTCTTCACTTTAACAAATTACCCTTGAATTAGGTCGACGTCATTGTGAATGCCGTGTCGTGCGTCCGAACGAGGTCGTAAGCTACATATGCTTTTTCTTTTGCTTTCCTGTTTTCCTAGTTCTGTAGCAAGATTGAGGCTTACGGAACCATTGTGGCGCCTCTTTACTGCGTCCGGAGGGTCCGAGTAAATGGATTGTACGAGACAAGCTGATTATTTTCGTCTTGTTTATGTGCATAGGATAGTTACTGGGCTGTGGAATGCCTTCTGAGCATGTGCTGTGGCTCTGTTGTATCAAAGCCGCGATAAACGCTGGAAGGGCTTCAGAAACGTAAGGCATGGCTTATTATTTTCATGTTTCTCGCTTCGTTGGATGGATGAATGGATGTCGGATGTTAATTGCTATACCCTTTGTAACGGGCGGTTGCCTGCGCCACCTAAGTCTAAAATTGCTGCTTCGACGTTCTTATCACATAATCCCCCAATCTCATTGGCTACCAGACGATAATAAGATGGCTGCTGCTCGCCAAGTCATGCGCTTCTTCAACTATAAAAACCTAAAACAAAAAACAAAACAAAAAAAACACTGAAGAAATAGTTGGAAGGCAAACCGATAATCATCCGGAAGACGTTTAAAAGCAAGTTCAGGAATTTAAGAGGGCACTTTTTTTAACTTTTTTTATTCTTAAGTCGAGCACTTGAAAGAAAAGACTCCCCGAAGTCCAATTTTTGTTTTGTTCTTCATTTTTGATTTAGAGGGTTTTGTTTAGGCTAGCAAAACATTTCTTCGGGAAGAACAGCACAAATGGTGCTGTTTTATGCCACTCTTGTTATTGTGTGAACGTTTTCGTGTTAATCCGGAGTTTGGAGTTTCGAGGTAAAAGTACTGCAGCTGGGCTCTTATCATTCGGTTTCTGTAATAAACGTGCATGCTCAGACAATTGGCTCCGTTTACATGTTTGACGGTTTCACCGAACAATAAAAAAAAAAAAAATTGAATGCTGAAGGGGATATGGATAAAAAGCGAACTCGAAGCAACCTTTTATATTAGACCGCACTGCATGTACAAGCAGCCAAGCTGGACATTTCTACACTTTGTGGTCAGAAAAGAGTCATATATGACCCAAAAAATCGTTTTCCGACCATGAGCAAATTTTCTTTTGAAGTTTAATGGTGTCTTTAAAGAGCGGCTGCATTTTTTTTTTGTTTGTTACGTAATATGCATAATCGGGTACCCACATAATAAACATGCGTTAAGAAAACACACACGAAAAAAGGCATTCACAGCGCTGCTTTGTGGCGGCTATATAATCGCACGAACCTCAAAAGGACCCTCATGGAAGCATCTTGCTGGCAAATGTCACAACTAGAAACTTAAATCGTTGTCCAATCCTTTTTTTTTTTTTTTTTTTGGGGGGGGGGGGGGGGGGGGAGAGAATGTGCTTGCAAAGCTTTCTTTTTTTTTTTTTGACGTTCACACCGCAATGTACTGGGTCTAGACCTTCCTCCCAACAAACAATTAGGCTCTTCCTTGAAAGAGTCTCAATTCGTTTGTTTGGCGTCATAGCAAATCTCGAATTACAAATGCACAGTGCGAGTTTGCAAGTGACGCTAGCATCAACGCGTTGCAATACTGGCCAATGAAAAAAACCTCAAGGTCATCTTTGCGATCGGCTTGCCATTTTTGGCGAAATACAAAAATAATTAGTCATCGTTGTTTAGTTTTTTTTTTCCTCCGAGCTAAAGTACAAACTGGGTCAATGACTGAAGCTATCTCATATTCACTTGCGTGGCCCGCAGTAAGTTCTGTCTAATCAGTTGCTTTCCCTCTTTCCGTAGTATAAATGGAACAGCGCTCCTCAAAGTAGCGTACTAGGCACTAATATGGCAGTGCGTATTACCGCTCCCAAAGTACATCGCTAAATAATTATTTTGTTTGCAGGGGGAAATATAATCATAAGAGCAGGAAAATAACTACTGCATTCTGCAAGACTGTGAGACTAACGTTGATAATTATTTTTGACAAAAAGACTTCCACCGAAAGTCCTCACCGCTGCGGACCCCCGGAAGCAACCTTTGACTGGGTGAGCCAAATTTTCACCAGTTTTGACCAAAACCACTAGAACGCGGGGAAAAGTAGCTATACCCAGCGAAGCCTACTTCACCGGCGCGCCGGCGGCGCTCTTCGCCGTCGAGTGGGCGTCCGGGGGTCCCTCCCCCACCCCCCGGGCTACCCAAGCATGGAGCCGACTGGACAGGCAATCGGAAATCAAGAGACTGATGGAAACACCATGCCCGAACTCGAGGATATGGACGAGGTGCAGGGCGAAGTCCATACCAATAATACCCCCGGTAATGACGAGCAGCAGTCAGCAGAAGAGACAAACTTTCCGCCCTGGATCAAGATACTTAGCCGGAAACAACAAAGACTTCAAAACCAGGCCTACCGGAAGACTCTAGAAGAATCTAGACGGAACGACGAGCAACCACCCCCCGGCAAGATGCCAACGGGCGCAAAAACCCGCCAGACGTCGAAACCGCAGAAGCGACAGCTCCCACCGCTACCGATTGAGGATTACAAAGTGGTCGTCCGCCCCTTGGATGGTCTGAACCTCGGAGCTTGGGGCCCCGATCAAGTCTACCGAGCCATCAAGTTGGCGGCGAAGCTCACTCCTCTCGAGACTGCGGAAATCAAGACGAGGCTCCGTAAGGACCAGAACTTGGCCGTTGTGAGCACTCCAAGTGTCGACACGTTGGAGCGGCTTTGCAATATCTCCTCCATCGCACTCGGAGAAAAGCAGTTCCGAGTAAAACCTTACGCCGCCATGCCGGACGACTCCTGTAAGGGGGTCATCTCGGGCCTCACATCTCGGCCCTCGTCCGAGTGGCTCACTGAAGAACTCAACGCACGGAACACCAACTACATAGTCCTGAACGCTCGAATGATGGGTAGTACGACCTCAGCCATCATCACTTTTCACGGACTCAGGGTTCCCCGCCTAGTGTATATCGATGGCGGCGAATTTGAGTGCAGGGTCTACAGACCCAAAAAACAAGTCTGCACTAAGTGCCTAGGACTAGGACACCGAGAGGACGTGTGCCCTCAGCCTGAGAAGCAACGGTGCCCGAAGTGTGGAACTGAAGGCAGTGCCATGGATTCGCACGAATGCGAAGCGAAGTGCGTGAATTGTTGCGGGGCTCACCCGGCTACGGACCCTCGATGCCCCGCAAGGCAGCGAGCTCCGTACAACAAGTCACGCGTTCAGAAGTACCTGCAGCAACAACAACATGGCCGCCATCAGCAGGGAAGTCAACGGCCCCAGCACGTGGCTTCACCGCTTCAACCCGGGCAAGCGACCCAGGCTGTACTCCCCGAGGAGCAGTGGCCACGACTACCAACGAGGAGATGGGCGAACCAAAACCCGTACGCTCTGCTGGCCTCTGAAACACTCGACAGCAGCCCAACGTCGACGGGCCCTCAAGGTTCAGACACCCGCTCCGGATCCAAGCGGACCCGAAGCAGATCCAAGGCGAGATCTCGCTCCCGCAGCCGAGCCCGATCCCGGTCGAGGCGGAGGATGCAGCAACAACGGTCGGCGCAGGAAGCTGAAACCCGAAAATCAAGGAGCCCCGGTCCAGAGCCCCCGAAGGTGAGCTGGACAGGGCAGCAGCCTCCCACTCCCTCCCAATTCCCCGCATGCCCCCCTTCTCCCGCTCCTAGATCCAGCGTTAGGACACAACACCACACACACAAACAAAACACTCAGCACACGTTCATTGAAAGCAATCCCTGTGCCACCGACACTTCCTTCCTGGATACCTTGAGGCGTGAACTCAGGGAGGAAATGCAGAGCTATCGAGATGAACTCCGCATGATTAGGGAGGAGATGCAGAGATCTAGGGAGGAGCTTAAAAAATCTAGACTTGAGCCACTCGGTCTCAGCGAAGAACTTAAACGCGAAGTAGCCAAACAGATCGCCGAGGCCAGACTTGGTATTAGCAAGGAACTGGATCACATGACCACTACACTCAAAGGGGACATGCAGACTGGCATGGATAACGCCCGTAGACAAATCCTTAAGGAAAATAGAGCCCAACTCCCTGAGCTGGTTCGAGACATTCTCTCCGCGATGCCTCGACACAGGCTCGGGGTAAAGAGCTTCAAGGCAGCGGGACACCGCTCGTCCGGAACAGGGTCTCCCCCAGTTACACACTTAAGCTTATCCCAGAACCATCCCCAGAACTTTACTCAGGAACAACACAATGGAACGGGACAGTAACAGGGTCAGAGCGGCGGACCACCTGGTCCTCCGCAAACGCCCACCCAGTAACATACGCGTTTGGCAGTGGAACTGCAGGGGCTATCGGCGCAAGCGCGGGGCGCTCACGCAGTTCCTCGCCACACTCGACGAAAAACCTGAAGTTATCGCGATGCAGGAAACCGCGTGTACACCGGCACTCTCGGGATACGTGACTTGTGCTTCAAAACCGGAACACGAGGGCGTACCTCCGAGGGTAGCCACTCTCGTAGCCAAACATCTACCGTTCGTTCCACATCAGTTAGAAAGGGTCACTGGCATACCATATGTCTTTCTCGAGTTGCTCCCGCAGAAAAACGGACAGAGCAGTCTTTTCGTCCTTAATTTGTACAGTTCACCGAGGGCGAGAAAAGACACCTTTGACGCGATTTTTAGAGACGCTATCGCCTTAACCAAACCGAGCGAGAATACGCTTCTCATAGTAGGGGATCTGAACGCGGCCCACCCGGCATGGGGATATTATCAAGAGTCGGTGAAGGGACGAAAACTAGCCACGGCCATAGACAGAAATCAGCTTACGCTCCTCAACGAGCCGGACCAGCCCACGAGGGTAGGAAACAGCGCGAGCCGCGACACGTGCCCGGACCTCTCCCTCGCCAGAGCGAGAGGCCCGTGCACGTGGACCAACCTCCAGGAGAGTCTGGGCAGCGATCATTTTATCATTCAAATTCAAGTTCCAGTGCAGGCTCATCGTAGACACAAGAAGGCCCTGCGGTTGGTCAACTGGGACTCGTTCCGCCAGCTCAGGGCTCAGACAAACGCCGAAGAGATAGATGAAAACGTACCATTGGCACAATGGGTAAGAAAACTCCACGCCGACATTCACAGAGTAACCAAGACAGTTCAGACGACGGACAAGCCGCCCGTCGTTGACCCGCATCTTCTCCATCTATGGGAAGCCCGTCGTGGCCTAACTAAAAGATGGAGAAGACAGAAACATAATCGGAAACTAAAAATTCGCATAGCCAAAATTACCCAAGAAGCCGAGCGTTATGCAGAGGAGCTCACCCAATCTAATTGGCATAAACTATGGGACAAACTACAAGGTACCCTAGGAACCAGGCAGACCTGGAGTCTGCTCAAGAGTCTGCTTGACCCCACAAAGAGTAGGACCGAAACCAACAAGGCTATAATAAAACTTGTTCATCAAACGGCACACAACGGGGAGAACGCCTTGTGGGAGTTCCTAAAGGAACGTTACATCGCATCCGGCCCCAAACCAAACTACCGCCCATATCCCCATGAAGAAGCAGACCATCCGCTGGATCAGGAGATATCTGAATACGAAGTTAGGGGAATACTCACTGGCCTAACCCGCAATAGCGCTCCCGGAGAGGACGGAGTCACGTACAGGATTCTCAGGAATCTGGACGATGCCTCCGTTTCGGCCCTCACATCATACTTTAACAGGGTATGGAGTACCGGTGTCCTCCCACCGGAATGGAAACACGCCGAGATCACCTTCATCCCGAAACCTGGGAAGGCTCTCACGCTAGAAAACCTTCGTCCCATTTCACTAACATCGTGTATAGGTAAGCTTCTGGAACACATAGTTCTCAGACGCCTTCAATCCCATCTCGAAGCTAACGGATTTCTTGGGGACACAATGTTCGGGTTTCGACAAAATCTGTCAGCACAGGACGTCCTCCTACAGCTCAAAGAGGACATCCTAGACTTTCCTGGAAGAACGCAGACGAGAGCGGTACTCGCACTGGACCTTAGAGGAGCTTTTGACAACGTGTCTCACGACGCCATTCTCGAGGGCTTGACCAGAGCACACTGCGGCAAAAAAACTTACGACTATGTCCGTGCGTTTCTGACGGACAGGACCGCTACTCTAGGGCTGGGAGATCTTCGCTCCCAGCCCATCAAGCTCTCGGGGAGGGGAACGCCACAGGGTTCCGTCCTTTCGCCGACTCTTTTTAATATAGCCATTTCAAGTCTCCCGACCCTGCTGGGGGCCATCCCTAACGTCAGGCATGCTCTGTATGCAGACGACATCACCATCTGGACAAGCAAGGGTTCGGATGGTGAGATACAGGATGGACTTCAGGAGGCGGTCGAAATCACTCAGAAGGTTGCAGAAGCAGCAGGACTAACTTGCGCCGCCGACAAGTCTGAGCTTCTACTCATTAGAAGCAAACCTTGCACTAAAGCAGATGAAATTTATTTAAATCTAAATGGAGAGAAGATACCCACAGTCGACAGACTCAGGGTACTCGGCCTACATATTCAGTCCAACGGCAAGGCATCCTTCACCGTGCAAATGCTTCGCAGGCAATGCCAGCAGATTGCCCACCTCATACGAAGGGTGGGCAATGGACGTGGCGGGCTTAAAGAAGCCGACACCGTGAGAATTGTCCAGGCTCTTCTAGTAAGTAGAGTTATCTACCATTGTCCTTTCCATAACTTTAAACGCAGAGAGATAGACACTCTCAATACGATCCTCCGAACTGCTATAAAAACGGCGGTTGGATTGCCTCAGCATACATCCACGCAGCGCCTTCTTCGACTTGGTATTCACAATACTATAGAAGAACTGATTGAGGCTCAGGCTGTTGGACAGCGTACAAGACTCAGCTACACACAGCCTGGAAGAAATCTCTTAGCCAGGCTGGGCTACAAACCACTTAATAAAGAACAGGGCTGCATACAGCTAAAATCTGTCCCACCGAGCATTGCGGCTAAAATACGAGTTTTGCCCCTACCAAAGAACATGCATCCCACTCTTAATGCAGGTAGACGCCTCGCGCGTACCCGCTACCTAAGGCTCAAATATCAAAACGACCCAGACGTCTGTTACACTGACGCTGGGGAGTACACTTCCCCACGTGAGGCAAAGTGCATAGTCGTCTGCGACTCGCTTGGACGAGGTGAAGCGATAGCGTCTCTCGCCGCTCCCACATCGATCGCGGAGGCCGAAGAAGCGGCAATAGCATTAGCCGTAGCACAGATTTCGCGTAAAACTGAAAACACAGACAAGACCTATACCATAATCACTGATTCACAGCCAGCGTGCAGGGCGTTCGCGCGATGCATCGTCTCACAACGAAGTGGACACATTCTAAACACAGTTAATCAAAGCACACTACCCGCAATCCAGATAGTCTGGACTCCTGGACATACCTCCCTTTCTGGCAACGAGAGTGCGGATGCACTCGCCCGAGAAATAACCGGCCGGGCGTTGCATGGGGAAGGGGAGGCACCGGAGAATCACAACATGACCACATCGAACTTACGCACAGAGCCAACACCGCTTCACACGTACAATCAAATCACGGCATTTTACAGATCACAGCGTAGAACACTACCCCCTCCGCACAGGGACCTATCTAGGCAGGAAGGGATTGAGTGGCGACAGATACAAACACACACTTTCCCAAATTTGTACCACAAGCATCTATTTTTCCCAAACAGATACCGGGGCACCTGTCCCGGCTGCCAATCCCCCGAACCTTCCCTTTTCCACTCTACCTGGGCCTGCCCCTCTCCACCGGGGCAAGGCATCCTTCCCATCCCTGACCCATCCTTTACCTCCTGGGAGGCTGCGCTGTCTAGCGCAAAGCCCGAGGACCAGCGAATGCTGATCTCTCGGGCTAAGCGGATAGCAGAGGCCAACGGGGCCCTGGACTAGGGGCTCCCGACCAGAGAGAAGACACTCATGCCTTTTCCTTGAATAAAGTTTTTCCTCCTCCTCCTTTGACAAAAAAAAAAAAAAAACGAAGTGTCTAGCATTATGTCCGACGTTACCCCAAGTTACGTCCAAATCTTCGCCTTCCCTAGCTTCACGGCGGAGACAGAGGAGAGCGGGGGGGAGGGTTAGGTATACGCGTTTGAGTGCTCCGTCCGGACGTAACGCTAGCTAGCTACAGCGAAAAAAAAATATATATATATTTAAAAGAATTTCTTTTTTTCTTTTTTTTAGGGGCGAAGCTTTTTAGGGTTTAGCCTTGTCCGGCGTCCGTGCTCAGATCGATTGCCATCCCATCTGTTTTCTTGAAAAAAAAGAAAAAAATGTTGGCGCAGTCGACAGGATTCGAACCTGCGCGGGGAGACCCCACTCGGCCACGACTGCGGGACGAGTAGGGGGCTCTGAGATGTGGTAGTAACTCAAGAGCTGGGGTGTCTGTCATGGATGAAACGTTGCATGTAGCCGCTCAACGTCCATGCAGGAGAGGGCGCTGCGGTCAAAGGAGCATATAATCGCGTTAAACTTTGCATGCATTGGCTCAACGTTTATAGACAAGAGGGCGCTGCGGTCAAATGCTCAAATGCGTATATAACCAAGTTCCATACCACACATTCTCTTTCTGACATGGATGAAAACGAACGAAAAGCTCGGCATGCTGCGGCTCAGCGTATCAGCACCACCAGAGCTTCGCCCTAATCACGTCAAGATGCAATCATTTTTTTTTTTTTTTTTTGAGGGTTGGGGGAGGTTGTTTTGTGTATTATAGAGCCACAGACCCCTGCGATCTCGAAACTTTTTTGTGTTCGAAGAGAACCTTGCTAGGTGTGCTGAACCCAAAAATAATCTTCATGCGAAAGTCTTGAAACCGCTTTGAAGAACGTATTCGCGTCCGTATCGCAAATTGAAAGGGTTGGCGATCGCTACGGACAGTCGTGCCTCTGTAAAATTATAAGCTTTAATGTATTTTCAAAAGAAGTACTTTAGAACGAGACCTTTTTTAGTTAGCCAATTATTACACCTCACTTTTATGCTTCGTCACGGTTAGATCGTAAATATCACACTGTTGCCAATTATCCCTGCCTGTAAACCGGTGAGGTGTATACATTGTTTAAGCCGTCCACGTACGTCGAGTCGAGCCACATTACTTTATCCACAGCCTCAATCGCTGGCACTGTTTTATCAAACATTTTGTGGGGTCTTCGTTAATCGGATGATATTATTGCGTAACTATACCGCATTTTAGCGCAGTCAACTTCAGTAGTGTTTCGCCCTGTAACTAAAGATTAAAAAATAAACAAAAAACACTAAAAAAGCTAGTTTTTTTTTATCACATACGGAACGCGTATAGCGTCGTGCCAATAAAAAGCTCCTGGTGTCTTCTTTAGAATAAACTTAAATAGAAATTAACTTTTTTTCTTTGCACATAGGGACCGTAGCGTCGTACCAGTAAAAAGCTCCTGGTAAGTGCCTTCTTCAGGAAAGACTAGGGCTGTGAGTATTTAAAGGGTATGAACTTAGTTGTTAAAGTGAGGCATTGTCTTTCATTGTAAAAGGGACATTCTGGCCGGTGCAGTACGACTGCTAACCTGAGGTCTTAAACTTGCATCACCCGGTAGCGGTTCCACGACCGCATGCTCTTACCCTGCTCGTTCAGATGGAAACCGACGAAGCTGGGAACTGAACCCAGACCCCTTGTTTTTCAACGCAAGCTTTCACTCCTGCTGCTCCGAGCTGCGGTGCGTATAGCTGGCCTGGTCAACGCCTCCAACACTCGTATTCACCTTAACAACGGTAGAAAAGTAAAAAAAAAATAAGTCTGGCTTTTTTCCAAGACGTTACTAATTTCCCCCCTTATGTCCGGAATTCATATATAGGAAAGTGCATCTTAGATTATATATAAATTATTTTTATCAAGCTGTACACGCTTCAAACGCCAAAAGCATCGTTTCTGACTCCTATAACCAAAGTTTGTAAGAGCTACCTCGAGCACCGCGCGAATAATGCGCGAAACTTTCATTTTTTTTTCTTGATTTGACAACAAGTATAGATAAATGCGCTCTTGTGCCGTAGTTTCTACGTCACCTACCGGAGGCCAGCGCGCAGCACTGATTGGACACACAACTGCTGCGCGTCGCCGTTGGCCGGGACTCGTGTCCAATCGGTGAGTATTCGTGTTCCAGCCGAACTCTAACGTCACAGTCGTGTCCAATCTGTACTCCGCGTCCGCCTCCAACACGCGCTCATTGCTTTCCACTGGGCTTTGGCCGCGCTCGTGACGAAGTGTTATCGAAGGCAGAAAGCTGCGCTCGAATAAGGGGTATTCACTGGACGCCATATTTGGACGCGCTGTTCACTGCGCATGCTCCGAACTAGCTTGTATTTATAGGTTGCTAAGTCCGGCAGTCTTGATTGCGTGGAATGAACGTTGCAAAAGAACTGTGGAGGCGGGCCGTCAGCACTCGCTCAAAAGCCCCGGGCTCAGTTATGGCCGCCAGTGAGTGGTCGGCTATCCACGATTCAGACGCCATAGCTTACTATGGCGTCTCAAGTATCAAAAATTCTACTTTTATTCACAGCGATAAGAGGAATATGAGACTGTCAAAATTGACGGTATTGGTATAAAAACGCGATGACTCCAAGCTTCCGCCGTGTTCTTCACACACACACACATCAGCGCAATTGTCCATGGAAATTTATAATCCTGGTCACGACACACAGACAGAAACCATAATAAGAGGGAACCACCGAAACATCTCGTTGAACAGACGAACACGCATATGCTGTGCCGTGGAGATTGTGACACACTGGAACATTCCAAAGCATCACGTTGTTTTGTTCAGCCGATCGCCCCTGCTGTTCATCCACCTCCGACCTCGGCGGTGCCGCTGGGCCCGCTCGGGGCCGCCGACGGTACTCGCCGATCGCGTAGGTGCGGCGGAGTTTGGACCCGAGCCAGGGACCTGACGGAGACTTGGCGCGTCAGCAAGGGCGGCGGACAAACGCAATGAGTTGCCACCCGCTGGGCGCCCAGACGATTGACGAGCGCGTCGGGGGGACGCAAAGCAGGGTATGTGCGGATACGAACCGCCCACGCGTCGACGCGTGAAGCGGAGTCTACACTGTGTCTCAAAGAGAAGGCCACAAGAACAGGAAAACGGGCGAGTCGGAGGACAGAGAAGAAAGGTCAACCCGGGTCTCTAACCTTCACTCTGATAAAGGCTGCGAGTTCACTTTCCTGGAGAACACAATAGCAGTCAATCACGACGTACTATAGAAAGGTCCCAGCAATTGACGAAACTCAGATTACAAATAGATTTGTTTTATTAATACGATGTTCTGAGGGACAATGCGCAAGACGCCAGTGAAACGTCATGCTACTTTGTTTTCTTGCTCACATTGTATCTTTTTTTCTTTTTTTTTTTGTCTGGTCGTATTCGGAGTTTTGTAATAAGCTTAGATCATTTTGCTGTTGCCGGTGTTGGCTGCATGTCTCTGTGTTCTGTAGGAAAGTGAACTCTCACACATTTTTAAACTGTAGACCCATTCTCACAAATGGTCGTTCCTTACCTCCCAAGACATCCTGAAGTATTGACTAGAGGGCAGACGTCACTGTCAACTACAGTATTGTTGTCAGATAATCTGTATAATAGGTATCTGATTGGTGTTAAGCGCGATTAGATAGGCGATGATCCCACACTCTTGAACAGTCTTGATGAGTGTAGCTGTACCCTCCATGCGTGAACCGTTGAACCGGTTTGACACATATTTAGAGATAACGGGAGACCCATATAGCTTATCAATTCCGCGAGCGTTACCCGCAATCGGGGGTCACGTCACAAGATCTCGGTTAGATAAATTCCAGATAGAATCCCCAAGAAACGCTGTTGTAATGAAACATATTCGAGCACACGTCATGGGCACTGCGCTCCTGCAAGCCCGCCATGCAAAGAACTCAAGGAGGCAACGCCATCCAGCGGAAAAGAAGAGAAGTGTACAAGGGGGGGAGGGGGGCTATTGTCGTTTTAAGGTCGCAAAAAAAAAAAAAAATTGCCGCTGCCTGACGGTCGAGATGTGTAACAGAGGAAAGGAATTGAAATGCACGTCGTTGGAGGTGCCTAAACGGGTGTAGCGCCCAGTTAAAGAACCATTTACCATTGCTGCCGAACAACGCAAGGTGCGGTTGCAGTGATAACCCGTCGGAATATCTCAACGGCCCCACTACTTACTGGAATGTAATAATAATAATAATAATAATAATAATAATAAATTTTATTTTCACACACACTGGATTTCAAGTATTAAATAGGGGCATACATCAAAGCCTGCAGAGGGCTTCTATGATGACGCCCATAAAAAATTCGAAAGACCGTTATCGTGATTGCACAATGTAAGACAGAAAGTCGAACTATAAAACACAAAAAAGCACGAAGAAAAGAAGCACCAAAAAAGCACGAAAAGCGTTAAAAAAAGCACGAAAGAAAAAAAAAGGGAGCATGAAGGTAAAAAAAACACGAAAAGCGAAAACGAAGTAAGAGGGAAAAATATAAAAAAAAGGCGAAACTAAGTTAACATTAACTAAGCTAATTACAGTTCAAACTCGAAGCATGCAGACATAGCAAAGAGATGCTAGATGAAATCAAAGTTGGTGCACTTGAGTTCCCCCTTCAGTTGTTTCAGTGATGTAATGTCAATTAAAGTGTCAGGGAGGGCGTTGAACAAACACGGAACGTAATAATCCCGAGTGCATTTACCGTACCTGGCGAGGAACGCGTTGAAGTATTCGGGGAGACTGAAATGGTGCTTTAAACTCATTTTTCCAAAAAGCTACGGAGCACTACCGTTTGTATAAAAAGAGAACGCAGAATGGACAATTGAAGACTTCGAGAAATATCACTGTTGCTGGAAAAATTAGAATTATATGCAACACTTGTCAGGATTCCTTACAATAAATAATGAACTTTGGACTGCCAATGACCCGAACAGTTGCCAGATACCGTTACACCGTATTGAATAAGGATACTGTAAGCAAGCGCATGGACGATTATTATTCTGATACCGGTTGGCACAAAAAAAAGTGTATTATAAGGCATACATGACACCATTCGTAATTCGCTACAAATATATGATGTATGTGTGTTCCAAGACATATCAAAATCGAAATGTACACCTAGGTATTTCACGTGATCAACAGACTCGATTGATACACAGTTGCATTGAGCACAACTGGAAGGCTGAAGCAAAAACTTTACTTGAGCCTGGCGTCTTTTAAGAGGGTTGTGAAAACACACCAGCTTTGTTTTAGAGCGGTTTGCGTCTAGGACGTTATCACCGAACCAATCCATTATATTAGAGGCGTTTATTTCGAGTATGGGGAGTGACTCAGAAACCTTAATATGACGTGACACAAAAAGAGTGTCATCGGAATATTGGTAAATTTTACACAGGTTGATAATCTGGGCCATGTCGTTCACAAAAATATTGAAAAGTAGAGGAGAAAGAACAGAACCCCGAGGCCCTCCCGCAAGTAAAGAAAGCCGAGAACTTTTAAATTTTCCAATTAGGAAAAACTGGGACCTTTTATACTTCGTTTCAGCTTCCGTCCGAGCGCAGCCAAAAGCTAAGGGACGGTTCGCAACTTCGAGAAGAGCATTCCTACGCACCACAAAGTAGTTCACAAAAGTAATTTCTTTTAAAATAACTGTTTTGTGCGTAGAAACTGCACAATGTTCCAGATGTGAACTGCTCAGAATGATTTTCAACTAAGGGAATCAAATCTCTGAAGTTTATTTTGCTATTGATATATGTAAATGCATGTGGTTTGGTGAAAACATGTATATCCGCTGGCAACATGGCTGCAGCGCTCGGTTTTTCTGTGTGATTTCGTTCTCGTAATCGCCGAATCATGTGCTTCGCTGCTTTCCTCCCCGAGTCGCTTCAAAACGCCCTTTCGCTAAGGCACGTTTGGGCGTCAGGCGCGAGAAGTCGTGATGAATGTCAACTTTCAAATTCGGCAGGAGACTCCGGCCGCGTCGTCGCGAATGCGTTGTAAACAAGCAAAGCGTCCGGGCCACTACAATTCAGATACACGGCCAAATCAGGGCACCCCTTTACCTGCCGATCACATTGAACGTTGAGAAGCTGGTGGAAAGGACTGCGCCTCGAGCCCTGGCATTTCCAAACAATAGAAGGAAACGTTAACGGCCTGGGTCATCGGAAACCTTGCAACGTCTACTTACAACTCGAAACTATGCCGAACAGGTGGAAAGCTCGGACACAGATGCCAGCGGCCAGCCTACGTACTGACATCCCCTGTGACTAAGTTTTAGAACGTGAAAGGGCACTTTTTTAAATTTGTAGCAGACGATATCGTTGATTCACCCGTAGCAGACGAAATACTTGGCGAGCGCGGGCGGCGCGGCCGACCGGCGGCGCAGCGGAGTGATACAAAAGTGCAGGCGAGATCGCGTGACCTATTGCCGGCGTGTGATTGGCTCCGGCCACACGTAGCTTTGGCTGCGCTCGGACGGAAGCTGAAACGAAGTATAGATAGAAAGTTTTCCAGTAAAGAATAAAATGGGCCGCGAAAACCAAGGCGATATAATTTTGCTAGGAGTAACTGATGGCTGACAGTATCGAAAAGCCTTGGACACATCAAGAAAAAGCGCACATGCAAACATATTACTTTCGAATGTTGAATATATGTAATCAGAAAAATCAAGGCCCGGTTGCGTGCCTTTCCCAGTAATGAATCTGTACTGAGCAGATGAAAATATTTCGTTCTTATCTAAAAAAAACTGCTTATCGCCAGAAAGAGGTGTTTCCCGAGAGTTTGTCCTAAAATAAATAGAACCGAAATAGGGCGATAATTTGCAACATTGGATCGTTCTCCTCCTTTAAAAAGTGGCCGCACAATAGCAGCTTCGAGCTCATCAGGTTTGCTGCCAGACGTAATGAAGCCGTTCAGCATAGCGAGCAGAACGTTCTTAATATATCCAAAAATTCTCTGAAGATCACATGCTCGAATACCATCAATACCGGGAGATTTGCTGGTTTTGAAACTAACTAAAAGGGAGTGCAGATCCTTCTCGTTCAAGCAAGGAAGGAAAGCTGATGCCGAAAATTCATTCTTTAGTGTGCATGAGTTCACAACAGTGGTTCTTAGCACGCCAAAGTATTTAGCAAAGCAGTCGTTAAAGTCGTCTGCTAATTTTGAGGTAAGTGACCCAATATCTCGTTCGAGGGTCTGGTTAATAGAATTTCCAGAACCAGTGCCTCGGAATTGATTAATCAGTGACCATGTTTTGGCTGAACTAAATTTGAATTTTTCGAATTGTGATTTTAAAAAAAAATGTCTCTTTGCAGAACGAATGACAGCGTTTACTTTATTTCTTAACTGCTTGAATTCATTTTGTAAATCTGTGTTGTGTGGAGATCGGCGACACCGATTCCACAGGTTCTCTTTCTCTTTAATCATCTTAAGTATATTGTTGTTTAGCCAATTGGGATAGGGTCTCCGCTTTTTCAAAGTAAGTTTCAAAGTGAAATAATAATAATAATAATAATAATAATAATAATAATAATAATAATAATAATAATAATAATAATAATAATAATAATAATAATAATAATAATAATAATAATAATAATAATAATAATAATAATAACCAAAATCGCGTCGAAAAATGGCCTGACGTGACCGCAGCAAGACGGTCAAATCCCTGCCGCTTAAAATGCCTTCAGGAACTATGCACACACCGATGGGCCTGCGCAGAGCCGAGATCTCCATCTGGTTTGCCGATTCTTTGAAAGAGTTCGTTCCAGAGGTCTCTTGAGTGTCCATGAGCAGGGGCATTAAACGATCTAACTTACCCCCTCTGAGCTGCACGTATAGCGCCTTCGCTGGCAGCATGTAGACCTATCAGTCAGGGCGTATCAAAGGAGCGCAAGCGAAATGATCGGTGGCTTTGCTGCGATCAATTAGCTAACCCAGGATGAGTCATGTGACATCACATGACGTCACGTGAAGCGTTTTCAGCTAAACTGGAGGGAAATTGTTACGCCATATGACGTGAACTGATGTCACCTGACACTATGACGTTTCGTGAAGTGTTTCTTTGCTAGATTTAGAGCGGAAAATGTGATGTTAAATTATTTTACGTGACTACGTTACGTCACAGTCATTTGAGATCACTGTGCCGCGTGAAACTAGGTCCCGTGACGCCATAATCTCTCGGCTACATCGTGCGGTAAGCGTTTCCCCTCTAAATTTGCCGGAGAAACGATAACGTCACGTGCCAATGTAATGTTTTCACCTTTGCCAAATTTTGAATGGTGGTGGAGGATTGTGTGTATAGTCTGTACACAGCAGAGTGTCCCGCGCCTCGCCTGTCGCCTTACTTTGTTTCCAGGGCAAGATAAAAAAGCGGCACTATATATATATATATATATATATATATATATATATATATATTAATTGAAAAGCCGATTATTGCTGTTTTCTTTATTCTTTATTTTACACCTGACTCACCTTTTGTGGACATATACCGCACACTTCTACTCAGACGATGCAACCTGCATTACGCTGCACGCGTTGGTAACTTTCATACTCTGCACGTCCACCTGGAATTGTGAAGACGCGGTACATCACACAAAAGACAGTGTGCATACACTGTCTGAGGCGTGTTCCTTCCTTGTACAAGGGTCACACTGGTCAGACAAAAACTGCCTACAGACATGTTCGAAGCACACGCATGTACGAAGCAAAACGTGTTGAAGTTGTTTATGCAGAAAATACTGTCATCATGTCTGCAGGGAACACTGTTGTCTTTTGCATGGCTTAAAGGTCAGTTCACACATGCGCGCCAGATGTGGCATCATAAGCGCGTTCAGGGCAAATTTGGCGAACAGATGTGGCGTTTTAGGCAGTATCCGGTCGTTGTCAAACGCTGCTTTGCGTCCATCAGCTTTTGGAGTCCGTGGGTTCGCTCCCTTGGAAAGGGCTTATAACTGAGGCTTTTGGACGCTAGCCGCTTGATGGGAGCTTAAGAACCTTCGAATTCGGCTGAATATACGTGATGCGGCCGACCAACTGTTAGAGCCCCCATAGCGTGTCGCGTTCAACAGCGGTTGCGATGGGAAGCATTCTTCTCGGCACAGGATGAAGTACAACAAAAGAAAGGTCTAGTATGTTTAATGCACACTCAAGAAGGGGTTGGTCGACGACAGGCATACATTGAAAGCGTACGGTACAGTACGCACGCGCGTGTAGAACGAAATAGTTTTCGAATCCTCGCAGGCAAAGCGTTCTTCCTCAAGAAAAATGAAGTGACGCTCAGAGATGGTCGTCTTCAGCCGCTGTCACGATGTCTGGAGAGGCAAGAGGTGTCCACCGGGTGTTTCATCCTTTAACTATTGCACAGAAAAACATCCCAGTATAATAGTCACACAAAGCGCAGAAGCTGAAAGGTGTCAAAAAATAAAATAAGATGAGTTATTTTTTTTTTTTTAGTTTGTTGAAATGTTCTTAAAATAAACCGTTACACCAACCTCAACGTCCACTCTTTCTCGCTCGACAAATAAAAACAGTTTTCTGGTGCAACTAAACGTTATACCCTTTTTGCCCCAAGTTTTGAGCAGGAACCTTTGACACGTTCAGGGATCGGGCCAGTTGGTATACGTCTAAGAAATCTAACCCTACGCCCCACTCAAGGACAAAAAGAACCCTTGTGTGTGTCGTTTTTGAGTCCCGTTCACCAATAAGCTGACTGCGGTGGGAGGGAGTTATGGTCTCGCCGAAATAATCAACCGCTTTCCTTTCGCCACCTGACCCTGCCCTCCGCGCGTGCGTATGAGCGGGAGTGTGATCACGTGACGAAAAATCGACTTATGACTGGCCTGGGCACGTAGCTTCCAGCGGACCGTCAGCCTAGGGGTAAACAAAGTATGTTAAGCTCCTGTACTGTTTTGTGTTTGCCTTTTCTTAGTCTTAATTCTTGATATTCATTAAATTTTCATCGTGTTAACAAGGACCATTGAAAGGGGCTGTTCACTACCGACTCCACTCTTCAAATACTAAAATCACGGCACCAGTTTTAATCAATTCTTGCGATGGCGGAGGAGAGTTTCCTCAAACTCCGCTCTCGCTTACGCGAGTATCCCGTGACCTGCCTCTTTCGATGCATCTTTTTGATCCCATCTCGATGAATGAAGAGTGTGGGAGTGCATGTATTGCGACTATGCTCGGTCAGTGTCCTTTCGAAAGTGGCGGCAGTACAAAATGAATCCCGGAGAGAATTAATAGAAGAAGAAGCGCGTGCAAACTGGTCAATTCGAAGAGCGCTCCTGGTGTCCAAACTGCGATCTGAAGGACGCAGTCTCACCGGGCTCGTTTCAGAAGATGATGCGCTCGAGGTGCCAGAGAGAATATTCAACGAGACAACTCTCATTTCGGCGTATTCTTCCACAAGGTTAGGAGCCATGCGACTGACTGATGGAATGCACCATCTGATTTCGTTAAATATGAGTTACTTCCGGCTGACCGACGCCACTTATGGAGCACGCTGAACTCGTATAGAGAGCTCACGTGGTTAGAGCTTATGAGCTATATTCACCAGCACTTTAAGAAACGCCGGACGTGGTTCATTACTATCACGCTTACTGATTGGTTCGTTGCCGTTCTCTAATGGTGCGATCTGATTGGCTGTGAGGCAATACATAAGGTGATCGGGACACGCCACGCCCTGAGTTTCTTCATCTGACTGTGACCATAATGCTTAAATTAAAAAAAATAAATAAAAGCTTTTATTTTGTTGGTATTTGGAACCCTTCACGCACTATTATTAAGCCGAATACCGCCTTCTCACGAGTATAAGTCTTCCAAGAAACCGTCAGAAACCAGATGATAGTGCAGCACCGAGCAAATCTACGAGCTACTGCCGAAACATATACCAGAACACGCTTTTTTTTTTTTGCACAAATGCACAAATCGTCCAATGCAGACTGCGTGCAGAAAGTGATGACGTCACGCCAATGTTCCCTCTATAGGTGGTTCCGGCACCACGAGAACACGTCGTCTTCGCGGGCTGATGATGATGATAGGATGCGCGATGTGAAGGGCTTCAGACGGGAATGGGGACCGGAGGAGGTGAGAGCAGCTCGCAGAGCTTCCTGACGGAGAGGAGGGTGACACCGAGAGCGACCAGGAGCAGGATGCAGGTGGCCGAGATGAAGAGTCCGGGCCTCCGGCCGCCCTCGAGCGACAGGGCGTAGATGAGCCAGAACACGCAGGCGTACAGGGACGCCACCGACGCCGCCGTGAGGGCACCCACGCGCCAGTTGCAGCTCCACGAGCCACATCGGTCGACTTTGACGTGGATCGGTGGCGGAGGAGGAGGCTCCGGCCCCGGACTGGGGATCTCTGGGCCGCCGTCCTGCGGAGAAGAAGGGGAACAAGCTGTGGCCACTGGGAAGTAATGGAATAGGGGCTCTGGGGACCAACAGCTCCTAGGAAACAAGGACGTAGTAGCTAGAGTTACTACGTCACTCACTGGAGGCCATCGCGGTACGCAGATCGTACACGCTGTGTTCGGCTGAGATTCGTGTTCGATCAATGAGAACAATAGTCCCACTCAAAGACTGACCCATGAGTCATGTCCAATTGGTGCCCGCGAAGGCCTCCAGTAGATTATGTAAACGATCAAGTGCTGCAGCCTTTTTAAATAGGGGATGAATCTCTGACTGCTATTGTTTATTTTGGCGATGTGCCCTACCAAAAGCGTCGCTTTCGTGGCTTCTTTTCTATCTGCTCTGAACTTCACTATTACAACGTTAGTAGAATTAATTATGTTTTCATTGAGGGAAAGAAAAGGTATTGTCAGATCGTCAACTTTCGCTGTGTTTGGTTTTAGAACGCGACGACGATATAAGCGTCTGCCGTGCTCTTTACGGGTATCATTGAACTTTCCGTGCGCAAGGAATGATAGGTAGCCAGGGTGGCAAGTATGTAAGCAAATCCTGGTCGTGACGTCACTGGTAGTAACTGGGCTGTCAACTTATGGAATTCTTGAGAGCGATTTAATTTCTATCGTGTTAACAAGAACCTTTGAAAGAGGTTGTTCGCTATCGAGTGCAAGTACGCGGACACCGAGCTCACACTGAGCTCGCACCAAACGCGAAGCGCTGGCGCCTGTCAAAATGGTGTTAGGAGAAAGAAAAATATTTTTTTTTACTCGGTGTGGGAAGCAGAAGAACAGAACGAAGACTTTCCCCCAGCAACGGCGGACAGCGGCGAAAGCGTACTACAGGTCGTTCATGCCAAAAGGAAGGTCAGCTTAAGGTTTGGCAAATTAGAGCACAAAGTGCAACAGTAGGCATCTGTGGAGAGAAAAGGCGGTTCTATTCTTGATGCCGGTACGCAGGCCAGCTGACCAAGCCGGAATTTCTGTACCAGCTAGAAAATAAGTACTTCAGATTAAGAACTGAAAAATGGTATTTGTGGAACCTTGGTTTACAATATCTTCACAGACAAAACGAGGTGTTAAAAATACTGCTTCAAATGGCACGACCTGTGCCATTTGACCTGTGCCACTACAAAAACTATGGCATACAAACGAAAAAAAAACAACTAGTATTTTTTTTTCTTAGCAGGATTAGTAGGATAGCTGTTTGACAATAAATACAAGCGAGTTGTTCCGACTACCAGTGACATGGTCAAGCTTGAAAGCAAAATTATACGGTAGGTAAACTAACGCTTGTACGGCACATTAGGCAGCCCGGAAAAAAATCGTTTTTTCAACGTAGGGCGCTGCAACTTACGACAGAGGTGCGAGAAGGTGGTGGAAGTTTACAGTGAAGAAATAGACAAATAAACTTACCTGGCAACAGAAAGAATAAAACAAACTCCGGACAAGGGAATGTTCGTTGTCCCTTGTCCGGAGTTTGTTTTATTCTTTCTTTTGCCAGTCATTGTTACCAACACGCTCTTCAGTTAATGTAAACTTACCTCATTAAAAAAAAGAGAGAAAAAAAAAGAAACTTGCTTTGGGCAATTACGTTGCCGCTTTCCAGGCGACGCACACGTAGTGAGAAGTGCTGCCGACAGATGGCGTACTCTAGGCCAAAAAAAAAAATCAGCAATCCTTACCGGGATTGATGTATGCGGATGATATTGTACTAACGGCTATTAACAGGACAAAGTTGCAGGAATTAATGACCATCTGTGGTAAGGAAGGAGAGGAATTAGGTTTAGAATTCAGTAGTGAAAAATCAACAGTCATGATTTTTAACAATGATGAAGTTGAGAGGCTGAAAATACAGAATATTACAGTTGAGAGAGCTAGTAAATACAAGTATCTAGGAGTATGGATATGTGACGGTGCAGAATATCTCAGTGTGCATGAAAAGTATAAAATAGGTAAGGGCAACAGAAATACAGCTGTAATGAAAAATAGAGCACTTTAGAATTACAACAGGTATGAGGTGGTGAGAGAGATTTGGAAAGGGGTCATGGTCCCTGTCTTGACTTTTGGAAACGCAGTGCTATGCATGAAATCCGAAGTGCATGCGAGACTAGAAATAAAACAGCGCGGAGTAGGTAGGCTGGCTCTGGGGGCACATTGCAAAACGCCAAACCAGGGAGTACAAGGAGACATGGGATGGGCGTCTTTTGAGAGCAGGGAGGCGGTGAGCAAGATATAATTTGAGGATCGGTTGAGGCAAATGGATGGGGACCAATGGGCACGAAAGGTTTTCAGCTATTTATACATGAGGAGCATAGACACAAAGTGGAGACAGCGCACTAGGAAATAAGAGGAAAGTTTTTAGGCTATAGTGGAGATACGGAAGAGCAGGTCTCAGTTAAGAAGAAAGTTAAGGCCACAGAAAGAGATCGGTGGCTAGACGGAATGCAGACAAAGACGGCTCTGGAAAGCTATAGATTAAACAAAACAGTTATTGCCAAAGAAAGCATTTATGACAATTCTAGGGGAAGCTGTTTGTTGTTTGAGGCGAGGACGGGTGTTCTGCGAACCAGAACATACAGAGCGAGGTACCAGGAAATGGATACAGTGTGCACGGCTTGTGCAGAGGAGGACGAGACGGCTGAGCACTTGATACTCTACTGTAAAGGCCTTCACCCTATGCCTACCGAAGACAACATGGATTTATTAAAGTCATTGGGTTTTAAAGACAGCGAAGGGAGAGTGGATTTCAAGACTGTAGAGATTACCAAGCAAAGATTAAGTGAATGGTGGCAGAAAGCGAGGGAAAACTAGGTATTTTCTTATTAACTGATGGCAAGGATTTTTTGTAGCCCCACTTTCTTTGCAGTGCGAAGTGAATATAGATTTCACATTTAAATATTCTAAGCTTAAATGGTAAAACAAAATGGCTAGGTGGCATAAGCTACCGCCTGATCCAAAGGGCTTAGCCGAATTCATCCATCCATTCATCGAGTAAACGAGAGAGGGCCGCTCGATTTGGGTTATGATACTAGACGATCCCGCAAAAGATCCCGAATCGGCCGGCGCTCCCTCGCTCCCTCGACGCGGCGTGCGCCATTTGTTGGCAGCACTTTTCACTACGTATTCATCGTCTGCGAAGTAGCGGCGTAGATTGCCCAGAACAAGTTTCTGTTTTCATTTCTTTTGAACGAGGTAAGTTCATTCATCGATTGTTTTACTGTAAACTTCCACCACCTGCTTGCACCTCTGTAGTAAATCGCAGCGCGATACGTTGAGAAAGCCATTTTTGCGGGCCATCTGAAGTGTGTTAAATGCGATTGGCTGCACTCGTCTGAGACCTTGTGGGACAAAAAAGGCATGTCGTTTTACAAAGAGAGGAAGGAAAGCGGTGTTCTCGTCATGAACACCACAAGCTCCAACACCATTCCAACGAAATGACACGCAGTCAAGCATAAAGAACTGCTCAAACTTCAAAATTATGGGGAATAAATTGTTCGATGAATAATCTTCCTTGTTGAACGTGGAGTGGGGGGAGTGCTACCAATTCAAATGGAAGACACTAAAATCTAACCGTTTGCGAGAAACGCATAAAAGAGAACGCAGTGTGACTGATACAAAAACTGTGAATTGTTTGCCGTAAACACCAGGTATCTTGGACACAGAGCAATCGCAACAATGAATGAATACGGAAGGTGAACTGGTAAGTGAACCTACCAAAGAACTGACCCCCTTACTGTACTCCATGGGTAGAGGAACTCGAACTTTTCAGAGTATAAAAGTTCAGTGATGTTAAAAAAAAAAGAACAGGGATTAGAGTTTGGTTTCTATATTCATCGCTGTTTGAATATGCAAACCATACAAAATTAGTTTAGTAACCAACAATAACGAACGACTTAGAACGTCTTGCGAGAAAAAAGCTTGCCCACGATGCAGGTCATGGCACATGAATAGCTGCAAATGTCAATAGAAAAAATCAAGTATGTATAAAGCTGCTGAGCCGTGTGAAAATTCACCAGGAAGGAAGCAATGTCTTCTTTATGTGGCAAGTAATGATCAGTGGCAGCACCTAGGTGACTGAATTTCTGAAAATAAACAATAATTTTACACTTCATAGCATAAAGGATACGCAAACATAGTTAGTGGAACTTCGTGGCTGGATCTCTACGACATATTAAAATTAATCAACTAGACAAAATAAACTAATAATACTAAATTATTTTGAACACTGTGACATCTTATTCGAGCCCTGTAACCAAGTGCCAACTACATGCTCAAGATTGCTGGACGTTTTACGGGACAAGAGCTACTCAAACAATCTCCTGGCACATGTGCGACATCGCCCCAATAAAAACAAAATTTACTCGATGAAAATTAGTTAGTGAGAAGTTCCCCTGTAATTATTAATGCATTTGCGATTTATTAGTCCAAGAGAAGTTGGAACACCATCCAATAGTTTCTTTAGCTTCCAAAAAGGAAAGAAATGATTCCTCGAGAGCGCACGACACGAGAGTGTCGTCGGGAAAGCGCGCAATACGAGAGGGCCGCCTTACGAGAGCGCGTGCCATTCGAGTGCGCGACGCGAGAGCTCAGTTCAACGCGCGTCACGGGAGCGGATGTGCGCGCCGTGGAAAGTTTCGAGATTGACGCCGGCGGCGTCGCCTCCGTCGCCTATTGTTTGTTGCCCCGACTCCTCACGCGATTCGAAGTCGGAGCAGAGTAGCGCAATGTAGAACGCCGTCTCTCGGCGACTAGCGGCGAACGCCCGGAGGTTCCAACTGCGGTCAGAAATGCACAGAGAACGTGAGAAAATCGTTCTTTCTTCAGTATTGTGGGGATGTACGGAATGGCAATCATTTTTGACATAATAATGGAACATTTTAGAATAATTTGCGCTAAGTTTTATGCCCCGCAAGGACGTAACTTTTTTTAAAAAATTGCCTGAGTGGCATCATGCAGCAGACGACGCGGCGACGTCACACCATTCACGTGACCCGCTTCGGCCAACCCGAAAAGCCCATCTCCGCTGCGAGCAATAATCGTCTGCTTCAAACGCCATTGCCTTGGAAATTGCCTCCTCAAAATTTGCACACGCATCCGATATTATTAAAACTTTGATAAAGCGTTTAGTGCTTTACTAACTTCACGACAGACTAGTTTTGAAAAGTGTGAACTCGCCGTTCATTTTTTAATCAGCCGTGTTGTGTCGATCTCCATGTATTCTCCCATAGGGCGGGCCGCCTCCTGGAACCCTGAGTACCACGTGACTCGCGCCGAGCTGCTCTGTCGGCCATGTTGTCGGCAAAACACGGGGGTTCAAAGGATTGCGCTATTCTGCTCCGTAGGAGCTATATAGTGCTCTAGCGCTGGCAAGGTATTTATGCTCGCCGAGGTAGTTTTTTCTTACACATATGAAGGGCTCAACTACCCAGAACATAATTTGGGGCTCGTAATTCTTTTTCTTTCCGCCCAAAAACAGCCGGTCGAGAATTGGCCGGTTTCAGTCGCGCTCACTCTTGATAATCACATGGCGTTCAAACTATGAGTACTAAATATATTCAAGGTCGTGGGTTAGCTAAGACAGACATTCAATATTAAAAATATAAAATAATATAAAACGAATTTTGTGTCGTCCAAATGCAAATACGTTGATCGAAAAAATTCCCACACGCAGCGCATTCTTACAAACAGCGCGCCACGCCTTCCTTGTTCCCACGGCGCTCCGGCGGTGACATCACGCTCCCCCACTGCGCAGGCGCGGTGAACCCCGCCGACTTCACGACAGCTTCCGTGACGAAGCACCTGCTTTGCTGTGCTTTTCTTTGTGTTTTATTTCTGAAGCGCGTCCGCCCTTAGTCCGCTTTGACCTTGAGCACCCCCACCGCCTTCCGTGACGCAGCATCTGGGTTGCTGTGCTTATCTTTGCGTTTTATTTCTGCGGCGCGTCCGCTTTGACTTTGAGCGGCGCGTGCTTGGTGACGTACTTTTATGACCATCTTTCGGGCACAACGCCGACGCCTTTTCGCGCAGGAACAATTAAGAGTTTCGCCTTAAAAAAAAATGGCACAGATCACAGGAAGTACATGTGCACGCCATCGTCAATATGGCGACGTACTGCTGGCTGGACGACGCGATGGCGGGGCACGACGGACCAACGTTGCGACGGTACCGGCCAATCGACCTTTAAGCACAAAACATCGAACGGAAGGAATATAAGTGCAAAACAATCGCACGACAAACGGCTCATGCAACTTCGTCGTTGTCACCGTCTGCTTCAGAGGCCGGAGAAGCGAAGGAAAAATTTTAAGCAGCCGGGTGTAGCCACGCGACTTCCGACAATGAGCTTCTGAGCTCCGTGTTTCGGTTTTGAGAATTTCAGTTTTTGGGCTTTATTAAATATATGCGTGACTCTGCAGTAAACTATTGATTGGGTAGTCTCCTGAAACCGCATTAAGTCACACGACAAAAAATAGGGGGGGGGACTGTTTTTTTAAAGGGACCATGAAATGATTTTTCAAGTTTTCCCTCCTTAGCTTGAATCCTCAACTCAGAATCGAAATCACGTGGTCGCGACGCGCTTCGGCACCGGAGTAACCGGAGGTGATGACTCCAAGCTTCCACCGTGCTTTTTAAGCACACCATGAAACTTGTCATTCTCAAGCGATGATAAGTGCCGTCACGGCAGCGATTGGCCACGAATGCGAATTCAAATATTCGCCGACGGATTGATTGTTGACGAGCGCATCCGTCCGAGTTACGCAGTGCTCGTGTCCATTGCGTGAGCTGGATTGGGCTGACGTGCTAGGCAGCGCGGATGCATCACTGTGAAAAGCCGGAGAGCTTTCGGATGAAAGAAGGTACGAAATAGGCCGCTATATTTTCAAATATTTGTACCGAAAAGCAGGATTTAGGCTTTGTACGCTCATACACTCTTATAGTTTTATTTTGGCCTTCTAAATGATGCGCTATTAGTAAAATCCCAATTTATCCTAGTCGAAAATTCATTTAGTGGTCCCTTTAAGCCTCTCTCAAATTCCGAAAGCTTTTCCGTGGCGCAAAGCTTGTGCGAACCTAATCTCAGTGCTTCGGCTATAAAGGGCAAACCGATGAAAATTATGTTTGCCGTAACTCAAGTCGTGGTCGGGGCTTGGGTTACACTCGCGTTTTTCCTATACGGGGGTCACTATTCGATCAAGAAGGCATCATTCAGGAGGTCGTGTTCTTACTGCTCAACGGAATCCACCTCCTCAGAAATCATCGCAGAGTTAGTATAATGTACGTAGAGGTTCAGCTCGCGCTAGTTTGCTTAATTAGTAATGATTTTTAGACCCTAAGACTGGGAAGGAAACTTTGAAGCATATTAGGAAAAACAGAAGAAAGGTGACAGACAAGCGTCTCAAACTCAGTTTAATTCAAGACGCTTGCCTACCAAATTTCTTCTGTTTCTTCTAATCTATTTTTAAGATTCTTTCCCAGTTTCAGGGTTTAAACTTTATGAGGAACACGCACCAGATCGCCTGCACGTTGACCATTTTTTCGCTAGTGTGCTGTTCCGAACTGAGGCAGACAGCAACTAGTCGAAAATTGACTTCCGCTAATGCATTTCTACGAGGAAAAGCGGGCGCATTCTTTCGCTGCGCTTGACTATAAGAGCGAATATTACGAATAATTATAACGTGGTAAATAGTTAGGAACATTCTCAGTCACATAAATTAATATATTGGTCAGTTAAAGGATTTTTGTGTCACATTTAGGTTATTAAACACAGTGCTAAACAGCGTCATACGAGCATTTCTGTGCACTGTCGTGCATTTAGCTCGAACACGGCGTCGGCGCTTTTCTGCATGGGTGATTTAAGGACATATAGAAAACCAAGAGAAACGGCACGATTTACGCAGCAACGAAAAGACCGTGAGTGTACAAGCGAGATGGTGATAGTTAATCATGATGTTTCAAGACCGCGACTGTGGCGAGTGCAAAATAGGAAACTGAAGTCGAAGAAAAGGGCACGGAAGAAGACGTCTCAAGCGCAGCTGAATCGTTTATTTTCCCTCGCTCGATATATACCCCAGATATACACCAACACCTCCTCTCCCGGACATACACTTCGTTCTCAATGCACCGATTGGACCCTAGATGCATATGAATCAGTCACCGAATGACCTCTAAGAAATGTCTTGTCATTCTCGATACCATCATCACAAATTTCTCTCCCAGACACATGCTTTGTTAAAAACGCTGCGATTAACCTTTGAAACAGAATAAGCATCCAGACCTTTCGGCCACATTGCCACAAAAAATTAAAAAAAATACACACGTTAACTTTTACAACAACAAAAAAATCCTTACACTTTTTGTTTACAATCCTCGTAAAAGATTTCAACCGAAGAGTAAGGTTATATTCCAAGGAACTTTTATTTGCTTTACTGTCAAGCTGCATCGAGGCCTGGGAAATAAAACTCCTTATTGTTTTGATTCTTATTGTTTCTCTTACGATCCTCATGATATCTTTAGGCTCCTTCAGTAAAACTTCTGCTTCTTACTTTGCTATTTCTAAGCTTGACGCGTTGATTTTTACGTGTCTTTTATGTTCCAGTAACTACATCGACTGACTCCCTTTCAGTCTGGTCGAAAGGTGTGTCAGAGGGCACATCGGGAACGGTCAGCTCCGTGTCAACAAAGGGTCATCTATGAAGTAGGGTAAAATGAGACGCGGGGCAAAATGCGACAGTTTGAGTTTAGCACCATCCATCTCGTAGACAAGCAATCGGAGTTCATTTAAACTTCACTGAGAGGTGCCGTAACTTGTACACTTAGCAGGTATAAAAATTAATAGTTATCAGCAAGAGTGTTGTGGAGAAAATGAACGCAGAGTTGAGGTTGACGTGTTTACCCCTCGCCAAAAAGGCGCAAAATTTATCGTCACGTTTCGCTTCGAGACCTGGGGTGCTATGTTGCGCTTTTTGCACTCCCAGGAGACTTGGAAGAAGGAAGTGACGTCAACGACTAGAGCAAGTGCAGATTGGATGTTTTCAGAAAAAAACAAAATCAACATCTAATCTGCATTTGCTGCGTTCTTGACGTCACTTCCTTCTACCTAGTCTCCTGGGAGTGCAAAATGCGCAACATAGCCCCCCTTCACGGTGCAGACCGGCTGACATCCACTAGTCTGTCAAGGCAAGCTTTAATTTTATTGGTATGTTTTATTAGCTCCATGGGCGTAGAAAATTCGAGCAGTTCGTGGTTACGTTTCTTAACGATATAATTATTTACGTAACGGGACATGCGCGGGGCAAAACGCGACATTCTGGCATTTAATGACACACATGTCAATAACGCACGAGTTTCCGAATTGCTCCTGAGCCATATTCTTTTTCTCCCGGTGTCTAGGATGGTCCGAACGTACAAAAAAAGCTACAACAAGGGCTCGATAGCACAAAAGTGACATGAACAAAGCTCTTGAATGTGTCAAGTAACCGCGTCACTCCCTTCACACTGCTGCCATACTTTTGGGCGTACCAAAGGATGCGCTTCAAAGGCGAGCCAAACGACTCGTTGAGTGTGAAGAGCAGCAACTCTACAAAAAATGGCTGCGCTTCCGAAGGCGGTTTCTTTTCGACGTTTCAAGTTTCAAGAACATTTCTTTTGTACCTAACGTAGGATAGAAACAGGGAACACGGAGAGCAGCACTGTTCTCACGTCATCTCCCCACAAGGCAAAGCTGAGGTTGACGAAAGCAACCAAAAACCGGCGTTCCATTGTCCTCCCCGCCCCCCCCCCCCCCCCCCTCCCAAAAAAAAAAAAAAAAAAGCAGTGAAATTGAAGAGAAAGATAATTAGTGATCCCCGGACACTCGGACACTGCGCGTATCGCGCAGTGTCCGGGTGTTTTGCAGGCCGCGCGAGGCACACCACAAGAGACTGGCAGTGCCTGGTATGCAAAGAGCTTTAGAGTCAAGCCCCCGCGTTTAGTACAAATGGAGTGCATTGAATGCAAGAAGTGGGCTCATGAAGAGTGCGTTGGAGCTCACACAGTGCGTTTCAAGTGTTTTGTTGCAAAAACTGAACACACACAGGTTTTTTTTTTTTTTTTTTAACCCCCACAACGTTGTCTTATTTTGCCATACAGGGCGGGACAAAATGAGACATTGTGTGACTTTCAGATATTTTAGTTTCGTCCAATGATTCGCTTGCTCCAGTTAAGTAGTTTTTACTCAGCATAGAGGCAAGACACCTAAAAATATCCCCGTGCCATGTTGTGAATTGCAAAAGACCACTGGTAGTGCAAGAAAGAAAAAAAGGAAGATCCGAGATCGGCAGAGGCACGAAAGGAACGGGTCGGTGGCGCGAGACGGAGCTCGGCTGTTGAACTGCATGATCAGTGCTTCCCTTGACTGTATTGTACATATGTAAATATCTCGCTCAGTAAACAAGTGCTTTGTTACCGTTGATCGGTCTTGAACGACGTATTCCGCTAAATACACAACATGCCGTGTTCCTTTTTTAAATATTGAAGCAAAATAAAACTTACCATTGGAATGGATTTCTTTTTTTTTTTTTTTTTGTCTCATTTTGCCTTACCTTACTTACTTGTGGTTTGAAGTACGTGAGACAGACGTCAAGATGTGTAAACGATAGGTTACTAGAACATTAAATAAATGTCGAAATCAACGCGTCACACTCAGAAATAGCGAAACACATTGGCGAACGTAACAAATGCACGGCAGGTTGGTCAGAAACGGAAGTTTTACACGAAGAGCCCAGATATATGAAGAGGACCGTAAGAGAAACAACAATAATCAAAACAATAATAAATGTATTTCCTAGGCCTTGTGGAACTTGACAGTAAGTCAAAGAAGTTCCTTGGAATATAACCTTGTCCATTGGTTGTCATTTCTTTTTACGTGCATTGTGAGCTAAAGGTGTGACTATGAAAGAATGTTTATTTAGCAATAAGTTGTTTTTTTTGTGTGGCAATGTGAACGAAGTGTTTGAATGCTTATTGTGTTATAAAGGTCAGTCATAGCATTTTGAACAAAGCATGCGTCCGGGAGAGAAGTTGCTGATGATTGTATCGAGAATGACTGGGCATTTTTAAAATGTCATTCGGAAGTTGATTCGTATGTATCTAGTAGTCCAATTGGTGCATTAAAAGCGAAGTGTATGCCCGGGAGAGGAGCTGTTGGTGTCTATCGGGGTATATAAGGAACGAGAAAAAACGAACGATTTAGCGGCGTTTGAGACGTCTTCTGTGCCCCTTGTCTTCTACTTCAAAGATTCCTATTTTTTCCTCACCACAGTCTAGGGTTTTAAACATCACGATTACGCAGTAACACTGGATCAGTAACTGTCTATGCATGTAGATGATCAAACTAAAGTTAAAGTCGAGGTAATAGAGTTCGATCTGCAACAAGTATTGCTTTATTCCAAGCATCACCCGCATGCTTGGAATTTTCGAAAATAGGAAGAAAGCGAAAAACAGGTGCCCGATAAAAGCTGTCCGCCGTAGGAGATATTAAAAAAAGGCACCTTCGATAATAGCCCACGCACTTTATTATTTACGTTTTGAATGTTTTTAACTGCTTCTAAAAGGTAACTCACTAACCAAAAGCTCACCCGTTCTTTATTTTCTTTTAAAAACCCAACCAAAAGCTTACACCTTTTTTTTTTTTGTTTTGAGGGAAAAGGGGGAGGGGAGGGGGGGGGGGGTGTTAGGCGAGTGTAACATGGCCTGGGGCTAAAGTGCGGACGCGATGGACATTACACCATTTTTAGGATGCTGCTTCTTCCACCTCAGTCCGCCAAGAACGGTGAACTAGAAGACATTACACTCTAAAAAATGCCGTGCGAGTTCACTTATCCGCGAAACACTCAAAGAGCCAATCTCTGCGACTTACGCAATCAGCTCAGCGAATGATGAAGCGGAACATCTGTTTAGACCTCAAAATTATGTCTGCGCTGTGGCATTACGCAATGCAAGCCTGACGCTTTACATTGCGCAATACAACAGCGCAGACTTCATTGTTAGGCCTAAACGGATGTTCCGCCTCATCATTCGCTGAGCTGATTTCGTAGGTCGCAGAGATTGGCCCTTCGAGTGTTTTGCTTGTAAGTAGACGCGCAGTCATTTTTAGAGTGCATTCTACCATTGCGAAAAGGAGCGTTTTGGTAAGAAAATTTTATATCCCATATCTATATCGCAGCCCGGGTCGTTTTGTCACTCAGCTGTCTGGAATGCTGTTGGGCCTCCGTGAACAATTTGCTAAGAAAATAGCTTAACGAGCACATAAAGGTTAGGCACAATGTCTCTTCATTACTAATGCATGGGTTTTCTTGGGGTTCTGAAAACTATTCGAAGTGAATTGCTAAGAAAATAAAATTGTTTCCGTAATTGTGCGTCGTAAATGAATTTGTAATCAAGGATTATCTCACGGTGTTGTCTAATGGAAACTGAAGCAAAACTGTATTCTACAAACATTTGAGTTGCGAATCTTTTAAAAATATTTTGCAGGTACGGGAGTTTCGCCTTTTGGACAAGTACAAGACTGAGGACCAATTTAGAAAGCTGTGCGTTACGTTGGATAGGCTGGCGTTCTTTCCACCACAGGTTGTGCCCGAAGGACTGACGTACATCAGGGAAAAGTTTACCGGTGACATCGGCGAGCTGCTGGACTACTTTGATTGCACTTATGTCAAAAGCCCCTCCCGCGTTACTTCTGCTCCTTCTCCTGCGGCCGTCCAGAGCGAATTCTTCTCTTTACCTGACTTTGCACCGACGATGACCAGAGTTTCCCTCGAAACGGTGGAATATGTCAACACCACCTGAAATAATCAAAGCCTCCGCATCGCCTCCTCTCCCTTCCTAAAACATGATCACAGTCGGATCGCGCTAACTCGGCTATTGGGCGCGAGTCCAACCTTCTACGCAGTGATTGGACACGAGCCTCGGCCGAACACTGACGCAGCACTCGTACCCAATCTGAAGCCTCAATCGATCTGACTGTGATGACGGTGCGGAGGCCTTCTGCTTTTCTAGGTGGTGTTTATTATGTACGATGCCACTTTACAAGATGAAGACCGGACGAACAACGCCTGCGAGGGATGGAATAACGGGTTCCGAAACCGTGTCGGCCACGCCCATCCAAGCGTCTGGAGGCTGATTAAATGCCTGCAGCAAGCCATTGCATTGCATCGTTGTCAATGCAGTGACACAAGCCCGGAGAGTTGAGCCCCCAGTGAAGCGGGTGCGAGAAACCACTTTGTGCCTGCAGAACCGTCTGAAAAATATTTGCGAGGGGTTCCAGGTATATACCGAGATCTACAAAGACTGCTGGGAACTGTAGGGCCTGCATTCGCTTCTAACAAACAAACTTGTGTACACTCTAATTAGCAAACCATGTGCCTGCCATATTTTATTTGTCGTTGCATTTTAGTGTAGCACGCATGCACCTAAGTTGTCCGCGCTCGCGTTAAGACTAACATGAAATTTTCTCTTGGTTAGCTTTTGTCCGGGTCTGTGAAAGAATAGTGGAGCTTTTTCCGGTGAGCTCTTGTCCGCGACTCCGTAAAGATGCACAACTGGGTCGCGTGACTGGACTGGCATATTAACAATCTATAAACGTAACCGGAATACTGGCGAGCCTTGAACACACTCCACATTCGTTTCAATTGTAATTTTGATTAAAATCGTCGCTCGTTTTTACACACCTGATATGGAACAGAAATTTGGGCCTTAAATATAGCGAAGTTTAAAATCGTTTATTGGCGAATAAAAATGCTTTCACTAAATCAATTATATTTTTGCAGTGATAATAAAAGTACATACTATCGGTACGATCTAAATAACAAAAGTGATTTATGTTATTTTTCAGGCGAAGAAACAAAATGCACTCGCGTTTTTTGCATAGGGGTGATTTCATTTGATATCGTGCAGGCAAAAAAAAAATCGAACTTTTAATTTCGCTGAAAAAAAAAAAAAATGATATGGGGACGTCTCTAAACACACAGTTGCCACAAACCGCAAGTTCGTCGGATTTTTTTTTTATTTCAAAGTGGGCGCGGCGGAAAGCAGTGTTTTTCACATCCGTCGTGGGTCGTATGCTCCCGAAACCTTGGATTTTCAGTCTGCATCATAATGTCTCTGTGAGTACCATTAAAAATACTTTAATGTCATGAAATAATTTTAGGCGCTTTGCTTTTTTTCCCCAAAAAAATGTAAAAAAACGCCCCTTTGGTTAATTGTTGATCAACTGTGACAAATATATGCTTGCGATCCACTTGGGTTACATCGACATTTTTTATGGTGATGTCGAGCCCAAAGGACGCTCTTTATAAATGCTATGAAATCACTCAGCTGTGTAAATTTCCTTTGCTCTACGTTAAAGTTAGTATTATGCAAACAGCAAAAAACAAAAAACAAAAACTAAGATTGAATTAAAAAAAAAAAAACATTTTGCATTATTTTTAATTTTTTGCTAAAGTATAGGTATGATAGTCGTCTACTAAAAATACCAAGTTGAGAAAGTGTGCATTTTGTTTGTGTGCTCTATATTTAAGCCTCAATATCGTAAATAAAGATATGTTTGTATGGCTCGAAACGGACTTACCAGTTGCGCGTCTTTATAAGCTTAAAAATATTCTTGCCCCTTTTCAACGTTCTCAGATAAAAAATAAAGTAGTTCCACCCAGTTATACTTATTCCTCATTTAAATTTTATCATAGGCGGCAAGCTACATTGGAGCAGTTCAAACTAGAAAGCAACACTTCTTAACAAGCCAGCAGGCGCCGCAAATTTTTAAAGTGTAGAAATTTGCAGACGTCGTATTGATTCGGGGCCCTGACTGGCCTATATGACTGGCCTAAATTAACGTCCCGCTCTTTCGAAACCAGCAGATGAACACAACCTTTCGCGCTCGTTGTGCGAGATAAGACGGGCCGTGACAGTAAAACGAGCAGCGAACCCTGTGCCGCGTGGAGTGAAATGGCACGAATGTGGCGTTGACACGGCGTACAGTGACGACCACTCATGAGGAGTCAGTCAGTCAAAGTATTGAAGCAGCAAAAGCAAAGGAAGGGTTGCCCAGGAGGATGAGGATACCACGGCCTAACAATATCGGCGGTCAACAACAGTACATGCCAGCAAAAATAACGCCGCACGCGCGCTAAAACCGGCGGCGCGGGACGACAATCCCGCAGACGCACGAATGAAGATTGACCGGTTCCAATAGGGGTGTGAGCAAATCTTGGATCCAACAATCCGTGCACCCGTGAAACGATTCCGCGTATTTGCCCAAGCTTCCAGTGCCCCCTCCTCTCTCTCTACCACGTATAAATCGAGGGAACGTGTGGAGCCACAAAGGGAGCCGCCGTCTAGTTCCCGAAAGTAGGCCCGTTTGTCGTGGTTCGTGAAAGGACAATCAAGAGCCTCAGATTCGCCCCGTGGGTTTGCTCCTTGAGGAAAACAACAATACACAGCCCGGGCATCCTGGACCATGCGATGATGACAGAGAAACCAGCCGACCTTATCCCTGAAACGGCCCTGCTCTATCTCTGCTTTATCCGCGCGGACCTGATAGCACCGAACAGTTATTTTGTTTGGAAACAGCAAAGCACGGAGGCTAGTTGCGTCGAAGCCTGCCTCCCTGTTAACGATAACCGTTAGTGAAGACTGGTCTGTTCCTGAAATGAAAAGTTGGCGCTGGCTGACGCGTTCTTGTGGAAAAGACGAGGGGAGAGATGGAGTTTGAGTAACTACCTCGAAAGCTCCTTTCCCCATATGGAGCTTGAGGTATGTTACGCCTGGGTTGCCTTCTCGTGCATAAAACTGCGCTGCTCGAATATCGCACATCTGATGCCGCTGAATGCTCGAGGCAAAGTTCTAATAAAAAAGACGTTGTGCGATTTTTTTATTGACGGTCAAGAAGCATTTGTCACTAAGCGGTTTTTGACACGATCCATTAGCGAACCTTGTAGGGAATTCAAAGCAGCCCATCCAAAATCAAAAATCGGCTCACCGAAGCTTTATTTTTTTTCGTCCCAAGTGGGTGAAAAAAACGCCCAGTTTACGAAAAATGCGTATGCGTTTGCTGCGCTAACTTCTTGCTCTTCCTTACCTCCTTCTCAAATGCAACTGGACGGTCTGTGACTTTTAAGGACGTTCAGAAGCTGCTCCTGTGTGAAGCCCTTCGAAAGACTGCTTCCTGCTAGAATGTAAAGTCCGCTCCAATAAGAGGTAAGAGGAAGGTGTCTCTTGCTATGCTAGAAGTCGAACTCGAAGACGAACTGGAGTTGGCCCTCCGCGAGTGTGGCGGCGAGTTGGTTAAAAAACATTTGGGGGCCACGGCATTCCCCAACGAGTTTGAAAAGAAGGTGAAAAAGTATATTCCTCACAATCAGATCGGGTGCGCTAAAAAAAAAAAAAAAAGTTATATATGTTTTGACAAAGCTCACGTAAAGCAACGCACTGTGATTTTTTGGACTTCAATTTTGCTGGAAACTGGAGTGTTCTGATCCAACGCGCCGTACAGAGATATGATTGGAAAAACAATATGGTGTCTACATTTACCGGCGTTGCTACGACCAAGCAAGGAACACTAATTTTTGGTGTTGTGAGCGACGACGTTTGCCATGACTCGGCACATGCGGTGTTTGCATTGAACATCACTGAAGAACAGCTGGAGGAGCTTCTACCCATTTTCTTTGAGCTCGTTTATGTTTCTGACGACGCTCCGAGCCACCTTAAAACTTCGGAAACAGGCACCAGATGTACGAGTTTAAGAAGAAAAATGTTGCGTGAGTCAGGTCACAAAAGAAGCTCGTGCGATGGAGTGGGCGGCGTGCTCAAGCTTCATGCATCAATTCATTATTTGTCAACTACTGCGTTGAATTCTATAACAAGCGCGCAAACCTTCATTGAAGCGCTCAGCCAGAAAATCAAAGGAATGTTTGCAAGCATGGTGTACGGCGCCAAAAACAACGGACAAAAGAAAGGACACACACACACAAACACACACACACACGCGCGCACGCACGCATACGCACGCACGCACGCACACGCACACACACACACGCAACTAACGTTCACCAGCTAGCTGAATTACAAGTTCTAGAGAATAATTGTTTTATGTCAAGGTTCGTGTTTCTTTTTTTTTCATTTTCATTATTTCCAGGTATTGTTAAAACGGTATATCATAGCATATGATCTAGTATAAATGCTTGTTTTATGCGGTTGATAAAAAAAAAAAAAGTCAGAGCATGCATTTGCAACTTCCGCATCTTTCAAGAGCACCAACCCACGTCAACGCACATGCAACAAATGTACAAATAAAACGTATCAAAAGAGCCCTGAAGTCTGTCATATTCAGTGCAAGTTAGGGCAAGGCTTATCCGCATTTTATCCAATCAGCTTTTTTTTTGGCGTTTTTTTTTTATTGATTTTGCTTGTCCGCCTTTAAAAAAACTTACTTGAACGAGTACATAAGAAGCACTACAGAAAAGTCACCCGAACTTTTCTGGCTATGTCAGAATTAGCGAGTTAAGTGAATCTGACTTCTCGGGTGGATGACAAACAAGTTAAACCGCAATGTCTGCAGTAAAAGGCACATCTAAATAGCTAGCAAAAGAGAACAAAGGAACGCTGTTAGCCAGAGTGACAGCACCTCAATATATGCACTTGAAAATGTAATACTGCCAGTGGTAAAGGAATTACGAGTTTATGTCAAACTATACGAAGCGTGAAGTCTGCGTTCCATCACTCCCTTTCGAGGGGTCGGACATCTGTGAAAGCCCACCGGTACCCAGACCCGATCCTCAACAATTGGCACACTCCTTCTGTTAATACTTCGACGGTCAGACGGCCACGTTAAAGGTTTCTAGAACGAACTCAATTAAAGATTTGACGAACCAGCGCTCGGCGATAAGCGCGAGATCACGAGCTAATTCGTCGATTCTTTTGAAGAAATTCGTTCTGAAGGCCTGTAACGTGCCCGTTTGACCGAAGTAATAAAACGAAGTCGGCGAAGAAAATGACAGCGATAAAAGGAGGTACGTCGTCAAGTGAACTGATGCCGCCAACCGGATCAACGGCACGAGAACCACTAAAGCGCTCTGAAGGTTATGCGACATGAGTTACGGCGTTCTCATATGTGACCGGGGACAGCCAGTATAGTGTATAGAATGGCTGGGTCAGGGTATTGTGGTAAAGCCGAGCACGGCGCGCGTATCTTTCACGCAGGATGACAAGGTGAACGACCCGATGCCACCTCTGCCGTACTCCAAATCTTCAGCGAGCTTAATAATTGTACCGTGCGTATGTCTAGACAGCGTGAATTGTTAGTCAGCCCCAGAGGGCGTACGCGGCGTCCCCGCTGTTAGGAGAAATTTAGCCAGCGCAGTATACCTCTGCTAGCCTGCAGGCTCTTTGACGTGCATCGCGCAGTAGGGGTGCATACACGACCCTGTGCGCCGTCAAGATGCTCATCCAGGTCGAAACGGGAAGGGGACAGAGATCCAAGCCAGAATCTTTGCATGTTCTGCAGCGGGAGCTTTCACTCGCACGGGCTCCGAGCACCTGTGAGCTCAGCTAAAGCATGAACTCGGCTACCACCTCCACGAGCGAGTTTAGAACTGCGCACATCTTGCAGGATAGACTAACATCCCTCTCGCACGGGCCTTTTAAAGGGACTGTGCAACTAGAGCCACTCGATATGGCAGCGTAGCTGCCAGAGTAGCGCCACTCTTTTCTCTGTGCCGCCTCTCACCGCGATTGGTCACACGCGGTACCATAGCAACGAGCCGAGCTGGCTCGGTTTCCGTAACAACTGAGTGACGACCCGTCACGTGACCTCTCAAGAGCCGTGATGTCATCGGTAAGATGGCAGCGCCCAGAGCTGGTGGATGCGAGTTTGTTCGGTGCCCTTAGTCGTGCAGGATGTGCCGCAGCTTGCCGACGATTTAGGGCTTCTTCGTGCTTTCTGACGTAGGCATAACGTGAAGATCTGAAAGAATGATACTTTATACCCTTTCTGTGCAAGATCGCTCTGGATATTAGCACCTGTGCGAGAGCATCATTAATATCGCCTTAGCGGTGCTCGGGTTTCCGGATGTGTTTGAGGATCGATAAGACATTTAGCACGCAATTTTTGCATTCTCTTAGCTTGATTTGAACGTTGGAGTGTCTGAGAATCGATGCGAAATGTATGCGTCGCATGTTGGGCCTTCGGGAATTTGTTTTTGCCCCAGGTAACCGCGTGATCACAAACTTTTAGCGAGGAAGCTTTTGCGATGTTTACGTTTTATACCAATGAACCAGGGAACCTGGGTTCAATCCCCACCCCTGCCCGTTTCGATCTGGATGAGCATCGTACCGGCATGCGGTTGTGCATGACTACTGCGCGGTGCACGTTAAAGACCTATAGACACCGGCCAGGCTAGCGGTTATTAGCGGCGAGATGTTTTGGTGGCGCCCTCCTATGGTTCCCCCTTGTGACGTCATTAGCTTGCGAACAACAAGTTCGATGGTGTTTGTAAATAGCATGGTGGAAGCCTGAAATCATTGCGCTCTCAAAGCAACACTGTCAACACCGTCGAAATTAGAGTTCTTTCATTCCTCTTATTTCCGTCGATGGCATACCCTTTCCGACGTCATAGTCAGCTTTTGGGCTAATCGTGGAAGGCCGACCACAGCGACGCTTTCGGTCGCGCACGTCGCCAATACTGCATTGGCTAAATTGCTCATCTACAGCGGGTGACACCCTTCACAACTTTAAAATGGCTGACCAACCAACTACAACTCCCAAGTATACTAATCAACGATTTTACGATATGCGCAGCGCAAGTTCGTCTGCTTCTTTTAGTAGGGGTTCTGGTGACGTCAGAACGCCGAGCTCTGATTGGTTCTGAGTAAAAAATAGTGGGTAGACCTCAAATCAACTTGCTTTTAGGTCTACTCACTATCCTTCAATCGGAGCCACTCAGATCTCGGCGTTCTGACGTCACCACAAATCCTGCAAAAAGAAGCAGACGAACTTGCGCTCCACATAGCTTTTAGGATAACATTTTCGCATTTTTCTAGCTTCCTTTGAAAGTCTGAATTTCTGAGAATCATAACGAAAGGTATACGGCGCGTGTAGGGCCTAGGGGAAATTGTTTCAGCCCTGGGTCACCGAACAATCACAGCATTTTTTAGCGAGGAAGCTCCTGCGATCTTTAACCTTTTTTACTAATCGCCAATTCTACGAATTGGCAGTTCTGAAGATTTTGATATAACTTGCTTTCGTTGCAATAGCTTGCATTTGATCGCAGTGTTTTTTGGTTTGTTTTTCAAGTGAAAAACTGGCGTTTGCTCAAGTGACATATATGAAATGTCCTGCTATATGACAATGCATCAACACATACTATTAAAGGGGCCATGAAACGAATTTTGGGTTGGGATGAATGATTTTAAAGGGGCGATGCAACGATTTTTTTGTATTTTGCACAAATACCGCTTAGAACGGATCCCTGAAGTTAATGACCGGTGAAATACCCGTTCGTTTTTTTCACCACACGCAATTGAAGTCGCAGAAAAAAAATAAAGAAAAACAAGCAGAGTTCACCCCCTCAACTCGCAGCCAGAACAAGCGGCCACGTGATCTGTAGCCGATTATATGCCGCCAATGTTGATCATAGCCACGCGCTGGGGTTTTCAAGGCACAGGACTCGCGCTGCGTTCCAGACATTGTTTTGGTTCGGCTGTTCTCGTCATTGCAGCTATTGGACACAGGACACTACCCGAATGCTTCTCGAGCTATAGATTATCACGAGCCCAAATCGAGTGCCCACGCGATGCTCGGGTCCAATCTATGAGCCGCATTCAGAAAACGTCACTGGGCGGTACTGCTACCGCCCAGCTACGTCATTAGGTTTTGCGAAGGAGAGACTGAATGGAAACGCTCTGTTTTATCCTCGAAATTACAGCACAACAAAGGAGTTTCTTGGTCAGCGGCGGTGCGTGCGAGTATCCTTGAGTCCCACTAGTGCCACTAAGCTAGTGTAAAGTGAAAAACATTCCAACTGAATATTGTTGCACCGTCCCTTTAAACTTAGATGCTCAGAGGTGTGTTCGTCTTTGTAATTAACAAGTTACAGACGTATTTATTTCTCACGAGTGTAATATTTATTTTCTGTAGCTGGGCCCATTTTGTGCTCCTTAATGTCAGTGTGCTATGACGTTATCATCATATGTGTATGGTCCTAAATATCCTCTTTACAATGCCTACAAAGGTCAAAATGACGTCAGCCGACCCCAACTCACGCATTGGACACGAAAACTGCGTCGCGCGGATGTATGCGCTCGTGAGCAATCAATTCTTCCATGGATATTTGAATTCGCGTTCCTGGCGAATGAGTGCCGTGACGGAACTTATCATTACTTGCGAATCCCAAGTTCTACGGTGTGCTTAAAAAGCACGGTGAAAGGTTGGGGTCATCGCACCGGTGCCCTAGCATGTCACGACTGCGTGATTTCACAGTTCTCTCTGAGTTGAGGATTACAGGTAAGGAAGAAGAAGTTTAAAAATAATCTCGTGGCCCCTTCAACACGGATATGTGTGCTACAGCAGATGAACATATTGACTTTTTGAATGCCGGTAAACTTCCGAACGACCATTTGGCCTGTCGGCAAGAACACATCATATCTGGGGGGCTATGTTGCGCTTTTTGCACTCCCAGGAGACTAGGGAGAGGGAAGTGACGTCAATGACACAGCAAATGCAGATTGGATGTTGACAGAAGAAAACGAAATCAACACCCAATCTGTGTTTGCCGTGTCGTTGACGTCACTTCCCTCTCCCTAGTCTCCTGGGAGTCTGAAAAGCGCAACATAGCACCCCTGGCGTCCGTCTCTTTTGATGGCGTCAACGATCCCCTAGAGACCACCATGCCGCCCTTCTTGGTTGAACCCCGTCGACGTCGCTCCTCACCAGTCGGTGAGAAAATCTCATCTTGAAGGGATGATCGGGTCTTGAAGAAGTATGATGCAAAACATATATACTCGCTCACTATGGGGCAGTCGAGCAGCAGTCATGTCCTGAGCCAATCGTCCTGTCGTGGCCGGCGTAATCGGATTTTGTTCTATTGGAGCGAAGTCCGAAAGTAGTAGGACGGTACGTTCGTCCCACGAAGCGGCCGCCATCCCGGCGGCGCCGAAAACCACTCGCCTTGTCCGTGCACGTACGATACCATAGCAGCTCTCGTCGCCCGACAGTCCCCGGTCTGCAAATCGTCCCACTTTTCAGAAAAAACAGGCACCGTTCCTCCAGAGGTTCTTGCCGTACCGCGATGCCAAGCGTCTTATACCACTTTATAATGAACGAATGGAGACATCAACTAGACTACAAAGGTTGCCGCCCGGTGTCGCTAGAAGCACGGTTACCATGGCAACCTCCCAGGCCCAAAATGGAGATCACTATCTGAGCTTCTGACGTCGTGCATCTAGATAATTTTCCGTCGTGTCGCTACTCTGGCAGCTACGCTGCCATATAGAGTGGCTCTATGTGCAACGACATTGGGTAGGAATATTTCTTACTTAACACCAGCATCCTGGCACTAGTGGGACCCAAGAATACTCGAACGCAACACCACTGACCAAGAAGCGTCTTCGTCGCGGCGGAATTCAAAAGATGAAAGCGGAGCTTTTCTTTCAGTCTCGCCTTCCAAAGCCGCCCTTTGCTCCTACGAGAAATTTGATGACGGAGCTGTGGGGACAATGGCAACAGTGCGATTCCCGGGAATGCGTCATCGAGCTTTGCGGTGACGATATTCAAATGCTGCTCACACAGTGGACGAGAAGACTGCGTACGCATTCGACCTGGCCTAGTGACAATCAATGCCTCGACATGCATTCAGGAAGTGGCCAGTGTCCAATCGCTGCAACGGCGACAATAGCCGAGCCATAACAATGTCTGGAACTCAGCGCGTGTCCTGTGCTTTAACCCCAGCGCGTGGCTATGATCAACATTGGCGGCATATAATCGGCTCCAGATCACGTGGCCGCTTGTTCTGGCTGCGAGTTGAGGGGGTAAAAGGTGCTCCTTTATCTTTAATTTTTTTTTTGAACTTTTGTTGCGTGGGGTGAAAAACGAACGGGTGTTTCATAGGTGATTAACATCAGGGATCCGTTTTAAGCCGTATTTGCGCAAAGTACACAAATTGTTGCATCGCCCCTTTAAGCGCCATTTAGATCGAGGACTAAAAGAACAGGCGACGCGAACTGCTATAGTTACTTGCCGCAGGAGCTGTTATCTTGTCACCGTTTTGCGCCCGATAAGATCGCGACCCCAGCCGATAAGAGCGCCAAAAAAGGAATCGGAAAGCAAGAATCGCATGCCCCGCGTTTTGTAAACCCTCCTAACTAAAATACTTTTTTTTTTTTTTTTATAGCGCAGTTCTTAGGCGCCCGTTTCCGGGTTTCACGGCGTCGGCGTCAGCGTAACCGCGCCAAATTAGGGGGAAAATTCACGTCACGTGACCTGAACGACAATTCAATTCCCTGCTAAATTTAGCGGAAAAATTCAGTTTCTCCGCTAGATTTAGCAGGAAAATTGACGTCACGTGACCTCAACACCAATTCACTGCCCCCCTAAATTTAGCGAGGAATTAAATTAATGTTGATGTCACGTGACATCAATTTTTCAGTTAAATTTAGCGGGGAAACTGTGGGAGGAGGAGGAGGAGGTGAGGGTATGGAGGAAGAGGATGGGAGGGTACGCAGGAGGAGGAGGGGAAGGTACGCAAAAGCAGGAGGGAAGGTACGGAGTAGGAAAAGAGGAGAGGGAGGAAGGAGAGGGTACGAAGGAGGACGAGGAGGGGCATACCCTCCACTCCTCCTCCTCAAGAACTGCGCTCCCATTTCGGATTATAAAAATTTGTAAACGTCTTTTTTTTTTTCAGCATAATTGTCGTGACATACGCACATGCCATTCTGTTTTCGTAAGAGGTAATATTTCCGTTCGGAAATTGTTCGGTGCTAATTAAAATAACCGAACGCAAAAAAAAAAAAAATGTGATAAAAGATAAAATGAAAAAAAAATTGTATCGCAAATTGCTCTGCAATTGCGGTGCTATACGTGAAACGTTCTTGGTTTGGCGCTTGTAACCTCCAGGCATTTCTTCTCAAGCTGTTCCTCCAAGTCTCTCCACCCCATTGACTCCACCCACTCCTTTCCACCCCATTACCTCATTGACTCGTTGACCCATTGACTTTCCCCGTCGAGTCGGCCTGTGCCCACCGAGTGTGGGGAATGACGGGTAGCGGAGAAGCTTTGTTTACGTGTAGGTCAAGTGAGGTCAATTTTATCGCTAAATCTAACGTGGAAACTGAATTGGCGTAGAGGTGACGTTAATTTTTACGCTAAATTTAGTGGGGAAATTGAAGTTGTGTATAGACCTTTCCAACAAACGCCTTCTGCGAGCTGCTATCTTTTCTTACTGGACTGTTAAACGCCTTCTGAGCACGCGCAATAGCGCCTCTTGCGAAAAAGTCGTACGCCACGCCTGCGTAACAGTCCGGTGACTCGACATTTTTCGCCTGGGCGATAAGCGATGGAAAGGTCTATAGGTCACGTAGCACTAAGTCATGTGACGTTATGTTTTCCCCGCTAGATTTAGCGGCAAAACTGAATTGGTGTTGAGGTTACGTGACGCTAATTTTCCCGCTAAATCTAATTGTTGTTAAATTGTTAAAGCTGGGTTTTTTGTCGACCTTCTTCGCTCTGCCTTGGAGAGGTTTCTTCTCGGGGTTGAAGGCCAGCCCTCTGCCTCCAAGAAGAAAGCCCGATTTGCAGTCATCCCTTACGTGCACAATTCTGTTCATCGGTTAAAGTCCATCGCATCCCGGTTCGACACGAACGTTGCGTTTTCTTGCCGACTTCGCCTCCGGCAACTCTGCCAACAAGTCATCAAAAACCGCATCCCGAGTTGCTGCACCGTCAAACATGAAAAGAAGTTCATGTCATGGAGCCAAAAGACGAAGGTGCACACCCTTTTCTTGAGCTGCGGGAGCCTATGCATAGGTCAGACTCGCAGGTGCACAAATCACCGACTCCGGGAACATTACAATGAAGGTTCTAAGGCCTTACATGGTTCCTATCATCCCATAGTCATGCACACCCATTCCTGCACACACTGCAAGCCTCGTTTTGAGGGGACGAGAATATGGGGGGGGGGGGGGGGGGGGGGCATAATAGTATAGATATGGCCGGGAGATCATAATACTGAAATGTACCAGAGACTAGCCCAAGGGAAGGCCGGTAGTTTTTCTTTACATGCATGCATTCCGTTGCGCATAATCTGAAGAAAGTGGCACAGCGGTAACAATGTTCCGATAGTGTTTTCTGCACCAAAAAAGTCGGGGCGGCTATGCAGTAAAATCAACAACCCACGCCCGATCATAGATCCGTGTGATACCAAGCACAGAAAAGAGCACGTGGAATGTACGACTGACGTAGTTTATTAAATCCCCCTGACGTGTGGGTCGAGCCATGTGGGGCAATCTGGGAGGTGCTTGAATGACAGCACGCTAGAGCACGCTGCGTCAACAAGGGCGACACCGTCCGGGCATCTTGCGGTTTACTGCACCAGGTGCTCTTGCGCGCCGTCATTTCACAGCACCAAGATCTAGACAAATATAGAAGAAAAGTGTCGAGGGAATTACGCGAGGCTTTTTAGATGAAAAGTAGGGGAAGTGATTGCGTTAGCGAAACTTCTTTAGCCCTTTCCACGGATGAATATGAGTTATTAAAACGGGGGCTGGGAAAGATGATTGACTATTGGTATGCCTGTCGGGTATATATGTGTGTACTTTTCAAATAAACTATAACTTAGAGTGCGCCCTGTCCTGTTGTCTTTCTGTCTGTTTGTATATTTTGCGGCGCTTTTCCACCGTGAAAGCCCTTTTACAGAACATAAAGTCAATCGCCATGAACAGCGCAAACAACAACGTTTCTAATCCCACATTGCTCTTGACGAAAACTGAAGTTGAATTTCTGAATTCAAAGAGGACTCTGTCAACCTGACTTTGCATTTCATCTTATGTTATCGTACCTTTCCTCCTTCCACTCTCAATCATTTTTCCTTTCCTCAATTTTCCCGCATTTAATCAGTTGCTCGCTTTTGGAAATACTTTTATGTTCATTGCTGGTGAAAAGATGCGGTTGTGTCGTCTTCGTTTTACATGTTTATTGTTTCTTCAATATGACCCGAGCCAACACGCTCTTCGTTTATTAAATCTAGCAGAGAAACTTAACTTGAGTATAGGTCACGTGACCATGTCACGTGACGTCAGATATTTTGCTGAATTCAGCGGAAAACTTAATTGGTGTATTGGTCATGTGACATGAAGCCATAAGACGTCATCCTCCCCGCTAAATTTAGCGGGGAAATTCGCGGTTACGCTTTTTGAGGCTTTACTTCACTTGAAAACCAAGCCTATGAACAATATACGCTAAAAAAGACGGTACACTAAATTCAAAAATTCTTACGTTTGAAACCACGCTAACGAAACACTTGAGATATCCACGGAAATCCCTAGTGCTGACCAAAGTTTACATCCCTGCAGCGCGCCAGCTGCCTTTTTTCCACTGCAAAAAATTTGTTTTATCTACGACACTACACTTGGAAAACAAAAACGTAAAAAACTACCGGGCCAAAAAGAAAAGCAGACGTACGCAAACTTTTTATTACAGGCAGCACAGAAATTTTTTTAATATACTCGGTTCCGCCCGGACATCCCTACGTTGATCCTGGCATCGTGCCCAAAGTCAGGTATAAACACCGAGGCACGCAGTCTCGGGAATGCAACTGTCCTGACCGCGAAAATACCTCGCCCAGCCTCGGCGTAAGTGTGCGCCAAATCGAAAGGGCGTGATCCAATTGGAACACCACCTAATTCTCCGACCAAAAACGCACGGAATGACACAATCGTCCTCTAAACCCCCACGGGTCTGACTCCTTCGACAACACTGGCTTATATCAACGCTATACCGTCTCTCAAACCGAGCGACTTATCTGCACAAAAACGAGTCATACCACGTATATTACGATTCCAAGAAACTACGGAAGAAGACGACATCCCTTAGCTTGGGAAATTTCTTAAAAGCGCAAAACAGAGACGGACACAAAGAAAGGGACGCAGAAAAGCGCTTTTTTTGTGTCCCCTTCTTCGTGTCCGTCTCTGTTTGCACTCACAAGTTTCCTCGACATCATTCACCGACTAGCCCAGCAACAAGTCTTGTTAAACTCTATTTCTTAGTGTGGCCTCTTTTCTTTGCTTGGGGATCGTCATGATGTAATCCATATGGTTTGCTTAACTCTCAAATTAAGAGTCTCATTAAAGGTCTACGGCACTGCGCCCCAACGTAAGAATCCAGTGAGACTTTATGAACTCAAATTTACCACACAAGAAGACGTCCTTGCAAAGAGCGAGAGGAAGAAGAACCGCCTAATTTAGCCCGTTGTGGGAAGGACTTTCTTCCGTTCAAAAGGCGTGGTCAAATCAAACCCTTCGTGTAACAAGCCAGGCCAGAGTTTCGAATCGGAGTGGAACAGAAAATGTCGGTGGCACTTACGTGAGCGTTTGCGGACGGCCTTGAGGCGGAGTCCCTCGACAACGGAGCCAGGGCGCCGATCCGCTGAGTCCCGCAGACCGCGGCCAGACGCTCTTTCTCGCCGCCGACCGTCGGCGATGCAGCGCCACGGAAGAGCCGCGTTTAATTTTAGGCGCTCAGCCCGGTCGGCGGCGCGGGCCAGGGCCACGATTCCCAGCTCCGACTCCAAAAAACCTACACGCCGCGTGTGTAGAGGTCGCGCGCCGCAGAGCTCTGGCCTCAGGGAGAGAGCCACTCAACGCGCTGTGAAGCGAACCGCCGCCGTCGGCTGCTCGGTGGTCCGGTGGTTCGCTGGCACGCGCGGGAAGAAGGTAATCCTTTGTGGGGTCGAGAAGCGATTAATTCTTGAGCCAGAAACGTGTGAATCTGTAACGCGGACCATCAAAGATTTGGAGAAACTGACCATAAGTTAACGCAGTGAATCTGGTGCGACATAGGAGTCAGTGACGAACCTGCTCATACAGAAAGGTGTTCTTCGATTAAATTCGTTAGCTACTTCGAATGTGTTAACTAATATCTCGAGCGCGTAAAAGGGTCATTTAATACAATAATTATCTTCGCTTTCAACAAACGTCTACACGAATTCTTTTTAAAAACCCCAGGGATCCACAGAAAAATCTTCTCAACCCTGGATCTTCAGCGAACCAGCTAGGGAGTAAAACCGGGATAGATCACGCTGCGATAGCAGACGTCGTGTAAGAAATTACCATTACATCCACAAAGCTCTCAACGAATCTTCAGAAAATTCTCGAGAACACTTGAAAACTACGGCTGTATCTTCTTTGCAACAGTCCAGAACAATCGGCAAGACACTGTTCACGGCGGCCAGGGCTTTCAGTGCGTAATAGATGACATGGCTCGCGGGCGCGTTTGCCCGAACAATGCCGGAAAGGTTCGCTTTGTTTTATGTATACAGCTAACACAGATCGAGGGCAAGCGTTTTTGGGGGGGACTCCCGCGGCCAACGCCCATGCGCGGGAACACGGAGCCGCCACTGCAGAGGACACGAACCGCTGGGCCACGGCTCCGGCTCCCCATCGATCCGCGTCTCCGGGCAACGACGGCCCGGCAGCGCCACTCCGCGTGCTCCAACCACCAGCCTGCCTGTGCCGGGTGTCTGGTCCGACGAAAAGTCGTCCCGTCCCGTCAACCCATAGTCCAACTTGCAGCCCCCTAGACAACGGAAAATCGCGTAGCACGGTCTGCAAATAACGTAGCGTTGGAAGGACGAACGCGTCTGCGGGACGTTGCAAGTCCCACGCAAGCGCTGTTTAGAGGGTGCGGTGTCCTCGAAGCATAGGCAAAATCGGAGCTTTTGTGACGGTGACGAGACCCTCCAACGGTTGGAACTCCGAAGAACCGAGTTCGTCGTCGGCGTTTCTGCGCCGCAACTACCGCCGCGCTTTTGCGGGGTCCATCTTGGATAAAGAGACGAGACGCTTGCGGCTTACAGATCTTCATAAAACCTCCAGGTATGCCCTCTTATGTGTGAGCTTAAAGCTACATGTTTCAGAAGGAAAGCTTTTTTGTTCCTTGCTGGTTCGCGCCAGGTAACCTCGAATAAGGTATCGCTAGCCGCTACGGTGGTACCGGGAAGGTAAGAGTATCAGGTTTCCTGGTGTGGCTTAGATGAGCACGATATCGTTTCGACGTATAAGACTCATCTGAGCGAATCCTCTAGCACAGTCAACGAACAATCAGCAGTCCTTAGCTGCCGATTCACTGCGTTTCTTGTTTCAGATAGTGTTACAATTGGAATTATATAAATGAACTTGCAGACAAACCACAACATCCGATTTAAAAAATAGTACATTTTTAAGAGCAATTTAATGTCGTTACGAAATACTGCGACAACCCGAACAAAAACAAATTGACAAGCTTTATCCACGTTCTTACTTGCCTCGATTATACTCCAGATCAAAAAACAAACGTAATTGTTTCGTTAGGTTCCGGGAGCATAGCTTTTTCGTGACTTCCACATTTTTACCTGCCACTGCCTGTTTGTCTGAGGGGAAAAATCAATGCACAAAATATCACATGATTCAAGTTTCACAGTCTTCCACACATCGATTGCATAAACAGCACTCAGCATACACGCTAACAATGATGTGGGCTCAGTAGTTTTATTGATGCTCAACGCTGCGTCAGTGCAACATCTGGCTATTGCTACGCTGTAAATCATAAAAAAAGAGATATAAAGTTATTAAGAAAGCTGAAAAGTTATCTTCAGATTTAAATCGTCTGACGGCCTATTTAATTAAAGACATGAAACATAATAGAATATCCTCTGGTAAGAAACGTGTTCTTTCGTGGTCACTTCGTAAGACACAATCACGGAGAAAAAGGGGTAGCTATCAGTGCGTATTTTACGTTTCCTGCAGCAGTCCTTGTTGTGTATATAGACATCGTGGGTGGATACGCCTAAACCTAAATTTATAGTAGAACTCAGTCGTCGGGAGTCCTTCTTTTCACAAACTGCAGTGACGACGAAACAATCTTCCATATCACTTTCGACTGCGAGGAATAACCCACTTTTTGCGACAAACCTGCTCATTGTGGGAATAATTAGGATTCCATCCAAAACAAGACGTACAGTGATTCTGAGTAAAGATCTGTACGCCAACGTCCAAAGGATCAAAGTTCCCACTCCTAAGTTTTCCAGAAGCGATTATGCTTAGAAACCAATTCTCCGGTTACATATATATGGCTGTCCCAATCCTAATCTCCTAATCCACTTTACTTCTTTCTTTCTACTATTTCCTTAATCTTATTATTACTCCGCAGCCAATGAGATTGTGTCATTAACCGATAGAAACTTCAAGGACCAATCACGAAGCAAGAAACGGAAACATAAGCTCTCAATAACTTTAACTTTAATTTAATTTAATAACAATAACTTTAAGTTAATTTAATAACAATAACTTTAATTTATCATGGACATATTTTTTTTTTTGCTTTAAACTTAATTACTCAGCAGATAACTTACCTTCTGTGTTCTGTACGTGAAAACCATTACGAACATCGAAGAACAATACAAATTCTCCAAAATCTGCTCAGATAGAATAAAGTATATTCTAAGAGAGTCGTTAAAATTTTGTTTTCAATACATCTGAACAATTAACAGTGGATGGACGTACAAGAATATGTTACGAAACCCCGCGGGGTGCGGGCTCTGCCTGCCGTGTTGCATAACGTGCTTGGGTGCTGTTTGCCCGCTTGGTCGGTGCCCGAGTTGCAGTCGTGGCGTGATCCTAAAAACAAGGCCTCGAGCGGACTGTTCCCAATCACGCAAAGGTCACAGAAAGGCTTTGCGTGATGAGCTTCGCCTTGCATGCCCTCTAGAGGTATACACTGTGCGGTTATGACCAACATTCAAATTTTAACACAAATTCTGTAGATATTGGCCCGCCGGGTGGCTAGAAATTCCAAAGGTTTGCGAAGCATCACCGGGCGTATAAGACAAGCTGACGAAAATGAAACGGCGCCATCCGGGGACTAGCGCACTAGCCTCGCGAAATCACAATTCTGAAACGCGTTTTGTATGTTTCGAGAACCGTCACAAAGGACGTTTATCATTGCCAATACGTGTTTCTGGGGAGCTCTGAGTATCTCCCAACCGCAGGTAGCTTAGTTTCGAATTTATAATTGGCTGCCGTATTCCTCGGTCAATTTGAGATTAGTGTGAGCTAAAAGAAAGAGCTGGGAAGAAGTTCGAAGTTGAGGGTGGGGAATTGCCAAAGTTTTTCAAGTGTATGATGCTCTCTGAACGTCATAGTTCGAAACATAGTCTGATGGGCGCATTACATTGACGCTTTTTTCCGTCTCATGGCGTCTATACCATTTCCGAAATGGCCCTCCGCGACCGAAGACTAGTCAATTACAAGGGGTTGATTTGCAGTGTTGTAGGCGTTGGAGAAAAAAAAATACGTTACTCGTTACTTGCGCATAAAATGGACCTGTACTGTAGACCTCCGTTACCTAAAAATAAAAGGAAGGCATTATCGTTACCTTTAAAAAGAAACGCGCGTTACTTTTGCATTACTTTTTTTTTTAATTATAAATTATCACATTTTACTTTTTGACGTTAAAGGTACTCATAAGTGTCATATTTGAAGAAACATTATGTTCATGAAGAAACTGAACATAATAACCGTATCTTTTTTACAATTTCACCTAAATACTCATAAGAAAAGCGCAAAGGAAAACGCAAATAACGCAAAAATATATATTGCTTGCATCTAGAAACACAAAAAAATGAAACTAATTTTGTAAAGTCTTGGGAAGATTATGTAACGAGCAACGTAAATACGTTACCCGTTACTTGGAAAAAGTAGCGTAAGTACATTAGCTGTTACCGTTTTGAAAATGTAACGAGTACGTTACAACGTTACCGGCAAAAGCAGGGCTTTACCGGCAACACTGTTAGCGCGTTACCGCCAGTCACTGTCAATTTGTTGCTCTCCGCAACTCTAAAAAGTAGGGAGCTCACGAAGCAAACAAGTTTAGAGACAGTGTTAATCAGTACTTATACTGGAAAATATCTTACTCGCTAAATTTACTTTTAACCGCGTCCCTAAAGGACCCCCGCAAAGGACAATCACTTTTTTTCTAGCGCAGGAAGCAGCCGACAAACAGAAGATACTATCTAGCAGCATGGCGGGCCGCTCTGAGGCCGTCCTGCTTTCGCTGCTTCTACTCTTGGTACCGAGCCAGAGCCGTAACACCGGCTTACATCCGGGCAGCGTGGTCATCCTCAACCCTACTGGAGCTCCTCTCCCCACGGACATCCCAGTAAGAGACTCGTCCGAAACCCCTAATACTCCCGCAAAGGACCAAACCGGCGCAGGCTCCACCGAAGCCTCTGTATCAAGCACCTTTGCAAACGTAGCCACGGAAGACAGTCCTGGAAACGTCCCTACAAACCTTCCTCCGGATGTCCCAACGAGCCTTCCCACAAAGCTCGCAACGGATGTCGCCAAGACAGAGCTGTATAACCTGGACAAGAATGAAACTGGGTCGTTCACGTCGCCCGTCCCTGAGAGTTCGCCGATGTCGACGTACCCTCCGAGTACGTCCAAACAGGAGGAGATCTTCAATGATCAGACGACGATCTTGTCGACCGACGCGGTGACTGTGCCGCCAACGGACCGGTCAAGCACTGCTGCCGCTACCGACACGAGTCCGACTCCCGAAGACCCAAAGGGACCGTCATGTGCAGCACCCGATCTTCCACGATGGAGACCAGTGCCCAAGACGCACCGCCTGCGGCTGTCAAGGGCTAACGTGAGTACTGCTCTTCCACCGTTAATTATGACCTTACGAAGAGCATTCTTAAACATCTATCGGCGTAATTTACGTGCAAATGTAGACAAGACTAAAGTAAATTAGACGGGAGTTTTCTATGACGTAAATTTTCATGTTCCTCCTGCCTGTTTCAACTACTTTGGTGTTTTCATTAGACTTGCCTCAAGACGGTTTCGTAATGTCTACCTTCCTGCAGACAATAGTTTTCTAATTCGACTGCATATCCTGAAATAACTATGAGCGAATTCGTTCACCTTTATTTATCACAATCGTTTCCCCGAACCTGGGCGTCTTGTCCCTAGTTGCCTTCCTTATTTACGTTTAAAGCGGCCCACATCATCAGCTGCTGCGGCGCACAACGTTTTATGCTTGGACCAATGTGTGCGCCTGCCGACGTTAGCCGTTGGCAGTTTATTAAAAACGCATCTTTCAAAAGCATTTCAAACCAACGTGAATATCGAAAATTAGGCTTTTATATCTTTTCTATCCTAACAAATTGATTTATAATTACATTTGGAGGAAGCATGTAGGTTAACGGAAGAAAACCAATACACTTTTACCGTTTAGAAAACGAAGCTGAGCAAACACTAGAATGTCGACATGCACAGATTCTGCTGTTAATTCCGACAGCTAATGTTTTCGTCTTATAGGAGAATGAACTACATTTCATACACATATAAAGTCCAAAGAACGCATACAGTACATTCGAACCGTATATTTAGCTAGTACTCCAGCGTAAAGTTCAAAAGTAACAACCCAAGCCTTGCGGCGTGATCGAACAAGAAACGTTCGACCGGGGCGGCAGCTGTAACCAGAATAGCGAGAAAAAAAAAAATGAGCCAACGTTTGCGCCGAATTCCAGTCCAATGGCGAACGGGTTATCGATCAGGTTCTTGGACGCTCGTCAATCTTGAGCCTTGGCTGGCCGGTCGCCCAGAACCTCGTTTAAGAATTCGGGAAAGAAGGCTGCAGCTGCCTAGACTGCTCTTTTCGGTCCCTTGGCAGCCCTTTCAATGGAGCGGGGACAAAGACGTAGCGTCGTTTTATGCCCATGTCGCCGGGCAAACTATATCCAGAATGTAAATGTAGGATGGAGAAGTAGATGGTAAAATGGCACCTTCGCAAGCCGCCACGCTTCAAACGCTAGTCCGGCCATCATGCAGCAAAACGCTTTGTTCCAGTGTCAGTCTGGCAACGTTGTGGGGCAGACTGTCTGTACACCAACGTTAATAGATTAGCTCAGTTACGGAACTGCTCATAGACGCCGCATGCACGACCCTCTCCACCCCCCCCCTCCCCCCCCCCCCCCCCCCCCCCCCCCCCCCCCCATTCTCACACACCACGACTCGCCTCCCGTCGTTCGACGCGCCGGACGGCTGCTAAGGTAACTGCTGTATATTCTATGGAATGCGTACGTTTCAAAGCGCAGCGTCTAGATGATGTTCCATCGTACAGTATGAAACACACAGTTCGTAAACGAAAATCTAGATGGCGCTTAGAACGACGGGGGGCGGACTGAAGTAAGTGAGGGGTTGTGGAACTCCCCTTCTGCAGGAGTTCCACAACTGAGGTAATCTAGTAACGTTGCTGTACACCAACTCAACTCTGACGTCATCCCGTTGCGGTGGCGCTGCCGTCTTCACAGCGCATGACCAGACGGTTCACCTCACGTCAGTCTGGTTTCCTGTTTCTGCGCGCGCGTAGTGCCCACACCTGGTTTGGGCAAGCGCAATCTTGTTTATAAACAGCCAGTTGATGTACAATGGAATTGACCCCGTAAGTGTGACGTCGCCGCTCAAAAGAAACCGTTGGTAGGGGCGTTGTAATGGACAAATACATGAGACTGGATTTCGCTTCGAAAGAACGATCGGTCAAAAATCAGACGTGGAATTTGAACACCTAAATATGATAGATAAAGGAAGACTTGATTTGACACTTAGCACGACAGAAGTTTGCCGAGTATCGGCTGTTTCTGAAATATTTGCGACGGTAATTTCCGGTCCTCCAGGAGCCTCAAAATGCCTGCTGCAGATGACGAACGCATGACGAACGCACACAGAACGAATAAAGTATGTCGTCTGCAAGTTTGAATCATATGCACAACGATACGATTTTGATTTTGTATTTATTTGGAACATGGCAGGTCAAGAAACCTAATCATGTTTATAACAAATCGCATTTCTGTGCGATACAGAGTACGGTCTGACAAAAATCATCCCACGTATGGAGACCTGCTAAAAATACAGCGAGAACAGCATTTGTTGAGAACATGATATCAAAGCAGCGCAAGGCCCTCTTTTTAATTTTGCAGTTCACGTGCATTGTAATGAAGGACCCATTATTTTGACTCTAACATGAGCGGTTCGAGACCCCAAACTTCATTTTTCAGGCTCGCAATATGGGTGTGTGTTTCGTTCCCGCACAGTAATCATCAGACTGTAAAAAAAATCCTACTGATTCTTTAGTTTTATAAAACTGAAAGGCCGCAAGGGCGCATGACTGTGAAGGAACGCTTCTCCGTGCCTCTAGAAGATTCGAGTCTACTCTTACCCCGAGTGTAAAAGATAAGTAGGTCAGAACGACCAAGCCTAATCAGTCTCGCCCTAGCTCACTAACGAACATTCTATGTCAAATGTTCTATGTCAAATGTAGGTAAAGAGCCGAGCGCGGCTTTGTCTGTCACGCCGCCGCGGCGTCGCGTTGCTGCCACCGTCGACGCCCATTCTTTCTTTTGACTCTAGGCACAAGTTCGCCGAGTACGTCTTTATTTTCGGTTTTACGCTTGTCGATTCGTTTCCACCAGCGATTATTCATATTTGTTACGGACAGTTCGTTTGATCACACAGATGTGCACCACTGAAGCAACTGTGCAGTCAAAAATCCTTGGAACGTGTGCTGGCCTGCACTTCAACCTTGATACACTTAACGTTGTCGTCGTACCTGATTCGGCCACCTCGTCTTCACAGTGTTTTCACATTCTCAAATATTGCGAAAAGAAGCTGCACGGAAAGGCGTTCGCTCACTTAGAGCGTCTATCAAAGCTCTGCACGGGCACTTTTTGCTTTCAAAAATCTTACGTAAAGTTGACCCCGAGAATAGAAGTTTCGTCGATCGTCACCAACATCATTCAACGCGGTCGCGTACTCGCTCAGAAAGAACCACTGAAACCGCGAAGTTCTTCTGTCGTCTGCTAGCAAGGTAAAATCGGTTGTGAAACTTTATTACAGGCTTTTGTCATCGCTTTATGGTACTCAGATGATAGAAAAAGCCTTCATGATTAGATATTGAGAAGACACAATGCTTACAAAAAATTATCTCCTTTTTTTTTTTCAGACCCTTCCTAACCTTACGTTGAGCCCCTCTGCATTTGCTAATTACAACGGTCCTAGCGACGGTTTGTTTGGAGCGGAGTGCCATGTTGTGACGTCATCACTTATGGGGTTAATTGTAGAATGAAGAGTCATCGCGTGGTATACGTGCCTGCAAGCAGCCGCTCTTTAAAAGCTAGTCTGACAACCTTGAGAAGGAAAGACTTTTTTGGAAGCACCCGTCTGGCAACCGCGGACACGCCTTAGAAGGGTAGAAGGAGAGGGTTCGGCTAAGTGTGAGGAGCTTATAGGGGAGTTCAAGGAAGAGAAAGAGAAGCGGGCTGTGCTCGAGGCTCAGGTAAAGGAGCAGAACGATGAGCCCATGTAGGAACCGGAGAAGAGGGCCGAGCTGGATAATCTAGGGGCAGGTTTTAAGACGATAGAAAGAGACTGGATGGTTTTGTCGGAGGAATTAAAAAATATGTGGACAAAGTGAACGGAGACAGAGAAAGAAGCGAGAGATGCTAGAGGAGGCCTGGCAAGGGCAGAGTGAGGAGGTGAAGGCGAAGCAAAAGTCCAACAAATATAGACATGAAACAATGGAATGGCAACTGGAGGAGAACGAAGGGCGAGAGGCAGTGGAGAAGGAGCTAGAAAGTGTGGGACGTGAGTTCCAGGAGATAAAGAGACAGGGGACCGAGGGAGGAGATTAAAACTTGTTGTTGGCCTAGTTGGTTCATGATGCAGTCTAGAAGAGTTTTTGCGCGACACAAGGGACAATCACAAGCGAGTAAACAAAGACAAGCGCAACTTGCAACTATTTTATTCGTGCTCGATCGACCACGAACATCCAGAAAGAGCACGCGCAGCACGCTACATAGAAGGAAAAAAGAAACAGAAAACAGATAGAAAAGTCACCCAACAAGACACATTCCTGGATAGTCATTATCCCACCAGCAACCCGGATAAAAACTGGACTTCACTCTCAAACAAAGAAACCGAGGTATCGCTAACACCAGTCACGTCTCCTCTTTATATAAAACGCCTCCATCAGTTCTCTGGCTCTGCTATCTTTACCTCTGCTGAAGATCCTGATTTCTTAAAATAGCGCCTCAAGGAGCCGTCGATGCAGTGCCGGTTGTAAAGGGCGAGAGTGCAGAGGACTTAGACACTAGTGTGGCGGTAAAGGCAGCGGGGCCGTTGTACAGTACGGTGGTGCAACGGCACCCCCCTGCTCCGACAGCTACCAAACCTACAATGCAGGAAAAACAAAAGGGAAGGGGGCAGGGAGTCTTGATGGTAGGAAGCTCTAATGTGTCTAGGTGCACAGCGGGGATAGTTAGCAAGGCCGGGAGAGACGGAAGAGTAAAGGTTGCAGCCCTACCAGCCAGGCGAATGAAGGAGGTGATGGACACGACAGTAGAAATGTTGGCTGTGAACAAGGGGGAGGAAAACCTTGTGGTGGTACATTATCGATTAAATGGCGTCTTAGGCAGAAGGGAAAGGGACCTGGCCACAGACATCGAGAAGGGTGTGAAGCAGTTGAGGCTCACAACCTCTGGGGTGGTGCACATTTTAATGTGCATCGTTCCGGAGGTCATGGGACGAGGAATAGCTACAGAGAGAGCAGTCCAGGATGCTAACAGGACCATCAAGAGACGGAGCTCACAGAACAGATACGCGGTCATGAATGTGAACAGGAAGGTATACAAGGAGAGTCCGATTCCCCCGTTTAGCCGAGACGGCATCCGCTATGGGATACTGACGGGGATGTTGGTGGGACGGAGGATGGGCTGCATAGCAAATGCTGTTTTAGGAGCCGGCAGAGCCCGCCGTTAGCTGAGGGATCAAATGCAAATAAGAAAAGTGGGAGGAATTCGCCTCGCAGAAGAAGAAAAAAGAATTAGCTCAATATAGGATTTATAAACATGCAGGTTTGGGGGGGGGGGGGGGGGAGCACAGATGAAATGAAGTGGGAAGAAATCGCGGAACAAATAAATTATGAAGATTTGGAGTGCACGGATTGGGAGAGACGCATCTTAGTGACATAAAGAAACCACCCCACTTGGCAGGTCATTTTTGGGTGGGATGCAATCGATGTGAAGGGGAGCGGAAAGAAGGCGGATTGAAAGTGCTAGTGCAAGGACAGGGACGGGAAAGGGTGAAGGAAAGCCGCAGAGAACATATGTGGTTAAAAGGTAATATTAGAGGTTTAGACACGCTCATGGGATTTGCATATTTGAAAACAGGAACTGATTCAAGAGTGGAAAATTCACAGCCCTTTAAAAAATATTTCCAAAGATGTTGGAAAATTTTCACTAATTTTGAGATAATTATCATAGGAGACATAAATGCACACTTAGAAAACTTCGATGGATATACAAATCCTACAGGGACGATGCTACGAGAATTCAGCGATGCTCTTGATCTAGTGGTTGTTAACGCCCAAGTAAAATGCGACGGAACAGTAACGTTGGAGAGTAACGATTCACACTTAACAATTGATTACTATTTAGTGTCTAGCATATTGCATAACAAATTAGGATGCATGGAAATAGTTGATAAATCCACGAAAATCTTAGGAAGTGATCATAGGTGACTTAAAATAAAGTTTGGTACAGCAGAACCAGAGACACAGATTTTTGAACGAAAACATATCACCCTTAAACGATGCCTGACTACAAGAACTATCACAACAAATTCACACTATAGTATCCGGACAACTTGAGAGAGAATGGACACAGGACGATTTAGTAAACACTTTTAAAGGAAAGTTAGACAAGTTCAAAGTCAAACAAAAAGGACGAAGGAGAAGGAAACACACACCAAAAAGCTGGTGGGACGGTGAAGTTAAGGCGGCAGTAACAGGCGACAAGAGGCCTCAAGGGAACACAGATGGACGAAGAAAAGGGGGACACAACCGTTGGGGTAGGATCGAAATGAAGTATATTCCAGGAAAAAAAGAAAGGTATATGTTCCAATCCAGGCCAAGATTAATAGAATTGGAGTGCAGTGGATGATGGAGGTAAATCAGAATTATAGAAATGCAGCAAAAAGGTTCTGGGAGGACATAAATGCAGAGGAGAGAAAAACAAAAGGGTTTCATTGTTCATTAACTACACAAGGGGATAAGTACAGAGGGCGAGGAGACAAGGGAATTTATTAGACGAACAATCGAGGCAACGTTCGCAGAACTTGAACCGAATGAGATTGGACGGCACACAAACAGCAACACGGCACAAGACGAGAACACTAACGAGACAACTGAGACAACTACGGGGGATGAGACAGAGCAGAACCTAAAGTACCTGCTGGAACGGCGACAGGCTCAGATGGCATAGGGATGAGACTAGTCAAGACACTAGGAACAAAAATCAAATTAAAGTTACGACAGGCAACTGATCAAATAGTAATGGGGGGAGAAGTACCCAAGGATTGGAAACTAAGCAGATTGAGATTACTATTTAAAGGTAACTGAAATAAGGATAGCACAGCATCATACCGCCCAATAACAGTAACTTCGATCCTGTACAAACTAGCGATGCAAATAGTAAAAAGAAGAATAAAAAAATGGGGCGAAAACATTTAGAACGGATTCCGAAGAGATAGAAGATTAGACGATAACTTATTCATCATCACTCAATGTATAGAGGAGGCACGGATGAGTACAAAGCCGTTATGGATAGCATTTCTGGACATTAAAGGGTCGTACGACAATGTTAGTCAGGAAACATTTCTGAGTACAGCTGAGAAAGTACGATTCAGATGCACATTTTATTGGGATTTTAAAACACGTATGCACAAACAATAAGGTTTTATAACATGGGAAGCAGAAATAACAAAACCGGTAGATATAAAAGGAGGACTTAGACAGGGTTGTCCCCTATCACCTCTTCTTTTCATGATTTACCTGAGTAGAATGGAAAAGAAATTAAAAGAGTGCAATTTAGGTTTTGTTGTGCCATATATGAAAGGCAGAAAAGTAAACCAAGTTATGCCAGGAACGTTCTACGCAGACGACATTGTACTGTTAGCTGATAGCCGGTTTATAACGATGAGAAGGGGAACCCACTGAAACTTCAAGACGTTTTAATAGAACACGTAGAAAAGTATAAATGCCTAGGAGTGTGGCTGAATGAGGGAAAGCAATACTAAGAAGAACAGGAAGAAAAATATGCTAACGAAAAAAGGAATGCAGCAATTATGAAGCATATGGCACTATGAAATTACAATAGATTTGAAGTGGTTAGAGGAATATGGAAATAAGTCACGGTGCCGGAGTTGTCTTTTGGCAACGCGGTATTATGCCTAAAATCTGACGTCCAGTCGAGCTTAGAAAAACAGCAGAGGAGCGTGGATAGACTGGCACTGGGGGCGCATGGGAATACGGCAAATGAAGGAGTGCAGGGAGACATGGGCTGGACATCTTTCGAGGCTAGAGAGGCGATCAGTGAGTTGAAATTTGAACAAAGGCTAGACGATGGGCGAGATAGATTTATAAGCATCTATACATCAAAAGTCTGAACACCAAATGAACAAACCGAACCCGAAAACAGAAATTCAAACACCAACTGGCAAGTGTTCGTCCAGAGCAGACTACCTCTGTGAAAATTGAAGTAAAAGAACCCGAGAGAAAGATGCGAGAGGAAATAAGGCAGGGCAAATCAGCTATAACTATGTATAGGGGCGAAAACAGGAAACACGGACGGAATATTGGTATGATAATTCAAGGGGGAGCTTGCTGTTTTTCGAGGCTAGAACAGGAGTATTCAGGACTAGGACACATAGGACAAAGTATGAGGAAATGGATACGCGCTGTGCCGTATGCCATGGTGGAGACGAGACAATAGAACATCTGGTGTTGAGGTGCACAGGGATTTTCTTTTATTTTTTCTTCTTTTTTTTTTTTTTGGCGGGGGGGGGGGGGGGGGCTAAGTGTGTAAGCCTGCACCAATTTTTTTTTTTAGAGCGCAGCTCTTAGGGGCCCGTCTCCAGCCTGAGCGGCGTCGGCGTCGCCGTCGCCGTCGGCGTCGGCGTAACCTCGCCCCTCCCCCTCCTCCTCCTCTCCCTCCTCCTCCTCTCCCTCCTTCCCCTCCTCCCCTCATTGTGTAGTATGGTCCGGGCGGGTCACGTGACCTCGGGGGGAGGGGATCACATGACCCGTTTCCAGCCTGTGCGGCGTCGGCGTTGGCGTCGCCCCTCCCCCTCCTCCCCCTCCTCCCCCGCCAGGGTCACGTGACCCCGGGGGGTGACTCCCCTCCCCTCGCCGAAGTCACGTGACGGCCCGCCCAAGGTCATGTGATCCCGTCCCCTCGAGGTCACGTGACCCCCCGGACCTCTGCCGGGTCCGGGGGGTCACGAAGGTGGAGGAGGAGGGGAGGAGAGACGAGGAGGCGGAGGCGAGGGGAGGGGAGGAGCTTGAAGGACGAGGAGGTGGTAAAGGAGAGGGAGGGGGAGCAGGAGGGGAGGAGGACTAGCAGGCATGATCACGAGGGAGGAGGAGGAATATACCCTCCACTCCTCCTCCTCAAGAGCTGCGCTCCAATTCGGCGTTACAGGAACTTGTAAACGGCTTTCACTTTTTAAATGAAAAACTTATTTAATTTTTTAGAGCGCAGCTCTTAGGGGCCCGTTTCCGGCTTGAGCGGCGTCGCCGTCGGCGTCGCCGTCGCCGTCGCCGTCGGCGTCGCCGTCGGCGTCGGCGTAACCGCGCGGTGCATTATGGGTAAATTTCCCCGCCAAATCTAGCGGAAAAATTTTCCCGCTAGATTTAGCGGAAAAATTTCTCCGCTAAACCTAGCGTAAAACTTTTCCCCCGCTAGATTTAGCGGAAAAAATTCCCCGCTAGATCTAGCGGAAATATTTCCCCGCTAAATCTAGCGGAAAAATTTCTCCGCTAAATTTAGCGGAAAAATTTCCCCGCTAAATCTAGCGGAAAAAATTTCCCCGCTAAATCTAGCGGAAAAAATTTCCCCGCTAAATCTAGCGGAAAAATTTCCCCGTCAAATCTAGCGGAAACAATTTTCCCGCTAAATCTAGCGGAAAACTTTCCCCGCTAAATCTAGCGGAAAAAATTTCCCCGCTAAATCTAGCGGAAAAAATTTCCCCGCTAAATCTAGCGGAAAAATTTCCCCGTCGAATGTAGCGGAAAAAATTTTCCCGCTAAATCTAGCGGAAAACTTTCCCCGCTAAATCCTAGCGGAAAAAAATTTCCCCGCTAAATGTAGCGGAAAAAATTTCCCCGCTAAATCTAGCGGAAAACTTTCCCCGCTAAATCTAGCGGATAAAATTTTCCCGCTAAATCTAGCGGAAAAATTTCCCCGCTAAATCTAGCGGAAAAAATTCCCCGCTAAATCTAGCGGAAAAAATTTCCCCGCTAAATCTAGCGGAAAACTTTCCCCGCTAAATCTAGCGGAAAAAATTTCCCCGCTAAATCTAGCGGAAAAATTTTGGTCACGTGACCCGGGGGGTTACGTGACCTGGGAAGTCGCGTGACCCCCTCCCGAGGTCACGTGACCTCTGAGGGGGCACGTGTTTGCCCCCACGTGACCCCACCAAGGTCACGTGCCCTCGGGGGGGGTCACGTGACCCCCCCCCCCCCGAGAACACGTGGCCCTCAGTACCCTCCCCTCCTCCTCCTCAAGAGCTGCAATTCGGCGTTACAGGGAGTGGTAAACGACTTTCACTTTTTTTTTTTCAAATATCCTTTTTATTCTAGGCATTCATCGGTACGGAAATAACACCTGCATCCTGGAATGATCTAAAAATGTTTTCCGTGTCACGTCAAAAGCTCACTTGTAACATTTGGAAACTATTTTTAACGGCGGTGTGTTATAAATCTTAAGCTAGGGTGTCTAATATATATATATATAGCTTGACAGGTATTTTCATACATTTGCGTAAAGCAAGGATAATTTTACTGCAATTTCGTTTGCAGCGAAGTTCTCTTGCGTTACGAAACTAAGAGGCCGTTGTAACATGGAGAGACTTCCCATAAAGTAGGTTTGTTCGCGATGCATCATCATCCTTACCATTGGTATGGTGCCTGGAACGCGTCTCCGACTGGTGTGTTTACCGCGACCAGAAAGTGGTCCCTCGGTTTCCGCCTGATGACGTCATAGAAGTGTCATGCTGTCGCCGGTCGCGATCCTGGCGTCGTCCCAACAGTTGTGGTATACATTGTAGACGCGTGTTCTGCTGTAGGTCGCTCTCCACTGCGACAGTCCACAGAAGCTAGAGCAGCCGGAAGCTGGGACGCCTGGGACGCCGCGACGACAGCGACACTCGCGTTCGCTCGTGCTTTTCGCCAGCATTTCTACGCCCAACCGCCTGGATCGCGACAGCCAACAGCATGACACTCCGGCTTCTGTGACGTCACTTGTTGCCACTTGGGGATCAATTTTGATGTATGGGCGGGGTAGGACGCTAAACACACCAGTCAGAGACGCGATCCAGGCACCATACCATTGGGAAGGGGTGATGATTACGGCGATCTCAATGTGGCTCCAAACACGCAATTTCTGCGAAAAGCCTCCCCGCTGTGCAATGAACGGTACGGGGCCTTGCAACGCAGCACGGTGCCGGGAACGCGTCTACGACTGGTGTGTATTCGCCCTTCATTTGTTTGGCAACAAACTCAGTGACGCCATGTATAAGGTCGGTCCGGCACACTTCCGGTTCACATATATTTCCTACTTTATTTTTTTTTTTTACTCCTCATTCATTTATCATGGCTGCGAATTAAGTCTCGCAGTGCTATAAACTAGTGGCCATTTCCAGAAGATAGCGTGTATATTTGATTTCTCGAATACATCGAAACCCACCGTCTAGTTCAGAAATCAGAACCGGAAGTGGTTGGGGGCAATTTGCACACCGGCGCCACCGCGTTTCAATTCACGCGAGAAAGAGCGAATAGCGTCCCATCCCGGTCATGCAACGAAGGTGGTCCCGATCAATGGCAACAGATGGCGTCACAAAAGCGGAAGTGCCATGCTGTCGAATATGTCGCGATCCTGGCAGTCGTCATCACGAACCAGCGCAAGTAGACAGTTATTCAAAATCCAAACACACAAAAAAATACAAAATTGGGTTGTGTGTGTGTTTATACAGCCTAGAACTTGGTCTGCCTCACAGGGGCGACGAGTTTCCCAGCTGTAGATGAGAAATTTAGCCAGTGCGGTACAGCCGCTAGCCTGGGGTCTTTAACGTGCACCACGCAGTAGTGATACACGACCGCACGCCGGTACGATGCTCATCCAGATCGAAACGGGCAGGGGTGGGGCTCGAACCCAGGATCCTGGGTTCTGCAGCGCGAGCTTTCGCTCCACGTGCTCCGAGCTGGTGTGCGCTAGACCACTCGGCCACCGATCCCCCCCCCCCCCCCCCCCCCAAAAAAAAAAAAAAAAAAATACACTCACACAGCGCAGAACTATCAACTGAATTGTTTTTCAAACTTCCTCTTCTTCGACCCCAAGGAATTGCCAAGGAACCAAGTAGACAGAATAACTGTCTACTTGCGCTGGTTCGTGATGATGCCTTACCAACTCGCCCAATCTGCAGTATTAACCTGGCAGTCGATCAGAGAAATGCCGGTGAAAAAGCACGAGCGAACGCGAATGTCGCGGGGTCGTCACGGCGCCCCACCTCGTGGCTGGGGGGGGGGGGGGGGGACCTGCGGCATGAACAGGCGTCCGCCACATCCACCACCATTGTCGTGACGCCGCCAGGATCGCGACCGGCGATAACACGACACTTCTATGACGCCACCAGGCGGAAATCGAGGGACCTCCTTTTTCGGACGCGGTAAACGAACTATATTTACGTCGGGTCAGGGTGAAGGCTGGCTTGATGTAGTCGTAAGTCCTAAGAAATATGCGCGTGCTCGGAAGACTCGAAAGGTCAAGCTCGAGCCGTTTTAAGACGATATGATTCGTATGTATCCGCGAGTGTTAGAATAATCGTTAGAAGTTCTCGGTTTCTCGCGTCAAGCTTCAGCGCTTTGCGCCAGCGCTCTGGCGCCGGGCGTCACCGCTTCGCACCGTCACGCGCGCGCGTCAGGCTTCACTGTTTTACACCGGTGTGATAGGAGAAACAGTTGACGTGACGGAGCGGCTCGGTTGACTCGATTAAAACACCGAAGGAAGGCTCGTTGGACTGGCAAATATTGATCACAATTAACTTAAGCCTATTGGGCTACGTTCACAGATCCACTCCTAATTTTAAAAGCAGTGGCGAAAAACAAACAAACTAGTCTATATTTTAATAAACAATGGTTTTACTCACCAAGTTACATTATGTGTTACCCCCCAAGTCCTCTCATCAGGGTATTTTTCAAAAGAAGTGTGTGACATTGTTTTAATTCAAAATATTTTTTTTCATGACTATATTTGATTAAAAAAAATGGTTGTGATGTATTAAAGTGTCCATGCTGAAATCTCGTTAATTGTAAGCAATTCGCAGTTGAAGACAATAAAATTCAATTCGCTGACATTTTTTTATATAGTTTTCGATTTGTAGTTAAAGTTTTTAGATTAGCATACCTCTGCAAGTTATTCAGGCTCGGGTGGAGGTGGGGCCTTTTTATGCAATATGCGTCCGGCTGGGGTCGGACCGGTTTCCGGGACAGGATGGGTCCTGGATTGAAGCAACATCATGCAAGTTTATTTCTCTCTTTTCAGTTAAAAAAGAAAAAAAACACGTAATTTTGTATAGCTAGCAAAAACAATCTAACGCGTAACGCGGTTACGCGTTTGATTACTGGCATCGTGTGTTCGGGCAACCTGATGACGACGCAAGGAGGTTCAGCCTTCACGGTACCGTTTCAGGCGGCCTGCGCCCCGAGCTGCGACTCCAACCGGACCCGGGACGAGGCTCCGGGAGCGACGCTGTCCCTCAGCATACAGAACCTTGACGAGATCCAGTGAGTACGGCCTCAGGTTTTTGTGGGCACCGAAACCTTCGAGTCCCTGTTACGGTAAAAGTTGTACCTCGCTGGACGATGGACGGTGGCAGGCAGACAAGTCCTCTGTGCATGCTTTCGTTTGACTGTTGGTCCGTCATCGACTTGGTTTGTGGTCTAGCTATAGACTCTAGCCGCGGATGCGTAGATGGGACCGTACCGCATCGAGGCGAGATATGACAACTGCGATTAGATACAAGAGGAAAAGTAGACGGACTAAACACGTGTGATTGGTTCCCCCTCAATTCGACGGGTTAATGTCCCATATCCATGTAAGCGCAGCCACTGAGAGCTCAGAAACGCAGTGAGTGGCTTATCCTGAGCACCTTATTATCACTTCGCAGCCAATGAGATTGTGGCATTACCAATCACGAAGCAAGAATCATTATCATAATAGGCCACGCCCAACATTCCTTCAGGTGTCACTGATTATAATAGGTTAACCCCCTCCAAAACTCTCAATTCGTTATTTTTTTTCTTTACTCTGGAGGGCAATAATGCGTTTAGGACGTTGTTTATTATATTGGGACTTTGTAGTAGTTAATTAATAAAATATCCACCGACAGTGATGCAAAATGTGCCTGAGAAATTTTTCTGGCAAGTTGCTGGAGTCTCTTCCTCGTTGGTTAGACTCCGATGGCGTACTTGCGAAAATGTGAGACATTTTCAACACACTCAACAAAAATGTCTATAAATTTTTTTTGTTTTTTTTTTATTTTACTACTTAGTTTTGAAGCAAATAATGTTTTAAAAAAAGAACTCCTTGGTTTAAAGGTTTCCCCGACTTGGAGTAAAGCTCCTTCACTCGAATTTTTAATCGGCGTGTTCAAACTATACTCATTTTCACCTCAAAAACCTCAGTAAAAAAAAAAAAAAAAAAAAGGTAGACTCTTTGCTGAGAATTACTAATTTCCCCCTTTGCGTGTAGGATTGATATAGGTGTGTGTAGGTGCATTTTAAAGCATATATGTGTTATTATATAGAGACCTACACGGTTTTAAATCTTTTAGGAACTGCTTCGCGCGGCGTATGAGCGATGCGCAAAGCGTGCTTTTTATTTTTTAGGTGTAAACGAACGTAGTAATGCAAATTAAACTATCTAAAATTGACTGTGGATGCAACCAATAGTTTTTTTTTTTCAAAACTATCGATAATGCCGTATACTCTCGATAGTTGACTATCGATGGTATTTTCGCTACATAATTGGGTATCGATAGTACTAGCGATAGTGCAATCGATAGTGCTATCATTTCGTACTATCGATCGTTAGCTTTTAGTCGACTATCGACACATCGAGAGTAAGCTTTCATAAAACTGTCGAGTGTTAGCAAAATTGAGGAACTACCCGTAAACGGAATGACGACGGATATGTACCGGCAGGCAACGCGTGCTTTTAGGGGAAAAAAAAAAAAAACAACACAAAATTGAAAGGAAAATAAAGATATAGTTGCACTCTCGCACAATTAATTTATGAGGCGAAACAGAAATGGCGGTTTGCTAGTTTTTCCCTTGTATATACATGGTGTCCAGGTATCAGGCTTCACACTTCAGAATGCCCACATTTGTAAAACTACTCAGTATCTTCCTTTTTTTGTTTTGAAGTTAGACAAAAAAAAAAAACACTCGTTGAACACATCTAACATCAGGAGGTGTCGAAAGTTTGTTTCACGCTTGTTTCCTTTATTCTTCAATTGACGCATATTCCTTTTCACAGCCTTGGCCACTGACATGTGAAAATGAGCACTCCGCTGGGGATCACAATTTGTTTTTCTACTGATGATCATTTATAGCGAATTCCCGAATATCGGGAATTAGCTGTTGAAGAAAGCGCTTAGGGTTGTATGCCGTGATATGTTGCCACGTTTTGTTCAGTTCTATTTGGCAGACTTAAATAACGGTGGCTGGGAAAATATTTATCTGTTGGTAAAAAATGCAACTTAAGAATAGAGGAACTGTCACATATCTATAAGTAAATATATTTGAATCAATACATGCAACAGAAAGTTTGTTGTGCAGACTTCAAATTGAACATTACGAGATAAAACGTTCGTACCAAGAAAACGTTGTTACTGAGGTTTTTGGTATTTCCATTCTTCAAATGCAATGGGTTGGGGAACATAACGTTAACTGGATCAAAAATAAATGATAAAAATGAAACTTCCTTGTGATCCAAGTAACGATATTGTTGGCAATGAAGCAATATTTCATTGAAAACTTCTTGTGACTCCAAACGGAAGTATTGTTTCCTTCCTTTCCCGTAACCTGTTTATTAAAAAAAAAAAAAAGAAAGAAAAACGCCACACTTATATTTTCATTCGGGTAAAGTCATGTACCCATACTAGCGTATTCGATCATCATCGCTAGAATTATATTCAAGCCGGGTTCCGGATTTATGCAACAAATATATAGTTTACTTATCAGGGGCAACAGAGATATCTATTTTTTTTTTTTTTATTGAGCTCATAAAACGAAAAGGGCACACCCCGGAAAGCAATCTAAAACAGAAAAGAAAAACTTCGAAAACCTATCAACTTGATATATTTTATTCATAGTTTTTCAACAGTATGCAACATATATTTTATTACTTTTCGTCACTAGTTTCTAAGGATAATTTCTATTGTTTGATTGTTTTCTAATAAGTTTTAGATTGTTACTCGACAATTATGCGGAATTCACTAATTGGAGTAGCGTTTTTCTCCGAGCTACCGTGCATTTCCGGGTCATTCTTCGTCCGTCACCCAGTAAAACCCCATCGATAGCATTGCGATAGTTGGACATCGATAGTTTCTCGATATTATAAACAATTTGACGATAGTCGACTATTGATAGTATCCTATTGAGTTTACGACAGTCGTCTATCGATAGTATACTATCGATACAATTAGAATCGATAGTTTTACGATAGTCGACCATTGATAACACTATCAATAGTTATTTCACAATCGATAGTTAAATTTCGCATCCACTGTCGATGGTATCGATAGTCTCGTTTTTTTTTTGTTTTTTTTTTTTATCTCTTGTTCAAACTTCGTCCAAGGTGCCCACAATTTGAAACGGCCGTTGCGGGGAAGACGCCTCGTAACAAAGATATTTGTTGCACGTCAAAAGCGGACCTTTGTCTAAATTATTCCTCGGTCCTTCTCTGAGGTGTGCCAGTTGAACATCACCTATAGATAGCAAGGCCGTTGTGCTGTATTGTCTACGTCACCGATTGTGGACCAGCGCGATGCACACATTGGACGCGAAAACACTCGCGTCCAGCCAGTGAAGATACGAGTATACTCGAATTTTCACTGGCTGAACGCGAGTGTGAAAATTAACAAGGAGTGGGGGTCTCAACCGGCGTTGACATGCCGCCTTGCGACTTTGTTGGGCATGGGGAGAGAGAACAAAAATGTCGTAGAATTAAAGGTGGCCTACCAGAAGGGCGAGAGCACGCGTACAGAATAATGCACCCGACAAAACGCCAAACAGTTCACATCCCGACGTCATACAGACTAGTGCAACGAGGGTTGTGTCGAGATTTATTTGTCCACGGACACGAAATTGGGGAAACTAGACCTTAAAAGCTCCGCTGTTAAAACGTAATTTACTTAGCAACTTTGATCCCAACCACAGTCGTGAACCAAAAAAGAGTGCAGTGCGACACTTCGTGTCTTGGAATCTTAGTCCCGTCGCGATTTCTACGTGAAGGTGAGCTGTTTATAACATCCTCCTCTCTCGAAAGCGGCAAAATGTTCTTTCATACCGGCAATTAAAAAGGAAGTACTTGAAGTTTTTAATTATTATTTATTGTGTTTATAAGTAACTTTCTGAATTAATTCCTACCGAAAACCTTAGAAAAAGACACCATAGCTTCTGCCGTATTCTCTCAATAAAAAATAATAAAAAATCATTGTTTATTCCGCAATTATTTATCTATTTAACTGAGAGTCCATCAGTTTGTGAGGCCAAGACTCGAGCAGTGGATTGGTCGATGTTCGCCCTGCAGGCTGGACCTGGATCCCTCGATGGACTGGTGGCCGGGCAGCAAGAACGGCAGCGTGGCCAGTCGTGGCACCGAGGTCCGGCTGGCGCTGCAGTCTCTCCAACAAGGAGCCGCGGAGCAGCCGTGCACGTTGGACGACTCGCTGCTGCTCTGGAACAAGGCGTACGTGGTGCCCGGGCTCACCGTCGGACCCGAGATACTCACCCCGGGAAGCCACGCCCTCAGCCGTGAGTTGGAACGTAACCGCATGGACTTACAACACAATACAATACAATACGTTTCTTTTTACGGTTTACTTGTCAATTCCCACATAGGCCAAGAAGGCTGGTGCATGGGACAGCGCAGTAGCGGTACAGGGAATCCACTTGAGTGCTCCTTTAAGTGCCACTTTAGTGCCCCTGTCCTGACAGCTTAAATGGGCACTAAAGTGAATTCATACATCCTATTTTTATGTCGAAAACTCGATCTATATGCCCTAAGCACGACAGAAAAGCCCAAACCTGCAACCATGCCTGGCTTTTTTTCTTTTTTTTTTATTAAATCCGCGACCAAACACTGCGACACACCCTTTTTTTCTGGTTGATATTATACATAAAAACTTTCAGCCTTTCCAGTCTCGTGAAGAAGGAAGACCAGCGAAGCTGTGCTATGGTGGGAATGAAGTAATGGCCGGCCGCAAGTCGGCAAGTCAGAGTGGAAAGGCTCGAAAGGTTGCCGACGTCGCTCATAGATGCCGGTAGCTGTCCAGAGTTCTGTGTCATGACTTGTTTGCTGGCGGGCACGATCCTGTGGAAACTAGCCCTTAACAGCGCCGCTGTAAAAAAAAAAAAAAAAAAAAAAAAGGACGGGGGGGGGGGGGGGGGGGGGGGCGAACCGCGATGTTTGGTTGCATTTTAAATACGAAAAAGGAAAACGCGTGATTGTAATTTTGGGGATTTCTACATCGACGTTTAGGGTGCGTATATAGATCGAGTTCGCGTCATAAAAGGCTATCTCAAAATCCACTTTAGTAAAACTTTAAACAAAACGCGACGGGGTGCGGCAACTTTCAATATAGCATCTCATATTATCGCATCGTAACCGTTGAGGTTGCGACAATTGCCGAGAGAACGCTAATGCGCGAATCACGAAGCAAGGAGATGGAACATCGTAAGCCACACCCTGCGTTTCTTAAAGCTGTCGGTGTTAATACGCCAACACGTTGTTTACCAACAAGCCCCACCTTTGTCCACACCGGCACTGCTCGTGCGCACTAACTGATGATTAGAGTGAGGTGAAGCGTCCGTGCGTGCGCGGTACCGACAGGAACGTCGCCGCCGCCGCAGCGGCGTGACGTGAAATCCGCGAATCGGTCTGTGTGTATATATGTATATACACACCCATGTAAGGGTTTATAGCCCATCACGGCAGACGTATAGAAAGGCGACGATTGCCTTGACATTGCACTTTTTGGCGCTCTTCGATTGTCCCCGTCGACTCGTCGGCAGCGCTCTTGTTTGAGATTAGACCATTCTAAAGTTAGCCTTCCACGTGCTGCCATATTCGTTTGCTGGGCTGAAGGAACGCTCTCTGAGCGTGCGCAGCAGCTCTCCTCTGTGAGATATCGGACTTTGTCTTGAAACAGCGCGGCTATATGCGCGGACGAGGTGAGAGATCTGGACGACACGAACGCTGACTCAACTGACTGGTTTTATCACTACAACGTTAAGGAACTCGTGTCGGAGAAAACCCGGCGTCGGTGGCGTGACAAGAAAATCCTGATTGGTCGATAGGCTCGTGACGTCACAGCTACATGACTTCGCGCGGGAATTTCAAGCAACTCATGACGCTCACGTGAAGCTTGACGGCACGCGTGGAATGAAATTGATTAAAACGCGACATGTAATGCGAATGAAATGTATTGGACAAAACCCCGAGACTGGGGGAAAAGGTACAACACAACACAAAGTCTCAAACACGGCTGAAATTTATTGAACAGAATACCGTGGTTTTGTAGGGCACAGGTGCCTGGAAAATCAAAAGGAATGAAAAAGGGAGAGGATGAACTTCTTTTTCCCGAACACAAAAGAGAGGGAAGACATTGACCAATAGCCACACCGGTGCCGGTGTGGTGTGGCTATCGGTCAATGTCTTCCCTCTCTTGTGCCCTATAAAACCACGATATTCTGTCCAATAAATTTCAGCCGTGTTTGAGACTTTGTGTTGTGTTGTCCTTTTTTCCACCCAGTCTCGGGGTTTTGTCCAATATGTTAAACCTTCACCAGCTTGTTTGCGCTCTAACTTTTTGTTCGCGAATGAAATGTCGCAGGATATCTCAAATGATTTAATTTTATGGAAAGTATTTTATGTGTCTTAAAGAAAATTTGAAGACTTTTAGGCTGGATTCGAACCCACAACCCCTCGGCTTCAAGCCAGACACAGTACTGACTACGCCACGGAAGGCACGCTTGCACGGCGAATGAGAAGGCGATGCGAACGGGGCCCGGTAACACTATCGCGTTCCCCTCTTAAATGCGAAGCTTAAACGTCCTCTAAGTTTAATTTAAAAAAAAAAAAAACATACATACACGACCTTGTATTCAGGATGGTATTGCGCCTGCGCCTGCGCAATAAATTACTCGGTGATATCGGTTATACACAGGCAAAGATATTAACTGATAGCGCCGAGTAATTTGTTGCGCGGCGGAATCCCATCCTGAGTAGAGGGTCGTGTGTGTATGTTTTTCTGGGTTCTTAAAAAGAAAACCAGTCAGTTCTTAGTTGGCGTTCGTGTCGTCCAATCTCTCACTTCGTTCGTGCCTACTCGCACTGTTTCAAGCTAAACACGTACCAACTCGCCCAATTATTCATTCTGTTAATATCAGACGCTATGCACGCGTCCACAGCCCGGTGACTCAGCCGTTTTCGGTGTGGTGAACAAGCGCTGGAAAGGTGTATGTTTCAAAGCTGTGATATGAGCAGTGATGGCCTTCTCCTTACAACGATGGTCGGTTCGTCGCAGTTCACCTGTCCGGCTCGGAGCCCGGCTGCAGCGGCCAGGCCGCCTGGCTGCTCAACGTGAGCGTCCACGCGCGGGAGTGCTCCAAATCGCCGCAGGACTCCGACACGTGCTCCGGCGGAGGCGCCTGCGTGCTGGAGCCTGGGCAAACGTCATTCTCGTGCCGCTGCTGCCCCGGCCTCAGGAACCGCTTCTGCGAGGAGCGGGACGGCTGCTTCACAAGGCCGTGCCGCAATGGCGGATACTGCGTCGACATAGCCGAGGGACTCACCGGCACCATGTTCCAGTGTCTCTGTCTCAGAGGTAAAACGAGTCACGCTTTCCTGCCCACGCTAATATTTTTTTTTTTTTTACATGTAACGTTTTTTATGTTTGAATCCCACGCTCTTAAAAATGTCCAAGTTCGAGACCACTCAACTTAAAGAACCTTTTCATGGGGGTGTGTGAATACTGCTTCGAATTCTAGCGTCATGCCTAGCTTCAACACTGCAAAGAGCGACGGCACGTCGTAGCACTGTGAAGGCCATGAAAAACGCAGCACTCTTCGATTCCAACCACTATTCACAAACCCCTACCTTCGTCAAGCGGGCTGCTCAAGAAGTTGGAAAGCACGTTATGAGTCATGACATGACAAACCAAATTACAATAAATTAAAATTTGCTACATGAACAAAGTGCCCCACAAGCCCTCATGCAGTAAACAATACAACACCATAAACTTCTAAAACCCTAGAAAGCAAAAAAAAAAGAAAAAAAAGTTTGAAGCTTCTTGAATTTTAGATTGTTGGGCCGCCACCTCGACCGGTGATCGAACCTTTGACGCCTGCCAGTGGTGCCAAACAGACGGGTGTTCCAACCCGCATTCCACGATTTAGTCGAACAGTCGGCCACTCTCCCAAGTAAACTACCTCGTGAATAAAAGCGCGTGTTCTCATTTAAATAAACCGAAATATAGGACCACTTTTCATTAAGTGCTGTAGAGGGTAGTGCTGTACAAGAAAGGGCTGCAGAAGGCAATGCTATATCAGACCATGCTGCATAAGAGAGTGCTGTAGAAGACAGTGCTGCAAAAGACAGTTCTGTAGAGTATGATGGCTGTGGAAGACAGTGCTGTATATAAAATACTGCGACGTAGAAGTCCGTGCTGTTGAAGGCAGTGCAGTAGAAATAGTACCCGAGACAGGACACGCAGGGTGGTCTTCATTGAGCTTCGCCCTCCTCCCGTCTTAACAGGATTCCGAGGACGTCGTTGTGAGGAACGCCTCAGTCCCTGCGAGACACTGTCTTGTCCTCAGGGCACGCACTGCGTTCCATCGTCCAACGGCAGCCGCACCTGCGAGGAAGACGTAACTCCCGCACCCAGTGCCGGTAAGACGCCTTCGCCCGTTGTATCATCTAAAAATGATAAAGTTCATAAAATACCGCATTCGTTGAAAAAAAAAACAAAAAAAAACAATACTTTTTTAAAGAACAGGTGACAGTGAAAATATCCACCGGTACTACTATCCAGACTTGTACGTAATCCGTTACAAGTAACGAAATTACTTGTAATCCCTTACATTTATCAGTAATTTAATAACGGAATAATTACATAATTTCTAGAGTAATTTTAAAGTAATTCCCTTACATTTTTGACGTAACGGATTCCTTGTAATCCGTTACATTTTTTTTTGTCAGAACCAACCCCCTCCTCCCCTTCTAAATAAAGTGTTTCTTTTTTTTTCATTTTTGCAAAGTCGAGCGCAGTGACAGTATCACGCGAATTGACCAGCGCAAAGGGAGGCTTGGCACTTCAGTTCCCCAAAGCCTTTTTTTTTTTCAACATCAAGCACCTGAACCTATTTTTTTAGACCCTAACAACAATGTCGAAAAATCCAAATAAACATTTCTACAAACAAAAACAAACAAAAAAAGGGGGGGGGGGGGGAGGGAGTGCGGAGGGGGCGAGGTATTCCCGCTTTTTTTTAGTCCCTCTGTTTTTTCTTTGCGATCGACGACGGGGAGAGAGGACACCAAGTGATTGTGCGCCTCTTCGAGAAGCTCGAGGCCGTAAATGCACTGAAAAAGAATTAACAATGTCCTTCTACGACCATTTTCATAATGTCACAACACGAGACAACGCTCCGTCTACCCTGCCCTTTTTGCGAGTCAGCTTTTTGCGACCACTTAGAAAATGGTAATAGTCATCCCTTCTTCTTCCTGTTTTGCCCCAGCAGGGCCCATCTTATCTCAAGCAGATATTTTTACAAATAAAACATAATGGTGGCTGACTCAGACTTGATATTCTGAGCTTGAGGAAAGAGTGAAATTCGTGAGTGGGGCCATAGCGCGGCTTACTTCTACCCTTTGCTGCCCTTGGCATCAGCGGACGTCTATCTGGAGAACACCGGAGTAAACTGCAGTCGGTTCGTGCCCCGTGCGTTCTTGAACGGCACCAAGAAAGGTACACACGGCAAACGTGCGTTTACATTTCCTTGTTTTAACGGACGTTCTAATAATTGTTGTTATGAGTGTCCTTTTTCTTTTATTACTTATATTTATATACTGGAAACTTTTTTTTATTCACCAACGTCTCAAGTGAGGCTCGAACTGTTCAGAACCAAAGGAGAAGAATATCGAGCCAAACAATATTTATTATTTAATTATCACCTTACTGTTACAACTATGTTTTGCTATTGATGACTTCCACAGCTTCGCGATTTAGACAATGGAGAATTTAGATCGGTCCGATGACTCCGATAGCGATATCCGATGCTTCGCCGCCGTCTTTGCGTATGCATCATATCGTTATCGCGGCTACGAAGGTATCGGAACGATCTACTAAATCTCTGGAATAGCAGGCAACGCCTGCAACGACGAAGCTTTGCTCTACATTCGAGGTAAATAGTACTTCCCTTGCTTCGCAGAAAAAGCTCAGTGCAGAGCATGAAGCATTCATGAGGAACAATATGACACTCCCATCCAGTGCCTCAGCTCAAATGGTGTTCAGCGTAGCAGTCGACATATTGAGTAAGAAATAACGCAAAATGCCTGACGAGACTTTCGAGGGCCAGCTGTTGCTCAAAATACTCAAGGTCATTAAATGGAACACGTTGCAACAATAAGAACTTGAATAACCCTCTTCCCTTTGTTTCTTACTTGAGGACAATAATGTAAAAAGTAACGCCACAAAAGTAACGGATTACTTTTTGGGGTAACGGTCAGTTACTTTCATGAAAGGGTAATTGTAATTGTAATAAATTACAATTTAGCCTTGAGTAATTGTAAATGTAATCCGTTACTATTTTTCAGTAACGTGTACAAGTCTGCTACTATCCCTGTTGTTGCCCATTTCGGTATCTATGAGATCGTGGGGTGCGGTTTTGTAATCACTACCCCGTGATGTACTTTACAGGCTCCAGATGAGCAGTTGCACACCACTGACTAAACTACCCCTTCCAGCGTTCAACTGTAGTATCACTCTATTGGTTCAATGCTCCATCTGGGTTACGTGACCATATAGCATCAATGGATTGTGCACTATTTTATTTTAAATTTTTAACGACGTATGCCTCAGATACAGAACGGAGTTCTCTAGAATTTGTTGTTGATATTTGAATGACTCAGTGGAAATTTGAAGCGGACGTAGTTCAGTAGGAAAGAGGCAGAGGGGAGGCCACCAGGGGGCTGTTGGGGTCTTGCTCTGCATAATCAAAGTTTCGGCCTCCCAACGCTCATTCAGCATTCGTTGGCAAATCGCTGCTCGTTTCGTACACTTGCAGCCGCGTCTGGAGTCTCGGACATTCCAACCACGGGCACCGTACCCGTAGCCCCCAAACCAGACGCCGTTCCCGAAACCAGGATGCCACCCGCTCCTCCGGTCATAGCATCGGCCACGTCCTCGTCTCCGGTGTCGTCGAGCAGCGCCGGCGCCTGTGCGGGTCGGCCCTGCGTGCACGGCATGTGCGAAGAACGACGTCGCGACACGGACCTCCTGGTGGTCGGAGGCACCGACGAGGACCCAGGCTCGACGTTCAAGTGCTACTGCCTGCCGGGCTACGGCGGAGACCTGTGCGAGTTCGAGTACGACGAGTGCGACTCCGGGCCGTGCAGTCACGGGGCCCAGTGCGAGGACCTGGTGGCCGGCTTCCGATGCCACTGCGGGCCGGGCTACGCCGGCCGGGCCTGCGAGATCAAGGTGGACCTGTGCCGGCCGGACCCATGTCCGCCGCCCGCCCAGTGCGTGGACCGCGGGAACAACTACAGCTGCCTCTGCCACCCCGGATACGACGGTGCGTTGGCTCAATCAGTTCGCTTTCTAACACCCAAAAATGGCAATACAAAACAAAAGCACCAGTTCGAATAGGCATTGGCGTTTTTGAATCAACCTTAGTGCCGGGACGTGTCGCTGAGAGTCTTCACGGTCGTCGAGCGAGTTGTTGAATAGAGCACTCAAGAACTAGGAGCGGGCAGATGTGTTCCAACAAAATACTTTTCGGAGCTGGTGTCCCAAAGCAGATTGCGAAATATATTTTTTACGTAACGCAAGATATCTCGTTGGTGTTCGGTGCCGCGCCCCAGGCAGCACAAAACGTCGTGGAAACGTTGAGAAAAAGTCCCGGACGTCCGTGACGTCCCGCATGACTTCGATCACGTTTTTTCGATGTTGAGGTGACGTCCTTATATAACGTTCCATTAGAGTTCAATCAGTGACGTTGTGACGACGTTGTATTTCAACTCAAACGTCGTCAACGTTCCCACGACGTCGATGCACGACGTTCTCACAACGTCCAACGCTTACGTTTCTTTGACGTTGAACGGAAGTTCATAAATGACGTCCCATTATCGTCCAGTCAGTGACGTGCTGGCGACGTCACGTTTCAGCTTTAACGTCGTGATCGTCGCCACGACGTCAAGACAAGACGTTTTAGCAACGTCGAACACTCACGTGTCTTCAAAGTTAAAATAAAGTCCAGGGTGACGTTACATTAACGCCCGTCAGTGACGTTTCAGCGACGTCGCGTTCACACCTAAATGTCGTAAACGTTATACAAGACATGCTATCAACGTCGACCACTCACGTTTTGCTCGACGTTTTTAGATTTTCCAGCTCAATCTCCAGCCGCAGAATCACTGTAGTCTAGGTGACAGTGCTCAAGAGCCGCAAACAAAACTAAATTTTTGAGAGGGTGAGAAGTTTAATTATTGATACATTAATTTGCGTATTTCAAAATGCTATTAATTGCACATCGATGACGCTAAAGAGGGCATTTACAACACTCAATGTACACGGAAGAAAAAAATAATATGAAAGCATGTTGGGAATATCATTCCTTTTAGATGTGCTTGTTATAATTTTGGTTTCTTTAAAAGATTGTTACGTTTTAATTTGCGAAACCCATGGCGTCTAGAACGGATCGAATTGTACCCACTGATCTCAATGACAATTGCTGGATCGCGCTTGCCGCTCCCGCAAGTGAAGCCACCGGGCGTCACTCGCTTGGGATACGATTTGCCGTTTTTGCTAGCCTTTGCTGCGGTTTTCCAGCGTGCTGACGACACGTTTTCTACTCGTTCGTCGTCATTCGCCGAAGAAGTTTTTTGAAGACTCTGTGTATTGTTGAGACTTTCCGTTGTGAACACGTGGAAAATTTTACGAAAGTGCAGTGTAGCAGGAAAAAGGCACAACGCGTCGAAAGGAAGGGCTGGCGGCGTGTTCAAAGCATCCTTGGCACGCCGAAGTGCCGTGTCTCTGTGCCTTCGCACGCTTGGATACCGACCAAGAACCGACGCCGTGTGAATGTGTTTAGCGAGTGCAATGTGCGTGAAGCCGTATCAAAAGGTACAACTCGTCGAAAACGTGTCGCCGGTGTCGCGGCGTGATCAAAGCTTCCTTGGCACGCCGAGTGATGCATCTTTGTGCCTTCGCACGCTTGGATACCGGTCAAGAATTGACGCCGCGCCAAAGTTCTGAACGTGTGTCGCGCGTAGATGCCTTTAGATCATTTATATATATCGGCCACGGAGTTCTGGATCGTCCAGCTGTTCCGGTGAGTTGCTATCAATAAAAGGGGGAGATCTGTACGTATTCTTATGTACTATATTAACCATGGCTATGTCCCAAATCTACTCTAATAGATTCCGTGGGAGCACGAATAGGGCAACGTTGTACGTGGAGCCAGGGGGGTTTTCGAAAGCAAATGTACAAGACGGCGAGAATGAAAATCTTTGAAGCGCGGCCGATATGGTCGTGTGCAATCTGTTGACCAATTACAATTAGGCGAGTCGCGTAGGTTGATAATAAGCCAGCACTGATCAGTGATGAGGAGCTGTTGTGCACGGTATTGTGTAAATCGTCTAAGGACGAAAAAAAGACGTACCTTCTCCCCATCTCCCGTCGCTAGTGGACGCTGGATTAAGCTCGTTCCTAAACCGCGAGGGGAAAAGACGCTGATCCAGAGGCACGAACAGCTTCACGCACATTGCACTCGCTGAACACATACACACGGCGTCGGTTCTTGGTCGGTATCCAAGCGTGCGAAGGCACAGAGACACGGCACTTCGGCGTGCCAAGGATGCTTTGAACACGCCGCCAGCCCTTCCTTTCGACGCGTTGTGCCTTTTTCCTGCGACACTGCACTTTCGTAAAATTTTCCACGTGTTCACAACGGAAAGTCTCAACAATACACAGAGTCTTCAAAAAACTTCTTCGGCGAATGACGACGAACGAGTAGAAAACGTGTCGTCAGCACGCTGGAAAACCGCAGCAAAGGCTAGCAAAAACGGCAAATCGTATCCCAAGCGAGTGAAGCCCGGTGGCTTCACTTGCGCTGCAGCGAACAAGCGGGGAAGCGCGATCCAGCAATTGTCATAGAGATCAGTGATTGTACCATTCTTGCTTTTTGCACGCGCGTTGTCGTCTTCCATGGGTCCTGGGCCCTGGCACGCGCCTCAGGGGCGCCGCTACACTATCCCCTCTCCAGGTGATTTCAGGCCTGCGTCCTTTCCTAGGAGCATCCATACTGCTCCGCGACCACCCGAGATTGTTTTAAGGTTCGTCAATTTCTCTTCGTATTTTGTAACCCATGCTCACCTGCGCACAACCAAAAAATTCGCATCAACATCACAGTTCATCCATAACACCAACTTCCAGCGCCTTAGCGCCTTCGGTAGATCGGGACGCAAAGTCTTGTCACGTGACTGTCAGTACAGATCTGGCTTTCGTTGCCACTGGCGACGTACCCAAACAAAAATGGCATGCCAGCACACACTATATCAGAGGAGAACTTCACCGCACACTTGCGCATTTTTGGAGTTGACTCAAAAAAAAATGCCCGGCAATGACGAAATCCGGTAGATAGTGTCAACGGTTTGTGGAAATTGACATTCATGATGCCAACCCCTGAATGGCCCAGATGACGGTCCAAAAAGCGTTCAAGCCCAGTCCGCACTTACGTGCCGGAAAAAAAAAAAAAAGAAAGAAAAAAACGAAAAAAAAAAAAAAAAACACAGCCGGCACGGCGCGAGAGAGAGGGGGACAGGCAGGCAGAGGAGATGCCAGTGGCATCTGCATAGAGCCTCATGCGATGCGTCGGGAAACTCTGCAAGAAGAGGGCGAGAGAGAAAAGGGGGGGAAGATAGCGACGACGAACAATTGCCAAGCCTAATTTCCGGGTGCACGTATTTTCTCAGTCGTTCCCAAAATATTTCACTGAATGTTCTGTTCTTCGAATCGGCCCAGAGAGAACAGCTCTGGGACCCGGTCCAGCTTTGTCCGAAAGCCAGTCACTAGCACCGGCCGTCACGTCTACGGGTCTCCGAGGCAGGCTGCTATGTCGCCGTGATTTTTTTTTTTTTTTTTTTCGAGTCTGCATACAGTATAAGTGCTGCGATTGGATGAGTCGTTCAAGACGCCCCCATGAAGAAGTCGGTGATCGCCATAAACGCCGTCGTATTCAGTCACGGCTCGAGGACCTTTTTCAAGGTCATAACGCTACACACGTTGAATCGTACTACTGCTCGGGTCAAGGTGCCTGTGAGGATATGAATGACACCCCACAGAAAAGAAGTGGCAGTGCGCATAACGGCGCGTCAAGTCCAGTCTCCGATCAAGACGCCGCCGACGATCCCAATCAAGAACGCCCAGCGGACGGGATCCCCCTTCTGAAACCGTTCCCGTGCACGCAGCGAGAGTACCAGCTACGCGCAATGGGACGGCTAAAGCATGCGTGTCAGCGCATTAATCAGAAGCAGAACGAGGTAAGCGGTGGAACATTCCGCGCTGCGTGACATCGTCTCTTGCTCATTTATTTACGTGAATTTTTTTTTTTTTTTATATCTTTGAGGCTGGCACATCCAGGGACGTCTTTTGAGGCGCTCCGTATTGCATCTCGTGTCTGAACATGCTCAAATAAACAGTTCGTACCAATCCTGTGTTTTAGTTACTCCCTTCCTACTTGCATTGCATGATAGAAACTTGCCTTCGCAATAATACTAAAAAAATACTTTTTTTTTTTTTTTTGGAGGGGGGGGGGGGGGGGCACACAACGTTTTCCCACGACGTCTAGGAAACGTAATCTGGAAAGGTTTCTCGACGTTCTGTGAACGTCGTTAGTAGTCCGGATGTCGTAAACACACGTATCATAAACGTCGAGGGAGGACGCAACGGCCCACTGAGACGTGCATGTGACGTGCAACAAACGTCATTTGGAACGTCCCCTCGACCTCCTGTGCACCTTTTCTTGCGGACATTTAAAGGTTTCATCGACGTCGAAGGAAGGTAACGTCCGGACCTTCGACGTTTTACGACGTCACGTTACAGACGTCTTCGACGTTCTTTCGACGTTTTCTTCACGTTTATGTGCTGCTTGGGCGCAGTACGTTGCTGAGCAGTACTACTTTGTGCACCGACACTGGGCGCACCTTGGGCCGCGTTTATCCACGCACGAATATGGTCGATGATATGCCCTTCGCGGAAGCGTTTCTCATCTAAGCGATGTAAGGTAGGGCGCAGAGAAATGCCGGCGACATGTGGAAACTATAATTTTCTGCATAAATGCTTCAGACCCTGCTAGGTATGAAGAGCGCTCCGTTGACTCATCGCTGCATTGTGACTCTTGCACCCATGGTCAGATTTTAAACACTATGTTCCACAATTAAGATTCAAAATGCACAGTTGCAGGGAAGAAACATGTGACACGGAAAAGAAGTGCGTACACACGCAGAACGCAGAATTTTTAGATGCTCCCTCCGTATTTTTCAAACTTTTGAGATTAACAGTTGTTTGGTTGTTTTGCATTACAATATTGAAAATGCAAGAAAAAAAAAAAACAGTGACCTACGCTGCTTACCCTTCTCCGAAAACTCGTATCCTGTAATGACACGTCTTTATGACATGTCACGCTTTGTTCTTGGCAGATCGTGTAGACAGCCCGATTATTCACAAAATACCGCATACATCGAGCTTCTTTAAGCCTTGAACTATTTTTCCTTTGTGAATGAGATCCCGCTGATTGTGTACGAGGGCATTTTGTAAAAAAATTATCCTGAACGGCAAAACGCGAAAGATATTTGCGCAAGTATAGTTTTCGACGTGGTCATATTCAAGCTCAATTCACACCTGTTTTCTTTTAATACCAAATAGTTAATCCGCTTTTGAAACAGAAGTCAACGGCATGTCTTTTGAGTCTATCAGAAATCCTGTAGCTGTCTTCTTGCTCTTCATCTGGGAAAAGTTCGATGCAGCGATGTCGTAGATTTCCCGAATAAGAATCGGGAATGTCCTCTGTTCGATTCAGTGTGTGTCGGCAACATCTTAGACTGTCATTTCTGAGACCAGTATCTTGCGAACAAAAATGTCCTTTGGATAATAAAGAACTGCGAGGAAAAATTTCCGTTTATCTTTGAAATATCTCTAAGACTGGGAAACAAACAAACGAAGAGACAAAAACTTTCGAACTCTGGCGTTTGTCATCGTTGTCTGTCTCTTTTTCTTTATTAAATGTTCAGGCTCTCGATGTTTTTATTTATTTTGTTTAAATACAAGCAGTCGCCAAATAGTTTGTTTAAGAATAATTTCAGTTAATGATGACGTCGGTTTGCGTGTAGTCAAATGAAAAAAAAAAGTTTAACGGCAGTTTAAAAACACAATTTGTTCAGGTGCCGTATTTTCCGGGTTACAGCCCGCGGACTATACTTGTTTAAAGGGGGAAATTTGTGGCTGTACAGACTATCCACGCGTGAGGGCTATATAGGAATTTTGTTCTTCAAGATCGTTCATTATGACCACACGTGACGGATATTGTGAATGAAAGAGTATGCTAATGATTATTTATACATAATACAAGCTTCTTTGTGAGCCAAGAAAGCAGACATTTGTCGAGGTATGTCGTGTATGAAAAGATTTTCGTGTCGACTGAACACCAAATACGGACTATGCACGGCGTGCGGACCATGCAGCGTGCGCGGATTATCTAAGCAAAACATTTTATTCTTGACTCCAAATTCGCTCCTGCGAACTATACACCGGGTGCGGACTATAGCCCAGAAAATACGGAAGATCCTCGTAATTAAAGATAGTAGCTACGTCTACAAACCAGGGTGTCGAACCGGAACCGAACCTAACCGAAAACCGGAACCGAACCGGTATTTTTTCCGGAACTGAACCCGAACCGTTATATTGTTATCGCGATGAACCCGAACCGGAACTGAACCGGAAAAAAAAATAACGGTTACCGGCTCATGTCAAAACGGTTCGGCCAAGCGCTGTTGACAATGAATGTGCTATCAATGCCATTTGTTTTTAAGTGCCGTCAACTGACACACACCTCGCTTACATATTTTTCTTCTCCACTCAGTCTTAGGAATATAAACGCTGCATCCATGAATCTTGACAAACGCTGCATCCATGAATCTTGACATAGGAACCAGTATTGCGCTGGTCGCGGCTTGCACGGAAGAAAGTGAATTAAAAGGCTGTGAAAAAAAAAAATCGCGTCACGGGATTTCATTTTTCTACAATCTCGTAAATCCTGAATGCTGCTGTGTGCTCATTTCATAACACGTTTCTAGAACGCGCGAGTTCTTGAAGCTTGCTTCCATCGGAATGAGAAAAGAAAAGGCTGTGGAGTTTGATAATAATGCATCCGGTTTCGTATAGGCACTAAGAAGCTAACATATTTGTGAGACACCGAACTCTTCTATTTTAATATGTATTCTATTACGTCCTTCTGGCGTTGCGTTCGGTGAAGTGTTTTTCATATTCCGTATCTTGTTTAATGACAACTTCTTTAAGGGTCTAATTTGAGTTACTGAAGGCTAGTTCAAATAAAGAAAGCCGTATTTTCACCCCACTGTTCCTTCAATTGCTTACACGCCGAGGTGGAGGGATAGTTAGCGAGTTCTACTTGTAAGTGGGTTTGTAAGGAGGTCGCGGATTTTACAGCTACTGCGTCGGACCCAACTAGATGAAGTCCGAATGCGTAAACATCGGTGAGGTAACCTTTGAGTGCACATAAAGAAACCATTCCTGGTAGAAATCCCTGAGCCTTACACTACGATGTATCCCGTTTCGTATGTGCTGATTTCGGATGTTTTATTTGTAATTTATTTGGGTGTTGCAATTTGTCATTTATAATTTCCGAACCGGTTCGCGAACCGGTTCGCGGATCGAATTAATCGAACCGGAACTGAACCGGAACAAAATAAATTTACCTGAACCTGAACCGTAACCGAACCCGTATTTTTTTCGGTTCGACACACTGCTACAAACACTTAATAATGGTCCCTCGCCATCGTTCACCCCTTACAAAATAATGGCAAAAATCTTTAGCGCTACTACAGGAAGGGTTTGATAGTCCTCCAGTCTTCTGTGAGACGAAAATTCCGACCGTAAGGGAACTATTGTCGGGGCGTCCGGCAAGCTTAGATTGGAGCGGCACTGCATCATTTTGTGTCATACTAATAAAGCCGAACCCTGTGACGACTCTAACAATAATGTAATTGTTGTACAGCTCCCGCGGGCGGGTTCGCATTCCGGTCAATGTGATCGCAACCTGAAGGAGGCTTTTTGCACAAAAAGTGCCGTGCAACCGAGATTTCGGTTGCTCGTCAAAAGCTCCCTAGTCGGTCTAAATTAATCCTCAGTTCTTTGCTGGGGCGTGCCAGATGTCTTTCGTTAGTTTCACTCGTAGGACCCCCAAATTTGACACTCGCGCAGGTCCCGGGTGCACCCAACGCTACGACCCGTGCTTCCCGAACCCGTGCCAGAACGGCGGCTCGTGCTGGCCCAGCCTGGACTCGTTCTACTGCTCGTGTGCCAGGGGTTTCTCGGGGGACACCTGCGACACGCTCCTGCCCTTCATGGCCGCCGCCCCGCACGACAAGCAGACTCCCGGCGCCCTGCCGCGCAGAGGAACTCCGGACACGGCCGCTTCCGGTATACACCGAGTCGCTCCTCTGTTGGTTTGCAGCTTCCGCCATACACACAGGTTCCCTTTTTGTTCGCCAACAAAGAGCAGATTATAGTAGGGGGGAGGGGGCAATCTTTTAACATAGCCTCCTCTTTTAATGACCTTTTAATGAGTCACTAAAAATAAGTAACAGACTCGGAGAAAGAAGTGAATCACGCAGAATACGTAGTACTCGTTCTGTTCATCGGAGGAGTCAAATACCCAAGCCGTTCGTTATAGTTGTACAGGCGGTGCGATCTTGGGTCATTGTATCGAAGGGTCGTCTCGAACGTTATCGAACCGAAAGGAGCTGGATGCCAGAGACCGGTCTGGGAATGCCACGACCGACGCCTCTCCCGTCCTCGGAGCACGGTGTTATGCGACGTATTGAGTGAGGTTATGTCACCGAGAGTTTAGAAAACGGGCGTGGATAATTGAAACCCCGCTTGTCGCTTCCAGATTCGTTCCTTGGCCTTCTTATCATCTGGCGGCACAGTCTCGTTGAATGTGAAGCAATAAAATGTGCGCGTAGGACAGACCGCGCAGATCTTGGATCCCCGGCCGGCTAGTCGTCAGCTCTCTTCATCCGCTGTTCGGGTGACGCGTGGCAAAGCCCGTTTCACGATTTGTGCTCATTTGGTTAAGCGATATTTGTAGTAGGACCTTTGATCAAAGTTTGAAAACGTTTTACGCATAGTCGTGCTAACAAACACTTTTGACGCTGAGGTGTCGAAGCGCCCCCGTACGGTGATCTGCTGTTCTCTACCCCATGTACAAAAAGCTGGATAATGAAAATAGAATATCCAGCGCTTTAGCCCACTGCAACATCTACCACGGCGAATTAAGCTTATTTTTTTAATTATGATTTTGACAAAATAAAGCTGAGAAAAGAGATGTCTCATTAAAGTGAAAATAGAGAGGCGAAAAAACTTCTCGCGTGTGTGGTAAACACTTCAGTCAAAAGCGACTCCGCGTATCCTGTTCGTTCCAATGAGTTCTGTAACTGCTGATCTCTTAAAAATCCCAACTTTTTTTTTCTTTTTGTAAACAAGTAAATAAACTCGTGGAAATGCAGCGTCCTGGTAAAGTTGCGGTGTTAGAGGAGAATTACACAAATGACGAGGACAAGACAGGACACGACGGGATAAGACAGGACAAGGGCGGGACATGAATGACGAGGAGAGAGATGTGTCGTTCTGTCCTCGTCATTTATACTGTTCTCCTCTAACACAGGAAGCAAACATTTCCTCAATATTGCTTGAAGAAAAAAGCGGTGGGTGGCTTCCGGAGTCGTTTGAACTAAATCCCTGCTTATTCACCCGGTCGACGCAAAATGTGTGAGGTGCCCCGCGATCGACGTCTGTGAAATGTAATAAGTCGGTGAGACTTCGGCGTCTCAAAAAAAAAAAAAATGAGGTACACACCTGGCACCCTAAACTCGTCAAACATAAAGTCAAACACAAACAAACCCGTGAAGTCATTGTCGTGATAGTGCAATTGCTGCGCACCGTGAACTTTGGCCCCAACCATGTGTTTGACGAGTTTAGTGCCCCTGCTATGAATTGCTACCGTCTGAATCGAATTTTTCCAGACTCGAAAAATTACGCATAATGCGTGATATGCTTCTCAGCGGGCGATTATTTATTTGTAAACAATTAGTAAAAACTGGATAAAACAAATTAATCAATCGCCTGAATTGACAGGTCGAAGGCCGATAATTTAAGAAATTATGAAAACTTCTGCACTTCTTTCGAGCAGAAGTCGCGATGTGACAAACTTGCTTGTCAGGTATTCGACGAGGAGGAGCTAAGCGTCAGTTGCTGGCGAGCATTTGCTCGTCAGCAACTATTGAGTCACACTTGGATACAAGCGTCGGTTTCGGCTAAGATGGCAGCACGTCATTTACTCTGGTGAATGCGGAACCTTTTTCTACAGGAGCCTCCACAGATCTGTAAAAACAAAAATCAGAGAGGCTGGGAATATCCCTGACGCACGCCGCGAAAGCTGTAATGAATATTTAAAACATTTTAATATAAAAAGCAACTTTGAGGCGCTGTTATTCCTTAGAAAAATCACCCACAAGTACATCATACGCGTAATAAATAAACCGTTTTTAATCGGCATAGATGCGAACTAACATAGCCACTCCGTGCTGTTGCATAGCGCGTCGTCTGCTTGCAGCCTACCCGCTCCGTCACAGGAAAGCTCTTGCAAGGTGGCGCCACCAAAACATCTCGTCCCCAGTAGCAAATGGAGATTGATCGCAAAAGCGGCGCGTCATCCTGAAAAAAAAAAAAAGAAAAAGAAAAAGTCGCAATACATTTTTGTTTTAAACTTAATAGTAGAGGTACGTTTCTTTTTTCATTATTTAATATTTTCTTCTATTGAGCTTTTCTAACAAGATGAAGTCGTCACCAGAGATACAAAATTTTATAAAATTTATGTTCTTTACATTTTTGCATTGAGCACACGAAATTATCAGCGTACTAGTTCACATGCATGTGTTAACGTTGAACTGGCTAAACCCTTCCCTGCGTGCAGTTTGCCATCATATCCCTTTCCAAAGCCTTCATCATTTAGAAATCCTAGTCAATGACATACACGAACTAAGCCTTTGTCCTATAATGCAACACATATCGCAATCCTGTAGGAAGCAATTGAAAAGTAAGCCTTTGAAAGCCTCAAAGAAGAGATGGCGTTATACCAATAAACTTGACTTCCTCAGGGTGAAAAGAGACCTATAAAAACGCCAGCAAGTACAGCCTCTGTACGCTGCCATTTTGCTGCTGCTGTGTGTAGCCATGAATGGTTAAACTGCTCCTCTTCGCGGGTCTCAGTGCGGCTCCTGGCTATACTTGGTAAGCATACTTGGCAAGCCTCCAGGAGGTTCTCCAACATCAATAGTAGCTTCAAACTTGCACACTTCAGTGTAACGGCTCTTCAGGGCCGTCAAGTACAAAGTGTTCGGATGTTGGATGACGAAAGGAGTTTGCTTATTCGCAGCAAGAAAAATTGATCATGATGGTAAACCTTGAGACTGGAGTAGCAAAGAGTAAGAACAGTAAGGTGGACCTAAAAAAGGGGGGTGACATATAACGTCTTTTTCACTCTTCTTATAAGGTTTACCATCAAGTTCGTGCACCAGCTCGTCTGCATTTTAATCATTCTGTTTTTCTCGTTTGGATTGGTCTCTGGCGGTGACACAGGCCGCTCCGGCCCCGTGGACCAGCTGCACAACATCTACATCGCGGCAGCCACGCTGGCCGGGGCCTGCCTCATCGTGCTGGCCGTGGTGACGGTGTGCCACTGCCGCGTCCACCACAGCTACCGGGGCTGCGTCAGGCGGCTGGGACGCTCCTGCGCCCAGCTCAAGCAACACACGCTGTACGTGCGACGCCTTCCGTCACGGCCCTTCGTTTAGTATCAGTTTCTACAAAAACAACGACAAAAAAAGTATGTGAGGCCACTTTTTTTGCAGAACACGAAGACAACCAATCACGGCGGACAATAGAAGGATACCAACGAATGACGAAGCCCGGTCTATCGTTATATCTAAAAACTGCTGCAATGTGCCAGGGGAGCACGAGCCTGATGTTTCACTTGCCCACTATCCCTGAACACGTCGTATTCTGAACTTCATCATTCGCTGGTATTCTTCTACTGTTCCCATGATTGGCTGTCTCCGTGACTGTAGGAGAGTGAAATCACTGACTTTTTTTCGACTTTAGAAAAGCGGCAAATCGCGACAAAACAAATACAACACAAAAAATCCAATTGACCGATAGAGTTTATCATTGTGTAATTCTTGTCTGCCATGCAAGTAGGTGTACACCACAGTGTTTATGCGAGTGCTGACACACTGCCTTTCCATGAACGTGAGTTTAGACAGGTACAGGAAAAAAGACTGATAGTGGTGCACTGTCGTCTGCCTTTGTGAACATCTGTCTGTGCCTTACGGGATTTGTTTTATGTCGATTTTGAGTGATGGAGATGCGGCCACGAAGAATACAGTACACGATAAACACCGGTTCAGTCTTACAGAAATTAAAGCGTAACATTAGGTCGAATCATGTAAAAATATATATTTAAAAAACACTTAAAATCTCAATTACGACGCACTTAATTCACTCAACCGTAAATCCTTAAATAATGCCCCCCCTCGAATGACCGCCCACCTCAATGTTTCGCACTGTTTGTCTCACAGCCATTATGTCATTGCCATTGTCTCACAGTATTAGTGGCGTAGCGCAGAAGACTAGAAGTCCGGTCAGGACGGCTGACCCATTCCCGATCGAATAAGGAGATTTGTCAATAAGCTCTATACTTTGTTTCAGCTTCGGTCCGAGCGCGGCCGATGTTATGAGCCGAAGGGCCAATCAAACAGCGCAAAAAAAACGCAGCGTCATGGCGTGCTCTCTGCGTTTGATATAACAAGCCGGCGGAAGAGCAAACATAGAGAAACTGAGAATACCGGCTGGTCCTATCAACTGCAGAGAGCACGCCATGACGTTGGGCCTCTTTCGTTGTTTGATTGGCCATTCGGCTCATAACTTCGGGCGCGCTCGGACCGAAGCTGAAACGAAGTATAGTGTCGCCAACAGCTCGCTTGTCCGTGGCCCCGCCCTGAGCGCATCTTGGCCTTTTCCCCAGCGAAGACCCAGACAAATCCTGGCTGAACCTGCATGGGAGCGCTTCTGAGCTGGCGGCGGAGCCGCTGGCTGCCGGCTTGGACAGCCTTCGGACGCCGCTCATCCCGTGATCGTCGTCCAGCGTTCCAGCCGCCCAGACTGACCCCAGCGGCGGGGGCCTTTTATAGCGCCACTCCGTCATCCGCTTGCGCCGCCAACGCTTCTCTCCGCTGTTTAGAGCAAGAGTTGAAGTTGAGCGCTACAAAGTATCGCGAGAGGGATCCGACCACGCCGGTGACGTGCCGGACCGCCAGCCAGCCGATCGCCGCTCAATGCCTGCTTCTTGGGTGCTGGCCACGTGGTCGAGATGCCGGGAAAAAAAGTCTTTGTTCCATTCTTCTTCTTTTTTTTTTTTTGTGGTTGTTCACTTTCTTGTAGCCGATGATGTTTACCTTGTTTTATCCATTGCCCTATTTTATGCGGATGAGCAACAGCTGGTGGGACACAAGGTCTCAGTATTGTCCCGCGAATCAGACCTGGGTGAACTCCACAATGGTATGACGTCACAGAGCTGTGAGGAGTGTTGTGTGGGTTTGGCTTTCAGCCAGTTCACGTTCATATTCAACCGTGCATTCATCCAAAGACAGGCGCAGGAGCGTAGTTCTGCAGAATCTATGAACGCGCGTAGTCGCGCAACGCATACACTTCTTAACGTTTCTCTCTAGCTCGCACTCGTTCTCCTCACAACGTTAGACTTAAATCTTTTGAAATAAAATATAGGTCGGGATTGGCTGAAACCTTCTCTCCAGCAGCTGTTGAAAGGACGCGTAATTTTGGGGTTTTAAAAACATGCAGTACTGGCTTTCACAATCATACAATCTACTATAGAAAACCCTCTGAGCGATTCGATAGTCACTCCTTAAAAAAATGTAAATTGTACCGTTTTTTTTTTTTTTTCTTTTTTAAATTGCTGTGGCGAAATTGTACCTTTGTCTTTTTTTTTCGACCGCTGTCTCTCGCCCGTGGCATCTGCTCGGAGTGGGTCCTTCACAGGGACACCATACTTGCCTGTTACATAGTTAGAACGAAGACAGACCTGACCAGCTCAACAAAGGAGCTTAAATAAGAGGAAGGGGCAAATCAAGTACCCTGCCCCCGATCGCAATTCCTCAAAGACTGCAGAGGAAACACCATCGAGGTAAATTAACAAGGAACCTGAGTCTGATAGAGAGAACAGAGGGCTGAAAACACCATCTAGAGAGGGCATGGCAGGTCAAATTGCGATCTGGTTCCTTCACTTTTTGAACCTTCTTAGATCTAAAGCTAACGTGTGCTGATTAATTTTTCAATGAAGTCACTAGTTTGTCATCAGAATTGTTTGATAACGAAAATGTCCGTGCGACATTGCCCGTATTGCTCCCCAAGCTTGCAAAGTCGCTTCGTTGACATCGGCATTCGTTAGGACGTTGTATAGTTATGCGACCAGCAAATGCTCTTCTTTGCTTTTCAAAAATATCACTGTTTAAGGTGAACACGTTCAGCATTGCAGAGACCTTGTTGCGCGGCACAATGGTGAATGTCTCGGTCCTCTAGAATCATACGTATATTGCTAGTGTTGAAGGGTCACTTAAGCATCAGATCTTCTGTTAGTCATTTCAGGATGGTTGCGGCCATAGCCTAATTTTCTATTCTCGGGCACCTGTAGCTCGCACCATATCGAATGTTAGTGAAGACATAGCAGTTCTCTTCGCGGAAATGTTGCAATTTTCAAAAGTAAGCCTCGAATTATTTATAAGATGTTGCTTTCTCCCTTGTTTTTACGGGATGGCATCGGAAATGCTATTCCTGGTCTCTAACGCAATATTCGGCTTAAGTGGCCCTTCTGATGACTCGGGTAAAGCAGTTCCTTTAGCATCTGCTTTGCAAAGCCGACAATCGACGCAGAGAGTAGACAGGCACTAGGTCGTAACGACACACGCCAGAGCATGTGAAACGCGCTCACGTGTGCACAATACCGGGAAAGTTCCACAATGCTTCTTTCCGGAAGCTGAGTCGAGATGGCAACAAATGCCGTAGGCGGGCGACATATAAAAAGCACCATCATGAGATGACAAGCAGGCAAGAACACAAAACCATAAAGTGGAAGATAGCCAACTCCATCTGTCGGCATAATGTTTTCACCCCCCCCCCCCCCCCCCCTATTTCCTAAACTTATCAATGTTTCGTTGCCCTTGCATGTTGAACACTTGGTCACAGCGTTTGAAAGCTCTTGTTTTCATCTCATCGTCCGATCGACAAGGCTCTGCGCCAATTTCAGCAGCCGGCACCTCTACAACCGCGTGTGATGACCGCAAAGTGTCGAGTATCCAGACTCCCCGCACGGCATTTGTACGCTCACCTCTCGCAAGCTCAGTTCCACCATGCCGCCCTCAGCTAGCCCACGCTGGCTGCAACCTTCGCTTGCGGCAAAACGATCTCAACCGTTGCCACGGCCTACCGGGTCTTACCATAGCGTCCTCGGCTCTAGAGTCGACAGAGAACCGGCCAAGTGTTCTTTTTTCCAGCCCGTTTATTCTTTACGTGTTGTTGAGTGTCTCGAAGATGTCGGTTTCTTGCCAACAGAAAACGCACCGTCTGAGCCATGCATTTATTGGTCCCCGTTGCGTCCGGGAGTGTGCTCGTCCATGTATAAGCTTTGTATAACGTTCCGCACTTGGCGTGGTAGTCTTTTCGTCTGTGCTTCGTTTCAACTCCATCCGGCTCTACCGTCCCTCCTACCCATCCAGAGAAGTATCGACGCCGCAAAAACCAGTATTGCGCGGCGCGCCTACATGTGTGCTTTTTTGTTGGCCACGGTTTGACAATAAAATACCGTGTGTACAGGACCAAATCGTTTTTGTTTTTTCTTAGATACCAGGCTGATTACGAACTATACTGTATTCTAGGAAGCAAATAAGATTCTGGTATAATTCTGGTATGTCGGTCAAAGCTTCATTCAGCAAGATGCGAGTAACGTCACCAAAGGCACAGTGGCGAGAGGGTGGATCTGCGTAATGCTTCCTTTGCACGGGCCGTTGCGATAAAAAGGAAAAAAAATCGTTTTATGAAGTCACGCGCCCACGGCAGCACCTGAGAGGAAGTGCGTTGTGTCACAGCCTCTTCTATACTCACAAAGCCTGGCAGTTCGACGATGGAGCCATAGAGTGCCCTGTCGCAGATTCGGAGCGCGAGGATCTGGTAGCACAGAGCATTTCTCGGGGAACCTGTAGTCAGCGCACAACTTTTGCAGCGGCGAGGACCCGAAACATGTTTTTCAAACCCGACGAGAAAAGAAGTTGCGCGAGGAACGCGAGGAGCACGAGCGGACATTCCATCGCTCGGGAGAAGTGTGTTTCGGAGTCTCGCCGCAGCGGGGCGCCCGCTACAGAACCCTCCTTTCATCCATTGTCTGCCCCTCTACCTTTTCACTTTCGGCGGCCGCGTCTCGTGGCGATCTGCCAGGGTTTGTCAGTATAGAGGGGGCTACGGTTGTGTGTACTCTTATACAGGGGGAAGTTAATTAGCCATAGTGGGTGTCTGGTGATTCTGCAGTAGACAAGAAATTTAGTCAATGTAGTGCGACCGCTAGTGTGAGGTATTTAAGGTGTGCATCACGCAGTAGTGATGCACGACCACGCGCCGGTATAGGGCTAATCGAGATTGAAACGGGCAGGGGTGAGGATTGAACGCAGGGTACCTGGATTCTGCAGCGTGAGCTTTCGCCCCACTTGCTCCGAAATGTTGGTCCCAGGCTTCCATTCATTCAATGGTTTCTCGACCCGACTAAATTTAATTAAACTTTTTTTACTGTGCCCTTTAGCAGTAGAGGGCTTAGATAAAGTGATGCTCTGCTATACCCAATCGTTGAAAATTTAGAAATCCTCTCGCTATACCAAAATATTTAAATCTCAAAATTAGAAACGAAAACCAATGACGCTCGCATCTTTCGAGGACATCGTGCACAGCTTAACATCTTTTCCATAATAGCCGCACTTTTATTTTGAAAGTTTTACTGCAAATTAGACTGTCATGCCCGCATTTACTCTGTTCTAATGTTTATTTAATCGAGTACGCAGCCACCTCCGTGGTTTCGGAGAAAAGCGCCGGCCTACGGCTTTCTAGTCTGCGGGCTCGAATCCCAGCCGAGAAGGCCGCGATATGCAGTGTCGGGTAAAGTATGTCTAAAAAGTACTTGAAGTAAAGTACAAAGTAAATGAGAGGTTGTGTACTTCGAGTAAAGTAGAAAGTACGCCGGGCGCACAGTTATTTTCGGAAAAGGCTACGAATATTGGATAGAAGAGGCAGCTTGACCTCAGACCCGTTGCTTCCGCAAATAATCGTCTTATTGTGGAGTGTACTCTCCTAATGATCTTAATCTCCTCACTTTCTCTGACCGAGCGAGACGTAGCGAGAGCTCGAAATGCTCCGGGAAAACCTCCCCCCTCCCGCCCCCCCCCCCCCCCCCCCCCCCCCCCCCCCCCCCAGTACAAATTAACGGAAAGATGCGTCGTCTGCTCTTTTTAATGAGAATATAATATCCATTCCAGTATTTCTTCGGAGTTGACAAAGCATCATTTTATGGTACATATTTAACAAGACCATATTAGGGGAATGTACTTTAAAGTCGGGAGTTGTACAGAGCGCGACACTGTTAGCGCGAACAAGCGATTGCCGGTTTTCTCAGTTTTTCTCTGTGAAAACAAGGGATGTCATCAAAGTTATCATTGCTACGGAAAGAGCTCATTTAGTTCTATAACGTAAGTGATAACATTTTGTGCTCGCTAATACCATTTACAAGTAAAATGAGAAAATGCGCCGATGTCGTGTTCGCGCTAACAGTGTCGCGATGTGTACTTTCTCCAGAAAGTACAAAAAAAAAGTATTTTACCTGAAGTACGAGTACAAACTCGGGGTATGTACTTTAACTAAAAGTACAAACACATACTCGGTGAATGTACTTCAAGTACCCAGGCAGCACACCAATGTTGGACCTACATTGGGCCAACAATGGCAAACGCTGGCTCCGGAGGTTGGTCCAACATTGGTATTCTGGCCGAGCGCAACTTCTTCCAATGTTGGCCCAGCCATTGGCACCAACGTTGGGCCATCGTTCAACCAATGTTCCAGCCATCATTGGCACCAACGTTGGGCCATCGTTCAACCAATGATCCAGCCATCATTGGCACCTTTTTTAGGCCATCGTTAAACCAATATATCAGCCATCGTTGGCATCCACATTATGTCGACATAGTGTGAATGCCAACGATGGCTGAAATATTGGTTTAACGATGGCCTAAAAAAGGTGCCAATGATGGCTAATGATGGATAAGAAACAGGCCAGGGGTTCTTAAAACCCAATGTTGGAATAACCAGGATTTAAACACATTGCCATCATTGCATGGCCAGCATTAAAGATACGGCATTAACACTGGGAAGCCAAAATTGGCATAGCCAATGATCATTGGCTATGCCAATTTTGGCTTTCACACTAATTCAATGGCTATGCCATCATTGGTATACAAGTTCTATCATTGAATAGGCCGTTATCTGCAGTCAAGCTGAATTCATTGGCATGTCCCAGTGTTAATGCCATATCTTTAATGCTGGCCATGCAATGATGGCAATGTGTTTGAATCCTGGTTATTCCAACATTGGGTTTTAAGAACCCCTGGCCTGTTTCTTATTAGCAGCCCACTGCAAGAAAAACATTCTGGGCACAAATGGCAAGGTCCTCCTATGCTTTGTCTGTGCACTATTTTATCTGGCGAGCAAATGACTATATCAAGATCAATTAATACTTTTTTCGGAACTTTTATTGAAAGGGGCTAGGGAGGAAGCTCAGCGGGGAGCCTATGCCTGGTCCTGGGGAAGGGCGTGGGGCGAGTCCTGGGGCTGGGGAGCCATTACGGCTTCTGAACGCCTCTTCCTGCAGCCTCCCCTGTCGCAAGACCCTGGCAGCCACTTCAGCACCATTTTTAAGCTGCCGATTCTTCAATTGTTAGCTTCGCACTGATGGCATCTACGAAAAGATGCAAAGGTCAAAGATCAACGCTTTCAAACCCACATTGGTCTTAGTAAAGCACACTCCCAAGCAGCACTTCAAGAAATGTTAAGGTTTGAGTGTCCCCTAAAAAGTCCCTCGCTCACGACTTTTCAGTCCTTGCGGCGTAGCACCCGTGGTAGCCGATGATCAGGGGTCTACGACGTCAGGGCCGAGGTCCGGACGTAGTGACGAGGCAGTTGACCGATGGCCGAAGGCTTGAATCAGGCCCCGTACGCCGGTGGCAGCCTGTGACCAGGTGTCCGCCAAGGTCTGGGCCGAAGGACGTAGCGACGAGGCAGATGGGCGTTGGCCGAAGGCTTGAGTCAGGCTCAGAACGTCTGTGGCACGGAGTAGCAGCGGGTGTTCAACTGCGCCACGCATGCAGTCTTGTCTACCTCCGGAAGGTTGGCGCCCGGACTGCGTGAGAAGTGGGTTGTGGGTCGGGCCTCTTGACGTCTGGTCACGCCGACGGAGGTCCGGCCTGGTCGCGTCTGCACCGTCCTTTGTCAACCGCCCGAATCCCTTCTCGCGCTCCTCGCATGCCCCCACCTCGTCTTCTTCTTTCTCGTCCTCTTCGGCTGGTCGCGGGATCGCTCATCACACCAGACTAAAGCCTGGTTCAGACAGTTGCGTTTGACTGCGTTTTACTGCGTTGCGGCAGCGAGAAACCAGGATATCCCTGCTGCTTATATCGCGTGCAAAGATGATTCCTTGAATTGGATTCCACGCTTCATACGAAGCACAGATGTGCCGGTGACTCGCTTTCGGTACTCGACGCAACGCAGTCAAACGCACTCAAACGCAAGTGTCTGAAACGGCCTTACGCCAATCAATTGGCGACGTGCGAGACCGAAAGCGTCGCTGTGGTCGGCCTTTCACGATTGGCCCAAAAGCTGACTATGACGTCGGAAAGGGTATACCGTCGACGGAAATAAGAAGAATGAAGGAACTTTAATTTCGACGGTGTGGGCAGTGTTCCTTTGAGAGCGCAATGATTTCAGGCTTCCACCATGCTATTTACAAACACCATCGAACTTGTTGTTCGCAAGGTAATGACGTCACAAGGGGGAACCATAGGAGGGCGCCACCAAAACATATCGCCGCTAATTACCAACGTTGGTAGGCCACTGGCTAAGACAGGCAATTGGTGGCCAGCTTAAACCAATCGATTGCCAACTTTGGTAACCCGTTGGCTCTATTACAGCTTATATTTCTGAGGGCGTTGTCGCTACCGTAGTCAGTACTGCAGTTGCCGTATTTTGTACGCACTTTGAAGTCATTTTTGGGCAAGCAGGCATAAATGCTCAGCTTCTTCTGTTATGGACCTTTCCAATGTTTACAAATCCACAGCTCAGCGTGCGATCTCCACAGCTCAGCGCGCGCGTGTGCGTCGCTTCGTGAAGCGAGCAAATCACGCGCGATATGCACGAACACTGAAAATGAAACCGGCCAGCAGCCCTTTTCTGAAAAGGTCTATATGTTGCGTGATAACCTTTCTTTGCAGATTGAAATGCGCATCAGCTTTATGTTACCTCCTACCTCAAACATAGGGTGTTCGAGATGTTAATTCAACGCAATTTTTTATTCGTGAAGACATGTAATTGCTTAATCAGTCGCTGGATATTTGTTTAAGGTTTTATGTTTTTGCTAAAATTATTAGTGCTTTTTATTTATTTTTTTTAATTTTGTCCGGTTCAGTCTGAATTATAGGCCGCGTTTTGCGGCTCAGCAAAGCGGGTTGCCTTGAGATTTTTAAGATCACATACAGCTGACAATACACCCGTGTCCTAGGTTGGGGAGGCGGGTGGAAATTTCGGGGTTGAACCCTGCCTCCCCCCTCCCCTCTTTGGAAAGGTTTCCCGGCATAAGAGAAGAGGCACTATGCTTTTTGCCGTATAAACATATACACAAATCGAAGGAAGCGTGCATTTTGTATTTTGTGTGGAATTTACTAAGCATAACTATCAGTTTTGGGAAGACGCGTGTTAGTTATAGCCGGTGACAGGTGGTAGAAGCTCCTCCCACTCTTTCCATATTTGTAGATCGAAAGATCAGGAGGAGTCGACCTCCTCACCAGCGTTTATTTTTAACCTGTCACCGAACACGGTTTTTTTCTGCGTGGACGTTCAAACTTGCTACAGCTCGCAATGCATACAGCGTTCTAATTCAGTTGCTAACTTGCTCTGCGTGTGAAAACAGAAGAATCGTTCCCTCCGGAGGCATAGCTAGAGATTGTTCTCAGCGTGCGCGATCAGCACATTAAAAGAACTAAGCCAATTATATATAACATTGGTACCACTGGCTAAGACAGGCCAATGTTGCCCAGCCTAAGTCAATCGATTACCAATGTCGGTAATTGATTGGCTTAAGCTGGCCAACATTGGCCTGTCTTAGCCAATTGATTACCAATGATGGCAACTCATTGGATAACATAGACCGATGTTGGCCAGCATAAGCCAATTGATTACCAATGTTCGTAACCAATTGGCTAAGACAGGCCAATGTTGGCCAACCTAAGCCAACCAATAGCCAACGTTGCTAAGTCGTTGACTGAGGTTGGCCAATGTTGGCCAGTCTAAACCAATCGATTGCCAACGTTGGTAAGCCATTGGCTGAGGTAGGCCAATGTTGGCCGGCCTAAGCCAATCGATTACCAACGTCGGTGAGCCGTTGGTCAAGTCAGGCCAACGTTGGCCAGTATATTCCAGTGTACCACCAATGTTGGTTCTGCGATGGCCACATTGGCCCAATATTGGACCATTGTTTGCCACTTGAATACCAATGTTGGCCCGACGTCGTGTGCTGTCTGGGTAACGTACAAGCTTTCTAAACCTATTTGATGTAGTACTTTTGGAACAATGCACTTAAATTACCTCCCAACACTAACAGTATGACGGGGGCTTACCGTGGTGAAGGTTCCGTTTAACCAAAACCTCAATTACGCGTAAAAAAAAAAAAAAAAAACGTCCAGGGGTCCAACTAAATCCTCAGTTCTTCGCTAGGGTGTGTGTCAGATAGCCTCAATTGGTTTGGCCAGCGAAATTCACACGACTTGATTTTCATTGCGCGCGCGTGCCGCGTGTGCCCTAGGAGTGTTTTTCCCCAAAGCACGGGGCTGCGCTGTGGCGAAGGGACATACGCACAATCGTAGTGACCACTCCGTGGGTGTCGCTTCTACGCAGCACACCGATGACCAGGGAGAAACACACTAAACAGTTGTCAAATCCGTCCGAATGGACCTCGAACGACGTTTACTATAGTGTCAGTGTTCGATAGAAAGGTTGAATCGAAAAGTCCGTTAATCGAATGGAGAATTGCAAGTGTCGAAAATGCGCATAAGTTTGCCGCATAACGTCCTTGCAGAGTAGCGGGAAACCCGAGTAGTTTGAGTATCGAGAGGAAGAATCGAACTTTTGGCGTAATGTTGTCACAAATTCCTTACATTTTTGCTCAAGCCTGGAAGTATGTAGCAGGGTGAACACATTGGGCGCAGCAGTCACATTGATGCACACGATCACCGGGCCGGTAACCCTTATGCAACGATGAGTGAGAACACAATTGCTGTAACTGATCATTATATTTTGAGTCATTTGTTATTGTAGTCGTATTACCCGTTGGCTGCGCTTAACTGTACTTTCAGTACAATTCGGAATCTTGTGAAATCTAAATTACAATGGTAACGGCTTCTGTTATGCAGTGACATGGCGGAAAGCATAGGTCGCCTGCCCTGTCACCTGAACTGATCCCCTAAGCTCGCCAGTGTAAGCATTGCTAAACAACTGTTAAAGCCACACTACATCACGCCCAAAATAAAGTGCGATGTCATCCGATTTCAGAATGGAGAGAAAAAAAAAATCAACATGACTTGGATTGGGATGTGTACATTGCAAATCTTCCCACATTCGAAGTCGACCATTTCCAAAATATTATAATCCTATGTCTAAGGCCGGTACGTTCAGACACTTGCGTTTGGTTGCAACCGAATGCGTTGTTGCAGCCTTGTGCTTCTTTGTCATGGGGGAACGCCAGATGGCCTGTATTGGAGACAGTGTCGGAAAGTACTTTAAGGACATTGTACTTAAAGTACTATTTCAAGTATGTTTATAAAACTTGCACTTTACTCGAAGTAGTACTTTACTTAAAGCATTTTTTTCTGGTACTTTTAGAGGAAAGTACAGCTCCCGACTCCGAAGTTCATTCTCAAAATTTGGTCATGCTAAATTTGTATCTCAAAATGATGCTTTGTCGACTCTGAAGAAATGCTGAGAGGGTTATGCTACTACCACCAGAAACGCGAGCTGACTCCGCATCGTTCCGTTTGCACTGCGGGCGGCTCGGTGAAATTAAACGTTTTTCAATGAGCGTCCTAGGTTTTCCCAGTGCTATTCGCAACCCCGGCACCTAGCGGAAAAACACTGAAACGGCCGGAACAGGGCCTTTTGCGATTTCAGCTCGTCTATTATGGCTTCCGGGATCACATGTTTTCGGTGGTTCGACCGACTGAACAGCTGCCCCGGCGACTCTGTCGTAACTGCATCAGCCTTTTCCAAGGTTGCTCTGTACGCAACCTACGCAACCGCTTGATCCAGACATTCCGCGTTTATCAGCGTTCATCAGCACCGTGGAAGGACAGTAGAGCAGTCCTTTCATCGCTTCCTCGAAGAAACTCAAGCCTCTGGAAGCTCGCTTACGCCACCACATAGCCGCACGTCTGAAACGGGGAGGATGAAAAGCGGGGCCAACGTATATTTTCAGTCCAATGCTTGTTTGCTGAAGCCCTAGCGTTGTGCGATGAGCTGGCACGCGGCACGGCACGACCTGCTTTAGACCGCCATATTTGCCCGATAGTGGCGTTCCCTATAGACCGACACGCTGTTTACAAACAAGCCCGCGTTTGCCCACACTAGGTGTGGGCACTGCGCATGCGCAGAAACCGAATTCGGAAGGAGTGAAGGATGTGCGCATGCGCCATGCCGTCGAAAGCGCCACCGCAGCTGCGTGACGTCAGGGCCGCGTTTTGGTCTATAGGTCGCTGGAGTCGCCAACATATAAATTCAGGGGTGGAGTGTAAAAGTTTACCAACCTCTAAGAAAAAACAAAAAATGGCGTATCGTCACGTGAGAGCGCGCTATCGTCTTTCGAGACGTCATCTGGCTATTCATCTGAGTGAGCTAATGACGGCTTTAAGATCAATACAAGTAAAGGTCTATTAACACGATGCATCTTGTTGACGAATCTTGTGTCGCGAAACTAGGTTTCGGGAAACGGATTCCCCGTCTGAACGCGACCGAAAACGTGGTTCGCCTCCGAAAAAAGTGCCGCGTGTTCCTCGCTTCTGGAGCAATTTTTCGCTGAAACCTCAGCGAGGCCTGTCGATTAACCGTAGAAGAAACGTGGACGCTGCCCATGGCCGCTCGACTTCGCTATGACGTCTGACCTTCGAGGAGGAGCGAGCTTTTGGAGAAGTCTGATGTTTGGCGAATTCCGTATCCGAGCCAAAGCCAAAGCCAAAGCCAAAAAGAAACAAGAAAACATGGCGGGCGACAAGCGAAGAAGTGGTGCGTACGGGCGATGAGTCTTGGTCCTGCTCGGTGGCAGGTGTGTGAACGGCGCTAAGGCTGGTGGCGCGGCGCAGATTCCTAAACACTCGCGGCGAGTGCAAGCACTGCATATAAACATCATGGCTGGGGATACCTTTCCTTATTAGCGGTGCAAAAATGTCCGAAATGCTTCCAGATCATCCGCCTGTTCTTTGACGTTCGCGGTCTAGCCCGGGTTTGGTAGGACTAGTAAACCCACTGAGCCGAAACTGACGAAATTCATTGAGGGGTATTAATAAAACAGACTGTCTCTTCACACTGTGCGTACATCATATCATTCTGATGCGAGACGCTTGATATTTCCGGGGCAGATGACAAGGTTTGGCGAAATTCTCGTGAGTCAATACATCACAGGTTTCGCGCGTCAAGCTCCACGTGTGAATAGGCCGATTTCGCGAAATCTTGGTTTCGCTAAACTGCGCCGCGTTGAAAAGATGCGTCGTGTGAATAAGCCTTACGTGCCTTATAACTTGATTGTGTTAAATAGGTGGTCCGCGAGCGTAAAACAACCACTCTGGTCACTTGACTTTACCCAATATTTGCCGCCATTTCCAAGAAACAGGTGATGTGCCCCCGATTACGCCTGAAGCAATGGATACCAATTTTTTTATTTTTTTTTTAAATATACCGTATAGGGGAATTAAGGAGCGTCGTGAAAGACTGTATTAGAAAGTACTTGTACTTTATTTTGGAAGTACGTTGTATTTATGGTACTTTACTTTAAAAATAAAAAAAAACTCTGAAAAAGAAAACAAACTTTTAACAGCCTGCAAAAATTACAAATATTACAAAATAAACTTTACGCAAAAATTTTTTTGTTGTTCTTGAATTATTTAAAACGCTAGATTCGTTTACGCTTACAGCTTTCAAGCGCGCGCGCCAGCATAGGTACATAACGTGCAGCACGCCAAAGCAGCGAAATCCCCACCCCTGCCCGTTTCGATCTGGATGATCATGGTACCGGTGTGAGGTCGTGTATCACTACTGCGTGGTGCACGTTAAAGACCCCAGATCTAGCGGATGTACCGCACTGGCTGAGAGACAAGTCGCCCGTTGAGGCAGCCCAAGTTTAAGCTGTATAAACATACACACACCAATTTAATATTTATTAGGGCAGCGTTTCCGCGTAGCGATAAAACGCGCGAGAAAAGTGGAAAGGAGGAGCACTGAGGCATGAGGCGCGTTTATTAACAGTGGTGGGAGAGGTAGCCAATGAGAACGCAGCCCTTGGCGTGTACACGTGGTGACATTTTGTGCCCCTTTTTGGCGCGGCGCATTTGAAAGCTGTAAACTAAAACAAGTCTAGCGCTGTAAATAATTAAAAATATATTTTTTCGAGCAAAATTTTATTTGTATAGTCCGTAGGTTTCGAGAGTTGTTTCATTTCTTTTTTTTTTTTCAGTGTCTCTTTAAGTAGATTACATGCGGCGTACTTTATTTTTATTTATTTATTTCAGAATACTGTGAAATTTAAGAAGGTAACTGCAGGAGTAGAAAGGAATACGTACTTCGCATGTAAATACAACAAGCAAATGTATGAAGTACGGAATTTATAGAAAAATCATTATTAACGGTTAAAAATGGGTTAACAAAACAAAGGACACTTCTAATAGAAATTTCTCAAGTTCAAGCGCACGAATAGCTTTATCAATTCTGTTCCAAATATCGATGGTCCTCGGAAAAAAAAATATTTAAAACTATTGAGGTGGCATATGTGTACGGTATAATATTTAGAGGATGCATGGAAGCTACGAGTGCGTGATGGAGTAATGAAATCAACATAGTTTTCACGAATAACTTACTCACTATTTTGTGTAGCAGCTTTAGTCGTTCCGCAGTAACATAAGGCTTCAAGTCCGATGTCCGTCGTTGACGATGTAAGAGAAAATGCACGAACATATCGATTAAAAATAAATCTGGTTGCCTTAGCTTGTATTGCGTCAAGCAGCTTGCTATCGCCCTTTAAATACAGATCCCAGACCACACAGCCGTATAATAAAATCTATCCAATTAGTGTCTTGTACGCGGTTATTGCAACTTCCCTAGTTGAAGATTTTAAAGTTCTTTTAACATCGCCCAGTCTTCGCAAAGCGCGAGAGCAGATAGAAT